>NC_080203.1:10000-610000 GCF_030028045.1 Hippopotamus amphibius kiboko
CCTAACCCGACACCCTAACCCTAACCCGACACCCTAACCCGACACCCTAACCCTAACCCGACACCCTAACCCTAACCCGACACCCTAACCCTAACCCTAACCCGACACCCTAACCCGACACCCTAACCCGACACCCTAACCCGACACCCTAACCCGACACCCTAACCCGACACCCTAACCCTAACCCGACACCCTATCCCGACACCCTAACCCGACACCCTAACCCGACACCCTAACCCTAACCCGACACCCTAACCCTAACCCGACACCCTAACCCGACACCCTAACCCTAACCCTAACCCTAACCCTAACCCGACACCCGACACCCTAACCCTAACCCGACACCCTAACCCTAACCCGACACCCTAACCCTAACCCGACACCCTAACCAGACACCCTAACCCGACACCCTCACCCGACACCCTAACCCGACACCCTAACCCGACACCCTAACCCTAACCCGACACCCTAACCCGACACCCTAACCCGACACCCTAACCCTAACCCGACACCCTAACCCGACACCCTAACCCTAACCCTAACCCTAACCCTAACCCGACACCCTAACCCTAACCCGACACCCTAACCCTAACCCGACACCCTAACCCTAACCCTAACCCAACCCTAACCCTAACCCGACACCCTAACCCGACACCCTAACCCGACACCCTAACCCGACACCCTAACCCGACACCCTAACCCTAACCCGACACCCTAACCCGACACCCTAACCCGACACCCTAACCCTAACCCGACACCCTAACCCGACACCCTAACCCTAACCCGACACCCTAACCCTAACCCTATCCCCAGCCCCAGCCCCAGCCACAGGCCCAGCCCCAGCCCTAACCCACATGGGTGTAAGCTCACCTGCACAGGACGGTCATTGCCACTCTGCCCTCCGTGGCTCGCGGTGGAAATCTCTCAGCCAGTGTCTGGACACAGGGTTCTGTGTCCTTGTGTGCTGTAAAACCCTTGGACTTAATAACATTTTTTAAATTCTAACGAGAAAACACTCACTCATCACCCTCTAAGACATGAGCACAGCTGGGAATCCACTGCATTCTTTATTTGTCCCTCTGACGTTCCCAGAACCTTTCCTTAAAGGAGACACCTCTGGGCTGTGTGAACGCTGAGTGGTGACCGTCGGCTAACTCTGAGACTGAAAAGCATGAGGATAAGAGATGGAAGGAGATGAGAATGGATGACGGGGAGAAGCAGGGGCATCCAAGGCCGAGTCTGGGTCACTGTCCAGAGAACGTCAGCACCACCAGGAGATGCCCCACTGGCCTTGTCATGGAGTGTGGGGATTGGGGACAGATAAACTGCCATGGCCACTCTCAGAGAAATAAAGCAGGAAGGAGACCCCTGTGAGCCAGATTGAAAACGGCCACTGCTATGAAATAAGATACCCTTTTCAAAAAAGTGAAGACTGTTCTCTTGGTTTTCAAAGACTTGCAAACACGCTCTCTTCTTCTGGAGGCATGCGGAAGCCTTCAGCCTTTGAGTTCAGTCATGGGAGGAATCTGGGCTCACAATAACCCAGCACTCACTCCTTCAGGGTGCTGAGGATGGCCACCATCCACCCTGTGGGTGTTCCGGGGCCTGAAATCCTCTTATCACCTAGGACAGGAGGGGCCGCACAAACACTCCACTGGACCAGAACAGGGCTTGGCTGGTGGGCTACAGACATTATCAGACACATGATGTACAAACATCTTCTGCTGTTTTGGAGGGTGAATTATCTTTTTCCTTTCTCCTTTTATGCACAACTGTCTTTAATTTTGAGGAAGTCCAATTCATCTATTTTGTCTTTTGTTGCTTGTGCTTTTGGTAGCAGATCTAAGAAATGATGGCCAAATCCAAGGTCATGAAGATTTATCCTCCTGTTTTATTACATCAGTTTTGGGGTTTTTTTTTTGTTTTTCATAATGTTGGTTCTTACATCTAGGCCTTTGAACCATTTTCAGTTGATTTGGTATATGGGGGAGGTAAGAGTCCAACTGTATTCTTATGCATGTGGGTATCTTGTGGTCCTAGCACCTGTGCTAATTGTTTGGGAGAAAATGTTTCCAAATGATGTGTCTGACAAGATCCTAATTTCCAAAACATACCAACAGCTCATACAATGGGAAAAATATCAAAAAATGGGCAGATGGCCTAAATATACATTTCTCCAAAGAAGAGATACAGATGGCCAATAGGCACATGAAAAGATGCTCCACATCGCTAATTACTAGAGCCATGCACATCAAAGCTACCATGAGATACCACCTCACAGGGGTCACAGTGGCCATCAAGAAAATGATCTACAAATAACAAATGCTGGAGGGGGTTTGGAGGAAAAGAAACTGTCGTACACTGTTGGTGAGAATGTACATTGGCGCAGTCCCTATGGAAAACAATATGGAGGTTCCTCAAAAAACTAAACATAGAGTTGCCATAGGAACAAGCATACCACTCCTGAGCATATATGCAAAACTATAGTTAAAGAAGATACATGCAGGAACTTCCCTGGTGGCACAGTGGTTAAGAATCCGCCTGCCAATGCATTGGACATGGGTTCGATCCCTGCTCCAGGAAGATCCCACATGCCATGGAGCAACGAAGCCCATGCACAACTACTGAGCCTGTGCTCTAAAGCCCATAAGCCACAACTATAGGGCCCGTGTGCCACAACTACTGATGCCCATGTGCCTAGAGCCTGTACTCCACAACAAGAGAAGCCACCAAAATGAGGAGCCCGCACACCACAATGAAGAGTAGACCCCTACTTGCCACAACTAGAGAAAGCCCATGTGCAGCAGCAAAGATCCAATGCAGCCAATAAATATATATATAATTACATACATAAATAGAGACTTCTTCATGAAATCTGCCCTAATCATTGAACTTCAAAGTGACCTCTTTAAAAAAACAGAAGATACATGCACCACCATCTTCAGAGCAGCACTATTCACAATAGCCAAGACATGATAGCAACCTGAATGACCATCAACAAATGAATGGATAAAGCAGATGCAGTGTGTGTTTATACACACACACACATACACACACAGTGGAATGCTACTCAGCCATAAAAAGGAATGATATAATTCCATTTGCAGCAACAGGGATGGACCTAGAGATCATCACACTAAGTGACGTAAGTCAGAGAACGAAAAATACCATGTGACATCACTTATATGTGGAATCAAAAATGAGACAGGAGTGAACATATCTACAAAACAAACAGACTCACAGATACAGAAAACAAACTTGTCGTTGCCAAGGGGAAGGCAGGGGTAAGGTTGGATAGCGAGTTTGGGGTGAGCAGATGCAAACTATTATACATACAATGGATAAACAACAAAGTCTGCCTGTACAGCACAGGGAACTATATTCAATATTCTGCAATAAACCTCTATGGAAATGAGAATATGATAAAGGCTGTGTGTGTGTGTGCATGTGTGTATATATATCTGAATCACTTTGGTCTGCAACAGAAATTAACACAAAATTCTGTCAACGATACTTCAATAAACTAAATTTTTTAAAAATGAGGTTGGCATTATACCATCAATTACTTTGAATGCACTTTTATACAGTAGGCCTTATTTCTCTTGTCCTTTCGTACTGGGACAAATGTTAAATATATAGAAAGTATCCTGAATTTATCCAGTCTGAACTCATATCACACAGAACTTCAATTGTGGAACAAACCATTAATACTAGTTACACCATCGGGATGTCCTGATCCAATATCAAGGTTGTAAACCTTCAATCAAGCCTGCAGAACCCTCTGAAATTAGATTCCAGCTGAAATGGAGCCAAACATCCCATGACTTCTCCAAAACGAGTGACACAACAATCAACTGGAAACCATATGCAATCAAATAAATGTAGACAGAAACAACTATACCCTTCCTTTTTTCTTTTTAGGTGAAAATGGTATTTAAGGTGATATCTTGGGCCATTTCAGGAACTTACTCAGTTTCCTTGTATCTCACATGCACACAGGAGGTACACATTTAACTTGTTTGTACAACTATGTGAAGCTAGTGAATACCACAAAACTGTGCATTTAAAATGAATTAAATAGCGTAATGTCTTATATTTTTAATGACAATGAAAAAAAAGTGCTCTGCTGATATGTGTTAAAAACATAAATGAACATTAAAAACATCCCTAGTGAAAAAAGCCATACAAAAAACATCACCCAGATCCCATACTTATCTTGTTTGCTTTAAATCCATCAAGGTTGTCCAAATGAGGGAAAAAATCAGTAATGGTTCCCGAAAAATAAAACTGGATCAGGATGGAACAAGACATTTAAATACTGTTGGGACAGCGGGTGAAAGTTGAAGGGGGCCTGTGTAATAAATAATAATGCAGACATCATGATGTCCTCATTTCGGGGTTATGTGCTGGTTCCTTGGGTAAGTGTGAACTCTGTGTCATTATGGAAACTGTTCTGTACATTGTAAATGACTGGAAACTGAATTACTTTTCAAAGCAACCACATCAATACCATAACAGAAAATCAGATAAGACAGCCATCACACTTTCTTATAGAGGCCAAGACTTACCCAGACCAAGTTCAACCGAAGTTGTGATTCTTATTTCCCTTGTAGAAGTCCACGTGGTAATAAGATGCACTGTGGAAGGAGAATATTAGTAGCCACCATGTCTTGGGTCCTGTAGATTACCTGGAATGCAGTAGAAAGAGTGAGATTTTAGCATTACAATTATTCACATTACTTCAAAAATATGTTCAAAAATCAATTCAGTACAGTTTAATACTATGGAATAAATATACACAAATCAGCTTTGTTTCCATACACTAATAATGAACCATCAGAAAGAAACATTAAGAAAAAAATCCCATTTACAATTCCATTAAAAAGAACAAACTATTTAGGAATAAATCTAAGCAAGGACATAAAAGACCTATGCTCAGAAAATTATACAGCATTGATAAAGTGAAGATAGAGTAGAAAAAAATATTCCATGCTCATGCATCACAAAAATTCTTATTAAAATGTTTATTCTACCCAAAGCCATCAACAACAGGTGCCAGGAAAACTAGACACCACGCTCCGTAGAACGACACTAGTCACCATCTACACTGCACATAAAAGTAACTAAAAATGCACAATATTCCACGTTAAACCATTTATCTCCTGACTCCCCTGGAGATGCACCCCACCCACCCAGCAGTCATCTGCACCCAGGAAGCTTCTCACCACTTCCTCATTTTTTCCTCTTGTGCTGTGTCCTCACCAGTGAGTCCTGAGCAAACCCAGCTCCTGTCAGTGTGGACACTGCCCCACGGTGCACAAACCTAAGCCCTGACAGGTCCTGAGGAGACAAAGCTCCTGTCCACTTGTCACAGAGCAACGTCTATGTGCAGGATGCACCTGGGCCCCGAGGGAGGGTCAGAAAGGTGGGTTCAGTGCCCCCTGCGGGACGTCAGAGAAGCGCTGGGAGCACCACACTCACAAACCCAAAGGCTTCGCCCCAAATGCAGTTCTGCTGCACATAATGAGTCTGCAAATCCAAACTAAAATGGACCCAAGTATCTCACTGTATCTTCTAAAAAACATGGTGAGGGAACAATTAATTAGAAACCATATGTAATTAAATTAATGTAGACACAAACTTTACAACTTCACCAAAATTCACTCAAAATGGCCCATACAGAAATTTAAATTACCAAACTATAAAAATTCTGGAAGATAAAAGAAAACCTACATGACCTTGGGTCTGGTGATGCGTTTTAAACACACAACACCAAAAGTCTATCAACTAAAGAAAAATAATTAATAATGTGGGCTTTATAAACTTAAAAATGTCTACTCTATGAAAGACCTTATTCAGAAAACCAAAAGACAAACCATGAACTGGAAGAAACTATTTCCAAAACACATATGTGATAAAGGGTTTGTACTCAAATTATAACAAACAACCCCATTAAAACTTGGTACAGATGGAAACACACACCGGGCCAAAGAAGAGAAACGGGTAGTAACTAAGCATACAAGCATATACTCAACATGCTGCTGGAATGTATGTACAACTGACTTTGGAAGACAGGTTGGCAGTTTTTTCCAAATCTATATAGTCTCACCTCAGGATCCAAAATGTGTACCTCTTCTATTTACATAACTGCTTTGAAAAACTGTGTTCAGAAAAAAAATACCATCAAGTAATGCACACCAGCTCTATTTATAATGGCTAAAAACTTAAAGATAGTAGGATGTTCTTCTGTAGATGAATTCACAAGCAAATTAGGGCACAAACATGTCAAGGGGAGAACACACTACCCCAAAATATGCCCGTTTGACGAAAGGATTATTTTCGACTGATTTAAAAACAGCCGACCCAGGAGAATCTTCGAAAAACAAGTAAAAAAATGCCTTTTTATGAAGTAAATTTACACTTATTAAGGATTTCTCCATGTGTAAGGATGTGTCCCTCTCTGGACCAGGAAATGAATGATGACTAAATATCAGAAAATGCTTGTCAGGACTTCCCTGGTAGCACAGTGCTTCAGAATGCGCCTGCCACTGCAGGGGACACAGGTTCGATCCCTGCTCCAAGACGATCCCACATGCTGTGGAGCAACGAAGCCCGTGTGCCACAGCTATTGAGGCTGCACTCTAGATCCTGTGAGCTGCAACTATTGAACCCGTGTGCCTCAACGACGGAAGCCTGCATGCCTAGAGCCTGTGCTCCGCAACAAGAGAAGCCACAGGAATGAGGAGCCCACGCACCACAGGGAAGAGTAGCCCCCACTCTCTGCAACTAGAGAGAGCCCAAGTACAGCAATGAAGACCCAACATAGTCAATACATACATAAATGAATAAATTTAAAAAAGAAAAGAATAGCTTGTCAGTGGAATGGGCCTGGGTGCAAATCTCCATAAACAACACACCCTTGTTTACTGGGCTTTGCCTAATACTCTCCGTTACATGGCTTCCTACATTCCCTAACGTCCCTAGTTTCTTCTTAGCTGAGGACAGTATTTCAGGGAGTGACTCAGTTTTTCTGGGTATCTTTCAAGTACTCAGGAGGTACGCATGTTGTATATTACACTTTCGACTATTTTTCTCCAGTTCACCTCCCTTTCATTACAAGGTGGGACTCCATGAAGAATGTAGAAGGGTAGAGGGGCAATGATTTTTCCTCTCATATAAGGCAATGCAATAGTATTCAGAGATATGAAGGAATGAATCAACTCCTTCACAGAAATAAAAAAAGAATTACTCTAACACTTTATTGCTAAATGAAAGAACCCAGTCTGAAGTGCTACACACCTAATGACCTCATGTATATAATATTGTAGAAAAGGTGGAACACATATATTTTGGAAACAGTGTATGGATTATATGGTTAAAATATTCCATATCATACTTTAGTGATGAATACCTGCCACTATGCATGTGTCTACACCCATAGATTTTTTAGCAACCCAACAATTATAACCTTTTCAAATTTAGTTACTTACGGTATGGGAATGTCAAACATTGGAATACAGAAAATGTAACAAAGAATCTAACTGATTTAGAAATGTATGAGAAAACTCACTGTTGGTGGTGGGACCTAAGTTACCTTTGGAAATGAACAAAATCTGTAGGCCAGAGGCAAAAGGTACCATACATAAGCAGCCGACTCTGTAAGTTCTTTCCCATGGCGGGTAGTAGCTAACAGTACTGGAACCAGTATATCAGGAATCGAACGAACAAGCACTGAATTCAATAAATCACAAATGGTAGAAACTAGGTTTCTTACCACTGGAGTGGGAAGTTACAGACAAACAAAGGGAAAAGGTTACAATATCCATGTCATAACAGAGCAGGTTGGAGACATTAATATAAAGTATCTTTAGCCTAATGTAGATACACATACTTCCGTGTAGAAATCTGTATGTGTATATGCATAGTCTGGGATACGTGCATGTATTTCCATGTGTTGTCAGCTGAGCATACTTAGCTCCCACATGTAAGGTTTTTATACTATTCTCTAATAAAAGGAAGACACTCAGCTGTCCATCAAGTATGTGAAGATAACTCCTCTCTCCTCAAGTGTGGGTTCTGCATTATGACTTTCTCCTAAAGAAGACATACAGTATGCACATGGAAAAAATTAACCTCACTGTGAGAAAACTTGACAAACTCTACCTCAGGTAGGTGACCAAAGTTAAGAATATAAGTGAGAAGTTCCCTTGAGAGCCTGTTCTCTTGATACAAAAGCAATAGGCTGACAACCACTCACCATTCACTTTCTGAGAAAGACTTTCTCCTTTTCTTGGGTTCCAAGAAAAGTCATGACTTTAAATGCCTGTGACCTGGCTTGGGTTACATTCTCATGCTTGACCCATCATAGGAACCAGAAGATGGAAAATGGGACTGGCTATATGTGGATTGTAAAGCCATCTCCAAGCTGGGTGGAACATGGGGTCATCCTTCTGGAACTGTCTGGACTGGAAGCAGGTGAGATGTGATTCCCAAAGGAAAACTGAGGCATAGACTTGGGCATGGGAACACATGCTGGCTGGAGAAAGCAGCAGATTCTACATCAATGACAGCTCACTGCACAGCACAGATTATGACAGGAAAGGAAGAAAGGGGTTCACTTAGGCACAGGGGCTGCAGCTACTCACCCAGTGCTCTCACCGTCCTGCCAAGACCGCAAGAAGCTTTCACTTGCTACAAAAGCAGGAGCGCTGTTGGCAGAAAACTCAAGTCTCCTGCCTTGGGTATCAGGTCCTCACATCTCAGAGGTTGGTCCAGAATAGCCCATCTGCCATCAGAAGACACACAGACCTCATTCCTGCACCTGAGAGGTGAAAGCCCTTGAGTCATGCCAGCTTCCTGGCCATATTTATTACCCATCCCTGGAGAACAATATCACTCATTCTCCAGTTTCTTCTCTCTCCTTTACTAAAGGAAGAAACCAAATGCTAGGATGGTAAGGAAACTCATGTGCAATGAAGTAATGAGAGGCTCAAGAATGACTCCATGCCACGGAACCCATAATTGGATGGCTTTCCAGAGGCCACAGGGATGCATACGGCTCTCCAAGACAATGCAGTCTCACTGGGAACCCCCCATTGGGAGGCCCAGTTACTCCCATATCTTGGATTCCTAATGAATAGGAAAGTCAAAAGTTTTGAACAACTGGAAGGACAAAGGATTGCAGGGCAACGGTCTGCTGTGTGGTTGTTGTGTCAGGGTCACACTCGATTGTTTGGAGGGTTAGTACCTTTCTTGCCAGGCTACGAGGCTTTGTGAGGGGAGATCTTTTTCTCAATCACATGGGTGTTGGTAGTTGAAACATCTCCAAGGAATGCCCACACTGCCCAGGCAGCTGTTCTACTGCACAGCAGCATGGTCAGCTCAGTCACTGTCCATGGGGTCTTGACATGGCCCAGGCTTCACTGAGCTAGAGGACCACAGACGCCTGTCTAGATGGTCAGAGGTCAAGGACTGTCCTGAGGCTTGATTATCTATTGATGCCCACTCAGATGGGACAAAGGATGCCTGCAGTCCCAGAAGGGCCCCACCAGCCCCCAAGAAGGTAGCACGGGGGACTGGCAGGTTGCCACACCCAGTCCTGAATAAACCCACACATGCACACTGAGTGCCCTCCTGTCTGGGCTGTGCTAAAACCTGAGGCTGCCCAGTCAAAGTGTGGCTAGCACCCTTTCCTAGATGGAACGACAGGAAGAAACCATGTGTGACTTTACCCCTTCTACAACCCTTGACTGACATCGAGTTTGATTTTAAACACTCAGAAAATACAGACATTTCATTCTCTCTGAACCCAGGTCTAGAGGGTAGAACAACAGTGGCCCAGCTTAATTCCCTGACACATGTCTGACCCTGGGCAACCCCAATCCATCCTGAAGACCTCAGAGAGGAGAAGGGAAATGCAATGGGGGCCAGTTATGCTTAAACCTAACTCTCACTCCAACCATAAAGAAGCCTAACCTCAAACCCTAACACCCTAACCCCAGACCCCTAGACCCTCTACCCTGACGCTCCAACCCTGACCCCTAAACCATGACACTGACTAGAACCCCAGACCTAAACCCTAGCCTAGTGGACACCAAGGGTATGTACTCTGGAATAAACCAACGGATTCATGACCTTGCATTTAGCAATAGTTTCTTACATCTGACACGAAAGCTCAAGCAATGAAAGAAAAAAAATAGATAAACTGAATTTCCTCAAAATTACATATCTTTGTACATCAAAAGAGGCTATTCAGAAAGTTAAAAGACAGCCCACAGAATGGAAGAAAATATTGTCACGTTGTATCTGATAAGAGTCTTTATCCAGAATATATCAAGAACTTTTACCACTCAACGAAGGAACAACCCCATTCTTTGAAATGGACAAAGGACATGAAAAGATGTCAAACAGGAGTCGTCACGATGAAAATGCAAATTAAAACCACAACCTTCGCACACACTAGAATGGTTGTATTAAAAACAAATAAAAATAACAACTGTTGGCAGCCATGGAGAGAAATTGGAAAGCTTAAACTTTACTTGTGGAAATGTAAAATGGTGTAATCTATGTGTGCAAAACTTTGGCACTTTCTCAATAATATAAAAATGTAACTATCATATGTTTCAACAACCCATACCCAAAGAATTGAAACCAGGTGCTCAAAAAAAACTAGTACGCCAATATTCATACCAACACTGTTCACAACAACCCAAGGTAAAAACAATTAAAATGTCCAACAACAGGTGAATGGATAAGCAAATAGGTAGATAAGCTGCGTTCTCCTGCCATATAAAGGAATGGAGTGAAATGGTGCCGCCACTGTGGAAAACAGTAGGGGCTCCTCAAAAACTTTAACACAGAATTAATCTAGACTCCCTCAGTTCCACTCCAGGTGTACACCCAAAGTGTTGGACTAAGGTAATTCTCACACCGGCTACAATGTGAATGAATGAAACTTGAAGTCATTATTTAAGTGAAACAAGCCAGACACAAAAGGAAAAACATTCTATGATTCCACTAGCATGAGGTATCCACATAAGTCACATTCAAAGACAAAGTAGAAGACTGCCAGAGGTTGAGGAGAGTTAGTGGTTACTGGTTACAGCTTCACTTAGGGAAAATGAAAAAGTTCTGTAGATGAACGGTGAGGATATTTTTACAACAGTGTGAATGTAGTGAATGCTATAGAAGTGTATACTTAAAGCAATTTAAACAGTAAATGTTATATTGTTCTTAATCACAATGAAAAAAATGATACGTTACATCATGGAAAACATCCTAAGGGAAAGAAGCCACACAGAAAAAGCCACCCAGATCATGCTCATCTTGTGCACTTTAAATCCATGAAGTTTTTGAAAATGAGGGAAAGCCCCAGGGATGGTTCCAGGAAAAGTAAACTGGACGGGAATGGAAAAAGACATGCCCACAAAGTTGGGGCAGCTGGTGAAAGCTGAAGTGGTCCTGTGGATTATACTATGGAAACCATAAATATTCCTCATTTGGGGGTTATATGCTGGTTCCCTGGGAGAGTGGCCCTTTTTTGGGTAAAACACACTGCAATATTTAGTGTGAATGTAGAAAACTGTCTACTGCTATTTACAGTGTAAACGCTTGAAATTTACTAGAAAATTACTTTAATACAAGGGTGTCAGTAGCATGCCAAAGAATCAGAGATTACATCAAACATCGCTATAGGGGTCAAGACTCACCCAGACCAAATTCAACCAAAATGGGGATGCTAATCGCCCTTGTAGGAGTCCACACGGTATTAAGAGGGACCGGAGAAAGATTATATTAGTAGCCACTATATCTGGGATGCTGTGGATGTCGTGTATGTATTTGAAAGAGTGGGATTTCTGAATTCCAGTTTTCCACATAAAACCACCAAAAAACTGTCAGAACTGAAAAATGAGTTCAATATAAGTGCAAGATCATTTGTAGTTCTATTTACTAATAACAAAATATCAGAAAGAGAAATTAACAATTCCATTTACAATTGCATCCCCCCCCCCCAAAAAAAGGAATAAATTTAACCAAGAACTTGAAAGACCTGCACACTGAAAACTGTAAGACATTGATGAAAGAAACTGGACACACAAAAAAATGGAAAAATATCCCACGCTCATGGGTGAAAATATTGTTAAAATGTCCATTCTACCCAAAGCATTGTACACATTTACACAATCACTACCAAAATTCCAAAGATATTTCACAGAAACCAAACAAACACTCTTAATACTTGTGTGGAGCCACAAAGGACCTAGAACAGAGACTTCCCTGGTGGTCCAGTGGGTAAGACTCTGTGCTCCCAATGCAGGGGGCCCAGGTTCAATCCCTGGTCAGGGAACTAGATCCCGCATGCCACCACAAAGACACAGTGCAGCCAAAACAAACAAACCAAAAAAAAAGGAACCCACAATAGCCCAACCGACAATGAAAAAGGAGAACAGCCTGGAAGCATCTCCCTCTCTGACTTCAAGCAACCTTACGAAGCTACAGTCACTAAAAAGCACTGTGGAATTGGCACAGGAATGGGCACACAGACCAGAAGAACAGAACAGAGAGCGCAGAAATACACTTACAGGTATGTGGTCGGTTAATTCATAAGAACAGTGCCAAGAACATACACCGGGGAAAGGACAGTCCCCTCCATAAACGGTGCTGGGAACCCTGGACCCCACACACCCCAGCACAACACTGGACACCATCGTGTTACCACACACAAGAACGGACTGAAACCCCACAGCTCTCCCCATCAGGTCGTCCTCTCCCGGGTCCCCTGAGGACAGACGCCCTCCGCGCTCAGCCCCGCGCAGGACGCTGCTCCCCACGTCTCCTCACCTTTTCCTGCAGCGGCGCCACCTCCCGGCAGGTCCTGAGGAGACCCGGCTTCCGTCAGCGGGGACGCCACCCCGGGGTGCCCCGAAGCCCGGGCGTCAGCGAGGACTCAGCCCCACAGGATCCAGACGCCAAAGACCCCACCCCCACCCCCAGCAGGTCCTGAGGAGACGGGGTCCTGTCAGGGAGAAGGGGACCTCACCATGTCCCAAAGCTGAAGCCCCAGCAGGTCCTGAGGAGACCCGGCTCCCGTCAGCGGGGACGCCACCCCGGGGTGCCCCGAAGCCCGGGCGTCAGTGAGGACTTAGCCCCACAAGATCCAGAAGCCACAGACCCCCACCCCCACCCCCGGCAGGTCCTGAGGAGACGGGGTCCTGTCAGGGAGAAATGGACCCCACCGTGTCCCAAAGCTGAAGCCCCGGCAGGTCCTGAGGAGACCCGGCTCCCGTCAGCAGGGACGCCACCCCGGGGTGCCCCGAAGCCCGGGCGTCAGCGCGGACTCAGCCCCACAGGATCCAGACGCCAAAGACCCCACCCCCACCCCCGGCAGGTCCTGAGGAGACGGGGTCCTGTCAGGGAGAAATGGACCCCACCGTGTCCCAAAGCTGAAGCCCCGGCAGGTCCTGAAGAGACCGGGCTCCCGTCAGCGGGGACGCCACCCCGGGGTGCCCCGAAGCCCGGGCGTCAGCGCGGACTCAGCCCCACAGGATCCAGAAGCCACAGACCCCCACCCCCACCCCCGGCAGGTCCTGAGGAGACGGGGTCCTGTCAGGGAGAAACGGACCCCATCATGTCCCAAAGCTGAAGCCGCGGCAGGTCCTGAGGAGACGGGGCTCCCGCCAGCTGTGCTGGGAGCCAGGTCCCGGGGAAGAACTCGCATTCCCGCGGACCAGAGAGGCGGGCTTTGCGTTCCCTGCCAGCCAATGGGAGAGGGGAGCCCAAGCCGCCCTCACAGGTCAGGGGAGGCCCCGCCCCCTGAGGGCAGTTCTGCTGCATCCATGGAACTGTGGAAATTCAAACTGAAATATTTTAAGTCAAATATCCCTTGACTTCTCCAAAATAGTTAATGAATAATTACCTTGAAACAGTACAGAATGAAATGAATGTAGACCAAATTCACTCAGATTTATTAATAGACATTTATAATGCAAAACTATCAAAATTATAGAGATAAACATAGAAAATCTACATGACCATGCGTTTGGTCTGTAGATGATGAACGTTGAGTTTTAACATACAACACAAAAAGGCAATCCAAAAAAGAAAAAAGGAATATTGGGGAGTTTATAAAATTAAAGCTATCTCCTCAAAGATCTTATTTACAAAAGCAAAAGACAAACCACAACTGGGAGAAAAATATTTGCAAAACTCATATCTGAGAAAGGATTTGGACTCAAAATATACAAAGACCTCTGACACAACCCCATTTAAAAAAAAAAAAAAAAGGTAAGGATCTGAGCAGACACCAGGCAAAAAAAAAAATTTAAAAAAAAGACAGTAAAAATCATACAAAAACATGCTCAACATCATATACTGTTAGGGAATTACAAATTAAAATCATGAGACATCACAACACACCTATTAGGACGGCTAAACTCAACACATGACAACACCAACTGCAGACAGTGAGGAACAACAGGAACTCTCCCTCATTGCTGCTGGGACGCACTTCAGCCAGTTTATAAGACAGCTTAGCAGTTTTTTCCAAAGCTAAACTCTCATCTTGGGATCCAAACAGTATTTAGGCAACTGCTTTGAACATCTATATCCAAATGCAAACAAAGATGCAATTATGCACAGCAGCTCTACTCACGTGGCTAAAACCTTGAAGAAATCAGAATGTCCCTCAACAGATCAATGCATAAGCAAAGTGGGGTACATCCATGTCAAGGCAAGTAGAAACTGTCACCCCAAAATATGCCTCTCTGGCAGAAGATTTCAGTCTGCTTAAAAAAAGAGAGAGAGAATCTCACAACACTGTGATTTCCCTTTTGTGAAAGACCTTTACAATGGAGAAATCTCCATTTGTAAGGGTGTGTCCCTCTTTGCATCAGAAATAGGATAATTAAATCTCAAGTAACTTATCAGTGGAGACGTCCTGACAAATCTGCAAACAATCATACCCTCCTTTACAGTGCTTTGCAAGATAGCCTGCCATAACAGGCTTCCCCCCTTCCCCAACACATGTCTTCTGTTTTTAGCTGAAGGTGGTTTTTAAGGGGATGGCTTTGGTCATGTCAGGGAGTGATTCCGTTTTCCTTGGTATCCCCCCTGTACATAGGAGGTATACATGCTGTTAAACTTGTTTTCCTCCTGGTAATCATTTATTATAGGGGTGGGGGAGTCTCAACCAAGAACCTTGTAAAGTAGAGGGAACATTGTTTTTCCTCCCAGACACGTGCAATGGAATACTGCCCATCAGTAGAAAGGAATGAACCATCCGCCTATGGAATGACGTGGGTAAATCTTACATGCACATTGCTAACTGAAAGAACCCAGTCTGAGGAGGCTGCACACGGTATGACCCCATTTATGACATTCTAGGAAAGGCAAAGCTACACAGATGATAAGCAGATCATGGGGTGGGGGTTTGAAGTGTTCCACGTGACACTTTAGGATGGAGACGTGTCACTATGCATTTGTCTAAGCCCACAGAATTGTACAGACCAAGGGTCAATCATAACCTATTCAAATTTAGTTATTTACAATGTAGGAGTGTCGCAGGATGGAATACACAATGCGACAGACTCTAACTGCATTACAAATGTTTGGAGAAAACTTACCATAGGGGATGGGGTAAAAGGTGCTGACCTAAGTAAACTTTGGAAATGAATGGAACCTGTAGGCTAAAGGCAAAATGGACTGTACATAAACAGTGGGCTTTATTTTATGACATTCTTTCCAGGGTGAAGTAGCTAACATTGCTGAAACCTCTGTACACTTAACTTGGAAAGGAGCAATGCATAGATAAATGGCAGATGGTGGGAGGGCGGCTCCTTGCTGGGGGAGGGGAAGCTTCAGATAAGCAAAGGAACCAGAGGATGAAGCTAAGCCCCTGATGGCCACTCCCTTCTGGCTCCGAGTTGCTTCCAGCAGAACCAAAGTCACCTGCACCTAGTCTGCTGTGACCCACCGGCCCCCGCCTGGCCTCTCCTCTTCCTCCCTGCGATGATCCCAGTGACCCTTCCAGCCTGGACCCCTCGCCCAGGCCAGGCGCCTCTGTCCAGCCACCGCATCCCCATCTCACCTTGGGGCCAACAGGCCCCTCAGAGGACGGCGACCCTGAGGCTCCCCACACCCAGGAGGCAGCCCCACCGCCCTGGTGGCTGAGCCCAGACACCTGCTGGGACCGAGCAGGACCCTGTGGGGACTTCCCAGGACAGAGGCCTCCCCCACATGCTCTGCTGCAGCTCCTCTCTGAAGTGCCTGGATAATAGTATCGGATGCAGGCTTCCTGAGTTGTTTTACAGATGCTAAAACGACCACCAAATGGAAGACATTAACTACCTGGTGATCCTGAGCACAGAGCCCCCAGATGGACCACTGCCTGAGAATTCACAATGCTAACTGCCTGTGACTTCACCATCCACCAGGGCTCAGACTGGACAGGGCCTACGCTCATTCCTCTGTGTGTGACTTATAGGAGCCTCAGGAATGGAGGAGGGGTCCCTGAGGAGAGGCACAAGATAGATGCTAGGCAGTAACATCATGGCATCCACGTAAAACATGCCT
Organism: Hippopotamus amphibius kiboko; assembly: GCF_030028045.1. NCBI lineage: Eukaryota > Metazoa > Chordata > Mammalia > Artiodactyla > Hippopotamidae > Hippopotamus > Hippopotamus amphibius. The sequence goes on from NC_080203.1 coordinate 26,570, forward strand.
GAGCTACAGTCACATGAGAGGATTCTGTCCTACACGTGCACCCCCAGCAGCACCTTCAGTCTGAACTGCAGACCTCCGGCTTCACCATCTCCACTGGGAGCATTCGCTTCACCTGCTGTGAACCACCTCCTGTAGGATTTCCAGAACCACTCAGCACGGAAGAGCTCAGGCTAATGTGAAATCACATTTCACAGGACCCAGAGACGGTGCACTAGCGTCCAGGTGACCCTCACAGCAGACCGCCCAGCTGGCCCCCACAACCCATTTTCCTTTTTCCCGCTGACGGCTATCTATCCTGCACCTCCCAGCCTTCCCATCCCTTGAAGCTGGGATGCAGTTTCTCGTGTTACCAAGGGGAAGTGGTGGAGGTGGTGCCGGCCTTGGCCTGCCTGTGTCCTAGGACAAAGGGTGTGGTGCCTGTATGGCCACCCCACCCTCTGCAGGTTGGAGCCCTCCACCCAGAAGCAGGGAGGAGAAACGGTGGACAGAGCCTGGGCCCTGACACCCACCTGCCCTGGACTCTCACATGAAGGGGACAGAGACACGTTGACCCTCAGCCCATTTTGCGGGGGACACTTTTCTCCAGTAACAAACCTCTGCCCTAAAAGCCAGGGTGCTTTACCAATCCCCACCCAAGTGTAACAGAAAATAAGGCTTAATTTCATCACACTTTTCTCAAACCACAGCCCATGCTGCGACCACTACTCAGGTGATGGTGCTTCAGCGCAGCCCCTTTAAAAGATCCCTGGACTCCAGCTCCGCAAGCTCTGCCTTCAGTTTCAGGGAGAAGTTTCCTTGACAACCTGGACACATCTGCTCACTTTCCTTGACAACCAGTCTTTGCAATCTCCCAAACTCTTCTCCTTCAAACCTACCACAGGATCCCTAAAACCTAATCATTAATCCCTAAAACCTAACCCCTAAACGAACCCGTAAAGTCTAACCTCCAATATTAACCCTAACACACATTTACCCATTAAACCTAAACATAAAAGTATAAAACCCTAACCATAGCCCACACTGGCCTCTTTGTTGGCCTCAAACACACCTGGCGACGCCCACGTAGGGCTCTTGCTGTAAACGTAGCTTTTCAGCACAGCTGACGTCGACACCCCGTAACGCGGTGAAGGCCTCCCCCTGCCTGTCCTCAGCATTCCTGTCTTCCACGCCCCCCACAGTGTCTGTTCACATCCTAACGCCCTAGAGAGGGCACCTGCTCCAAGGTTTGCTGTCTATCTCCCACTGTGTGAACGTTGGCTCAGGTCGACGTAGCCTGAGTCGGTCACTGATGCTTCCCAACCACCCAACACAGGGTCGGGCACACGCACACGCGTCAATGGCTTCCCCTCTGACCACAGCCACCTCCCCTGCCAGCACTCTCACCCTAAGCCGACACCCTAACCCTGACGCTGACCCTAACCCCTAACCCTAACCCCAACCCCAGCCCCAACCCCAACCCCTAACCCAAACCCTAAACCCTACCCCCTAACCCTACCCCTACCCCTGAAACCCTAACCCTAACCTCTTTCGTAACTTCCTCCTTTTGTTCATTAATTTTACTCCTGAACTTACTCAACTGCCTTTCTGAGTTTTCTTGTAGCTCTCTCTTTCTTTACAACAGCTATTTCAAGTTCTCTACCAATTAGGTCACAATAGTTCATGACTTTAGGTTTGGTTTCAGGAGAATCGTCACTTTCTTTTTTGTGACACTGTGTTACCGTAGCTTTTCATGGTGCCTGATAAGTTGTTTCTCTGAAAGCACACTTGAAGTAGTGAACATCTTTCTTGTTAGGCGAAGCTTTGTTTACTCTGATTGTAAAAATGAACAGCTTGGGGACGTCCCTGGTGGTCCAGACTCTGTGCTCCCAATGCAGGGGGGCCAGGTTTGATCCCGGGTCAGGGAAATAGATCCCACATGCCATAACTAAAAATCCTGCGTGCCTCCACAGAGACCCAGTGCAGCCAAATACATACAGAAATATTAAAAAGTAACAGGTTGACAAGTAGAGGACTCTCTCTTTTTTTCATGAAGTGGTACTACAGCACAAGCTTTTGGTTTCTCTTCCCTGACTTGCCACTGGCTGCGTCTCAGAATCGGCGCTTTCCGCTCCCCATCCCCTCTGCCAGAGGTGTTGCCAGTGCTTGTTCTTCCAGGATTGCGGGTGCCTTGCTGCTGCCAGTGTTGCTGCTGTCACTGATGCCGCCTCGGAAGGCACCAGGATGGCAGGCACCTCTCCCGTGACCTGGGTTGTGGGCACTGCCACTGCAGCCAAGGGAGGAGAGTGGGCAGGGAAGAAGGGTCAGCGGTGTCTTCTCTGTACCTAGGGCTGTCAGGGTCACAGGCGCTGCTGCCATGGGCAGGGACGCCAGAGGCTCCAGCGCCACAGTGACTGCAAGGACCAGGGTCACAGGCCCTGCCACCGCTGCTGCCTAGTTCCTTGTGGCCACGCGTGGCACTGTGGCCAGGAGGCCAAGGTCACGTGTGCCCACTCCTCTGCTGCTGCTGGTTCTCTTGGGCTGCGGGCCCCGCTTCCATGGCCGGGGACCAGAGTCACAGGCACTGCCTCCTTGTCCCTCCAGTTCTGCCTCCTCTAACCGCTCCAATCCCCCCACTTCAGATGTACAGATGTGCGGATCTCTTTGGCATCCTGCTGTGTTGGAACACCTTGGCTGAGGAAACTCTGCTGAGGTATGGATGTTTTACTAGCTGCAGATGGGATCAGAATGATAAAGGGAATGTCTCGCGCGCCTATACCCACTATGTTGTGACCACTCATCTGACTGAAGCATTTTTCTTGCCACTTAGTCCTTACTATAATCCTATTAACTGTCAATCTGTGAGGGGGAAATGGGCCTAAAGAAGTCAAATAACTTTTCCAAGGCCACACAGCTTGTAAGCAATGAAACTGGGATTTAAACCACATCTATTTGATGCCAAAGCCTCTGTTTTTTCATCTACAAACAAGGAGGTTTAATTGGTTAACCTCTGAGGTTCCTAGAGATCCACATGTCAGCGAGTCTATGGGTGGAATAAAGAATTATCGCAGCAGGCCTGGGTTGTCCAAATCTTGCACATTCTAAAGAAAAGTTTGGTCCTTGTCTGGTTCCTGAGAGATATAATCTCTAAGGCTTTGCAACATCCTGCTAATAAGAGGGTCCCTGTTCTTCTGGGAACTTGGGCCACTCCAGGTAACTCATACTGACAATGTGTATTTAGTTATAGTGGGGGCCGTGGGCCACGCAGTAATCACTTGACCCTTGGGGGGGTTGGAGATTGAGTAAATAAGGTCACCCACGTGGGCAATCAACCATGCCAACGTGACTAACCCCCAATAAAAATCATGGACACCAGGTCTGGTTGAATTTCCCTGGCAGAAAGTACTTCACATGTGTTGTGATGTGTCACTGCTGGGAGAATTAAACACTGTCGTGTAAGTCTACTGGGAGAGGACATTTAGAAACTCTGTCTTGTCTCTCCTAGACTCTGCCTCGTAAGCCTTTTGCTTCTGCCTCTTTCATCTGTATCCCTTTGCTACAATAAACCGTAAACGTGAATATAACAGCTTTTTTGAGCTCTCTGAGTCCTTCTAGCTAATCATTTAACCTAAAAGTGGTCTTGGGGATTAGCAACCATGCTATGACTATTCCCAATTGTTTGTTGTCAACTGAGCATTACTGCTGCTCTGCAATCCAGAGAACCCAAGAGTGACCTTTCTCAACATTACCTTCCCCACACGATCGTGAGCATTTGCCAGGGAGAGACATGTTCATTAAACTCAGGAAGCAGAAAGGAAGAGAAGCCACATTTGGCAGAAGTACTTGCAGTCAGATGCACAGACCAAGAAGCAACACACTTTTTCTGTAAAGGACTAGATAGTAAATATTCTAGTCTTTGCAGGCCAAGCAGTCTCTGTCACAACTACTAAACTCTGTCACTGTAAAGCAAAAGCGGTCATAAACAAAATAAACAAGTGAGTATAGCTATGTTCCAATAAACCTATATTTATGGACACAGAAATTGAATTCCAAGCAATCATCATGTCACAAAATATTATTCTGCTTTTTTTTCCAACCATTTAAAAAAAAATAAGTCTGTTCTTAGTTCACACACTGTACGAAAACTGGTGGCAGTCCATATTTTTTCCATGGCCATAGTTTGCCAACCCCTCACATAGAGAGTCAGCAGATATAGGATTCACAGTGGTGTCTTAGTGAGCTCTTAAGATCCACCCATTTCAGTGTTTTAGGATGGGAGTCTCAGAAATGGCTTCTCTGATTCTGATCCCCTAGCCTTTCAGATGATTTGTAGGTCTTTAATTTCCTCTTTTAAAATGCTTCATGCTTGAAATATACACAGTGATTTGTGCTTTAATGACCAAACTCTGGCTCTTAGAACATTGGCAGCAGTTTCAGTAAAACAGAACCTCAAAGAAGAGAATCTGGGATTTGTTCTGCTATCTAAATGAATTTAAAAGAAGTAATAACCTCATTGCTAGTGAAAAGTAAGACCTTTTGGTATACAACAGGCAGTGGCAAAATCATTTCTTAAATTTCCACTTCTAGTTGCCCAGAATTAAGTATCTAGAGAGAACTAAATGTTGAAAGACTAAATTACTTTTGCAATAGAATGTTCTAGTAGGAAGCCTGACAACAAGGACTAGGGTTAACTGACTGAATACATAACACTGCAGCTTACAGAAGGAAAGCTTTTAAATTCCCAAGAAGTCAGAGAACCGAAGAGCCCTTCAGACTGTCCTAAAAGAACCTTTTATTTCTTGTAGCTATGGGATTGAGATACCCGAAAATCAAAACCGAAATACGATCCTACTGTTGGCTGGATAACTATGAAAGTTGAACTCACAGTGAACTTTGTCAAGAGTCTTTTGTAAAAGTTAGGGTGCTGACTGGGAGAGAATGGGGCCACGAGACTTGGAATGGGCCGCCTGGAAAGCATCCAAAGCAGAGAAGAGGCCGGTACTCTCTGCCGGCAGCAGGCAGACGCTGAGCAGAGCGTGGATGAGAAGCACACAGCACTGTCACTCACGTTCTCGGGGATCAGCCACTCCCATGTCGCTGGCTGAGATGACTGGCAGTGAGTTTCTTGCCCTGCCCTTCCCTATCCCATCGGACAGGTGGGAGACCTCTAATCCCCTGTATTCAGATACAAAGAGTAATTTCTGTTTGTAAGAAGAACACTGACTACTATAATGACTAAACATGTCATCCAAAATATTAGAAAATTACTATGACACTTCACTTCTCAGCAATGCTAAACAAAAGGATTGTGCAAACCTGAAAAAGGAAGCCATGTTCCTAAAATAAGTAGGAAAATGGGTGGATACTGGTGAGTGTTCCCAGCCATGTGTACCATATGACACGTCAGGACCCATGTATGTTTCCTAGACAGACACTGAGGAAAGACATTTCCTCAGCGTTAAGAGCTTTTGAGTCTTTTGATCTTTGTAGCTCAAGACCCTGTTCCAATGCCTAGCATACCTAAGCACTCCAAAAATGCTTACTTAGCATTTTGATTTGCCTGAGCAGAATGATTCCCTTCCTGCCCAGTTGTTACTGACCATTTAATAGTCAACGATTAATATTATCAGCAATAATGGGTGATATAGCTTCTTACATTAAAAGTTCCAAAGTCAGCCTGTCTCACAAAGACTTTCAGATGGGGTCATGGATTATTTATTTCGTTTGGTTTAAAGCAACCCAACGTTCACTTTGCACTTGCCAATTTGCTAATTTCTAAACAAAAGAATCTCAGAACTTGGATGTATTCAAGGAAATTCAACTTGTTTTCCAAAATTTATGTGAATGTATTTCAGAACAAGAAAAATGCACTATTTCTACTGTCAAGATTATTTTCCTTGCTTTAAACATAATATGCCATGATTTCAACCTAAACAGATTTTTAAGGAAGGCGTAGTTTTCCATAGAATTTAGCTTTCTGTGCCAAAATCTTTCGAGGAACTTCTATTGAATATTTTTAAATTATATTTGTAAAACTGCTATATGAAGTAGCATACTTTGGGTTATAAATTTATGTTATACACATACAAGAAAGCCTCTCCTTGTGACCTGTTTCTTCATCTAGTGGGTAATATTTAGGGGGCTTCTGATGCTAATAAAGTTCAAGAAAGTATATAAAAAGAATATTCTATCAATTGGCATTTTTTGGGGGGGTCGCAGTGCGGCTTGTGGGATCTTAATTCCCCAACCAGGAATCAAACCCACGCCCCCCCGCAATGGAAGCGCAGAGTCTTAACCACTAGACCACCAGGGAAGTCCCTCTATCAGCATTTCTGGATATATAAACATAAACATTTTAAGGAAATTAACGAGCAAACTTATGAACTACTGGTCAATAGAGCACATAGGAAAAGTTCAACAAAATAATAGAAAAAGCAGTATCAGTGTGATGGCTAAAAAATAAATAAATAAAACCAAATTTTATCTGTTTATTTCTTTCTGAAGGCATTGGCCATTCACTCACAACATTCTGAATTTATTTCCACAGAGATTAGGAAATTTGAGAGCAGGGACTTCACTCAGCACTTAGAATATCAAATCTGAGAAGAGCCTTCAATTATTATTCTTTTAATGAATGTAGCATGAATGGATAGATAATTTTTGTTACATTTTACTCTACCTTTATTTTTCCTCCACCCCACCCCCGCTCATCACAGGCTGCATTTTTTTAAAGCTCACAGACGCCAGGCATGCTCCAGTTGCCATTAGCAACCTCTCAAACCATCTACCTTATGTGGGCTCGGCATCCCCACCTGAATAACTGTCTCACAGACCTCAAACTGAGCCTGAGGTTTTCCCTGCTCTCCCTCACCTGCCTCACCATCCCTACCACCCAAGTACCCCGATCTCAGTAAACATCACAACAATCCACCAGCTCTCACCAACGCTCTTCCTTTACGTCTCTCTTTTTCTTACCCTAGTCACTACCAAGTCCCATAAATTTTATTTCCAAAATCTTTTTCCAATCCACCAGTCTCTATTTCCACTGTCACTAATCCAAGCCACCCAACTCTGTGTAACCAGGCAAAAAGCTTTTCACTCATCTCCCTACATTCACACTTGCCCCCTCTGATTCATTCTTTGTAACTCAGCCAGATACCTTTTGAAAACTCACACTATTTCAAGACTGGCTCCTGTTTAAAACTTTTCAGTGAGGATGAGGAAGAAAGGGAATCCTTGCTCACACTCAATGGGAATGTAAACAGGTGCAACCACTATGGAAAACAGTATGGAGGTTCCTCAAAGTTTTAAAAATAGAGCTACCATATGATCCAGCAGTCCCACACCTAGGTATATATCCAAAGGAAGTGACAACAAGACATTGAAGAAATATCTGCACTTCCATGTTCACTGCCGCATTATTCACAGTGGCTAACATGTGCAAACCTCCTCAGTGCCCATCAGTGGACAAATGGATAAAGAAGATGCAGTGTGTGTACATATATGATTCCATTACACAGTGGAATTCAGCCATAAGAAAGAAGGAAATCCTGCCACCTGCAACAACACAGATTGGCTTTGAGGGCATTATGCTAAGTGAAATAATCCAAACATAGAAAGACAAATACTGCATGGTATCACTTACATGTGGAAGTTTTTTAAAAAGTCAAGCTCTTAGAAACAGAGAGCAGAAAAATGGTGCCAGAGGCTATGGGGTGGGAGAAATAGCAAGAGGTTGATAAAAGGGTAAAAACTTTCAACCGTAAGATGAAAAAGGTCTGAAGATCTGATGTGAAACGTGGTGACTATACTTGGTAACATTGTCGTGTGTAATATGTTTCTTAAGACGGTAGAACAAAAATTTTCCCACCAAAAAATAATGGTAAATAAATAACTAAATATGTGAGGTGGCAGATGCATTAATTAACTAGAAGGAGGGAATTCTTTCACTATGTATGTATATATCAAATCACCACAATGTTCATTTCAAATACTTCACATTTTATTTGTCAATTATACTTCAATAAACTGAAAAAAATAGATTTCCTTGTGTAAAAAAAACTTTTCAAAGGCTTGCTTCCTTATGACTGACCTCTGCCTACATCTTCAGCCTCATTTTGTGTCATAACCGCTCTCCTGTTTTGTTGCCGAGAAAAACGAGAGAGAGAGAGAGAGATCGGGATTCAATCTGAGGACACTTAGATAGCTTTAAGGCTGTGGCCTGGCCACACAGGAAGAACCGAGGAGAGCCAGGCAACAAATAGATTTGTTTAATTCAATCCAGTGGTGAAGCAACATGGGTTGGGATTTTCACACTCAGAACTAGATAGTGTTCAGAGTGAATCTCGGGCACATGCATTGTGAGAACAGGTTATCTGGAAGGCACAGAATTAAAAAGAAAAAAAAAACTCATACTGGTCAGTAGGAAGCAGAAAATCATACCTGAGACCAAGCCAAAATTCTCCAGCCAATCAGCAGCCTCAGTGTGCTGGGATTTTTTTGCCTCAATTTGCTTGAGAAGATAACCTCCATATTCCTGGAATAGTAAAAGCGTTTTACTGACAGGCACCAGGCCACCACATGCCACTGTGCTGGGTGTGCGCCACCCAGCTCTAGAGCCCACCTGTTAGAGCAGCTGATGTGAATGCTGCCCCCAGAGTTGTTTAGGGAACCACGCATGCAGCCACACAAAGCAGTCTTCATGAGTGAGTATATTTTACCTCCAGGTAGAAAATTAACACTTTTGTGTTAAGTTCAAGAATAAAAATTTGTAATCAATGATTTGGCCTTGCTATAGTTACTATTTAAAGCATTTGTAATGTTCAAGGGAATTTGGCCTATTAGGATATCTAAAAGATTTGTGAATCAGTAAGAAACAGGTAGCAAACTCAAACTGGGAAAATCTGAGAAACGTTTCAATAAAGAGACTATTAAAAAGGGGTAAAGAGTAGTCTGAAGCTAGTGACAGTGGCAATTACCTCTCACGTCCTGAAGAGCATAAAGAGGGGGTTCTTACCAGAACCCAGAGGCAGAGAGGGCGATATGGTGTTGTGCTCTTAATCATTCCATTGGTCCCTCCTGACTTCTATTTCATCAGACCTGCCAAAGATTTTATTCCCTGTGTCATATTTCTTTCTGCTTAAACTACCTAGATTGGTTACTATTTCCTGCAATCTGGACGGGCACAGATACCCCAAGCAGTAGTAGGGAACCCTCCTACTCTATTGGTGGGAATGTAAGTTGGTACAGCCACTAGGGAAAACAGTATGGAGGTTCCTTAAAAAATTAAGAATAGAACTACCAAATTATCCAGCAATCCCACTTCTGGGCATTTATCCAAAAAATATGAAAACCTAATTAGAAAATATATATGCATCCCTATGTTCACTGCAGCGTTATTTACAATAGCCAATATATGGAAACCGTATAAGTGTCTAGCAAATGAAAGGATACTGAAGAAATGGTGAATATATATATATAATTTATATTTACTTATATAAATATTTGTTTATTTTTATTACTTTATTTACTTTATTTATACAATGGGCTACTACTCAGCCATAAAAAAAGTTGAAATCTTGCCATTTACAACAGCATGGATGAACTTTGAGGGTATTATGCTAAGTGAAATAAGACAGAGAAAGACAAATACCATACGATTTCATTCAGATGTAGAATAAAAACAAACAAACAAAATAACAATAGTAAGTGAACTAACCAAGCCAAAGGAAAACACGTAAATATGGAGATCAGAGAAGTGGCTACCAGAGAAGGGGCTGGGTGGAGAGTGAAATGGGAAATGGGGATTAACCTTATGGTGATTGGTAAAAACTAATCTTTTAGTGGTGAGCCTGCTGTAGTGTAAACAGAAGTAGAAATATAATGTACACATGAAAGGCATGTAATGTTATAAACCAATGTTACCATAACAAAAAATAAATTTAAAAAAATTTCAATTTCAGAGGCTCATTAGGCTTTTTATGTGAAAGATAGGATATTGTTTGGAAAAAATGAGGCTTAAGAACTGGAATAGGACCATTGGATTTAGATGACTCTGAGCTCCCCAAACCTACTAAATCTCCCTTAGCAGCTGCATCAGCTATCAATTGCTGCATAACAAATTATCCCAAAACTCAGCAGCTGAAAGTAACATTTATTATCTCATGGCTCCTGAGGGTCAGGAACCTGGACCCAGCCTAGTGGTTGCTTCTGACTCAGCATCTCATGGGCTGCTATCAGCCGAAGCTGGGGCTGCAGTCAGCTCCAGTTTTGACTGGTGAGGGACCCACTTCCAGGCTCACGCACAAGGTGGGTTGGAAAGCCACAGTTCTCACTGGCTTCTAGCCAGAGACGTCAGCTTCTTACCATATGAGCCTCTCCAAAAAGCAGCCAGATTCCCAAAGGAAATGAGCAAGAGTGAGAAAAGATGCCCAAGAGAGAAACCATAATATCTTTGTGTCCTAACTTCAGAAGTGACATTCCACTACTTTTTTTCTATATATTGTTGCGAGTCACTACACCCAGTCCCACACATGGACAGGGGACTATGCATGTTGTGAATATGGAGGGGTGGGATCCACTGGGGCCACCTTCAAGGCTGCCTAGCAACAGAACCCTCTCTTCTCTTGGCTGCGGTTACTCACGTAGCCTCCAATTTTAAGGACCTCATGTGACAGAGCAGCAAGTTAACTTTCCAGAGGGTGACTCTTCTCCTCGTGTCCCCCTCCTTTTGCCCCCTTAATTCCTCAGACAATAGTGTGCTAGAACAAGCTCATATCAGCTCCTGAGAGCTGAGGGTGCGTGCGGCTTCCCAACTCCAGCTATATAGTCTTCGGGTTAGTAGTTTCAAAATGACTATGATGAGTATTTACACTATGGAACTGGCAAATGCCCCGAGTCAGGTTTTTCAGAGAGCTGATTCACCAGCACACTACTGCCCCCAGACATATGGTAAAGTCAGATTCCATTATACTTTAGAGGGAGAAATACAGAGTCTGATGCTGGAAGATAAGGCCAAACTGACTGCAACATCATGTTAATATGTATTTGCAGAAACCATGGTATCATGTGTGGGAATGAATTCTAAAGCTGCTGGAAGGAGGTCTTTAGATCAGGCTGAGTGCTCCTATGTGACTGCACTGACTGGGAGTCCACACAGGGTGCACCTGGGTAAAGAGTTAGGCCTTGTTAGCGGAGACTGTAGAGTTGGTATTGGATGGAGCCCTAAACTAAATAGACTGTAATCAGCAAAATTCAGACTGTAGGAAATTCTACAGGTAAAACAGCCCAAGTCCTTCAAAAAATTTGTTATGAGAAAAACAAAGGAATAGAAGATGAATGTATAGATTAGAAGAAAATTAAAAAGGACAATCAAACCAAAAATATGGGCAAGGATAAACTAAAACACTAGGGATGCACACTTGGGTGCTAACACTCTAAAGAAACACACAGAAGGGACTACCATAAAAATCAGGGTAGGGATGCTTTCGTGGGGAGGCAGGGATTGTGACTGGAGTGAGGAACACGGAAGAGCTGAACGGATGCTGGAAAAGCGATGTCTTGACCTGAAGTGGTGATTACAAAGGTGCTTACTTTATAATGTTAATCTATACACGTGTTCTGTGTTATTTTTGGCATGTGTGTTTTATTTTACAATTTTAAAAAGCTAATGGTGAGAGAGACATGATTACTGACATGGGGAGAGTCCGTGTCAGCCCCTGACTCTTTATTGGTCACTCTCTCAGGGCAACGCACAAGCTCTCTGTCTGCGCAGGTCTTACACAGTGTGAGATGATAAACAGATAGTATGTGACATGGGGGCCTCCCTGGGGGCGCAGTGGTTAGGAACCCGCCTGGCAGTGCAGGGGACATAGGTTCGAGCCCTGGGCTGGGAAGATCCCACATGCTGTGGAGCAACGAAGCCCATGTACCGCAACTACTGAGCCCATGTGCTGCAACATGATGTATATACTTTGGGTTATAAAGTTAGGGTTAGGGTTCGGGTTAGGGTTCGGGTTCGGGTTACTACTGAAGCCCGCACACCTAGAACCTGTGCTCTGCAACGAGAGAAGCCACCGCACTGAGAAGCCCACGCACGGCAAGGAAGAGTAGCCCCGCTCACCGCAACTAGAGAAAGCCCATGTGCAGCAGCAAAGACCCAACACAGACAATAATTAATTAATTTTTTTTTAAAAAAGAATAAAATTGACCTGAGCCAATTTAGCCATTTTACAATTGTCAGCTTCTCTTTGATGGCTCTTCATGCTTCCAAAGATTAGAAGTAAGTGAGAGCTACAGATCTCCTCCCTCATGACCTTGCTACTTGGTAGACCAGGATGAAAGCAAAATTTGGACTGAATTCTGATCCACATATAAACTTCTTGTGTTTTTTTTTGCAAGATTCTTATATCCTGTTCACACAAAAGTTAAGATACATGTACAATATTCTAGCCAAACACATATTTCATACCCCATAAATTCTCCAAAGAAATATTATTTCAACTATTTCTTATGCTAATTAACAAACTATTGTAGATTTAGATAACAGTGTCTGAAATGCTGTGGTCTGTTATTTCTCTAGTGTGAATTCCTGAGTAGTCTTTCAAATGCTAATTAAGCACTCATGGAGAGTGGATTTCTGATTAAAATACTTCGAATGTTCTAATCATTTCTACGATGTAGGTTAAACTGGCACACACTTCTACATTACTTTGACTTACCCACTGCGGCATTTTTAAATGAATTAACAATTGATCTAACAGAATCTAGCCTAGGTTAATTTGGATAAAACCCTCCCTTGGGAAAAGGAAGGTTGACTAGTTGACATCCTGTGGTGGCCCTCTTCTTGGCCAGTGAGTCTTGAATGCCTTGCAATATATCCACCACATGCAGCATGATAAAAGTAGCAGTTTTTATGTCTGGCCATCAGAGGTCAGTAAACCCCTGCTTATTCAATATTTTCCATTTGCCATCTTTTTTTTAGAACAAGAAGAGTTATAAATTAAATTACATGAAGCTTTGGAGAATTTTCTCAGTCTTTAAAGAGGTAAAAGAAATAACAATTCTTCCAAGAAATCTAAAAAATTCTTGACCCATGGGCAGAAGACTCCCCACTTCAACCTCCATCTTATGTATAACTTAAAAGTAAAGGTTCTGCATAAATTCTAACAGAGTACTCCTGGATTTAAAGCAAGGATTCAACAATCACCATTTCCATTTGCAGGGGAAGAAAAGAGAAAGAAAAATTCAAACTAAAACTTCTAAAAGAATGTAGATTTCTAAGCTAAAATATAATTCCTATTATTTATATACTTACATTGTTCTCAACTTTTATTATTTTAATTTCACAATGATCTTTGACGTATGTAGGGAGGTATTATTATCTCAGTTTTGCAGACTGAGAAAGTAATACATAGTACTATGCAACCAGCCTGAGGTCCAAAGTCTGGTTCATAACCCAGAGCCCTCAATATGTTTGCCTTCTTCAAACTTCCTCATAGGCTGCCCTACCTTATATCTTTCATACAGCACACATGTGCTTATTCATGTCTTCCTCTACAATGACAATGACATAGTAAGCTCCTCTGGGGCAGGAATCCAGCCCCTTCCCAATCAACCCACAATGACTTGGAAGTTAATCAAGAAATTGAATTTGCTAACTAACTAACTAAATTGATTTTGCCTGGTCTCCGTGTCTTCCCATAAACTCTGTACAACACACACACACAAACACACACAAACACACACACACATACACACAATGGTAGGCATCTCCTCAAACCTGGAGACACCCCTGGTTGCATGATAAGTCTGAACAACATCAGAAAAAATCCATCTATTCAATTCTAGACATACCAGGTATGTTAATTCAGTAGAGTAGATCAAATTAATTTTGTGCCCCAGCAACAAAAATAAATAGGAATGCACCCCTAATATATAGATATGTATCTATAAATTACAAATATGCACATCTATTAATATTTATATTTCAAAACATACTCAAATAGAAAAATAAATATTACAAAATAAAGAAATAAAAATGTTTACGTAATTATATATTTTATTTCCTTTATAAGAAATGGCACAAAAATATTTTTTGCTCTCTCTATTATTATAATAATATTTTATAATGCCAGTATGATTGAATTTATTTATAAATTACAAATATTTAGGAACACTTCAACACACACACACGAATAGAATTTTTAAATGACTGAAAGATGCAATAACATATTTTAAATATTTCTGCATTATCTTTTTTATAGTCTTTTCTTTTTTAATGTATTTCTATTCATTTTATTACTATTATTGTTATTAATTATTTTTGGCTGCATTGGCCCATCGTTGCTGTGCACAGGCTTTCTCTAGTTGCAGCGAGTGGTGGCTACTCTTCACTGCAGTGCGTGGGCTTCTCAGTGCAGTGGCTTCTCTTGTTGTGGAGACCAGGCTCTAGGCATGCAGGCTTCAGTAGTTGCAGCACGTGGGCCCAGTAGTTGTGGCTCAAGGGCTTCTTAGCTGCTCTGCGGCATGTGGGATCTTCCCAGACCAGGGCTTGAACTCGTGTCCCCTGCATTGGCAGGCAGATTCTAAACCACTGCGCCACCAGGGAAATCCTGCGTCATCTTTTTAGAGCCACAAAAACAACTTTTTTGTTTCTCACAACAGTTTTTTCTCTGATTATCGCAATTCAAAGGTTTGAGTTTATTTGGATACTTGTTTTTAACATCTATAGCAGCTAAAGAAGTAACCCCACAAAAACATACTATAATATTTGTATCCATTCATACTTCAAATAGTGTTTAATAATTTTGCATTTTATTATGCAAGATTGTATTATCATTGTTTTTAACTCATAATGTGAAAAAATTCACACTAATAAAAAATAGCACTACCATTTTCTTGTAGACGACTTAGGTTTGTACTATTAGTATTATAGTTTCTTACTCTTTGTAAGAATCCCTTTAAGCCACTGGTCCACTGGGGAAGATTATCTTACTTAAGCCAGATAAAATCACACCTAATTCCCCTGACTGTCATATGTCATAATGCACTGAAAGAAAGGAAGGAGTGAGACAGCCACTTGTGTGTGAGCCTCCTCCTGTGGGTGGCCTCCTGCTCTGCTCTAAACATATCTCATCTGTCGCCACAGTTTGTGAACCCTGTGACATGTGAGCTGAACCAAGTGCGTGCCAATATATAGGTACTGAATATTCTGAAAGCGTAAATTCCTTTGTATAATTTCAGGAAAAAAATAGAACTTCCAATCTTTTCTCTTCACATGCCAGTGGACCATTGTGCCCGCACCTGAGGCTGACATTCCCTGCCTGCCCCCCACTCTGGTGACCACTGCTAGAGGAGGGGTCCAGTTGGACACGGGACCTCCACAGCAGGGCCTCGTGGTTCCCCAGCAGGGTCAGGCCCGACCAGGGGCAGAAAAAGTCACTGCACTTGATTTTTATTGCTATTTGACAATGGTACCACAAACTTCATGGCTTAAAGCAACATGCATTATCTCACATTTCCTGGGATAGAAATCTGGACATGGCTTCACTTGGGGTCCCCTGCTTAGGGTCCTCCGAGGCTACAACAGAGTTATTGACCAGGGCTGGGTTCTCACCTGGAGGCTGGGCTGCGGAAGGACCCACCTCCCCACTCGCGTGACTGTGGACAGCATTCGGGTCCTTGTGGTTGTAGGACTGAGAGCTTCCGGGTTTCCCTGGCTGCTGGCCAGGGGCTGCTCGCGGCTCCGAGAGCCTGACCACAGTTTCTTGCCACGTGGGGTTCCTCAGCGTAGCTACTTCCCTCCTCACGGCCAGCTGGGGGAGAGAACCAGCTACAAATTTATGCAACGTTAACTACATGGTCACTAACTCATAACCACCACCCTCCATCACCCGTGACCTAACATGTAGAAGCAACTCACAGGAGCCATCCAAACTCAGGATGAGGGGGAAACGCAAGCGTGAGTCCTAGGAGGTGGGGATCGTGGGACCACCTTCAGAGTCTGTCTTGCCACCTCACGATCTGTCAAAGGGGCAAAGATGCAAAAGTAAATACTGAAAATAACGAGTTTTTTAACTGAGCTTCAGTTTAAAATCTACATCTCTGTAAAAGAGTTACCAGCTGAAGCAACTTTCAGTTATATACACCTTAGAAGACTAGTGTTTCACAATCTTTTCCGAGCAAGGTCTGCTGTTGGCATCTCAGCACACCCCCCTATATTCTCTGTGCTATATTTCCTAGAACCCCTCGCCAAGAGGATTCTGAGTTACATTTCATCAGTGGGAGGGACTCAGTCAAGATTCGGAAGGCAGAAGGGAGAGGACAGACCCATCCTTGCACCCACACTGTGTGGGCAGATACTCTGTGGCCGTGAGGCTTCGCAGCAGCCTCCAAACACGTCCTTTGGTGCTCCCAGCAGAGGGGACCATCCCAAGTTCTTTCTTGCAATTCCTGAAACTTCCTCACTCTCTGAAAGTTAGTGGCACACCTGATCATTAATGTCAGTTTTCCCTCCCCTTTTCTACTGTCTCTTCTCCTTTGGCAACATCTAATTGCCTGAACTCAAACCCCTCCCACTTGAATCTGCACAGTAACTTCTGTTTTCCTGACGGAACCTTGACTCTACACAGGGTTAAAGTCCTTTTTAAGGCTTACCATGCTGAATCCTGCTGGACTTCCTCTATGACCCAGACATAAATATTGTCATCAGTTTAGCGTTTGTCCTTCCGAGTTCACACACACACACACACAGAAAATATCTGGTATTGTTTTGTATGTTTTTCTAACACACAATGTATTGTGATGTTCTGGTCATCTATTGATGTGTAACGAACCACACAGAAACTTACTGGTACAAAACAACTAACATTTATTATGTTCACAATTCTGTGAATCAGAAATTAGGGCAGGGCATAGCAGGAATAGCTCATCTTGCTTCACATATCTGGGGCTTCCCAGCCTGGGTGGCTCAAAGACTAGGGATGGCTGGGATGGCTTGCCTGGGCCAAATGCGTAGGACCTCGGTTTACCCTCCACATGGCATCTGCTGGGACTCTATTGTCCAAGATGGCAACTTCACCCACATATCTGTTGCCTCACCTGAGATGGCTGGAATGGCTGAAATAGCAAGGGCTGACTGGCATCTTTCCGTCTCCACACACACCATTCTCAGGACAACTGCACTTCTTACATTGCAGATGACTTTTCCCCAGAGCAAGAGTTACAATAACTAGGTCCAAGAGGCCCAGGAGGAAGCTGCAAAGGTTCTCACAACCTAACTCCAGAAGTCCCAGAATCACTTCTGCCACATTCTATTGGTTAAGGAAGTTATTAAGACCATGCCCGATTCAGGACTTTGCTGGTGGTGCAGTGGTTAAGAATCCGCCTGCCAATGTAGGGGACACGGGTTGGAGCCCTGGTCCAGGAGAGTCCCACATGCCACTGAACAACTAAGCCTGAGAGCCACAACTACTGAGCCCATGTGCCACAAGTACTGAAGCCCGCGTGCCTGGAGCCCGCACACAGCAACGAAGAGTAACCCTCACTTGCCAAAATTAGAGAAAGCCCACACGCAGCAACGAAGACCCAACGCAGCCAAAAAAATAAATAAAATAAACAAATCTTTAAAAAAAAAAAAAAAGACCATCCCCAATTCAAGGCAAGAGCAGGAAGAGGCCCAACCTCCTGCTGGAGCAGCGGCACGTGCACGCGGAGGGAAGGAATTGATGGCGCCGCCTCACGTGCAAGTCGCCACAGTGAACGACTTTCTGTAACTAGGCTTTCACTCAGCAGTAAGTCCTGGAGAGATACCCGAGCTGGTCCATATTTCATCTCTTCTAATTGCTGCATAACATTGACTAAGACTATACCACAATTTACTTAGATACTTGCTCCTTTAGGGACATTTAGGTGGTTTCCATTTTTTAATTTAAAAAAATCATTCACGAATATGCTTATTTTTCCTTCTATTTCAGTATTTCTAAGGCTAATACTGAGAAATGAAATTACATTTTTAGCATTGCGAGGTATAAACATATTTAATAGATGCAATCAACTTGCCCTCTAAATTGACTCAACCAGTTTATATTCCCGCATGAATGCCGGACAGTACCAGTTCCCTTGTGGTCATGTGATACTATCAGGTTTTTAAAATGTGTGCCAATTTGGTGGAAAATGATATCTCATTAATTTTTATTGCTCTGATACTACTAATGCTTACTCATAATTGGATTTGTCCATGAGTTTCCTGTTCATATCTTTGGCCCATTTTTCCATTATAGTTTCTTATGTTTCTATTTATTTATAAAAAATTACTTGTCTATTCTGAATTCTAATCTTCTCTCTCTTACCTATTCAGAAAAGATTTTGCTGCAAGTCAGCATCCTGCTACCTGGCTCAAATAAAGAAGAAGGCTTAGAGCTCTGAGGCTCAGGGTCACTGCATCTACTTCATCATTTAGCTGAAAGTTGTATTCCAGAATCCCAAAGAGACCCCAGGAAAAATCCCATCCTTCAAGTTACAAATTATACCCTTGACAGTGTATCTTACTTAAAGTACGATTCTCAACCAATGGCCTCAGAATCAGCTGGGTGCTTGTGAAAAAATACAGATTCCTGGGCAATGCCCCAGGTCAACATCGCCCAAATTTCATAGTGTGGGTGCTAGGAATCTGCATTTTTAACTAGCTATTTACTACTAGTCACCACTAAAGATTGAAAATCACTACTTAAAGCACAAGGCAGAAAGTTATTCTAAGAGTGGAGGCAAGGGAGAGGTGGATACTAAGCCACCTCCTGATTTGCTATGGGAAGGAAAACTACTACCACATCATCCTGGAATCGCAGAGCTAGAAGCATCGCAGGAAACTCCTGACCCAACGGCTCTTAAACCTCCTTGGTGTCGGCATCACCTGCAGAGATGCACCCGGATCAATTAAGTCTGGAGGTCAGGTCAAACATCAGCATTTGTAAAAAGCTATGTTCTATGTCAGCTACCCTGAGTCAAGAACGACTGGCTTAATTCAAACCCTCTACTTTACAGAAAAGGAAACTCAGGCCAAGTGAGTTCACATCATTTGTCTAGGTTGTTTCAGACACTGGTGGCCGAGAACTTAGCTGTCCTGACCAGATGTCCAGTGTTTTCTCTATTATTTAAGTTCCTCTAGAAGGGCTGATTTTAGTTGAAAAGGGTTAATGTTGGAAATACTTTGAGTAAACTGTTTTCACAATATTGGTAAATGTTCTTTTCTAAAAATCAATTCTGTACTTAGGTCTGTATTTATATAAGAACTAAAGGGAAACGCTGCCAGACCTCTGATTATAGCAGAATTACTGCAGGAAGCACAGCTATAATTACACATAAAGCTCTTCCCATTATCTACTTTTTCCTTAAGTGGCTTTAAAAACCAAGCATTACACATCTATACGTGAGTAACTGATCAGGACTCTGAATGCTTATATTTTTTGACTAAGTCAAACTAGCATGTTCTCAGAGATAGGAAGTCATATAAAATGTAACCAAGTATTACAATTTTCATTCAGCCTTACTCATTTTTTCATTTTTCACTTTCCCTTTTCCTTGTGTTCTTGTTGATATTACAAGATGCCCTTAAAAAGAGTGCTGCGTCGAGGTTTGGGAGGGGGTGGGGGTGAAGGGGAAGCTGAGACGAAGCGAGAGAGTAGCACAGACATATATACACTGCCAACTGTAAAACAGATAGCCAGTGGGAAGTTGTTGTACAACAAAGGGTGTTCAACTCGAGGATGGAAGATGCCTTAGAGGACTGGGAGGGGGACGATGGGGGGGACTCGAGGGATGGTGGGGGGGGGAGTCAAGGGAGGGAGGGAGGGAATATGGGGATATGTGTATAAAAACAGATGATTGAACTTGGTGTACCCCCCCAAAAAATATTAATTAATTAATTTTAAAAAAAAGAGTGCTGCGTGGTTGAGGTGTGTAAGCCTAGATTTGGGAGGGAGGAGTCCACATTCCAGGCCTTACTGTGCTCCAGGTGCAGCATATAAGACAATTCTTTCAATGTCCCCCTCTTCTTTTTCTATTCTGCAAGATGGATGAGATAATCCACGCTCTGTTTCTCTCATAGGATCACGAGATGAGAACTGTCAAAGGAGTTTACAAACATAAGCACTGTAGACATAGGATCTATTACTATCAGGATGTTCCTGTAATATGGCAGACATTAAGTGTAAGACAAGTCCGTTGGAAACCACACCCAAAGCAGTTTCCTGAAATTATATCCCTCAGATGTATTGTGTCTCACCCATAAGTTGCCCCAAAGACATAACTGTACAGAAGCTACATAAAACTGGAAAAGTGGAATTCTCAAAGAATATGCAAACAAAGAGTCAAAACATCCTTTTTGTTGCCAGCTAATTCCCTGTCTAAATAATCACCACTCCTCTCTTAAATTCTATGTCTTTGTCCCAGGTCTGAACAGCCTAACTTTTTCTTTCTCTCTTTCTGAATGTTCCCTTTTAGTCTTTTTTCAACTCTGTCCTTCCCAACACACACAACAACATTGTCCAAAAGGAAACACAGAACTGCAAAAAAATTAATAGCTAAGGCACCTATTTTAAAATTTTTAAATTAGATAACAAAATAGCATTTATCATGTAGGATAATATCTACAATGGCAAGAACTCATGTGGGTATTTTTTTGTCTTTTGGGGAAATAGGAAGGAAGAGTACATGTCTTTACTGAGTAGGAAAATAATTTGAACTTACAGTAAATGGGAAGAGACTATGTAAAAAAGATAATATCACTCATCCAGAGATAATCATGTTCAACATTTTCCACGTATTTTCTTCCAGTCTTTCTTTTATAAAACAGAGAAATATACTCATGTATGTTTCAACACTAAATGAAATGGGGGCTTCCTGGGTGGCGCAATGGTTAAGAACCCACCTGCCAATGCAGGGGACACGGGTTTGATCCCTGCTCCAGGAAGATCCCACATGCTGCGGAGCAACTAAGCCCATGCACCACAACTACTGAGCCTGCGCTTTAGAGCCCGTGAGCCACAACTATTGAGCCCATGTGCCGCAGCTACTGAAGCACACGCACCTAGCACCCGTGCTCCACAACAAGAGAAGCCACGGCCCATGAGAAGCCCGCGCACCACAACAAAGAGTAGCCTCCACTCACTACAACTAAAGAAAGCCCGCGCACAGCAAAAAAGACCCAAAACAGCTGATAAAATAAATAAATATATAAATATATAAATATTGAATGAAATGGTGCATACAATTTTTGGTACTCATCTTTTAATTTAATAGTTTACCATGAATACTGTTTCTACCCTTTTTGTTGGTTTGTTTCTATCTTTATTTTATATATATATATATTTTATATATAATCATAATTTTAATGGTGTTATTTTAGTCCATTATATAGAAGAACCATAATGTAATTTTTATTCTCTTACTGTTAGATGCATTAACATAATAACTACTATTTATTGAATACTTAGATGGTGCCTGTAATTGTGGCAAAAACTTTATATATATATATAGATCTTATTTTTCTAAAATCTAAATGTATATTTTTCAAAATCTCATAATAGATTATATTTTTTCAGCTGTTTTAGGTTTACAGCAAAACTGAGAAGAAAGCACAAAGATTTCCCAAATACATGCTGCCCCTGTATATGCATAGAGACCCCCATTGCCAATAATCCCCTCCAGGGTAGTATACTTGTTACAGCAGATGAACCTGCACTGACACATCACAATCACTGAAAGTCCACAGTTTATATTATGGTTCAAATCATCATATTATACACTTAAATATATTACAATTTTATTCATCAATTATACCTCAATGAAGCTGAGAAAAAATATGTATTTAACAAAAAAATCTCTGGAGTTGTCATTTAATTAAACTACTTACTTCTTTGATGGCTATGGAAAAGTAAAATTTAAGTGGCATACCTTTATATTAAAGTAGTTCATAATTGGTTTGTTTTATTATGCTTTTTGTATCCATTTATATGTTTGCAAAATTCCTATTTCTCTCTAAAATAACAAAATGCCATGTATATCCAGGAGAACTATCTTCCCATCACTAAAAAAGGAGAGGAATAAAAATAAAAGTCTCCCATTGTACATAAACTTTCTCTCAGAAGAGCCTCTAGCTAACTCCACTATCAGCAGCTACTTAAACATCGACAGAAAGGAAGCCACCCTAGGCTGAAAAATAATGGAAAAGAGGGTTGAAAAGATGGAAAATACAACCCGCTTTCATCTTAGGATGGCTAGAATATTGCCTCTTAAACAAAACTATACGTGTTACAAAAGGGATGTTGCTATTGAATATTTGGTCTCTTAACCTTCTGACACTTGAGGAAAAACAAAAGTGATGCCACGGGTGTGAGCTCAGCTAACTCAGAGCAGTGACGACGTGGAGCAAAATGAAGACTGTGGAGCATTTACTGGGCAGAAAGTAAAAGAAGAAAAAAGAATGTGGCAATATTTTAAAGGGACAGTTCTTAAAAGAATAAGATTCAATGGGCTTCATGTCATGGTGGGATTGGTTAAAAGGCCCTGCATTGTCCTTACATCAAACTGCAATCCAAAACCTGACTCTCTTTCTTTCTGGATAGGGGTAGTCACAGTCAGTCTGTGTTTACTCAATACAACCAAAGAATACACAGGTGCTTTTATGAATGAGAAGGAAATGTATAGAGAGGGATCCTTGGAAAACCACCGTGACAGAGGAGAGCACGTTAGCATGTTTCCAGAGAGCATCTGGTGGCTTAAAAGGAAACAGACGTGCTTGAGGACTCACAGCTGCCCACCTACAACGAGAGGCACCCAGGAAACCACTTCTTGTGTCTGGCAGGTCATGCTGTTTCCGTGATAAGGATCCCCATGCGTGAACTCTGTGATAGCTCGTAAAAGGTAAGTACGAATGAAGAAGCGGGCTAATTTGAGACATCTTCCTTTGAACCATCTTGGGACTGGCTAACAGACTTGTACCTACAGGGCAGGTTACACAAGCAACCTAAAGGAGCATCCAAGGGTCAAAACTGCAGAGAAACAAAAACCTTCTGAAAGGAGTCACAGAAGGCTCTTGAGGGAATCTTCGCCTGAATCGCTCGCTACTTGGAGAGCAGTGTGGTCCAGTGGAAAGAGCACTGTCAATGGAGTCATGCATACCTGAGCTCAGGACCGAGTTCTGCCACCTAATGACTGCTTAACTTCTTTGAACTTTCATTCCCTCTTCTGTAAAATGGGGATAATATACCTATTCTATAGGGTGGTCATGTTAACATAGGCTGTAACTATAAAGAATTAATAAGCAGAAACCTCAATTAAACAGAGTAGGGAGATCAGAAGGGGAGCTCTCATGTCCTGTGACAATACAGAGCCCAAATGGAAGAAGGAGGACTCCTCTTCTTTCTTGGCAAGGACTTAGCTAATGAAAACGCCATGGACTCCGTGTTTACTACAGCCTGCCCAACTTCCTTTCCCCTCTGTGAAAGCCTTCTCCTTCCCTTGCTGGGGGCTCTTGCACATGGCTCACCATGAGTGCAGACCCCAAACTGCAATTCTCTGCTGATCTCAAATAAACCCCTCTTTGCTGGAGAAACATCTGGCAGCCTATTTTTTCAGATCAACACAACCATGGATAAAGTACCTAATAGATAGTCCATGGCCAGTAAAGCTCACTACTCTAATTAGAGACAAGAAATCATAGATTCCTGAAATGTCTGAGCTGAAGCCACCTTTGGTGATCAGATTAGCAGAACATCAACCTTTTCTAGAGACAGCTGAGATCCAGGGAGGGTTACAGACTTGGCCCTACCACTCTCGAGCTTCAGTGGTGTTCAAAGGGCTCGTAAAAGTCAGGTTTTAAACAAAGCTAATGGGCTGAGAGTTAAATAGTAACTTCATCTTTACTGTATTAGAGTTCTCTGAGAAACAGAACCAATAGAATGCATGGTGAGAGAGATTTATTTTAAAAATTGGTTCATGAGAATGTGGAATCTGGCATGTCCAAAATTTGTACAGCAGGCCAGCAGGCTGGAAATTTCAGAAAGAGCTGATGTTGCATCTTGAGTCCAAAGGCAGTCTGGAGGCAGAATTCCTCCCTCCTCAGAGGACCTCACCCTTTTCTCTTAAGACCTTCAAGTAATTGAATGAGTCCCACCCACATTATGTAAAATAATAATAATAATAATGCTAACCCTAACCCTAGGGTACATCTGCTAATTTCAACCTCCTGATTCATGCCTCTCTCCCACCGTTCCCCTTTGGTAGCCAGAAGCTGGCTTTCTAAGTCTGAGCCTTTCTTTTGTAAATTAGTTCATTTGCATCCATTGTTACACGCCAACTATAAGTGATACCATATGACATTTATCTTTCTCTGTCTGACCCACGTCGCTTAGTGTGATCGTATCCAGGTCCTTCCGAGTTGCGGCCAACGGCCTTGCTTCATTCATTTCAGAGCTGAGTGACGTTCCGTTGTACACACGGACCGCACCTTTGTTAGCCATTCAGCTTTCTGTGGACATTTTGGCTGCGTCCAGGTCTAGGCTTTTGTAAACACTGCTGCACTGAAAGCTGGCTACGAGTCTCTTGTCCATTTAGGGTTTTCCCCCGGACGTGCACCCAGGAGTGGAATTGCTGGATGTTTAGATGTTAAAAGAACCTCCGTACTGTTGTCCTCCAGAGTGGCCGGTAGCAATTTACGTTCCCACTGCGGGAGTGTAGCAGCGTTCCCTCTTCTCCACACCTTCTCCAGCATTTCCGCTTTTCAGACTTTGTGATGATGGTCACTCTGACTGATGAGAGGTGATACCTCGTTGCAGTGTTGATTTACCGAGAACAACGTGGAGGTGCCATTAGAGGCAGATACAGGGCCACCATAGGATTCAGCCATCCCGCTGCTCAGAGCGTATCCGGAGAAGACCGGAATGCAAAAAGACACGTGCACCAAAACGTGCACTTTGGCACCACTTACACTAGCCCGGACCAGGAAGCAACCAAAATGTCCAAGGACCCAGCAATGGATAAAGAAGTAGTAGTTCCATTACACAGTGGAATATTACTCAGACGTGAAAAAGAATGAAATAATGCCACTATAGCAACCTAGATTAACCTAGTTGTAATCCTACTAAGTGAAGTGAGTTAGAAAGAAAAAGACAACCATCACATGATATGACTTCTACATGGAAAATAAACATAAATACCAATGAACCAACTGACAAAAGAGAAACAGACTCACACAGTTAGAAAACGAACTTATGCTTAGCAAAGGGGACCGATACCGGGAAGGGATAAATTAGGCAGTTGGGATTAGCAACCAGATGCTATTACAAACAAAATACATAATCAACAAGGGCCTGGGTATACCAAGGGAGGTCACCTCAACACTCTGTCATCACCTCTATGGGAAAGATAATCTGAAAGTTAATAGATATATGGATACATGTAAACGAAAAAGACTCTGTACCCTTACAGCAGAGTCGGGCTTTGAAGAAAATCTGCCGCCTTGTGGCCGTTTCCCGCAACAGCAACTTTAAAGCTGCAGCTTATGGAGACAATATTCACAAGGAGTAAAGGATGTAAATCACAGCTGCGCTCCAACAATTCCCTGGGGTAAGTATTCTAAAAACAATTTTCACAAGGGCAGATCTTCATGAAGACCATATCAACAGGTAAATAAGACAACGTTTTAAAAAAAATAGCACGCCACATGCTGCTGAGTACGGCGAATTACTTGAGACGGGCCGCTCAACACTGCGAGGAGGGCTCACACCTGGCCACAGTCGGAAAGGCCGTGAATCAAAGGTCTGCAGACAGTAAAGCTACAGTGCTGGTGGAAAACAGGGGGCCCTCCTATGTTGCTGCTGGGATGGACACGGTAAGAGCCACGACCGAGAACAACGTGGAGGTGCCATTAGAGGTAGGTACAGAGCGACCGTAGCATTCAGCCATCCCACTGCTCAGAGCATATCCGGAGAAGACCAGAATTCAAAAAGACACGTGCACCAAAACGTGCACTTTGGCACCACTTGCCATCGCCCAGACCGGGAAGCAACCAAAATGTCCAAGCAGCCAGGAATGCATACAGAGGTAGTAGTTCCATTACACAGGGCTATATTACTCAGGCGGGAAAAGGAAGGAAGCCGGCAATCCCACGACTGGGCATACACCCAAAGAACACCAGAATTCAAAAAGACACACGGCCTCCAATGTTCATCGCGGCACTATTTACAACAGCCAGGACATGGAAGCAACCTAAATGTCCATCAACAGATGAATGGATAAAGAAGATGTGGTACACATATACAATGGAATCTTACTCAGCTATAAAAGGGGATGAGGTGGAGCTATATGTAATGAGGTGGATGGGCCTCGAGTCTGTCCTACAGCGTGAGGGAAGCCAGAAAGAGAAAAACAAATACTTTATGCTAACTCATATATACGGAATCTAAAAAAACAAAACAAAACAAAAAACAAAAAACAAAAAAAAACCAAAAAAAAACGGTACTGATGAACCCAGTGACAGGACAAGAATAAGGATGCAGATGCAGAGAATGGACTGGAGGACGCGGGGTTGGGGGGGCAGGGGGCGAAGAGGAAGCTGGCACGAAGTGAGAGAGTAGCATCTGCTCAAACAATCCTGCATAGCCACGTAAAGGTCATGGATCTCGGGGATTTGAAAGGGTGGAGCAGGACGCCCTAACACGGAGTCTGTCTCCGATGGCAGTCACTGTCACGGTAACGTCCGCTGCGTGCACAAGGCTTGGCTGCACTGAAGGAGGGCCCGCCTGCATCTGAGGACTATGGGCCCAGGCAGAGGGGAACGGGCCCTGCAGGACGAAAAGGGGTCTCATTTGCCAGTCCATCCTCCCCACTCCCTCAGCCCCACGACAGTCCAGCCTTGGGACCCAAGCCTGCTCAGGGTCCGGGGATGTGACCCCGGCCCAGGTCACCGAGGCCTGAGGGGAAGAGTTTTGGCATTCCTTTTTTTTTTTTCTCTTTTCAATGTTAGTTGTTATTTTGTATCTTGTGATTTACAGTGTTGCAGGTTTGTGCCTCTTGTTTTTCTTTCTGAGCTGTACAGCAACGTGATTGACGGATACAGAGACCTATATATGTTCTTTTTGGAGTTCTCGTCCCGTATGGGTTATTACGGAATGTTGAGTAGGGTTCCTTGTGCTATACCCTGGGCCCTCAGTGATTACTCTGTAAACAGTGGTGCGTATATACTAATCTCGACACGCTCACTTCCCCCTGCCCACCGCCGTTCCCTTTCGCTCACCATAAGATTCTTTCCTAAGTCTGCGAGGCTGTTTGTTTTGTAAAGAAGCTCATTTGCGTCCATTCTTAGGGTCCACCTGTACTTGATATCACGAGAGGTTTGTCCTTCGCTGTCTCATGTCCCTTAGTACGATCACCTCCACCTCCTTGCCCGTGGCTGCAAGTGGCATGATTTCATCCTTTTTCAGTGGCTGGCTCATATTCCATCATGTCTTTGGACCGCATCTTCCTTCTCCCTGCTTCTGTCCTCATACACGTAGGTTGCTTCCACGTCGTGCCTATTGCACACACTGCTGTCACGGTCACTGGGGGGTTCGTGTCTTTGAGAATTTTGGTTTTCTTGGGATCTACGCTCAGGAGTGGGATTGCTGGGTCCCATGGGACGTCTATGTTTAGTCTCTTAAGGAACCTCCATACTGTTCTCCATAGTGGATGCACCGACTCCCACTCCCACCCACAGGGCAGGAGGGCTCCCTCTTCTCCACACCCTCTCCCTCACTTACTGCTGTAGATTGTCTGATGATGGCCACCCTGACCTGTGAGAGGTGATACCGCATGGCAATTCTGAGGTGCGTTTCTCTCACCCCTAGTGATGCCGAGCATCTTTTCATGGGCCCGAGGGCCATCTATGTGTCTTCTGTGGAGAGGTGTCCACTTAGATCTTTTACGCATTTTCTGGTGGGTTGACCGTTCTTTTGATGTTGAGCCGCAGGAGTGGTTTGTACGTTTTGGAGGTTAATTCCTCACGGGTACCTTCGTTTGCAGATATTGGTTCCCATTCTAAGGGTGGTCTTCTTGTTTTGTTTATGGTTTCCTTTGCTGTGCCGACGCTTTTAAGTTGAGTTAGGTCCCATTTGTTTCTTTTGGTGTTCATCATTCTGAGAGGTGGGGCAACAAAGAACCTGCTGCGATTTCTGTCAAAGCGTGTTCTGCCTCTGTTTTCCCCAAGAGGTTTGTAGTCTCCGCCCTTGCATTTAGATCTTCCATCTGTTTCCTTCTGTGTGTGGTGTTAGAGAGTATTCTGATTTCATTCTCTTTTTAATGTTCTAAGGAACCTCCACACTGTTCTCCACAGAGGCTGTACCAACTTACCTTCCCAACGACAGTGTAGGAGGGTTCCCTCTTCTCCACACCCTCTCCACCATGTACCATTTGTAGACTTTCTGACAACGGCCATTCTGACCGGCGTGAGGCGATACCTCGTTGTAGTTTGACTGGCATTTCTCTAATATTGAGCCACGCTGACATCCTTTCATGTAGCCACGGTGTGAGGCAAACGTACCTCTTGCAATTGGCTGCTTGAACGTCTGCCCTCCTGGGAACCCTTTCTCCGTGACCTACGCCAGGACGTTGTTTGAGGGCAGCTGATTTTCCTTTACAGCCCTCAGGCCTTGTGAATAGTCAGCGCCCAGCAGCACAGGTTTTCAAGTTCTTGTTCTGGGAAAGAGCCACAGGGTGGCAGGATGCCTTCAAGCCCCACTCTTTTTGTTAAATTTCTCATTTAATTTTTATTTCATCGGCGTAGAGTTGATTTCCCATGTCGTGTCTGTTTTAGGTGTACAGGAACCTGACTCAGTTATCCATAGACGTGTGTGTGTTCCTTCTCGGGTTCTTTTCCCATGTAATTTCTTACAGTGTGCTCAGGAGAGTTCCCTGGGCTGGCCAGTGGGTCCCTTTCGCTTGTCTCTTTGATGTATTTCAGTGTGTGGTACGTGTTAACCCCAACCTCCTAATGTATCCCTCCCCTCAGTGTTCCCTTTTGGACATCATAAGTGTGTTTTCTAAGCCTGTGAGCCTGTTTCTGTTTTGTAAATGAGCCCACTCTGGACGCATTGCTAGATCCCAGCTATAAGTGATAGCTTCTGATATTTGTCTTTCTCTCTCTGACTTACCTCACTCAGTATGATAATCTCTCAGTCCATCCATGTTGCTGCAAGTGGTATGAGTTTGCTCTTTTTTTATGACTGACTCGTATTCCACTGTATACACGTACCGCGCATTCTTCACTTCTCTCTCATTAGACATTTCAGTTGATTCTATGTCTTGTAAATAGCACTGCCCTGAAAATGGGGGTGCACGTGTTGTTTCCAATTAGGATGTTCTCCAGATCTAAGCCCAGAAGTGGGATTGTCAGGTCATGTACAAACCCTATGTTTAGTTTTCTAAGGAAGCTCTGTACTGTTCTCCAGAGCAGCTGCAACCCGTTGCATCCCCACCAACAGTGTGAAGGACTCCCTTTTCCCCACACCCTCTCCAGCATTTATTCTCCGCAGATTGTGTTTGATGATGGCCATCCTGAGCGGTGTGAAATGGCACCTCGTTTTTCGTTGTGATTTGCCCTTCTTCAAGAATTAGTGATGTTGACCTACACGGAATCTAAAACTTGTCCTGATGAACTCAGTGACAAGAATAAGGACGCAGAGGCAGAGAGTGGACCGGAGAACTCGAGGTTTGGGAGGGGGCGGGGGGTGAAGGGGAAGCTGAGACGAAGCGAGAGAGTAGCACAGACATATATATACTACCAGCTGTAAAACAGATAGCCAGTGGGAAGTTGTTATATAACAAAGGGTGTTCAACTCGAGGATGGAAGATGCCTTAGAGGACTGGGAGGGGGAGGATGGGGGGGAGTCGAGGGAGGGAGGGAATACGGGGATATGTGTATAAAAACAGATGATTGAACTTGGTGTACCCCCCCAAAAAAACAATAAATAAATTAAAAAAAAAAGAGTTAGTGATGTTGAGTATCTTTCTGATCTTTGTCTTGTTTTGTTTACATAGTGTGAGTAAAACTTAGCTCCTGCAGTTGGCTTTGTGAAAGTCGGCCCTGCATTGAATTCTTTTCCGACGATTTACCCCAGGGCTTCCTTGGGGACAGGTGTCCTGTGCAGCCCCGCAGGCCTTGTGAGGTTTCAGTGCCACTGGGCGCCGGCTTGAAAGTTGTAGTTACAGGAAACGGCCACAAGGCGGCAGCATTGCTTCATGCGCCACTCTGGTTACTCGGGCAACTGGAGCCTGGGGCAAAGTCCTGTTCCTGGGCTGTCAATCAGAGTGGCATGCGCCCGAAGAAACACCCAAGACTCGTCTCATTCCTTCTTCCCCCTCACCCTCTACCACCCCCCTGTTCACTCCCTGATGAACCCCAGCTCCTGGAATACCACCCTTCTGAGGGTGCTGTCATCCGTAGTTGGGGCGACCCTTAGGAAGGAGGCTGGTGGCCCCCTGTGACCCAGCAATCCCACTCCTGGGCGTAGACGCTGAGAAAACAAAAATTTTAGCAGACACGTGCACCCTAGCGATCATGGCAGCACGCTGTACAAAAGCCAATACGTGGAAGCAACCGAAGTGTCGGAGGACAGAAGCAGGGATAAAGGAGATGGGGCCCAGAGACACGATGGAATATGACTCAGCCATAAAAAAGGATGGAATAATGCTAACCCTAACCCTAGGGTACATCTGCTAATTTCAACCTCCTGATTCATGCCTCTCTCCCACCGTTCCCCTTTGGTAGCCAGAAGCTGGCTTTCTAAGTCTGAGCCTTTCTTTTGTAAATTAGTTCATTTGCATCCATTGTTACACGCCAACTATAAGTGATACCATATGACATTTATCTTTCTCTGTCTGACCCACGTCGCTTAGTGTGATCGTATCCAGGTCCTTCCGAGTTGCGGCCAACGGCCTTGCTTCATTCATTTCAGAGCTGAGTGACGTTCCGTTGTACACACGGACCGCACCTTTGTTAGCCATTCAGCTTTCTGTGGACATTTTGGCTGCGTCCAGGTCTAGGCTTTTGTAAACACTGCTGCACTGAAAGCTGGCTACGAGTCTCTTGTCCATTTAGGGTTTTCCCCCGGACGTGCACCCAGGAGTGGAATTGCTGGATGTTTAGATGTTAAAAGAACCTCCGTACTGTTGTCCTCCAGAGTGGCCGGTAGCAATTTACGTTCCCACTGCGGGAGTGTAGCAGCGTTCCCTCTTCTCCACACCTTCTCCAGCATTTCCGCTTTTCAGACTTTGTGATGATGGTCACTCTGACTGATGAGAGGTGATACCTCGTTGCAGTGTTGATTTACCGAGAACAACGTGGAGGTGCCATTAGAGGCAGATACAGGGCCACCATAGGATTCAGCCATCCCGCTGCTCAGAGCGTATCCGGAGAAGACCGGAATGCAAAAAGACACGTGCACCAAAACGTGCACTTTGGCACCACTTACACTAGCCCGGACCAGGAAGCAACCAAAATGTCCAAGGACCCAGCAATGGATAAAGAAGTAGTAGTTCCATTACACAGTGGAATATTACTCAGACGTGAAAAAGAATGAAATAATGCCACTATAGCAACCTAGATTAACCTAGTTGTAATCCTACTAAGTGAAGTGAGTTAGAAAGAAAAAGACAACCATCACATGATATGACTTCTACATGGAAAATAAACATAAATACCAATGAACCAACTGACAAAAGAGAAACAGACTCACACAGTTAGAAAACGAACTTATGCTTAGCAAAGGGGACCGATACCGGGAAGGGATAAATTAGGCAGTTGGGATTAGCAACCAGATGCTATTACAAACAAAATACATAATCAACAAGGGCCTGGGTATACCAAGGGAGGTCACCTCAACACTCTGTCATCACCTCTATGGGAAAGATAATCTGAAAGTTAATAGATATATGGATACATGTAAACGAAAAAGACTCTGTACCCTTACAGCAGAGTCGGGCTTTGAAGAAAATCTGCCGCCTTGTGGCCGTTTCCCGCAACAGCAACTTTAAAGCTGCAGCTTATGGAGACAATATTCACAAGGAGTAAAGGATGTAAATCACAGCTGCGCTCCAACAATTCCCTGGGGTAAGTATTCTAAAAACAATTTTCACAAGGGCAGATCTTCATGAAGACCATATCAACAGGTAAATAAGACAACGTTTTAAAAAAAATAGCACGCCACACGCTGCTGAGTACGGCGAATTACTTGAGACGGGCCGCTCAACACTGCGAGGAGGGCTCACACCTGGCCACAGTCGGAAAGGCCGTGAATCAAAGGTCTGCAGACAGTAAAGCTACAGTGCTGGTGGAAAACAGGGGGCCCTCCTATGTTGCTGCTGGGATGGACACGGTAAGAGCCACGACCGAGAACAACGTGGAGGTGCCATTAGAGGTAGGTACAGAGCGACCGTAGCATTCAGCCATCCCACTGCTCAGAGCATATCCGGAGAAGACCAGAATTCAAAAAGACACGTGCACCAAAACGTGCACTTTGGCACCACTTGCCATCGCCCAGACCGGGAAGCAACCAAAATGTCCAAGCAGCCAGGAATGCATACAGAGGTAGTAGTTCCATTACACAGGGCTATATTACTCAGGCGGGAAAAGGAAGGAAGCCGGCAATCCCACGACTGGGCATACACCCAAAGAACACCAGAATTCAAAAAGACACACGGCCTCCAATGTTCATCGCGGCACTATTTACAACAGCCAGGACATGGAAGCAACCTAAATGTCCATCAACAGATGAATGGATAAAGAAGATGTGGTACACATATACAATGGAATCTTACTCAGCTATAAAAGGGGATGAGGTGGAGCTATATGTAATGAGGTGGATGGGCCTCGAGTCTGTCCTACAGCGTG
This sequence comes from Hippopotamus amphibius kiboko, assembly GCF_030028045.1. Taxonomy (NCBI): domain Eukaryota; kingdom Metazoa; phylum Chordata; class Mammalia; order Artiodactyla; family Hippopotamidae; genus Hippopotamus; species Hippopotamus amphibius. Next base: position 59,466 of record NC_080203.1, read on the forward strand.
AGGGAAGCCAGAAAGAGAAAAACAAATACTTTATGCTAACTCATATATACGGAATCTAAAAAAACAAAACAAAACAAAAAACAAAAAACAAAAAAAAACCAAAAAAAAACGGTACTGATGAACCCAGTGACAGGACAAGAATAAGGATGCAGATGCAGAGAATGGACTGGAGGACGCGGGGTTGGGGGGGCAGGGGGCGAAGAGGAAGCTGGCACGAAGTGAGAGAGTAGCATCTGCTCAAACAATCCTGCATAGCCACGTAAAGGTCATGGATCTCGGGGATTTGAAAGGGTGGAGCAGGACGCCCTAACACGGAGTCTGTCTCCGATGGCAGTCACTGTCACGGTAACGTCCGCTGCGTGCACAAGGCTTGGCTGCACTGAAGGAGGGCCCGCCTGCATCTGAGGACTATGGGCCCAGGCAGAGGGGAACGGGCCCTGCAGGACGAAAAGGGGTCTCATTTGCCAGTCCATCCTCCCCACTCCCTCAGCCCCACGACAGTCCAGCCTTGGGACCCAAGCCTGCTCAGGGTCCGGGGATGTGACCCCGGCCCAGGTCACCGAGGCCTGAGGGGAAGAGTTTTGGCATTCCTTTTTTTTTTTTTCTCTTTTCAATGTTAGTTGTTATTTTGTATCTTGTGATTTACAGTGTTGCAGGTTTGTGCCTCTTGTTTTTCTTTCTGAGCTGTACAGCAACGTGATTGACGGATACAGAGACCTATATATGTTCTTTTTGGAGTTCTCGTCCCGTATGGGTTATTACGGAATGTTGAGTAGGGTTCCTTGTGCTATACCCTGGGCCCTCAGTGATTACTCTGTAAACAGTGGTGCGTATATACTAATCTCGACACGCTCACTTCCCCCTGCCCACCGCCGTTCCCTTTCGCTCACCATAAGATTCTTTCCTAAGTCTGCGAGGCTGTTTGTTTTGTAAAGAAGCTCATTTGCGTCCATTCTTAGGGTCCACCTGTACTTGATATCACGAGAGGTTTGTCCTTCGCTGTCTCATGTCCCTTAGTACGATCACCTCCACCTCCTTGCCCGTGGCTGCAAGTGGCATGATTTCATCCTTTTTCAGTGGCTGGCTCATATTCCATCATGTCTTTGGACCGCATCTTCCTTCTCCCTGCTTCTGTCCTCATACACGTAGGTTGCTTCCACGTCGTGCCTATTGCACACACTGCTGTCACGGTCACTGGGGGGTTCGTGTCTTTGAGAATTTTGGTTTTCTTGGGATCTACGCTCAGGAGTGGGATTGCTGGGTCCCATGGGACGTCTATGTTTAGTCTCTTAAGGAACCTCCATACTGTTCTCCATAGTGGATGCACCGACTCCCACTCCCACCCACAGGGCAGGAGGGCTCCCTCTTCTCCACACCCTCTCCCTCACTTACTGCTGTAGATTGTCTGATGATGGCCACCCTGACCTGTGAGAGGCGATACCGCATGGCAATTCTGAGGTGCGTTTCTCTCACCCCTAGTGATGCCGAGCATCTTTTCATGGGCCCGAGGGCCATCTATGTGTCTTCTGTGGAGAGGTGTCCACTTAGATCTTTTACGCATTTTCTGGTGGGTTGACCGTTCTTTTGATGTTGAGCCGCAGGAGTGGTTTGTACGTTTTGGAGGTTAATTCCTCACGGGTACCTTCGTTTGCAGATATTGGTTCCCATTCTAAGGGTGGTCTTCTTGTTTTGTTTATGGTTTCCTTTGCTGTGCCGACGCTTTTAAGTTGAGTTAGGTCCCATTTGTTTCTTTTGGTGTTCATCATTCTGAGAGGTGGGGCAACAAAGAACCTGCTGCGATTTCTGTCAAAGCGTGTTCTGCCTCTGTTTTCCCCAAGAGGTTTGTAGTCTCCGCCCTTGCATTTAGATCTTCCATCTGTTTCCTTCTGTGTGTGGTGTTAGAGAGTATTCTGATTTCATTCTCTTTTTAATGTTCTAAGGAACCTCCACACTGTTCTCCACAGAGGCTGTACCAACTTACCTTCCCAACGACAGTGTAGGAGGGTTCCCTCTTCTCCACACCCTCTCCACCACGTACCGTTTGTAGACTTTCTGACAACGGCCATTCTGACCGGCGTGAGGCGATACCTCGTTGTAGTTTGACTGGCATTTCTCTAATATTGAGCCACGCTGACATCCTTTCACGTAGCCACGGCGTGAGGCAAACGTACCTCTTGCAATTGGCTGCTTGAACGTCTGCCCTCCTGGGAACCCTTTCTCCGTGACCTACGCCAGGACGTTGTTTGAGGGCAGCTGATTTTCCTTTACAGCCCTCAGGCCTTGTGAATAGTCAGCGCCCAGCAGCACAGGTTTTCAAGTTCTTGTTCTGGGAAAGAGCCACAGGGTGGCAGGATGCCTTCAAGCCCCACTCTTTTTGTTAAATTTCTCATTTAATTTTTATTTCATCGGCGTAGAGTTGATTTCCCATGTCGTGTCTGTTTTAGGTGTACAGGAACCTGACTCAGTTATCCATAGACGTGTGTGTGTTCCTTCTCGGGTTCTTTTCCCATGTAATTTCTTACAGTGTGCTCAGGAGAGTTCCCTGTGCTGGCCAGTGGGTCCCTTTCGCTTGTCTCTTTGATGTATTTCAGTGTGTGGTACGTGTTAACCCCAACCTCCTAATGTATCCCTCCCCTCAGTGTTCCCTTTTGGACATCATAAGTGTGTTTTCTAAGCCTGTGAGCCTGTTTCTGTTTTGTAAATGAGCCCACTCTGGACGCATTGCTAGATCCCAGCTATAAGTGATAGCTTCTGATATTTGTCTTTCTCTCTCTGACTTACCTCACTCAGTATGATAATCTCTCAGTCCATCCATGTTGCTGCAAGTGGTATGAGTTTGCTCTTTTTTTATGACTGACTCGTATTCCACTGTATACACGTACCGCGCATTCTTCACTTCTCTCTCATTAGACATTTCAGTTGATTCTATGTCTTGTAAATAGCACTGCCCTGAAAATGGGGGTGCACGTGTTGTTTCCAATTAGGATGTTCTCCAGATCTAAGCCCAGAAGTGGGATTGTCAGGTCATGTACAAACCCTATGTTTAGTTTTCTAAGGAAGCTCTGTACTGTTCTCCAGAGCAGCTGCAACCCGTTGCATCCCCACCAACAGTGTGAAGGACTCCCTTTTCCCCACACCCTCTCCAGCATTTATTCTCCGCAGATTGTGTTTGATGATGGCCATCCTGAGCGGTGTGAAATGGCACCTCGTTTTTCGTTGTGATTTGCCCTTCTTCAAGAATTAGTGATGTTGACCTACACGGAATCTAAAACTTGTCCTGATGAACTCAGTGACAAGAATAAGGACGCAGAGGCAGAGAGTGGACCGGAGAACTCGAGGTTTGGGAGGGGGCGGGGGGTGAAGGGGAAGCTGAGACGAAGCGAGAGAGTAGCACAGACATATATATACTACCAGCTGTAAAACAGATAGCCAGTGGGAAGTTGTTATATAACAAAGGGTGTTCAACTCGAGGATGGAAGATGCCTTAGAGGACTGGGAGGGGGAGGATGGGGGGGAGTCGAGGGAGGGAGGGAATACGGGGATATGTGTATAAAAACAGATGATTGAACTTGGTGTACCCCCCCCAAAAAAACAATAAATAAATTAAAAAAAAAAGAGTTAGTGATGTTGAGTATCTTTCTGATCTTTGTCTTGTTTTGTTTACATAGTGTGAGTAAAACTTAGCTCCTGCAGTTGGCTTTGTGAAAGTCGGCCCTGCATTGAATTCTTTTCCGACGATTTACCCCAGGGCTTCCTTGGGGACAGGTGTCCTGTGCAGCCCCGCAGGCCTTGTGAGGTTTCAGTGCCACTGGGCGCCGGCTTGAAAGTTGTAGTTACAGGAAACGGCCACAAGGCGGCAGCATTGCTTCATGCGCCACTCTGGTTACTCGGGCAACTGGAGCCTGGGGCAAAGTCCTGTTCCTGGGCTGTCAATCAGAGTGGCATGCGCCCGAAGAAACACCCAAGACTCGTCTCATTCCTTCTTCCCCCTCACCCTCTACCACCCCCCTGTTCACTCCCTGATGAACCCCAGCTCCTGGAATACCACCCTTCTGAGGGTGCTGTCATCCGTAGTTGGGGCGACCCTTAGGAAGGAGGCTGGTGGCCCCCTGTGACCCAGCAATCCCACTCCTGGGCGTAGACGCTGAGAAAACAAAAATTTTAGCAGACACGTGCACCCTAGCGATCATGGCAGCACGCTGTACAAAAGCCAATACGTGGAAGCAACCGAAGTGTCGGAGGACAGAAGCAGGGATAAAGGAGATGGGGCCCAGAGACACGATGGAATATGACTCAGCCATAAAAAAGGATGGAATAATGCTAACCCTAACCCTAGGGTACATCTGCTAATTTCAACCTCCTGATTCATGCCTCTCTCCCACCGTTCCCCTTTGGTAGCCAGAAGCTGGCTTTCTAAGTCTGAGCCTTTCTTTTGTAAATTAGTTCATTTGCATCCATTGTTACACGCCAACTATAAGTGATACCATATGACATTTATCTTTCTCTGTCTGACCCACGTCGCTTAGTGTGATCGTATCCAGGTCCTTCCGAGTTGCTGCCAATGGCCTTGCTTCATTCATTTCAGAGCTGAGTGACGTTCCGTTGTACACACGGACCGCACCTTTGTTAGCCATTCAGCTTTCTGTGGACATTTTGGCTGCGTCCAGGTCTAGGCTTTTGTAAACACTGCTGCACTGAAAGCTGGCTACGAGTCTCTTGTCCATTTAGGGTTTTCCCCCGGACGTGCACCCAGGAGTGGAATTGCTGGATGTTTAGATGTTAAAAGAACCTCCGTACTGTTGTCCTCCAGAGTGGCCGGTAGCAATTTACGTTCCCACTGCGGGAGTGTAGCAGCGTTCCCTCTTCTCCACACCTTCTCCAGCATTTCCGCTTTTCAGACTTTGTGATGATGGTCACTCTGACTGATGAGAGGTGATACCTCGTTGCAGTGTTGATTTACCGAGAACAACGTGGAGGTGCCATTAGAGGCAGATACAGGGCCACCATAGGATTCAGCCATCCCGCTGCTCAGAGCGTATCCGGAGAAGACCGGAATGCAAAAAGACACGTGCACCAAAACGTGCACTTTGGCACCACTTACACTAGCCCGGACCAGGAAGCAACCAAAATGTCCAAGGACCCAGCAATGGATAAAGAAGTAGTAGTTCCATTACACAGTGGAATATTACTCAGACGTGAAAAAGAATGAAATAATGCCACTATAGCAACCTAGATTAACCTAGTTGTAATCCTACTAAGTGAAGTGAGTTAGAAAGAAAAAGACAACCATCACATGATATCACTTCTACATGGAAAATAAACATAAATACCAATGAACCAACTGACAAAAGAGAAACAGACTCACACAGTTAGAAAACGAACTTATGCTTAGCAAAGGGGACCGATACCGGGAAGGGATAAATTAGGCAGTTGGGATTAGCAACCAGATGCTATTACAAACAAAATACATAATCAACAAGGGCCTGGGTATACCAAGGGAGGTCACCTCAACACTCTGTCATCACCTCTATGGGAAAGAAAATCTGAAAGTTAATAGATATATGGATACATGTAAACGAAAAAGATTCTGTACCCTTACAACAGAGTCGGGCTTTGAAGAAATCCTGCCGCCTTGTGGCCATTTCCCGCAACAGCAACTTTAAAGCTGCAGCTTATGGAGACAATATTCACAAGGAGTAAAGGATGTAAATCACAGCTGCGCTCCAACAATTCCCTGGGGTAAGTATTCTAAAAACAATTTTCACAAGGGCAGATCTTCATGAAGACCATATCAACAGGTAAATAAGACAACGTTTTAAAAAAAATAGCACGCCACACGCTGCTGAGTACGGCGAATTACTTGAGACGGGCCGCTCAACACTGCGAGGAGGGCTCACACCGGGCCACAGTCGGAAAGGCCGTGAATCAAAGGTCTGCAGACAGTAAAGCTACAGTGCTGGTGGAAAACAGGGGGCCCTCCTATGTTGCTGCTGGCATGGACACGGTAAGAGCCACGACCGAGAACAACGTGGAGGTGCCATTAGAGGTAGGTACAGAGCGACCGTAGCATTCAGCCATCCCACTGCTCAGAGCATATCCGGAGAAGACCAGAATTCAAAAAGACACGTGCACCAAAACGTGCACTTTGGCACCACTTGCCATAGCCCAGACCGGGAAGCAACCAAAATGTCCCAGCAGCCAGGAATGCATACAGAGGTAGTAGTTCCATTACACAGTGCTATATTACTCAGGCGGGAAAAGGAAGGAAGCCGGCAATCCCACGACTGGGCATACACCCAAAGAACACCAGAATTCAAAAAGACACACGGCCTCCAATGTTCATCGCGGCACTATTTACAACAGCCAGGACATGGAAGCAACCTAAATGTCCATCAACAGATGAATGGATAAAGAAGATGTGGTACACATATACAATGGAATCTTACTCAGCTATAAAAAGGGATGAGGTGGAGCTATATGTAATGAGGTGGATGGGCCTCGAGTCTGTCCTACAGCGTGAGGGAAGCCAGAAAGAGAAAAACAAATACTTTATGCTAACTCATATATACGGAATCTAAACAACAAAACAAAACAAAAAACAAAAAACAAAAAAACCCCAAAAAAACGGTACTGATGAACCCAGTGACAGGACAAGAATAAGGATGCAGATGCAGAGAATGGACTGGAGGACACGGGGTTGGGGGGGCAGGGGGCGAAGAGGAAGCTGGCACGAAGTGAGAGAGTAGCATCTGCTCAAACAATCCTGCATAGCCACGTAAAGGTCACGGATCTCGGGGATTTGAAAGGGTGGAGCAGGACGCCCTAACACGGAGTCTGTCTCCGATGGCAGTCACTGTCACGGTAACGTCCGCTGCGTGCACGAGGCTTGGCTGCACTGAAGGAGGGCCCGCCTGCATCTGAGGACTATGGGCCCAGGCAGAGGGGAACGGGCCCTGCAGGACCAAAAGGGGTCTCATTTGCCAGTCCATCCTCCCCACTCCCTCAGCCCCACGACAGTCCAGCCTTGGGACCCAAGCCTGCTCAGGGTCCGGGGATGTGACCCCGGCCCAGGTCACCGAGGCCTGAGGGGAAGAGTTTTGGCATTCCTTTTTTTTTTTCTCTTTTCAATGTTAGTTGTTATTTTGTATCTTGTGATTTACAGTGTTGCAGGTTTGTGCCTCTTGTTTTTCTTTCTGAGCTGTACAGCAACGTGATTGACGGATACAGAGACCTATATATGTTCTTTTTGGAGTTCTCGTCCCGTATGGGTTATTACGGAATGTTGAGTAGGGTTCCTTGTGCTATACCCTGGGCCCTCAGTGATTACTCTGTAAACAGTGGTGCGTATATACTAATCTCGACACGCTCACTTCCCCCTGCCCACCGCCGTTCCCTTTCGCTCACCATAAGATTCTTTCCTAAGTCTGCGAGGCTGTTTGTTTTGTAAAGAAGCTCATTTGCGTCCATTCTTAGGGTCCACCTGTACTTGATATCACGAGAGGTTTGTCCTTCGCTGTCTCATGTCCCTCAGTACGATCACCTCCACCTCCTTGCCCGTGGCTGCAAGTGGCATGATTTCATCCTTTTTCAGTGGCTGGCTCATATTCCATCGTGTCTTTGGACCGCATCTTCCTTCTCCCTGCTTCTGTCCTCATACACGTAGGTTGCTTCCACGTCGTGCCTATTGCACACACTGCTGTCACGGTCACTGGGGGGTTCGTGTCTTTGAGAATTTTGGTTTTCTTGGGATCTACGCTCAGGAGTGGGATTGCTGGGTCCCATGGGACGTCTATGTTTAGTCTCTTAAGGAACCTCCATACTGTTCTCCATAGTGGATGCACCGACTCCCACTCCCACCCACAGGGCAGGAGGGCTCCCTCTTCTCCACACCCTCTCCCTCACTTACTGCTGTAGATTGTCTGATGATGGCCACCCTGACCTGTGAGAGGCGATACCGCATGGCAATTCTGAGGTGCGTTTCTCTCACCCCTAGTGATGCCGAGCATCTTTTCATGGGCCCGAGGGCCATCTATGTGTCTTCTGTGGAGAGGTGTCCACTTAGATCTTTTACGCATTTTCTGGTGGGTTGACCGTTCTTTTGATGTTGAGCCGCAGGAGTGGTTTGTACGTTTTGGAGGTTAATTCCTCACGGGTACCTTCGTTTGCAGATATTGGTTCCCATTCTAAGGGTGGTCTTCTTGTTTTGTTTATGGTTTCCTTTGCTGTGCCGACGCTTTTAAGTTGAGTTAGGTCCCATTTGTTTCTTTTGGTGTTCATCATTCTGAGAGGTGGGGCAACAAAGAACCTGCTGCGATTTCTGTCAAAGCGTGTTCTGCCTCTGTTTTCCCCAAGAGGTTTGTAGTCTCCGCCCTTGCATTTAGATCTTCCATCTGTTTCCTTCTGTGTGTGGTGTTAGAGAGTATTCTGATTTCATTCTCTTTTTAATGTTCTAAGGAACCTCCACACTGTTCTCCACAGAGGCTGTACCAACTTACCTTCCCAACGACAGTGTAGGAGGGTTCCCTCTTCTCCACACCCTCTCCACCATGTACCGTTTGTAGACTTTCTGACAACGGCCATTCTGACCGGCGTGAGGCGATACCTCGTTGTAGTTTGACTGGCATTTCTCTAATATTGAGCCACGCTGACATCCTTTCACGTAGCCACGGCGTGAGGCAAACGTACCTCTTGCAATTGGCTGCTTGAACGTCTGCCCTCCTGGGAACCCTTTCTCCGTGACCTACGCCAGGACGTTGTTTGAGGGCAGCTGATTTTCCTTTACAGCCCTCAGGCCTTGTGAATAGTCAGCGCCCAGCAGCACAGGTTTTCAAGTTCTTGTTCTGGGAAAGAGCCACAGGGTGGCAGGATGCCTTCAAGCCCCACTCTTTTTGTTAAATTTCTCATTTAATTTTTATTTCATCGGCGTAGAGTTGATTTCCCATGTCGTGTCTGTTTTAGGTGTACAGGAACCTGACTCAGTTATCCATAGACGTGTGTGTGTTCCTTCTCGGGTTCTTTTCCCATGTAATTTCTTACAGTGTGCTCAGGAGAGTTCCCTGTGCTGGCCAGTGGGTCCCTTTCGCTTGTCTCTTTGATGTATTTCAGTGTGTGGTACGTGTTAACCCCAACCTCCTAATGTATCCCTCCCCTCAGTGTTCCCTTTTGGACATCATAAGTGTGTTTTCTAAGCCTGTGAGCCTGTTTCTGTTTTGTAAATGAGCCCACTCTGGACGCATTGCTAGATCCCAGCTATAAGTGATAGCTTCTGATATTTGTCTTTCTCTCTCTGACTTACCTCACTCAGTATGATAATCTCTCAGTCCATCCATGTTGCTGCAAGTGGTATGAGTTTGCTCTTTTTTTATGACTGACTCGTATTCCACTGTATACACGTACCGCGCATTCTTCACTTCTCTCTCATTAGACATTTCAGTTGATTCTATGTCTTGTAAATAGCACTGCCCTGAAAATGGGGGTGCACGTGTTGTTTCCAATTAGGATGTTCTCCAGATCTAAGCCCAGAAGTGGGATTGTCAGGTCATGTACAAACCCTATGTTTAGTTTTCTAAGGAAGCTCTGTACTGTTCTCCAGAGCAGCTGCAACCCGTTGCATCCCCACCAACAGTGTGAAGGACTCCCTTTTCCCCACACCCTCTCCAGCATTTATTCTCCGCAGATTGTGTTTGATGATGGCCATCCTGAGCGGTGTGAAATGGCACCTCGTTTTTCGTTGTGATTTGCCCTTCTTCAAGAATTAGTGATGTTGACCTACACGGAATCTAAAACTTGTCCTGATGAACTCAGTGACAAGAATAAGGACGCAGAGGCAGAGAGTGGACCGGAGAACTCGAGGTTTGGGAGGGGGCGGGGGGTGAAGGGGAAGCTGAGACGAAGCGAGAGAGTAGCACAGACATATATATACTACCAGCTGTAAAACAGATAGCCAGTGGGAAGTTGTTATATAACAAAGGGTGTTCAACTCGAGGATGGAAGATGCCTTAGAGGACTGGGAGGGGGAGGATGGGGGGGAGTCGAGGGAGGGAGGGAATACGGGGATATGTGTATAAAAACAGATGATTGAACTTGGTGTACCCCCCCCAAAAAAACAATAAATAAATTAAAAAAAAAAGAGTTAGTGATGTTGAGTATCTTTCTGATCTTTGTCTTGTTTTGTTTACATAGTGTGAGTAAAACTTAGCTCCTGCAGTTGGCTTTGTGAAAGTCGGCCCTGCATTGAATTCTTTTCCGACGATTTACCCCAGGGCTTCCTTGGGGACAGGTGTCCTGTGCAGCCCCGCAGGCCTTGTGAGGTTTCAGTGCCACTGGGCGCCGGCTTGAAAGTTGTAGTTACAGGAAACGGCCACAAGGCGGCAGCATTGCTTCATGCGCCACTCTGGTTACTCGGGCAACTGGAGCCTGGGGCAAAGTCCTGTTCCTGGGCTGTCAATCAGAGTGGCATGCGCCCGAAGAAACACCCAAGACTCGTCTCATTCCTTCTTCCCCCTCACCCTCTACCACCCCCCTGTTCACTCCCTGATGAACCCCAGCTCCTGGAATACCACCCTTCTGAGGGTGCTGTCATCCGTAGTTGGGGCGACCCTTAGGAAGGAGGCTGGTGGCCCCCTGTGACCCAGCAATCCCACTCCTGGGCGTAGACGCTGAGAAAACAAAAATTTTAGCAGACACGTGCACCCTAGCGATCATGGCAGCACGCTGTACAAAAGCCAATACGTGGAAGCAACCGAAGTGTCGGAGGACAGAAGCAGGGATAAAGGAGATGGGGCCCAGAGACACGATGGAATATGACTCAGCCATAAAAAAGGATGGAATAATGCTAACCCTAACCCTAGGGTACATCTGCTAATTTCAACCTCCTGATTCATGCCTCTCTCCCACCGTTCCCCTTTGGTAGCCAGAAGCTGGCTTTCTAAGTCTGAGCCTTTCTTTTGTAAATTAGTTCATTTGCATCCATTGTTACACGCCAACTATAAGTGATACCATATGACATTTATCTTTCTCTGTCTGACCCACGTCGCTTAGTGTGATCGTATCCAGGTCCTTCCGAGTTGCTGCCAATGGCCTTGCTTCATTCATTTCAGAGCTGAGTGACGTTCCGTTGTACACACGGACCGCACCTTTGTTAGCCATTCAGCTTTCTGTGGACATTTTGGCTGCGTCCAGGTCTAGGCTTTTGTAAACACTGCTGCACTGAAAGCTGGCTACGAGTCTCTTGTCCATTTAGGGTTTTCCCCCGGACGTGCACCCAGGAGTGGAATTGCTGGATGTTTACATGTTAAAAGAACCTCCGTACTGTTGTCCTCCAGAGTGGCCAGTAGCAATTTACGTTCCCACTGCGGGAGTGTAGCAGCGTTCCCTCTTCTCCACACCTTCTCCAGCATTTCCGCTTTTCAGACTTTGTGATGATGGTCACTCTGACTGATGAGAGGTGATACCTCGTTGCAGTGTTGATTTACCGAGAACAACGTGGAGGTGCCATTAGAGGCAGATACAGGGCCACCATAGGATTCAGCCATCCTGCTGCTCAGAGCGTATCCGGAGAAGACCGGAATGCAAAAAGACACGTGCACCAAAACGTGCACTTTGGCACCACTTACACTAGCCCGGACCAGGAAGCAACCAAAATGTCCAAGGACCCAGCAATGGATAAAGAAGTAGTAGTTCCATTACACAGTGGAATATTACTCAGACGTGAAAAAGAATGAAATAATGCCACTATAGCAACCTAGATTAACCTAGTTGTAATCCTACTAAGTGAAGTGAGTTAGAAAGAAAAAGACAACCATCACATGATATCACTTCTACATGGAAAATAAACATAAATACCAATGAACCAACTGACAAAAGAGAAACAGACTCACACAGTTAGAAAACGAACTTATGCTTAGCAAAGGGGACCGATACCGGGAAGGGATAAATTAGGCAGTTGGGATTAGCAACCAGATGCTATTACAAACAAAATACATAATCAACAAGGGCCTGGGTATACCAAGGGAGGTCACCTCAACACTCTGTCATCACCTCTATGGGAAAGAAAATCTGAAAGTTAATAGATATATGGATACATGTAAACGAAAAAGATTCTGTACCCTTACAACAGAGTCGGGCTTTGAAGAAATCCTGCCGCCTTGTGGCCATTTCCCGCAACAGCAACTTTAAAGCTGCAGCTTATGGAGACAATATTCACAAGGAGTAAAGGATGTAAATCACAGCTGCGCTCCAACAATTCCCTGGGGTAAGTATTCTAAAAACAATTTTCACAAGGGCAGATCTTCATGAAGACCATATCAACAGGTAAATAAGACAACGTTTTAAAAAAAATAGCACGCCACACGCTGCTGAGTACGGCGAATTACTTGAGACGGGCCGCTCAACACTGCGAGGAGGGCTCACACCGGGCCACAGTCGGAAAGGCCGTGAATCAAAGGTCTGCAGACAGTAAAGCTACAGTGCTGGTGGAAAACAGGGGGCCCTCCTATGTTGCTGCTGGCATGGACACGGTAAGAGCCACGACCGAGAACAACGTGGAGGTGCCATTAGAGGTAGGTACAGAGCGACCGTAGCATTCAGCCATCCCACTGCTCAGAGCATATCCGGAGAAGACCAGAATTCAAAAAGACACGTGCACCAAAACGTGCACTTTGGCACCACTTGCCATCGCCCAGACCGGGAAGCAACCAAAATGTCCCAGCAGCCAGGAATGCATACAGAGGTAGTAGTTCCATTACACAGTGCTATATTACTCAGGCGGGAAAAGGAAGGAAGCCGGCAATCCCACGACTGGGCATACACCCAAAGAACACCAGAATTCAAAAAGACACACGGCCTCCAATGTTCATCGCGGCACTATTTACAACAGCCAGGACATGGAAGCAACCTAAATGTCCATCAACAGATGAATGGATAAAGAAGATGTGGTACACATATACAATGGAATCTTACTCAGCTATAAAAAGGGATGAGGTGGAGCTATATGTAATGAGGTGGATGGGCCTCGAGTCTGTCCTACAGCGTGAGGGAAGCCAGAAAGAGAAAAACAAATACTTTATGCTAACTCATATATACGGAATCTAAACAACAAAACAAAACAAAAAACAAAAAACAAAAAAACCCCAAAAAAACGGTACTGATGAACCCAGTGACAGGACAAGAATAAGGATGCAGATGCAGAGAATGGACTGGAGGACACGGGGTTGGGGGGGCAGGGGGCGAAGAGGAAGCTGGCACGAAGTGAGAGAGTAGCATCTGCTCAAACAATCCTGCATAGCCACGTAAAGGTCACGGATCTCGGGGATTTGAAAGGGTGGAGCAGGACGCCCTAACACGGAGTCTGTCTCCGATGGCAGTCACTGTCACGGTAACGTCCGCTGCGTGCACGAGGCTTGGCTGCACTGAAGGAGGGCCCGCCTGCATCTGAGGACTATGGGCCCAGGCAGAGGGGAACGGGCCCTGCAGGACCAAAAGGGGTCTCATTTGCCAGTCCATCCTCCCCACTCCCTCAGCCCCACGACAGTCCAGCCTTGGGACCCAAGCCTGCTCAGGGTCCGGGGATGTGACCCCGGCCCAGGTCACCGAGGCCTGAGGGGAAGAGTTTTGGCATTCCTTTTTTTTTTTCTCTTTTCAATGTTAGTTGTTATTTTGTATCTTGTGATTTACAGTGTTGCAGGTTTGTGCCTCTTGTTTTTCTTTCTGAGCTGTACAGCAACGTGATTGACGGATACAGAGACCTATATATGTTCTTTTTGGAGTTCTCGTCCCGTATGGGTTATTACGGAATGTTGAGTAGGGTTCCTTGTGCTATACCCTGGGCCCTCAGTGATTACTCTGTAAACAGTGGTGCGTATATACTAATCTCGACACGCTCACTTCCCCCTGCCCACCGCCGTTCCCTTTCGCTCACCATAAGATTCTTTCCTAAGTCTGCGAGGCTGTTTGTTTTGTAAAGAAGCTCATTTGCGTCCATTCTTAGGGTCCACCTGTACTTGATATCACGAGAGGTTTGTCCTTCGCTGTCTCATGTCCCTTAGTACGATCACCTCCACCTCCTTGCCCGTGGCTGCAAGTGGCATGATTTCATCCTTTTTCAGTGGCTGGCTCATATGCCATCGTGTCTTTGGACCGCATCTTCCTTCTCCCTGCTTCTGTCCTCATACACGTAGGTTGCTTCCACGTCGTGCCTATTGCACACACTGCTGTCACGGTCACTGGGGGGTTCGTGTCTTTGAGAATTTTGGTTTTCTTGGGATCTACGCTCAGGAGTGGGATTGCTGGGTCCCATGGGACGTCTATGTTTAGTCTCTTAAGGAACCTCCATACTGTTCTCCATAGTGGATGCACCGACTCCCACTCCCACCCACAGGGCAGGAGGGCTCCCTCTTCTCCACACCCTCTCCCTCACTTACTGCTGTAGATTGTCTGATGATGGCCACCCTGACCTGTGAGAGGCGATACCGCATGGCAATTCTGAGGTGCGTTTCTCTCACCCCTAGTGATGCCGAGCATCTTTTCATGGGCCCGAGGGCCATCTATGTGTCTTCTGTGGAGAGGTGTCCACTTAGATCTTTTACGCATTTTCTGGTGGGTTGACCGTTCTTTTGATGTTGAGCCGCAGGAGTGGTTTGTACGTTTTGGAGGTTAATTCCTCACGGGTACCTTCGTTTGCAGATATTGGTTCCCATTCTAAGGGTGGTCTTCTTGTTTTGTTTATGGTTTCCTTTGCTGTGCCGACGCTTTTAAGTTGAGTTAGGTCCCATTTGTTTCTTTTGGTGTTCATCATTCTGAGAGGTGGGGCAACAAAGAACCTGCTGCGATTTCTGTCAAAGCGTGTTCTGCCTCTGTTTTCCCCAAGAGGTTTGTAGTCTCCGCCCTTGCATTTAGATCTTCCATCTGTTTCCTTCTGTGTGTGGTGTTAGAGAGTATTCTGATTTCATTCTCTTTTTAATGTTCTAAGGAACCTCCACACTGTTCTCCACAGAGGCTGTACCAACTTACCTTCCCAACGACAGTGTAGGAGGGTTCCCTCTTCTCCACACCCTCTCCACCATGTACCGTTTGTAGACTTTCTGACAACGGCCATTCTGACCGGCGTGAGGCAATACCTCGTTGTAGTTTGACTGGCATTTCTCTAATATTGAGCCACGCTGACATCCTTTCACGTAGCCACGGCGTGAGGCAAACGTACCTCTTGCAATTGGCTGCTTGAACGTCTGCCCTCCTGGGAACCCTTTCTCCGTGACCTACGCCAGGACGTTGTTTGAGGGCAGCTGATTTTCCTTTACAGCCCTCAGGCCTTGTGAATAGTCAGCGCCCAGCAGCACAGGTTTTCAAGTTCTTGTTCTGGGAAAGAGCCACAGGGTGGCAGGATGCCTTCAAGCCCCACTCTTTTTGTTAAATTTCTCATTTAATTTTTATTTCATCGGCGTAGAGTTGATTTCCCATGTCGTGTCTGTTTTAGGTGTACAGGAACCTGACTCAGTTATCCATAGACGTGTGTGTGTTCCTTCTCAGGTTCTTTTCCCATGTAATTTCTTACAGTGTGCTCAGGAGAGTTCCCTGTGCTGGCCAGTGGGTCCCTTTCGCTTGTCTCTTTGATGTATTTCAGTGTGTGGTACGTGTTAACCCCAACCTCCTAATGTATCCCTCCCCTCAGTGTTCCCTTTTGGACATCATAAGTGTGTTTTCTAAGCCTGTGAGCCTGTTTCTGTTTTGTAAATGAGCCCACTCTGGACGCATTGCTAGATCCCAGCTATAAGTGATAGCTTCTGATATTTGTCTTTCTCTCTCTGACTTACCTCACTCAGTATGATAATCTCTCAGTCCATCCATGTTGCTGCAAGTGGTATGAGTTTGCTCTTTTTTTATGACTGACTCGTATTCCACTGTATACACGTACCGCGCATTCTTCACTTCTCTCTCATTAGACATTTCAGTTGATTCTATGTCTTGTAAATAGCACTGCCCTGAAAATGGGGGTGCACGTGTTGTTTCCAATTAGGATGTTCTCCAGATCTAAGCCCAGAAGTGGGATTGTCAGGTCATGTACAAACCCTATGTTTAGTTTTCTAAGGAAGCTCTGTACTGTTCTCCAGAGCAGCTGCAACCCGTTGCATCCCCACCAACAGTGTGAAGGACTCCCTTTTCCCCACACCCTCTCCAGCATTTATTCTCCGCAGATTGTGTTTGATGATGGCCATCCTGAGCGGTGTGAAATGGCACCTCGTTTTTCGTTGTGATTTGCCCTTCTTCAAGAATTAGTGATGTTGACCTACACGGAATCTAAAACTTGTCCTGATGAACTCAGTGACAAGAATAAGGACGCAGAGGCAGAGAGTGGACCGGAGAACTCGAGGTTTGGGAGGGGGCGGGGGGTGAAGGGGAAGCTGAGACGAAGCGAGAGAGTAGCACAGACATATATATACTACCAGCTGTAAAACAGATAGCCAGTGGGAAGTTGTTATATAACAAAGGGTGTTCAACTCGAGGATGGAAGATGCCTTAGAGGACTGGGAGGGGGAGGATGGGGGGGAGTCGAGGGAGGGAGGGAATACGGGGATATGTGTATAAAAACAGATGATTGAACTTGGTGTACCCCCCCCAAGAAAACAATAAATAAATTAAAAAAAAAAGAGTTAGTGATGTTGAGTATCTTTCTGATCTTTGTCTTGTTTTGTTTACATAGTGTGAGTAAAACTTAGCTCCTGCAGTTGGCTTTGTGAAAGTCGGCCCTGCATTGAATTCTTTTCCGACGATTTACCCCAGGGCTTCCTTGGGGACAGGTGTCCTGTGCAGCCCCGCAGGCCTTGTGAGGTTTCAGTGCCACTGGGCGCCGGCTTGAAAGTTGTAGTTACAGGAAACGGCCACAAGGCGGCAGTATTGCTTCATGCGCCACTCTGGTTACTCGGGCAACTGGAGCCTGGGGCAAAGTCCTGTTCCTGGGCTGTCAATCAGAGTGGCATGCGCCCGAAGAAACACCCAAGACTCGTCTCATTCCTTCTTCCCCCTCACCCTCTACCACCCCCCTGTTCACTCCCTGATGAACCCCAGCTCCTGGAATACCACCCTTCTGAGGGTGCTGTCATCCGTAGTTGGGGCGACCCTTAGGAAGGAGGCTGGTGGCCCCCTGTGACCCAGCAATCCCACTCCTGGGCGTAGACGCTGAGAAAACAAAAATTTTAGCAGACACGTGCACCCTAGCGATCATGGCAGCACGCTGTACAAAAGCCAATACGTGGAAGCAACCGAAGTGTCGGAGGACAGAAGCAGGGATAAAGGAGATGGGGCCCAGAGACACGATGGAATATGACTCAGCCATAAAAAAGGATGGAATAATGCTAACCCTAACCCTAGGGTACATCTGCTAATTTCAACCTCCTGATTCATGCCTCTCTCCCACCGTTCCCCTTTGGTAGCCAGAAGCTGGCTTTCTAAGTCTGAGCCTTTCTTTTGTAAATTAGTTCATTTGCATCCATTGTTACACGCCAACTATAAGTGATACCATATGACATTTATCTTTCTCTGTCTGACCCACGTCGCTTAGTGTGATCGTATCCAGGTCCTTCCGAGTTGCTGCCAATGGCCTTGCTTCATTCATTTCAGAGCTGAGTGACGTTCCGTTGTACACACGGACCGCACCTTTGTTAGCCATTCAGCTTTCTGTGGACATTTTGGCTGCGTCCAGGTCTAGGCTTTTGTAAACACTGCTGCACTGAAAGCTGGCTACGAGTCTCTTGTCCATTTAGGGTTTTCCCCCGGACGTGCACCCAGGAGTGGAATTGCTGGATGTTTAGATGTTAAAAGAACCTCCGTACTGTTGTCCTCCAGAGTGGCCGGTAGCAATTTACGTTCCCACTGCGGGAGTGTAGCAGCGTTCCCTCTTCTCCACACCTTCTCCAGCATTTCCGCTTTTCAGACTTTGTGATGATGGTCACTCTGACTGATGAGAGGTGATACCTCGTTGCAGTGTTGATTTACCGAGAACAACGTGGAGGTGCCATTAGAGGCAGATACAGGGCCACCATAGGATTCAGCCATCCTGCTGCTCAGAGCGTATCCGGAGAAGACCGGAATGCAAAAAGACACGTGCACCAAAACGTGCACTTTGGCACCACTTACACTAGCCCAGACCAGGAAGCAACCAAAATGTCCAAGGACCCAGCAATGGATAAAGAAGTAGTAGTTCCATTACACAGTGGAATATTACTCAGACGTGAAAAAGAATGAAATAATGCCACTATAGCAACCTAGATTAACCTAGTTGTAATCCTACTAAGTGAAGTGAGTTAGAAAGAAAAAGACAACCATCACATGATATCACTTCTACATGGAAAATAAACATAAATACCAATGAACCAACTGACAAAAGAGAAACAGACTCACACAGTTAGAAAACGAACTTATGCTTAGCAAAGGGGACCGATACCGGGAAGGGATAAATTAGGCAGTTGGGATTAGCAACCAGATGCTATTACAAACAAAATACATAATCAACAAGGGCCTGGGTATACCAAGGGAGGTCACCTCAACACTCTGTCATCACCTCTATGGGAAAGAAAATCTGAAAGTTAATAGATATATGGATACATGTAAACGAAAAAGATTCTGTACCCTTACAACAGAGTCGGGCTTTGAAGAAATCCTGCCGCCTTGTGGCCATTTCCCGCAACAGCAACTTTAAAGCTGCAGCTTATGGAGACAATATTCACAAGGAGTAAAGGATGTAAATCACAGCTGCGCTCCAACAATTCCCTGGGGTAAGTATTCTAAAAACAATTTTCACAAGGGCAGATCTTCATGAAGACCATATCAACAGGTAAATAAGACAACGTTTTAAAAAAAATAGCACGCCACACGCTGCTGAGTACGGCGAATTACTTGAGACGGGCCGCTCAACACTGCGAGGAGGGCTCACACCGGGCCACAGTCGGAAAGGCCGTGAATCAAAGGTCTGCAGACAGTAAAGCTACAGTGCTGGTGGAAAACAGGGGGCCCTCCTATGTTGCTGCTGGCATGGACACGGTAAGAGCCACGACCGAGAACAACGTGGAGGTGCCATTAGAGGTAGGTACAGAGCGACCGTAGCATTCAGCCATCCCACTGCTCAGAGCATATCCGGAGAAGACCAGAATTCAAAAAGACACGTGCACCAAAACGTGCACTTTGGCACCACTTGCCATAGCCCAGACCGGGAAGCAACCAAAATGTCCCAGCAGCCAGGAATGCATACAGAGGTAGTAGTTCCATTACACAGGGCTATATTACTCAGGCGGGAAAAGGAAGGAAGCCGGCAATCCCACGACTGGGCATACACCCAAAGAACACCAGAATTCAAAAAGACACACGGCCTCCAATGTTCATCGCGGCACTATTTACAACAGCCAGGACATGGAAGCAACCTAAATGTCCATCAACAGATGAATGGATAAAGAAGATGTGGTACACATATACAATGGAATCTTACTCAGCTATA
The DNA here is from genome assembly GCF_030028045.1 of Hippopotamus amphibius kiboko. NCBI lineage: Eukaryota > Metazoa > Chordata > Mammalia > Artiodactyla > Hippopotamidae > Hippopotamus > Hippopotamus amphibius. Next base: position 78,949 of record NC_080203.1, read on the forward strand.
AAAAGGGATGAGGTGGAGCTATATGTAATGAGGTGGATGGGCCTCGAGTCTGTCCTACAGCGTGAGGGAAGCCAGAAAGAGAAAAACAAATACTTTATGCTAACTCATATATACGGAATCTAAACAACAAAACAAAACAAAAAACAAAAAACAAAAAAACCCCAAAAAAACGGTACTGATGAACCCAGTGACAGGACAAGAATAAGGATGCAGATGCAGAGAATGGACTGGAGGACACGGGGTTGGGGGGGCAGGGGGCGAAGAGGAAGCTGGCACGAAGTGAGAGAGTAGCATCTGCTCAAACAATCCTGCATAGCCACGTAAAGGTCACGGATCTCGGGGATTTGAAAGGGTGGAGCAGGACGCCCTAACACGGAGTCTGTCTCCGATGGCAGTCACTGTCACGGTAACGTCCGCTGCATGCACGAGGCTTGGCTGCACTGAAGGAGGGCCCGCCTGCATCTGAGGACTATGGGCCCAGGCAGAGGGGAACGGGCCCTGCAGGACCAAAAGGGGTCTCATTTGCCAGTCCATCCTCCCCACTCCCTCAGCCCCACGACAGTCCAGCCTTGGGACCCAAGCCTGCTCAGGGTCCGGGGATGTGACCCCGGCCCAGGTCACCGAGGCCTGAGGGGAAGAGTTTTGGCATTCCTTTTTTTTTTTCTCTTTTCAATGTTAGTTGTTATTTTGTATCTTGTGATTTACAGTGTTGCAGGTTTGTGCCTCTTGTTTTTCTTTCTGAGCTGTACAGCAACGTGATTGACGGATACAGAGACCTATATATGTTCTTTTTGGAGTTCTCGTCCCGTATGGGTTATTACGGAATGTTGAGTAGGGTTCCTTGTGCTATACCCTGGGCCCTCAGTGATTACTCTGTAAACAGTGGTGCGTATATACTAATCTCGACACGCTCACTTCCCCCTGCCCACCGCCGTTCCCTTTCGCTCACCATAAGATTCTTTCCTAAGTCTGCGAGGCTGTTTGTTTTGTAAAGAAGCTCATTTGCGTCCATTCTTAGGGTCCACCTGTACTTGATATCACGAGAGGTTTGTCCTTCGCTGTCTCATGTCCCTCAGTACGATCACCTCCACCTCCTTGCCCGTGGCTGCAAGTGGCATGATTTCATCCTTTTTCAGTGGCTGGCTCATATTCCATCGTGTCTTTGGACCGCATCTTCCTTCTCCCTGCTTCTGTCCTCATACACGTAGGTTGCTTCCACGTCGTGCCTATTGCACACACTGCTGTCACGGTCACTGGGGGGTTCGTGTCTTTGAGAATTTTGGTTTTCTTGGGATCTACGCTCAGGAGTGGGATTGCTGGGTCCCATGGGACGTCTATGTTTAGTCTCTTAAGGAACCTCCATACTGTTCTCCATAGTGGATGCACCGACTCCCACTCCCACCCACAGGGCAGGAGGGCTCCCTCTTCTCCACACCCTCTCCCTCACTTACTGCTGTAGATTGTCTGATGATGGCCACCCTGACCTGTGAGAGGCGATACCGCATGGCAATTCTGAGGTGCGTTTCTCTCACCCCTAGTGATGCCGAGCATCTTTTCATGGGCCCGAGGGCCATCTATGTGTCTTCTGTGGAGAGGTGTCCACTTAGATCTTTTACGCATTTTCTGGTGGGTTGACCGTTCTTTTGATGTTGAGCCGCAGGAGTGGTTTGTACGTTTTGGAGGTTAATTCCTCACGGGTACCTTCGTTTGCAGATATTGGTTCCCATTCTAAGGGTGGTCTTCTTGTTTTGTTTATGGTTTCCTTTGCTGTGCCGACGCTTTTAAGTTGAGTTAGGTCCCATTTGTTTCTTTTGGTGTTCATCATTCTGAGAGGTGGGGCAACAAAGAACCTGCTGCGATTTCTGTCAAAGCGTGTTCTGCCTCTGTTTTCCCCAAGAGGTTTGTAGTCTCCGCCCTTGCATTTAGATCTTCCATCTGTTTCCTTCTGTGTGTGGTGTTAGAGAGTATTCTGATTTCATTCTCTTTTTAATGTTCTAAGGAACCTCCACACTGTTCTCCACAGAGGCTGTACCAACTTACCTTCCCAACGACAGTGTAGGAGGGTTCCCTCTTCTCCACACCCTCTCCACCATGTACCGTTTGTAGACTTTCTGACAACGGCCATTCTGACCGGCGTGAGGCAATACCTCGTTGTAGTTTGACTGGCATTTCTCTAATATTGAGCCACGCTGACATCCTTTCACGTAGCCACGGCGTGAGGCAAACGTACCTCTTGCAATTGGCTGCTTGAACGTCTGCCCTCCTGGGAACCCTTTCTCCGTGACCTACGCCAGGACGTTGTTTGAGGGCAGCTGATTTTCCTTTACAGCCCTCAGGCCTTGTGAATAGTCAGCGCCCAGCAGCACAGGTTTTCAAGTTCTTGTTCTGGGAAAGAGCCACAGGGTGGCAGGATGCCTTCAAGCCCCACTCTTTTTGTTAAATTTCTCATTTAATTTTTATTTCATCGGCGTAGAGTTGATTTCCCATGTCGTGTCTGTTTTAGGTGTACAGGAACCTGACTCAGTTATCCATAGACGTGTGTGTGTTCCTTCTCGGGTTCTTTTCCCATGTAATTTCTTACAGTGTGCTCAGGAGAGTTCCCTGTGCTGGCCAGTGGGTCCCTTTCGCTTGTCTCTTTGATGTATTTCAGTGTGTGGTACGTGTTAACCCCAACCTCCTAATGTATCCCTCCCCTCAGTGTTCCCTTTTGGACATCATAAGTGTGTTTTCTAAGCCTGTGAGCCTGTTTCTGTTTTGTAAATGAGCCCACTCTGGACGCATTGCTAGATCCCAGCTATAAGTGATAGCTTCTGATATTTGTCTTTCTCTCTCTGACTTACCTCACTCCGTATGATAATCTCTCAGTCCATCCATGTTGCTGCAAGTGGTATGAGTTTGCTCTTTTTTTATGACTGACTCGTATTCCACTGTATACACGTACCGCGCATTCTTCACTTCTCTCTCATTAGACATTTCAGTTGATTCTATGTCTTGTAAATAGCACTGCCCTGAAAATGGGGGTGCACGTGTTGTTTCCAATTAGGATGTTCTCCAGATCTAAGCCCAGAAGTGGGATTGTCAGGTCATGTACAAACCCTATGTTTAGTTTTCTAAGGAAGCTCTGTACTGTTCTCCAGAGCAGCTGCAACCCGTTGCATCCCCACCAACAGTGTGAAGGACTCCCTTTTCCCCACACCCTCTCCAGCATTTATTCTCTGCAGATTGTGTTTGATGATGGCCATCCTGAGCGGTGTGAAATGGCACCTCGTTTTTCGTTGTGATTTGCCCTTCTTCAAGAATTAGTGATGTTGACCTACACGGAATCTAAAACTTGTCCTGATGAACTCAGTGACAAGAATAAGGACGCAGAGGCAGAGAGTGGACCGGAGAACTCGAGGTTTGGGAGGGGGCGGGGGGTGAAGGGGAAGCTGAGACGAAGCGAGAGAGTAGCACAGACATATATATACTACCAGCTGTAAAACAGATAGCCAGTGGGAAGTTGTTATATAACAAAGGGTGTTCAACTCGAGGATGGAAGATGCCTTAGAGGACTGGGAGGGGGAGGATGGGGGGGAGTCGAGGGAGGGAGGGAATACGGGGATATGTGTATAAAAACAGATGATTGAACTTGGTGTACCCCCCCCAAAAAAACAATAAATAAATTAAAAAAAAAAGAGTTAGTGATGTTGAGTATCTTTCTGATCTTTGTCTTGTTTTGTTTACATAGTGTGAGTAAAACTTAGCTCCTGCAGTTGGCTTTGTGAAAGTCGGCCCTGCATTGAATTCTTTTCCGACGATTTACCCCAGGGCTTCCTTGGGGACAGGTGTCCTGTGCAGCCCCGCAGGCCTTGTGAGGTTTCAGTGCCACTGGGCGCCGGCTTGAAAGTTGTAGTTACAGGAAACGGCCACAAGGCGGCAGCATTGCTTCATGCGCCACTCTGGTTACTCGGGCAACTGGAGCCTGGGGCAAAGTCCTGTTCCTGGGCTGTCAATCAGAGTGGCATGCGCCCGAAGAAACACCCAAGACTCGTCTCATTCCTTCTTCCCCCTCACCCTCTACCACCCCCCTGTTCACTCCCTGATGAACCCCAGCTCCTGGAATACCACCCTTCTGAGGGTGCTGTCATCCGTAGTTGGGGCGACCCTTAGGAAGGAGGCTGGTGGCCCCCTGTGACCCAGCAATCCCACTCCTGGGCGTAGACGCTGAGAAAACAAAAATTTTAGCAGACACGTGCACCCTAGCGATCATGGCAGCACGCTGTACAAAAGCCAATACGTGGAAGCAACCGAAGTGTCGGAGGACAGAAGCAGGGATAAAGGAGATGGGGCCCAGAGACACGATGGAATATGACTCAGCCATAAAAAAGGATGGAATAATGCTAACCCTAACCCTAGGGTACATCTGCTAATTTCAACCTCCTGATTCATGCCTCTCTCCCACCGTTCCCCTTTGGTAGCCAGAAGCTGGCTTTCTAAGTCTGAGCCTTTCTTTTGTAAATTAGTTCATTTGCATCCATTGTTACACGCCAACTATAAGTGATACCATATGACATTTATCTTTCTCTGTCTGACCCACGTCGCTTAGTGTGATCGTATCCAGGTCCTTCCGAGTTGCTGCCAACGGCCTTGCTTCATTCATTTCAGAGCTGAGTGACGTTCCGTTGTACACACGGACCGCACCTTTGTTAGCCATTCAGCTTTCTGTGGACATTTTGGCTGCGTCCAGGTCTAGGCTTTTGTAAACACTGCTGCACTGAAAGCTGGCTACGAGTCTCTTGTCCATTTAGGGTTTTCCCCCGGACGTGCACCCAGGAGTGGAATTGCTGGATGTTTAGATGTTAAAAGAACCTCCGTACTGTTGTCCTCCAGAGTGGCCGGTAGCAATTTACGTTCCCACTGCGGGAGTGTAGCAGCGTTCCCTCTTCTCCACACCTTCTCCAGCATTTCCGCTTTTCAGACTTTGTGATGATGGTCACTCTGACTGATGAGAGGTGATACCTCGTTGCAGTGTTGATTTACCGAGAACAACGTGGAGGTGCCATTAGAGGCAGATACAGGGCCACCATAGGATTCAGCCATCCCGCTGCTCAGAGCGTATCCGGAGAAGACCGGAATGCAAAAAGACACGTGCACCAAAACGTGCACTTTGGCACCACTTACACTAGCCCGGACCAGGAAGCAACCAAAATGTCCAAGGACCCAGCAATGGATAAAGAAGTAGTAGTTCCATTACACAGTGGAATATTACTCAGACGTGAAAAAGAATGAAATAATGCCACTATAGCAACCTAGATTAACCTAGTTGTAATCCTACTAAGTGAAGTGAGTTAGAAAGAAAAAGACAACCATCACATGATATCACTTCTACATGGAAAATAAACATAAATACCAATGAACCAACTGACAAAAGAGAAACAGACTCACACAGTTAGAAAACGAACTTATGCTTAGCAAAGGGGACCGATACCGGGAAGGGATAAATTAGGCAGTTGGGATTAGCAACCAGATGCTATTACAAACAAAATACATAATCAACAAGGGCCTGGGTATACCAAGGGAGGTCACCTCAACACTCTGTCATCACCTCTATGGGAAAGAAAATCTGAAAGTTAATAGATATATGGATACATGTAAACGAAAAAGATTCTGTACCCTTACAACAGAGTCGGGCTTTGAAGAAATCCTGCCGCCTTGTGGCCATTTCCCGCAACAGCAACTTTAAAGCTGCAGCTTATGGAGACAATATTCACAAGGAGTAAAGGATGTAAATCACAGCTGCGCTCCAACAATTCCCTGGGGTAAGTATTCTAAAAACAATTTTCACAAGGGCAGATCTTCATGAAGACCATATCAACAGGTAAATAAGACAACGTTTTAAAAAAAATAGCACGCCACACGCTGCTGAGTACGGCGAATTACTTGAGACGGGCCGCTCAACACTGCGAGGAGGGCTCACACCGGGCCACAGTCGGAAAGGCCGTGAATCAAAGGTCTGCAGACAGTAAAGCTACAGTGCTGGTGGAAAACAGGGGGCCCTCCTATGTTGCTGCTGGCATGGACACGGTAAGAGCCACGACCGAGAACAACGTGGAGGTGCCATTAGAGGTAGGTACAGAGCGACCGTAGCATTCAGCCATCCCACTGCTCAGAGCATATCCGGAGAAGACCAGAATTCAAAAAGACACGTGCACCAAAACGTGCACTTTGGCACCACTTGCCATCGCCCAGACCGGGAAGCAACCAAAATGTCCCAGCAGCCAGGAATGCATACAGAGGTAGTAGTTCCATTACACAGTGCTATATTACTCAGGCGGGAAAAGGAAGGAAGCCGGCAATCCCACGACTGGGCATACACCCAAAGAACACCAGAATTCAAAAAGACACACGGCCTCCAATGTTCATCGCGGCACTATTTACAACAGCCAGGACATGGAAGCAACCTAAATGTCCATCAACAGATGAATGGATAAAGAAGATGTGGTACACATATACAATGGAATCTTACTCAGCTATAAAAAGGGATGAGGTGGAGCTATATGTAATGAGGTGGATGGGCCTCGAGTCTGTCCTACAGCGTGAGGGAAGCCAGAAAGAGAAAAACAAATACTTTATGCTAACTCATATATACGGAATCTAAACAACAAAACAAAACAAAAAACAAAAAACAAAAAAACCCCAAAAAAACGGTACTGATGAACCCAGTGACAGGACAAGAATAAGGATGCAGATGCAGAGAATGGACTGGAGGACACGGGGTTGGGGGGGCAGGGGGCGAAGAGGAAGCTGGCACGAAGTGAGAGAGTAGCATCTGCTCAAACAATCCTGCATAGCCACGTAAAGGTCACGGATCTCGGGGATTTGAAAGGGTGGAGCAGGACGCCCTAACACGGAGTCTGTCTCCGATGGCAGTCACTGTCACGGTAACGTCCGCTGCGTGCACGAGGCTTGGCTGCACTGAAGGAGGGCCCGCCTGCATCTGAGGACTATGGGCCCAGGCAGAGGGGAACGGGCCCTGCAGGACCAAAAGGGGTCTCATTTGCCAGTCCATCCTCCCCACTCCCTCAGCCCCACGACAGTCCAGCCTTGGGACCCAAGCCTGCTCAGGGTCCGGGGATGTGACCCCGGCCCAGGTCACCGAGGCCTGAGGGGAAGAGTTTTGGCATTCCTTTTTTTTTTTCTCTTTTCAATGTTAGTTGTTATTTTGTATCTTGTGATTTACAGTGTTGCAGGTTTGTGCCTCTTGTTTTTCTTTCTGAGCTGTACAGCAACGTGATTGACGGATACAGAGACCTATATATGTTCTTTTTGGAGTTCTCGTCCCGTATGGGTTATTACGGAATGTTGAGTAGGGTTCCTTGTGCTATACCCTGGGCCCTCAGTGATTACTCTGTAAACAGTGGTGCGTATATACTAATCTCGACACGCTCACTTCCCCCTGCCCACCGCCGTTCCCTTTCGCTCACCATAAGATTCTTTCCTAAGTCTGCGAGGCTGTTTGTTTTGTAAAGAAGCTCATTTGCGTCCATTCTTAGGGTCCACCTGTACTTGATATCACGAGAGGTTTGTCCTTCGCTGTCTCATGTCCCTCAGTACGATCACCTCCACCTCCTTGCCCGTGGCTGCAAGTGGCATGATTTCATCCTTTTTCAGTGGCTGGCTCATATTCCATCGTGTCTTTGGACCGCATCTTCCTTCTCCCTGCTTCTGTCCTCATACACGTAGGTTGCTTCCACGTCGTGCCTATTGCACACACTGCTGTCACGGTCACTGGGGGGTTCGTGTCTTTGAGAATTTTGGTTTTCTTGGGATCTACGCTCAGGAGTGGGATTGCTGGGTCCCATGGGACGTCTATGTTTAGTCTCTTAAGGAACCTCCATACTGTTCTCCATAGTGGATGCACCGACTCCCACTCCCACCCACAGGGCAGGAGGGCTCCCTCTTCTCCACACCCTCTCCCTCACTTACTGCTGTAGATTGTCTGATGATGGCCACCCTGACCTGTGAGAGGCGATACCGCATGGCAATTCTGAGGTGCGTTTCTCTCACCCCTAGTGATGCCGAGCATCTTTTCATGGGCCCGAGGGCCATCTATGTGTCTTCTGTGGAGAGGTGTCCACTTAGATCTTTTACGCATTTTCTGGTGGGTTGACCGTTCTTTTGATGTTGAGCCGCAGGAGTGGTTTGTACGTTTTGGAGGTTAATTCCTCACGGGTACCTTCGTTTGCAGATATTGGTTCCCATTCTAAGGGTGGTCTTCTTGTTTTGTTTATGGTTTCCTTTGCTGTGCCGACGCTTTTAAGTTGAGTTAGGTCCCATTTGTTTCTTTTGGTGTTCATCATTCTGAGAGGTGGGGCAACAAAGAACCTGCTGCGATTTCTGTCAAAGCGTGTTCTGCCTCTGTTTTCCCCAAGAGGTTTGTAGTCTCCGCCCTTGCATTTAGATCTTCCATCTGTTTCCTTCTGTGTGTGGTGTTAGAGAGTATTCTGATTTCATTCTCTTTTTAATGTTCTAAGGAACCTCCACACTGTTCTCCACAGAGGCTGTACCAACTTACCTTCCCAACGACAGTGTAGGAGGGTTCCCTCTTCTCCACACCCTCTCCACCATGTACCGTTTGTAGACTTTCTGACAACGGCCATTCTGACCGGCGTGAGGCAATACCTCGTTGTAGTTTGACTGGCATTTCTCTAATATTGAGCCACGCTGACATCCTTTCACGTAGCCACGGCGTGAGGCAAACGTACCTCTTGCAATTGGCTGCTTGAACGTCTGCCCTCCTGGGAACCCTTTCTCCGTGACCTACGCCAGGACGTTGTTTGAGGGCAGCTGATTTTCCTTTACAGCCCTCAGGCCTTGTGAATAGTCAGCGCCCAGCAGCACAGGTTTTCAAGTTCTTGTTCTGGGAAAGAGCCACAGGGTGGCAGGATGCCTTCAAGCCCCACTCTTTTTGTTAAATTTCTCATTTAATTTTTATTTCATCGGCGTAGAGTTGATTTCCCATGTCGTGTCTGTTTTAGGTGTACAGGAACCTGACTCAGTTATCCATAGACGTGTGTGTGTTCCTTCTCGGGTTCTTTTCCCATGTAATTTCTTACAGTGTGCTCAGGAGAGTTCCCTGTGCTGGCCAGTGGGTCCCTTTCGCTTGTCTCTTTGATGTATTTCAGTGTGTGGTACGTGTTAACCCCAACCTCCTAATGTATCCCTCCCCTCAGTGTTCCCTTTTGGACATCATAAGTGTGTTTTCTAAGCCTGTGAGCCTGTTTCTGTTTTGTAAATGAGCCCACTCTGGACGCATTGCTAGATCCCAGCTATAAGTGATAGCTTCTGATATTTGTCTTTCTCTCTCTGACTTACCTCACTCCGTATGATAATCTCTCAGTCCATCCATGTTGCTGCAAGTGGTATGAGTTTGCTCTTTTTTTATGACTGACTCGTATTCCACTGTATACACGTACCGCGCATTCTTCACTTCTCTCTCATTAGACATTTCAGTTGATTCTATGTCTTGTAAATAGCACTGCCCTGAAAATGGGGGTGCACGTGTTGTTTCCAATTAGGATGTTCTCCAGATCTAAGCCCAGAAGTGGGATTGTCAGGTCATGTACAAACCCTATGTTTAGTTTTCTAAGGAAGCTCTGTACTGTTCTCCAGAGCAGCTGCAACCCGTTGCATCCCCACCAACAGTGTGAAGGACTCCCTTTTCCCCACACCCTCTCCAGCATTTATTCTCTGCAGATTGTGTTTGATGATGGCCATCCTGAGCGGTGTGAAATGGCACCTCGTTTTTCGTTGTGATTTGCCCTTCTTCAAGAATTAGTGATGTTGACCTACACGGAATCTAAAACTTGTCCTGATGAACTCAGTGACAAGAATAAGGACGCAGAGGCAGAGAGTGGACCGGAGAACTCGAGGTTTGGGAGGGGGCGGGGGGTGAAGGGGAAGCTGAGACGAAGCGAGAGAGTAGCACAGACATATATATACTACCAGCTGTAAAACAGATAGCCAGTGGGAAGTTGTTATATAACAAAGGGTGTTCAACTCGAGGATGGAAGATGCCTTAGAGGACTGGGAGGGGGAGGATGGGGGGGAGTCGAGGGAGGGAGGGAATACGGGGATATGTGTATAAAAACAGATGATTGAACTTGGTGTACCCCCCCCAAAAAAACAATAAATAAATTAAAAAAAAAAGAGTTAGTGATGTTGAGTATCTTTCTGATCTTTGTCTTGTTTTGTTTACATAGTGTGAGTAAAACTTAGCTCCTGCAGTTGGCTTTGTGAAAGTCGGCCCTGCATTGAATTCTTTTCCGACGATTTACCCCAGGGCTTCCTTGGGGACAGGTGTCCTGTGCAGCCCCGCAGGCCTTGTGAGGTTTCAGTGCCACTGGGCGCCGGCTTGAAAGTTGTAGTTACAGGAAACGGCCACAAGGCGGCAGCATTGCTTCATGCGCCACTCTGGTTACTCGGGCAACTGGAGCCTGGGGCAAAGTCCTGTTCCTGGGCTGTCAATCAGAGTGGCATGCGCCCGAAGAAACACCCAAGACTCGTCTCATTCCTTCTTCCCCCTCACCCTCTACCACCCCCCTGTTCACTCCCTGATGAACCCCAGCTCCTGGAATACCACCCTTCTGAGGGTGCTGTCATCCGTAGTTGGGGCGACCCTTAGGAAGGAGGCTGGTGGCCCCCTGTGACCCAGCAATCCCACTCCTGGGCGTAGACGCTGAGAAAACAAAAATTTTAGCAGACACGTGCACCCTAGCGATCATGGCAGCACGCTGTACAAAAGCCAATACGTGGAAGCAACCGAAGTGTCGGAGGACAGAAGCAGGGATAAAGGAGATGGGGCCCAGAGACACGATGGAATATGACTCAGCCATAAAAAAGGATGGAATAATGCTAACCCTAACCCTAGGGTACATCTGCTAATTTCAACCTCCTGATTCATGCCTCTCTCCCACCGTTCCCCTTTGGTAGCCAGAAGCTGGCTTTCTAAGTCTGAGCCTTTCTTTTGTAAATTAGTTCATTTGCATCCATTGTTACACGCCAACTATAAGTGATACCATATGACATTTATCTTTCTCTGTCTGACCCACGTCGCTTAGTGTGATCGTATCCAGGTCCTTCCGAGTTGCTGCCAACGGCCTTGCTTCATTCATTTCAGAGCTGAGTGACGTTCCGTTGTACACACGGACCGCACCTTTGTTAGCCATTCAGCTTTCTGTGGACATTTTGGCTGCGTCCAGGTCTAGGCTTTTGTAAACACTGCTGCACTGAAAGCTGGCTACGAGTCTCTTGTCCATTTAGGGTTTTCCCCCGGACGTGCACCCAGGAGTGGAATTGCTGGATGTTTAGATGTTAAAAGAACCTCCGTACTGTTGTCCTCCAGAGTGGCCGGTAGCAATTTACGTTCCCACTGCGGGAGTGTAGCAGCGTTCCCTCTTCTCCACACCTTCTCCAGCATTTCCGCTTTTCAGACTTTGTGATGATGGTCACTCTGACTGATGAGAGGTGATACCTCGTTGCAGTGTTGATTTACCGAGAACAACGTGGAGGTGCCATTAGAGGCAGATACAGGGCCACCATAGGATTCAGCCATCCCGCTGCTCAGAGCGTATCCGGAGAAGACCGGAATGCAAAAAGACACGTGCACCAAAACGTGCACTTTGGCACCACTTACACTAGCCCGGACCAGGAAGCAACCAAAATGTCCAAGGACCCAGCAATGGATAAAGAAGTAGTAGTTCCATTACACAGTGGAATATTACTCAGACGTGAAAAAGAATGAAATAATGCCACTATAGCAACCTAGATTAACCTAGTTGTAATCCTACTAAGTGAAGTGAGTTAGAAAGAAAAAGACAACCATCACATGATATCACTTCTACATGGAAAATAAACATAAATACCAATGAACCAACTGACAAAAGAGAAACAGACTCACACAGTTAGAAAACGAACTTATGCTTAGCAAAGGGGACCGATACCGGGAAGGGATAAATTAGGCAGTTGGGATTAGCAACCAGATGCTATTACAAACAAAATACATAATCAACAAGGGCCTGGGTATACCAAGGGAGGTCACCTCAACACTCTGTCATCACCTCTATGGGAAAGAAAATCTGAAAGTTAATAGATATATGGATACATGTAAACGAAAAAGATTCTGTACCCTTACAACAGAGTCGGGCTTTGAAGAAATCCTGCCGCCTTGTGGCCATTTCCCGCAACAGCAACTTTAAAGCTGCAGCTTATGGAGACAATATTCACAAGGAGTAAAGGATGTAAATCACAGCTGCGCTCCAACAATTCCCTGGGGTAAGTATTCTAAAAACAATTTTCACAAGGGCAGATCTTCATGAAGACCATATCAACAGGTAAATAAGACAACGTTTTAAAAAAAATAGCACGCCACACGCTGCTGAGTACGGCGAATTACTTGAGACGGGCCGCTCAACACTGCGAGGAGGGCTCACACCGGGCCACAGTCGGAAAGGCCGTGAATCAAAGGTCTGCAGACAGTAAAGCTACAGTGCTGGTGGAAAACAGGGGGCCCTCCTATGTTGCTGCTGGCATGGACACGGTAAGAGCCACGACCGAGAACAACGTGGAGGTGCCATTAGAGGTAGGTACAGAGCGACCGTAGCATTCAGCCATCCCACTGCTCAGAGCATATCCGGAGAAGACCAGAATTCAAAAAGACACGTGCACCAAAACGTGCACTTTGGCACCACTTGCCATCGCCCAGACCGGGAAGCAACCAAAATGTCCCAGCAGCCAGGAATGCATACAGAGGTAGTAGTTCCATTACACAGTGCTATATTACTCAGGCGGGAAAAGGAAGGAAGCCGGCAATCCCACGACTGGGCATACACCCAAAGAACACCAGAATTCAAAAAGACACACGGCCTCCAATGTTCATCGCGGCACTATTTACAACAGCCAGGACATGGAAGCAACCTAAATGTCCATCAACAGATGAATGGATAAAGAAGATGTGGTACACATATACAATGGAATCTTACTCAGCTATAAAAAGGGATGAGGTGGAGCTATATGTAATGAGGTGGATGGGCCTCGAGTCTGTCCTACAGCGTGAGGGAAGCCAGAAAGAGAAAAACAAATACTTTATGCTAACTCATATATACGGAATCTAAACAACAAAACAAAACAAAAAACAAAAAACAAAAAAACCCCAAAAAAACGGTACTGATGAACCCAGTGACAGGACAAGAATAAGGATGCAGATGCAGAGAATGGACTGGAGGACACGGGGTTGGGGGGGCAGGGGGCGAAGAGGAAGCTGGCACGAAGTGAGAGAGTAGCATCTGCTCAAACAATCCTGCATAGCCACGTAAAGGTCACGGATCTCGGGGATTTGAAAGGGTGGAGCAGGACGCCCTAACACGGAGTCTGTCTCCGATGGCAGTCACTGTCACGGTAACGTCCGCTGCGTGCACGAGGCTTGGCTGCACTGAAGGAGGGCCCGCCTGCATCTGAGGACTATGGGCCCAGGCAGAGGGGAACGGGCCCTGCAGGACCAAAAGGGGTCTCATTTGCCAGTCCATCCTCCCCACTCCCTCAGCCCCACGACAGTCCAGCCTTGGGACCCAAGCCTGCTCAGGGTCCGGGGATGTGACCCCGGCCCAGGTCACCGAGGCCTGAGGGGAAGAGTTTTGGCATTCCTTTTTTTTTTTCTCTTTTCAATGTTAGTTGTTATTTTGTATCTTGTGATTTACAGTGTTGCAGGTTTGTGCCTCTTGTTTTTCTTTCTGAGCTGTACAGCAACGTGATTGACGGATACAGAGACCTATATATGTTCTTTTTGGAGTTCTCGTCCCGTATGGGTTATTACGGAATGTTGAGTAGGGTTCCTTGTGCTATACCCTGGGCCCTCAGTGATTACTCTGTAAACAGTGGTGCGTATATACTAATCTCGACACGCTCACTTCCCCCTGCCCACCGCTGTTCCCTTTCGCTCACCATAAGATTCTTTCCTAAGTCTGCGAGGCTGTTTGTTTTGTAAAGAAGCTCATTTGCGTCCATTCTTAGGGTCCACCTGTACTTGATATCACGAGAGGTTTGTCCTTCGCTGTCTCATGTCCCTCAGTACGATCACCTCCACCTCCTTGCCCGTGGCTGCAAGTGGCATGATTTCATCCTTTTTCAGTGGCTGGCTCATATTCCATCGTGTCTTTGGACCGCATCTTCCTTCTCCCTGCTTCTGTCCTCATACACGTAGGTTGCTTCCACGTCGTGCCTATTGCACACACTGCTGTCACGGTCACTGGGGGGTTCGTGTCTTTGAGAATTTTGGTTTTCTTGGGATCTACGCTCAGGAGTGGGATTGCTGGGTCCCATGGGACGTCTATGTTTAGTCTCTTAAGGAACCTCCATACTGTTCTCCATAGTGGATGCACCGACTCCCACTCCCACCCACAGGGCAGGAGGGCTCCCTCTTCTCCACACCCTCTCCCTCACTTACTGCTGTAGATTGTCTGATGATGGCCACCCTGACCTGTGAGAGGCGATACCGCATGGCAATTCTGAGGTGCGTTTCTCTCACCCCTAGTGATGCCGAGCATCTTTTCATGGGCCCGAGGGCCATCTATGTGTCTTCTGTGGAGAGGTGTCCACTTAGATCTTTTACGCATTTTCTGGTGGGTTGACCGTTCTTTTGATGTTGAGCCGCAGGAGTGGTTTGTACGTTTCGGAGGTTAATTCCTCACGGGTACCTTCGTTTGCAGATATTGGTTCCCATTCTAAGGGTGGTCTTCTTGTTTTGTTTATGGTTTCCTTTGCTGTGCCGACGCTTTTAAGTTGAGTTAGGTCCCATTTGTTTCTTTTGGTGTTCATCATTCTGAGAGGTGGGGCAACAAAGAACCTGCTGCGATTTCTGTCAAAGCGTGTTCTGCCTCTGTTTTCCCCAAGAGGTTTGTAGTCTCCGCCCTTGCATTTAGATCTTCCATCTGTTTCCTTCTGTGTGTGGTGTTAGAGAGTATTCTGATTTCATTCTCTTTTTAATGTTCTAAGGAACCTCCACACTGTTCTCCACAGAGGCTGTACCAACTTACCTTCCCAACGACAGTGTAGGAGGGTTCCCTCTTCTCCACACCCTCTCCACCATGTACCGTTTGTAGACTTTCTGACAACGGCCATTCTGACCGGCGTGAGGCGATACCTCGTTGTAGTTTGACTGGCATTTCTCTAATATTGAGCCACGCTGACATCCTTTCACGTAGCCACGGCGTGAGGCAAACGTACCTCTTGCAATTGGCTGCTTGAACGTCTGCCCTCCTGGGAACCCTTTCTCCGTGACCTACGCCAGGACGTTGTTTGAGGGCAGCTGATTTTCCTTTACAGCCCTCAGGCCTTGTGAATAGTCAGCGCCCAGCAGCACAGGTTTTCAAGTTCTTCTTCTGGGAAAGAGCCACAGGGTGGCAGGATGCCTTCAAGCCCCACTCTTTTTGTTAAATTTCTCATTTAATTTTTATTTCATCGGCGTAGAGTTGATTTCCCATGTCGTGTCTGTTTTAGGTGTACAGGAACCTGACTCAGTTATCCATAGACGTGTGTGTGTTCCTTCTCGGGTTCTTTTCCCATGTAATTTCTTACAGTGTGCTCAGGAGAGTTCCCTGTGCTGGCCAGTGGGTCCCTTTCGCTTGTCTCTTTGATGTATTTCAGTGTGTGGTACGTGTTAACCCCAACCTCCTAATGTATCCCTCCCCTCAGTGTTCCCTTTTGGACATCATAAGTGTGTTTTCTAAGCCTGTGAGCCTGTTTCTGTTTTGTAAATGAGCCCACTCTGGACGCATTGCTAGATCCCAGCTATAAGTGATAGCTTCTGATATTTGTCTTTCTCTCTCTGACTTACCTCACTCAGTATGATAATCTCTCAGTCCATCCATGTTGCTGCAAGTGGTATGAGTTTGCTCTTTTTTTATGACTGACTCGTATTCCACTGTATACACGTACCGCGCATTCTTCACTTCTCTCTCATTAGACATTTCAGTTGATTCTATGTCTTGTAAATAGCACTGCCCTGAAAATGGGGGTGCACGTGTTGTTTCCAATTAGGATGTTCTCCAGATCTAAGCCCAGAAGTGGGATTGTCAGGTCATGTACAAACCCTATGTTTAGTTTTCTAAGGAAGCTCTGTACTGTTCTCCAGAGCAGCTGCAACCCGTTGCATCCCCACCAACAGTGTGAAGGACTCCCTTTTCCCCACACCCTCTCCAGCATTTATTCTCCGCAGATTGTGTTTGATGATGGCCATCCTGAGCGGTGTGAAATGGCACCTCGTTTTTCGTTGTGATTTGCCCTTCTTCAAGAATTAGTGATGTTGACCTACACGGAATCTAAAACTTGTCCTGATGAACTCAGTGACAAGAATAAGGACGCAGAGGCAGAGAGTGGACCGGAGAACTCGAGGTTTGGGAGGGGGCGGGGGGTGAAGGGGAAGCTGAGACGAAGCGAGAGAGTAGCACAGACATATATATACTACCAGCTGTAAAACAGATAGCCAGTGGGAAGTTGTTATATAACAAAGGGTGTTCAACTCGAGGATGGAAGATGCCTTAGAGGACTGGGAGGGGGAGGATGGGGGGGAGTCGAGGGAGGGAGGGAATACGGGGATATGTGTATAAAAACAGATGATTGAACTTGGTGTACCCCCCCCAAAAAAACAATAAATAAATTAAAAAAAAAGAGTTAGTGATGTTGAGTATCTTTCTGATCTTTGTCTTGTTTTGTTTACATAGTGTGAGTAAAACTTAGCTCCTGCAGTTGGCTTTGTGAAAGTCGGCCCTGCATTGAATTCTTTTCCGACGATTTACCCCAGGGCTTCCTTGGGGACAGGTGTCCTGTGCAGCCCCGCAGGCCTTGTGAGGTTTCAGTGCCACTGGGCGCCGGCTTGAAAGTTGTAGTTACAGGAAACGGCCACAAGGCGGCAGCATTGCTTCATGCGCCACTCTGGTTACTCGGGCAACTGGAGCCTGGGGCAAAGTCCTGTTCCTGGGCTGTCAATCAGAGTGGCATGCGCCCAAAGAAACACCCAAGACTCGTCTCATTCCTTCTTCCCCCTCACCCTCTACCACCCCCCTGTTCACTCCCTGATGAACCCCAGCTCCTGGAATACCACCCTTCTGAGGGTGCTGTCATCCGTAGTTGGGGCGACCCTTAGGAAGGAGGCTGGTGGCCCCCTGTGACCCAGCAATCCCACTCCTGGGCGTAGACGCTGAGAAAACAAAAATTTTAGCAGACACGTGCACCCTAGCGATCATGGCAGCACGCTGTACAAAAGCCAATACGTGGAAGCAACCGAAGTGTCGGAGGACAGAAGCAGGGATAAAGGAGATGGGGCCCAGAGACACGATGGAATATGACTCAGCCATAAAAAAGGATGGAATAATGCTAACCCTAACCCTAGGGTACATCTGCTAATTTCAACCTCCTGATTCATGCCTCTCTCCCACCGTTCCCCTTTGGTAGCCAGAAGCTGGCTTTCTAAGTCTGAGCCTTTCTTTTGTAAATTAGTTCACTTGCATCCATTGTTACACGCCAACTAGAAGTGACACCATATGACCTTTATCTTTCTCTGTCTGACCCACGTCGCTTAGTGTGATCGTATCCAGGTCCTTCCGAGTTGCTGCCAACGGCCTTGCTTCATTCATTTCAGAGCTGAGTGACGTTCCGTTGTACACACGGACTGCACCTTTGTTAGCCATTCAGCTTTCTGTGGACATTTTGGCTGCATCCAGGTCTAGGCTTTTGTAAACACTGCTGCACTGAAAGCTGGCTACGAGTCTCTTGTCCATTTAGGGTTTTCCCCCGGACGTGCACCCAGGAGTGGAATTGCTGGATGTTTAGATGTTAAAAGAACCTCCGTACTGTTGTCCTCCAGAGTGGCCGGTAGCAATTTACGTTCCCACTGCGGGAGTGTAGCAGCGTTCCCTCTTCTCCACACCTTCTCCAGCATTTCCGCTTTTCAGACTTTGTGATGATGGTCACTCTGACTGATGAGAGGTGATACCTCGTTGCAGTGTTGATTTACCGAGAACAACGTGGAGGTGCCATTAGAGGCAGATACAGGGCCACCATAGGATTCAGCCATCCCGCTGCTCAGAGCGTATCCGGAGAAGACCGGAATGCAAAAAGACACGTGCACCAAAACGTGCACTTTGGCACCACTTACACTAGCCCGGACCAGGAAGCAACCAAAATGTCCAAGGACCCAGCAATGGATAAAGAAGTAGTAGTTCCATTACACAGTGGAATATTACTCAGACGTGAAAAAGAATGAAATAATGCCACTATAGCAACCTAGATTAACCTAGTTGTAATCCTACTAAGTGAAGTGAGTTAGAAAGAAAAAGACAACCATCACATGATATCACTTCTACATGGAAAATAAACATAAATACCAATGAACCAACTGACAAAAGAGAAACAGACTCACACAGTTAGAAAACGAACTTATGCTTAGCAAAGGGGACCGATACCGGGAAGGGATAAATTAGGCAGTTGGGATTAGCAACCAGATGCTATTACAAACAAAATACATAATCAACAAGGGCCTGGGTATACCAAGGGAGGTCACCTCAACACTCTGTCATCACCTCTATGGGAAAGATAATCTGAAAGTTAATAGATATATGGATACATGTAAACGAAAAAGACTCTGTACCCTTACAGCAGAGTCGGGCTGTGAAGAAAATCTGCCGCCTTGTGGCCGTTTCCCGCAACAGCAACTTTAAAGCTGCAGCTTATGGAGACAATATTCACAAGGAGTAAAGGATGTAAATCACAGCTGCGCTCCAACAATTCCCTGGGGTAAGTATTCTAAAAACAATTTTCACAAGGGCAGATCTTCATGAAGACCATATCAATAGGTAAATAAGACAACGTTTTAAAAAAAATAGCACGCCACACGCTGCTGAGTACGGCGAATTACTTGAGACGGGCCGCTCAACACTGCGAGGAGGGCTCACACCTGGCCACAGTCGGAAAGGCCGTGAATCAAAGGTCTGCAGACAGTAAAGCTACAGTGCTGGTGGAAAACAGGGGGCCCTCCTATGTTGCTGCTGGCATGGACACGGTAAGAGCCACGACCGAGAACAACGTGGAGGTGCCATTAGAGGTAGGTACAGAGCGACCGTAGGATTCAGCCATCCCACTGCTCAGAGCATATCCGGAGAAGACCAGAATTCAAAAAGACACGTGCACCAAAACGTGCACTTTGGCACCACTTGCCATCGCCCAGACCGGGAAGCAACCAAAATGTCCAAGCAGCCAGGAATGCATACAGAGGTAGTAGTTCCATTACACAGGGCTATATTACTCAGGCGGGAAAAGGAAGGAACCCGGCAATCCCACGACTGGGCATACACCCAAAGAACACCAGAATTCAAAAAGACACACGGCCTCCAATGTTCATCGCGGCACTATTTACAACAGCCAGGACATGGAAGCAACCTAAATGTCCATCAACAGATGAATGGATAAAGAAGATGTGGTACACATATCCAATGGAATCTTACTCAGCTATAAAAGGGGATGAGGTGGAGCTATATGTAATGAGGTGGATGGGCCTCGAGTCTGTCCTACAGCGTGAGGGAAGCCAGAAAGAGAAAAACAAATACTTTATGCTAACTCATATATACGGAATCTAAAAAAACAAAACAAAACAATAAACAAAAAACAAAAAAAACCAAAAAAAACGGTACTGATGAACCCAGTGACAGGACAAGAATAAGGATGCAGATGCAGAGAATGGACTGGAGGACACGGGGTTGGGGGGGCAGGGGGCGAAGAGGAAGCTGGCACGAAGTGAGAGAGTAGCATCTGCTCAAACAATCCTGCATAGCCACGTAAAGGTCACGGATCTCGGGGATTTGAAAGGGTGGAGCAGGACGCCCTAACACGGAGTCTGTCTCCGATGGCAGTCACTGTCACGGTAACGTCCGCTGCGTGCACTAGGCTTGGCTGCACTGAAGGAGGGCCCGCCTGCATCTGAGGACTATGGGCCCAGGCAGAGGGGAACGGGCCCTGCAGGACCAAAAGGGGTCTCATTTGCCAGTCCATCCTCCCCACTCCCTCAGCCCCACGACAGTCCAGCCTTGGGACCCAAGCCTGCTCAGGGTCCGGGGATGTGACCCCGGCCCAGGTCACCGAGGCCTGAGGGGAAGAGTTTTGGCATTCCTTTTTTTTTTCTCTTTTCAATGTTAGTTGTTATTTTGTATCTTGTGATTTACAGTGTTGCAGGTTTGTGCCTCTTGTTTTTCTTTCTGAGCTGTACAGCAACGTGATTGACGGATACAGAGACCTATATATGTTCTTTTTGGAGTTCTCGTCCCGTATGGGTTATTACGGAATGTTGAGTAGGGTTCCTTGTGCTATACCCTGGGCCCTCAGTGATTACTCTGTAAACAGTGGTGCGTATATACTAATCTCGACACGCTCACTTCCCCCTGCCCACCGCCGTTCCCTTTCGCTCACCATAAGATTCTTTCCTAAGTCTGCGAGGCTGTTTGTTTTGTAAAGAAGCTCATTTGCGTCCATTCTTAGGGTCCACCTGTACTTGATATCACGAGAGGTTTGTCCTTCGCTGTCTCATGTCCCTTAGTACGATCACCTCCACCTCCTTGCCCGTGGCTGCAAGTGGCATGATTTCAACCTTTTTCAGTGGCTGGCTCATATGCCATCGTGTCTTTGGACCGCATCTTCCTTCTCCCTGCTTCTGTCCTCATACACGTAGGTTGCTTCCACGTCGTGCCTATTGCACACACTGCTGTCACGGTCACTGGGGGGTTCGTGTCTTTGAGAATTTTGGTTTTCTTGGGATCTACGCTCAGGAGTGGGATTGCTGGGTCCCATGGGACGTCTATGTTTAGTCTCTTAAGGAACCTCCATACTGTTCTCCATAGTGGATGCACCGACTCCCACTCCCACCCACAGGGCAGGAGGGCTCCCTCTTCTCCACACCCTCTCCCTCACTTACTGCTGTAGATTGTCTGATGATGGCCACCCTGACCTGTGAGAGGCGATACCGCATGGCAATTCTGAGGTGCGTTTCTCTCACCCCTAGTGATGCCGAGCATCTTTTCATGGGCCCGAGGGCCATCTATGTGTCTTCTGTGGAGAGGTGTCCACTTAGATCTTTTACGCATTTTCTGGTGGGTTGACCGTTCTTTTGATGTTGAGCTGCAGGAGTGGTTTGTACGTTTTGGAGGTTAATTCCTCACGGGTACCTTCGTTTGCAGATATTGGTTCCCATTCTAAGGGTGGTCTTCTTGTTTTGTTTATGGTTTCCTTTGCTGTGCCGACGCTTTTAAGTTGAGTTAGGTCCCATTTGTTTCTTTTGGTGTTCATCATTCTGAGAGGTGGGGCAACAAAGAACCTGCTGCGATTTCTGTCAAAGCGTGTTCTGCCTCTGTTTTCCCCAAGAGGTTTGTAGTCTCCGCCCTTGCATTTAGATCTTCCATCTGTTTCCTTCTGTGTGTGGTGTTAGAGAGTATTCTGATTTCATTCTCTTTTTAATGTTCTAAGGAACCTCCACACTGTTCTCCACAGAGGCTGTACCAACTTACCTTCCCAACGACAGTGTAGGAGGGTTCCCTCTTCTCCACACCCTCTCCACCATGTACCGTTTGTAGACTTTCTGACAACGGCCATTCTGACCGGCGTGAGGCGATACCTCGTTGTAGTTTGACTGGCATTTCTCTAATATTGAGCCACGCTGACATCCTTTCACGTAGCCACGGCGTGAGGCAAACGTACCTCTTGCAATTGGCTGCTTGAACGTCTGCCCTCCTGGGAACCCTTTCTCCGTGACCTACGCCAGGACGTTGTTTGAGGGCAGCTGATTTTCCTTTACAGCCCTCAGGCCTTGTGAATAGTCAGCGCCCAGCAGCACAGGTTTTCAAGTTCTTGTTCTGGGAAAGAGCCACAGGGTGGCAGGATGCCTTCAAGCCCCACTCTTTTTGTTAAATTTCTCATTTAATTTTTATTTCATCGGCGTAGAGTTGATTTCCCATGTCGTGTCTGTTTTAGGTGTACAGGAACCTGACTCAGTTATCCATAGACGTGTGTGTGTTCCTTCTCGGGTTCTTTTCCCATGTAATTTCTTACAGTGTGCTCAGGAGAGTTCCCTGTGCTGGCCAGTGGGTCCCTTTCGCTTGTCTCTTTGATGTATTTCAGTGTGTGGTACGTGTTAACCCCAACCTCCTAATGTATCCCTCCCCTCAGTGTTCCCTTTTGGACATCATAAGTGTGTTTTCTAAGCCTGTGAGCCTGTTTCTGTTTTGTAAATGAGCCCACTCTGGACGCATTGCTAGATCCCAGCTATAAGTGATAGCTTCTGATATTTGTCTTTCTCTCTCTGACTTACCTCACTCAGTATGATAATCTCTCAGTCCATCCATGTTGCTGCAAGTGGTATGAGTTTGCTCTTTTTTTATGACTGACTCGTATTCCACTGTATACACGTACCGCGCATTCTTCACTTCTCTCTCATTAGACATTTCAGTTGATTCTATGTCTTGTAAATAGCACTGCCCTGAAAATGGGGGTGCACGTGTTGTTTCCAATTAGGATGTTCTCCAGATCTAAGCCCAGAAGTGGGATTGTCAGGTCATGTACAAACCCTATGTTTAGTTTTCTAAGGAAGCTCTGTACTGTTCTCCAGAGCAGCTGCAACCCGTTGCATCCCCACCAACAGTGTGAAGGACTCCCTTTTCCCCACACCCTCTCCAGCATTTATTCTCCGCAGATTGTGTTTGATGATGGCCATCCTGAGCGGTGTGAAATGGCACCTCGTTTTTCGTTGTGATTTGCCCTTCTTCAAGAATTAGTGATGTTGACCTACACGGAATCTAAAACTTGTCCTGATGAACTCAGTGACAAGAATAAGGACGCAGAGGCAGAGAGTGGACCGGAGAACTCGAGGTTTGGGAGGGGGCGGGGGGTGAAGGGGAAGCTGAGACGAAGCGAGAGAGTAGCACAGACATATATATACTACCAGCTGTAAAACAGATAGCCAGTGGGAAGTTGTTATATAACAAAGGGTGTTCAACTCGAGGATGGAAGATGCCTTAGAGGACTGGGAGGGGGAGGATGCGGGGGAGTCGAGGGAGGGAGGGAATACGGGGATATGTGTATAAAAACAGATGATTGAACTTGGTGTACCCCCCCCAAAAAAACAATAAATAAATTAAAAAAAAAGAGTTAGTGATGTTGAGTATCTTTCTGATCTTTGTCTTGTTTTGTTTACATAGTGTGAGTAAAACTTAGCTCCTGCAGTTGGCTTTGTGAAAGTCGGCCCTGCATTGAATTCTTTTCCGACGATTTACCCCAGGGCTTCCTTGGGGACAGGTGTCCTGTGCAGCCCCGCAGGCCTTGTGAGGTTTCAGTGCCACTGGGCGCCGGCTTGAAAGTTGTAGTTACAGGAAACGGCCACAAGGCGGCAGCATTGCTTCATGCGCCACTCTGGTTACTCGGGCAACTGGAGCCTGGGGCAAAGTCCTGTTCCTGGGCTGTCAATCAGAGTGGCATGCGCCCGAAGAAACACCCAAGACTCGTCTCATTCCTTCTTCCCCCTCACCCTCTACCACCCCCCTGTTCACTCCCTGATGAACCCCAGCTCCTGGAATACCACCCTTCTGAGGGTGCTGTCATCCGTAGTTGGGGCGACCCTTAGGAAGGAGGCTGGTGGCCCCCTGTGACCCAGCAATCCCACTCCTGGGCGTAGACGCTGAGAAAACAAAAATTTTAGCAGACACGTGCACCCTAGCGATCATGGCAGCACGCTGTACAAAAGCCAATACGTGGAAGCAACCGAAGTGTCGGAGGACAGAAGCAGGGATAAAGGAGATGGGGCCCAGAGACACGATGGAATATGACTCAGCCATAAAAAAGGATGGAATAATGCTAACCCTAACCCTAGGGTACATCTGCTAATTTCAACCTCCTGATTCATGCCTCTCTCCCACCGTTCCCCTTTGGTAGCCAGAAGCTGGCTTTCTAAGTCTGAGCCTTTCTTTTGTAAATTAGTTCACTTGCATCCATTGTTACACGCCAACTAGAAGTGACACCATATGACCTTTATCTTTCTCTGTCTGACCCACGTCGCTTAGTGTGATCGTATCCAGGTCCTTCCGAGTTGCTGCCAACGGCCTTGCTTCATTCATTTCAGAGCTGAGTGACGTTCCGTTGTACACACGGACTGCACCTTTGTTAGCCATTCAGCTTTCTGTGGACATTTTGGCTGCATCCAGGTCTAGGCTTTTGTAAACACTGCTGCACTGAAAGCTGGCTACGAGTCTCTTGTCCATTTAGGGTTTTCCCCCGGACGTGCACCCAGGAGTGGAATTGCTGGATGTTTAGATGTTAAAAGAACCTCCATACTGTTGTCCTCCAGAGTGGCCGGTAGCAATTTACGTTCCCACTGCGGGAGTGTAGCAGCGTTCCCTCTTCTCCACACCTTCTCCAGCATTTCCGCTTTTCAGACTTTGTGATGATGGTCACTCTGACTGATGAGAGGTGATACCTCGTTGCAGTGTTGATTTACCGAGAACAACGTGGAGGTGCCATTAGAGGCAGATACAGGGCCACCATAGGATTCAGCCATCCCGCTGCTCAGAGCGTATCCGGAGAAGACCGGAATGCAAAAAGACACGTGCACCAAAACGTGCACTTTGGCACCACTTACACTAGCCCGGACCAGGAAGCAACCAAAATGTCCAAGGACCCAGCAATGGATAAAGAAGTAGTAGTTCCATTACACAGTGGAATATTACTCAGACGTGAAAAAGAATGAAATAATGCCACTATAGCAACCTAGATTAACCTAGTTGTAATCCTACTAAGTGAAGTGAGTTAGAAAGAAAAAGACAACCATCACATGATATCACTTCTACATGGAAAATAAACATAAATACCAATGAACCAACTGACAAAAGAGAAACAGACTCACACAGTTAGAAAACGAACTTATGCTTAGCAAAGGGGACCGATACCGGGAAGGGATAAATTAGGCAGTTGGGATTAGCAACCAGATGCTATTACAAACAAAATACATAATCAACAAGGGCCTGGGTATACCAAGGGAGGTCACCTCAACACTCTGTCATCACCTCTATGGGAAAGATAATCTGAAAGTTAATAGATATATGGATACATGTAAACGAAAAAGACTCTGTACCCTTACAGCAGAGTCGGGCTGTGAAGAAAATCTGCCGCCTTGTGGCCGTTTCCCGCAACAGCAACTTTAAAGCTGCAGCTTATGGAGACAATATTCACAAGGAGTAAAGGATGTAAATCACAGCTGCGCTCCAACAATTCCCTGGGGTAAGTATTCTAAAAACAATTTTCACAAGGGCAGATCTTCATGAAGACCATATCAATAGGTAAATAAGACAACGTTTTAAAAAAAATAGCACGCCACACGCTGCTGAGTACGGCGAATTACTTGAGACGGGCCGCTCAACACTGCGAGGAGGGCTCACACCTGGCCACAGTCGGAAAGGCCGTGAATCAAAGGTCTGCAGACAGTAAAGCTACAGTGCTGGTGGAAAACAGGGGGCCCTCCTATGTTGCTGCTGGCATGGACACGGTAAGAGCCACGACCGAGAACAACGTGGAGGTGCCATTAGAGGTAGGTACAGAGCGACCGTAGGATTCAGCCATCCCACTGCTCAGAGCATATCCGGAGAAGACCAGAATTCAAAAAGACACGTGCACCAAAACGTGCACTTTGGCACCACTTGCCATCGCCCAGACCGGGAAGCAACCAAAATGTCCAAGCAGCCAGGAATGCATACAGAGGTAGTAGTTCCATTACACAGGGCTATATTACTCAGGCGGGAAAAGGAAGGAACCCGGCAATCCCACGACTGGGCATACACCCAAAGAACACCAGAATTCAAAAAGACACACGGCCTCCAATGTTCATCGCGGCACTATTTACAACAGCCAGGACATGGAAGCAACCTAAATGTCCATCAACAGATGAATGGATAAAGAAGATGTGGTACACATATCCAATGGAATCTTACTCAGCTATAAAAGGGGATGAGGTGGAGCTATATGTAATGAGGTGGATGGGCCTCGAGTCTGTCCTACAGCGTGAGGGAAGCCAGAAAGAGAAAAACAAATACTTTATGCTAACTCATATATACGGAATCTAAAAAAACAAAACAAAACAATAAACAAAAAACAAAAAAAACCAAAAAAAACGGTACTGATGAACCCAGTGACAGGACAAGAATAAGGATGCAGATGCAGAGAATGGACTGGAGGACACGGGGTTGGGGGGGCAGGGGGCGAAGAGGAAGCTGGCACGAAGTGAGAGAGTAGCATCTGCTCAAACAATCCTGCATAGCCACGTAAAGGTCACGGATCTCGGGGATTTGAAAGGGTGGAGCAGGACGCCCTAACACGGAGTCTGTCTCCGATGGCAGTCACTGTCACGGTAACGTCCGCTGCGTGCACTAGGCTTGGCTGCACTGAAGGAGGGCCCGCCTGCATCTGAGGACTATGGGCCCAGGCAGAGGGGAACGGGCCCTGCAGGACCAAAAGGGGTCTCATTTGCCAGTCCATCCTCCCCACTCCCTCAGCCCCACGACAGTCCAGCCTTGGGACCCAAGCCTGCTCAGGGTCCGGGGATGTGACCCCGGCCCAGGTCACCGAGGCCTGAGGGGAAGAGTTTTGGCATTCCTTTTTTTTTTCTCTTTTCAATGTTAGTTGTTATTTTGTATCTTGTGATTTACAGTGTTGCAGGTTTGTGCCTCTTGTTTTTCTTTCTGAGCTGTACAGCAACGTGATTGACGGATACAGAGACCTATATATGTTCTTTTTGGAGTTCTCGTCCCGTATGGGTTATTACGGAATGTTGAGTAGGGTTCCTTGTGCTATACCCTGGGCCCTCAGTGATTACTCTGTAAACAGTGGTGCGTATATACTAATCTCGACACGCTCACTTCCCCCTGCCCACCGCCGTTCCCTTTCGCTCACCATAAGATTCTTTCCTAAGTCTGCGAGGCTGTTTGTTTTGTAAAGAAGCTCATTTGCGTCCATTCTTAGGGTCCACCTGTACTTGATATCACGAGAGGTTTGTCCTTCGCTGTCTCATGTCCCTTAGTACGATCACCTCCACCTCCTTGCCCGTGGCTGCAAGTGGCATGATTTCAACCTTTTTCAGTGGCTGGCTCATATGCCATCGTGTCTTTGGACCGCATCTTCCTTCTCCCTGCTTCTGTCCTCATACACGTAGGTTGCTTCCACGTCGTGCCTATTGCACACACTGCTGTCACGGTCACTGGGGGGTTCGTGTCTTTGAGAATTTTGGTTTTCTTGGGATCTACGCTCAGGAGTGGGATTGCTGGGTCCCATGGGACGTCTATGTTTAGTCTCTTAAGGAACCTCCATACTGTTCTCCATAGTGGATGCACCGACTCCCACTCCCACCCACAGGGCAGGAGGGCTCCCTCTTCTCCACACCCTCTCCCTCACTTACTGCTGTAGATTGTCTGATGATGGCCACCCTGACCTGTGAGAGGCGATACCGCATGGCAATTCTGAGGTGCGTTTCTCTCACCCCTAGTGATGCCGAGCATCTTTTCATGGGCCCGAGGGCCATCTATGTGTCTTCTGTGGAGAGGTGTCCACTTAGATCTTTTACGCATTTTCTGGTGGGTTGACCGTTCTTTTGATGTTGAGCTGCAGGAGTGGTTTGTACGTTTTGGAGGTTAATTCCTCACGGGTACCTTCGTTTGCAGATATTGGTTCCCATTCTAAGGGTGGTCTTCTTGTTTTGTTTATGGTTTCCTTTGCTGTGCCGACGCTTTTAAGTTGAGTTAGGTCCCATTTGTTTCTTTTGGTGTTCATCATTCTGAGAGGTGGGGCAACAAAGAACCTGCTGCGATTTCTGTCAAAGCGTGTTCTGCCTCTGTTTTCCCCAAGAGGTTTGTAGTCTCCGCCCTTGCATTTAGATCTTCCATCTGTTTCCTTCTGTGTGTGGTGTTAGAGAGTATTCTGATTTCATTCTCTTTTTAATGTTCTAAGGAACCTCCACACTGTTCTCCACAGAGGCTGTACCAACTTACCTTCCCAACGACAGTGTAGGAGGGTTCCCTCTTCTCCACACCCTCTCCACCATGTACCGTTTGTAGACTTTCTGACAACGGCCATTCTGACCGGCGTGAGGCGATACCTCGTTGTAGTTTGACTGGCATTTCTCTAATATTGAGCCACGCTGACATCCTTTCACGTAGCCACGGCGTGAGGCAAACGTACCTCTTGCAATTGGCTGCTTGAACGTCTGCCCTCCTGGGAACCCTTTCTCCGTGACCTACGCCAGGACGTTGTTTGAGGGCAGCTGATTTTCCTTTACAGCCCTCAGGCCTTGTGAATAGTCAGCGCCCAGCAGCACAGGTTTTCAAGTTCTTGTTCTGGGAAAGAGCCACAGGGTGGCAGGATGCCTTCAAGCCCCACTCTTTTTGTTAAATTTCTCATTTAATTTTTATTTCATCGGCGTAGAGTTGATTTCCCATGTCGTGTCTGTTTTAGGTGTACAGGAACCTGACTCAGTTATCCATAGACGTGTGTGTGTTCCTTCTCGGGTTCTTTTCCCATGTAATTTCTTACAGTGTGCTCAGGAGAGTTCCCTGTGCTGGCCAGTGGGTCCCTTTCGCTTGTCTCTTTGATGTATTTCAGTGTGTGGTACGTGTTAACCCCAACCTCCTAATGTATCCCTCCCCTCAGTGTTCCCTTTTGGACATCATAAGTGTGTTTTCTAAGCCTGTGAGCCTGTTTCTGTTTTGTAAATGAGCCCACTCTGGACGCATTGCTAGATCCCAGCTATAAGTGATAGCTTCTGATATTTGTCTTTCTCTCTCTGACTTACCTCACTCAGTATGATAATCTCTCAGTCCATCCATGTTGCTGCAAGTGGTATGAGTTTGCTCTTTTTTTATGACTGACTCGTATTCCACTGTATACACGTACCGCGCATTCTTCACTTCTCTCTCATTAGACATTTCAGTTGATTCTATGTCTTGTAAATAGCACTGCCCTGAAAATGGGGGTGCACGTGTTGTTTCCAATTAGGATGTTCTCCAGATCTAAGCCCAGAAGTGGGATTGTCAGGTCATGTACAAACCCTATGTTTAGTTTTCTAAGGAAGCTCTGTACTGTTCTCCAGAGCAGCTGCAACCCGTTGCATCCCCACCAACAGTGTGAAGGACTCCCTTTTCCCCACACCCTCTCCAGCATTTATTCTCCGCAGATTGTGTTTGATGATGGCCATCCTGAGCGGTGTGAAATGGCACCTCGTTTTTCGTTGTGATTTGCCCTTCTTCAAGAATTAGTGATGTTGACCTACACGGAATCTAAAACTTGTCCTGATGAACTCAGTGACAAGAATAAGGACGCAGAGGCAGAGAGTGGACCGGAGAACTCGAGGTTTGGGAGGGGGCGGGGGGTGAAGGGGAAGCTGAGACGAAGCGAGAGAGTAGCACAGACATATATATACTACCAGCTGTAAAACAGATAGCCAGTGGGAAGTTGTTATATAACAAAGGGTGTTCAACTCGAGGATGGAAGATGCCTTAGAGGACTGGGAGGGGGAGGATGGGGGGGAGTCGAGGGAGGGAGGGAATACGGGGATATGTGTATAAAAACAGATGATTGAACTTGGTGTACCCCCCCAAAAAAAACAATAAATAAATTAAAAAAAAAAGAGTTAGTGATGTTGAGTATCTTTCTGATCTTTGTCTTGTTTTGTTTACATAGTGTGAGTAAAACTTAGCTCCTGCAGTTGGCTTTGTGAAAGTCGGCCCTGCATTGAATTCTTTTCCGACGATTTACCCCAGGGCTTCCTTGGGGACAGGTGTCCTGTGCAGCCCTGCAGGCCTTGTGAGGTTTCAGTGCCACTGGGCGCCGGCTTGAAAGTTGTAGTTACAGGAAACGGCCACAAGGCGGCAGCATTGCTTCATGCGCCACTCTGGTTACTCGGGCAACTGGAGCCTGGGGCAAAGTCCTGTTCCTGGGCTGTCAATCAGAGTGGCATGCGCCCGAAGAAACACCCAAGACTCGTCTCATTCCTTCTTCCCCCTCACCCTCTACCACCCCCCTGTTCACTCCCTGATGAACCCCAGCTCCTGGAATACCACCCTTCTGAGGGTGCTGTCATCCGTAGTTGGGGCGACCCTTAGGAAGGAGGCTGGTGGCCCCCTGTGACCCAGCAATCCCACTCCTGGGCGTAGACGCTGAGAAAACAAAAATTTTAGCAGACACGTGCACCCTAGCGATCATGGCAGCACGCTGTACAAAAGCCAATACGTGGAAGCAACCGAAGTGTCGGAGGACAGAAGCAGGGATAAAGGAGATGGGGCCCAGAGACACGATGGAATATGACTCAGCCATAAAAAAGGATGGAATAATGCTAACCCTAACCCTAGGGTACATCTGCTAATTTCAACCTCCTGATTCATGCCTCTCTCCCACCGTTCCCCTTTGGTAGCCAGAAGCTGGCTTTCTAAGTCTGAGCCTTTCTTTTGTAAATTAGTTCATTCGCATCCATTGTTACACGCCAACTATAAGTGATACCATATGACATTTATCTTTCTCTGTCTGACCCACGTCGCTTAGTGTGATCGTATCCAGGTCCTTCCGAGTTGCGGCCAACGGCCTTGCTTCATTCATTTCAGAGCTGAGTGACGTTCCGTTGTACACACGGACTGCACCTTTGTTAGCCATTCAGCTTTCTGTGGACATTTTGGCTGCGTCCAGGTCTAGGCTTTTGTAAACACTGCTGCACTGAAAGCTGGCTACGAGTCTCTTGTCCATTTAGGGTTTTCCCCCGGACGTGCACCCAGGAGTGGAATTGCTGGATGTTTAGATGTTAAAAGAACCTCCGTACTGTTGTCCTCCAGAGTGGCCGGTAGCAATTTACGTTCCCACTGCGGGAGTGTAGCAGCGTTCCCTCTTCTCCACACCTTCTCCAGCATTTCCGCTTTTCAGACTTTGTGATGATGGTCACTCTGACTGATGAGAGGTGATACCTCGTTGCAGTGTTGATTTACCGAGAACAACGTGGAGGTGCCATTAGAGGCAGATACAGGGCCACCATAGGATTCAGCCATCCCGCTGCTCAGAGCGTATCCGGAGAAGACCGGAATGCAAAAAGACACGTGCACCAAAACGTGCACTTTGGCACCACTTACACTAGCCCGGACCAGGAAGCAACCAAAATGTCCAAGGACCCAGCAATGGATAAAGAAGTAGTAGTTCCATTACACAGTGGAATATTACTCAGACGTGAAAAAGAATGAAATAATGCCACTATAGCAACCTAGATTAACCTAGTTGTAATCCTACTAAGTGAAGTGA
Organism: Hippopotamus amphibius kiboko; assembly: GCF_030028045.1. NCBI lineage: Eukaryota > Metazoa > Chordata > Mammalia > Artiodactyla > Hippopotamidae > Hippopotamus > Hippopotamus amphibius. Next base: position 110,329 of record NC_080203.1, read on the forward strand.
GTTAGAAAGAAAAAGACAACCATCACATGATATCACTTCTACATGGAAAATAAACATAAATACCAATGAACCAACTGACAAAAGAGAAACAGACTCACACAGTTAGAAAACGAACTTATGCTTAGCAAAGGGGACCGATACCGGGAAGGGATAAATTAGGCAGTTGGGATTAGCAACCAGATGCTATTACAAACAAAATACATAATCAACAAGGGCCTGGGTATACCAAGGGAGGTCACCTCAACACTCTGTCATCACCTCTATGGGAAAGAAAATCTGAAAGTTAATAGATATATGGATACATGTAAACGAAAAAGATTCTGTACCCTTACAACAGAGTCGGGCTTTGAAGAAATCCTGCCGCCTTGTGGCCGTTTCCCGCAACAGCAACTTTAAAGCTGCAGCTTATGGAGACAATATTCACAAGGAGTAAAGGATGTAAATCACAGCTGCGCTCCAACAATTCCCTGGGGTAAGTATTCTAAAAACAATTTTCACAAGGGCAGATCTTCATGAAGACCATATCAACAGGTAAATAAGACAACGTTTTAAAAAAAATAGCACGCCACACGCTGCTGAGTACGGCGAATTACTTGAGACGGGCCGCTCAACACTGCGAGGAGGGCTCACACCGGGCCACAGTCGGAAAGGCCGTGAATCAAAGGTCTGCAGACAGTAAAGCTACAGTGCTGGTGGAAAACAGGGGGCCCTCCTATGTTGCTGCTGGCATGGACACGGTAAGAGCCACGACCGAGAACAACGTGGAGGTGCCATTAGAGGTAGGTACAGAGCGACCGTAGGATTCAGCCATCCCACTGCTCAGAGCATATCCGGAGAAGACCAGAATTCAAAAAGACACGTGCACCAAAACGTGCACTTTGGCACCACTTGCCATAGCCCAGACCGGGAAGCAACCAAAATGTCCCAGCAGCCAGGAATGCATACAGAGGTAGTAGTTCCATTACACAGTGCTATATTACTCAGGCGGGAAAAGGAAGGAAGCCGGCAATCCCACGACTGGGCATACACCCAAAGAACACCAGAATTCAAAAAGACACACGGCCTCCAATGTTCATCGCGGCACTATTTACAACAGCCAGGACATGGAAGCAACCTAAATGTCCATCAACAGATGAATGGATAAAGAAGATGTGGTACACATATACAATGGAATCTTACTCAGCTATAAAAAGGGATGAGGTGGAGCTATATGTAATGAGGTGGATGGGCCTCGAGTCTGTCCTACAGCGTGAGGGAAGCCAGAAAGAGAAAAACAAATACTTTATGCTAACTCATATATACGGAATCTAAACAACAAAACAAAACAAAAAACAAAAAACAAAAAAACCCAAAAAAACAGTACTGATGAACCCAGTGACAGGACAAGAATAAGGATGCAGATGCAGAGAATGGACTGGAGGACACGGGGTTGGGGGGGCAGGGGGCGAAGAGGAAGCTGGCACGAAGTGAGAGAGTAGCATCTGCTCAAACAATCCTGCATAGCCACGTAAAGGTCACGGATCTCGGGGATTTGAAAGGGTGGAGCAGGACGCCCTAACACAGAGTCTGTCTCCGATGGCAGTCACTGTCACGGTAACGTCCGCTGCGTGCACGAGGCTTGGCTGCACTGAAGGAGGGCCCGCCTGCATCTGAGGACTATGGGCCCAGGCAGAGGGGAACGGGCCCTGCAGGACCAAAAGGGGTCTCATTTGCCAGTCCATCCTCCCCACTCCCTCAGCCCCACGACAGTCCAGCCTTGGGACCCAAGCCTGCTCAGGGTCCGGGGATGTGACCCCGGCCCAGGTCACCGAGGCCTGAGGGGAAGAGTTTTGGCATTCCTTTTTTTTTTTCTCTTTTCAATGTTAGTTGTTATTTTGTATCTTGTGATTTACAATGTTGCAGGTTTGTGCCTCTTGTTTTTCTTTCTGAGCTGTACAGCAACGTGATTGACGGATACAGAGACCTATATATGTTCTTTTTGGAGTTCTCGTCCCGTATGGGTTATTACGGAATGTTGAGTAGGGTTCCTTGTGCTATACCCTGGGCCCTCAGTGATTACTCTGTAAACAGTGGTGCGTATATACTAATCTCGACACGCTCACTTCCCCCTGCCCACCGCCGTTCCCTTTCGCTCACCATAAGATTCTTTCCTAAGTCTGCGAGGCTGTTTGTTTTGTAAAGAAGCTCATTTGCGTCCATTCTTAGGGTCCACCTGTACTTGATATCACGAGAGGTTTGTCCTTCGCTGTCTCATGTCCCTCAGTACGATCACCTCCACCTCCTTGCCCGTGGCTGCAAGTGGCATGATTTCATCCTTTTTCAGTGGCTGGCTCATATTCCATCGTGTCTTTGGACCGCATCTTCCTTCTCCCTGCTTCTGTCCTCATACACGTAGGTTGCTTCCACGTCGTGCCTATTGCACACACTGCTGTCACGGTCACTGGGGGGTTCGTGTCTTTGAGAATTTTGGTTTTCTTGGGATCTACGCTCAGGAGTGGGATTGCTGGGTCCCATGGGACGTCTATGTTTAGTCTCTTAAGGAACCTCCATACTGTTCTCCATAGTGGATGCACCGACTCCCACTCCCACCCACAGGGCAGGAGGGCTCCCTCTTCTCCACACCCTCTCCCTCACTTACTGCTGTAGATTGTCTGATGATGGCCACCCTGACCTGTGAGAGGCGATACCGCATGGCAATTCTGAGGTGCGTTTCTCTCACCCCTAGTGATGCCGAGCATCTTTTCATGGGCCCGAGGGCCATCTATGTGTCTTCTGTGGAGAGGTGTCCACTTAGATCTTTTACGCATTTTCTGGTGGGTTGACCGTTCTTTTGATGTTGAGCCGCAGGAGTGGTTTGTACGTTTTGGAGGTTAATTCCTCACGGGTACCTTCGTTTGCAGATATTGGTTCCCATTCTAAGGGTGGTCTTCTTGTTTTGTTTATGGTTTCCTTTGCTGTGCCGACGCTTTTAAGTTGAGTTAGGTCCCATTTGTTTCTTTTGGTGTTCATCATTCTGAGAGGTGGGGCAACAAAGAACCTGCTGCGATTTCTGTCAAAGCGTGTTCTGCCTCTGTTTTCCCCAAGAGGTTTGTAGTCTCCGCCCTTGCATTTAGATCTTCCATCTGTTTCCTTCTGTGTGTGGTGTTAGAGAGTATTCTGATTTCATTCTCTTTTTAATGTTCTAAGGAACCTCCACACTGTTCTCCACAGAGGCTGTACCAACTTACCTTCCCAACGACAGTGTAGGAGGGTTCCCTCTTCTCCACACCCTCTCCACCATGTACCGTTTGTAGACTTTCTGACAACGGCCATTCTGACCGGCGTGAGGCGATACCTCGTTGTAGTTTGACTGGCATTTCTCTAATATTGAGCCACGCTGACATCCTTTCACGTAGCCACGGCGTGAGGCAAACGTACCTCTTGCAATTGGCTGCTTGAACGTCTGCCCTCCTGGGAACCCTTTCTCCGTGACCTACGCCAGGACGTTGTTTGAGGGCAGCTGATTTTCCTTTACAGCCCTCAGGCCTTGTGAATAGTCAGCGCCCAGCAGCACAGGTTTTCAAGTTCTTCTTCTGGGAAAGAGCCACAGGGTGGCAGGATGCCTTCAAGCCCCACTCTTTTTGTTAAATTTCTCATTTAATTTTTATTTCATCAGCGTAGAGTTGATTTCCCATGTCGTGTCTGTTTTAGGTGTACAGGAACCTGACTCAGTTATCCATAGACGTGTGTGTGTTCCTTCTCGGGTTCTTTTCCCATGTAATTTCTTACAGTGTGCTCAGGAGAGTTCCCTGTGCTGGCCAGTGGGTCCCTTTCGCTTGTCTCTTTGATGTATTTCAGTGTGTGGTACGTGTTAACCCCAACCTCCTAATGTATCCCTCCCCTCAGTGTTCCCTTTTGGACATCATAAGTGTGTTTTCTAAGCCTGTGAGCCTGTTTCTGTTTTGTAAATGAGCCCACTCTGGACGCATTGCTAGATCCCAGCTATAAGTGATAGCTTCTGATATTTGTCTTTCTCTCTCTGACTTACCTCACTCAGTATGATAATCTCTCAGTCCATCCATGTTGCTGCAAGTGGTATGAGTTTGCTCTTTTTTTATGACTGACTCGTATTCCACTGTATACACGTACCGCGCATTCTTCACTTCTCTCTCATTAGACATTTCAGTTGATTCTATGTCTTGTAAATAGCACTGCCCTGAAAATGGGGGTGCACGTGTTGTTTCCAATTAGGATGTTCTCCAGATCTAAGCCCAGAAGTGGGATTGTCAGGTCATGTACAAACCCTATGTTTAGTTTTCTAAGGAAGCTCTGTACTGTTCTCCAGAGCAGCTGCAACCCGTTGCATCCCCACCAACACTGTGAAGGACTCCCTTTTCCCCACACCCTCTCCAGCATTTATTCTCCGCAGATTGTGTTTGATGATAGCCATCCTGAGCGGTGTGAAATGGCACCTCGTTTTTCGTTGTGATTTGCCCTTCTTCAAGAATTAGTGATGTTGACCTACACGGAATCTAAAACTTGTCCTGATGAACTCAGTGACAAGAATAAGGACGCAGAGGCAGAGAGTGGACCGGAGAACTCGAGGTTTGGGAGGGGGCGGGGGGTGAAGGGGAAGCTGAGACGAAGCGAGAGAGTAGCACAGACATATATATACTACCAGCTGTAAAACAGATAGCCAGTGGGAAGTTGTTATATAACAAAGGGTGTTCAACTCGAGGATGGAAGATGCCTTAGAGGACTGGGAGGGGGAGGATGGGGGGGAGTCGAGGGAGGGAGGGAATACGGGGATATGTGTATAAAAACAGATGATTGAACTTGGTGTACCCCCCCAAAAAAAAACAATAAATAAATTAAAAAAAAAGAGTTAGTGATGTTGAGTATCTTTCTGATCTTTGTCTTGTTTTGTTTACATAGTGTGAGTAAAACTTAGCTCCTGCAGTTGGCTTTGTGAAAGTCGGCCCTGCATTGAATTCTTTTCCGACGATTTACCCCAGGGCTTCCTTGGGGACAGGTGTCCTGTGCAGCCCCGCAGGCCTTGTGAGGTTTCAGTGCCACTGGGCGCCGGCTTGAAAGTTGTAGTTACAGGAAACGGCCACAAGGCGGCAGCATTGCTTCATGCGCCACTCTGGTTACTCGGGCAACTGGAGCCTGGGGCAAAGTCCTGTTCCTGGGCTGTCAATCAGAGTGGCATGCGCCCGAAGAAACACCCAAGACTCGTCTCATTCCTTCTTCCCCCTCACCCTCTACCACCCCCCTGTTCACTCCCTGATGAACCCCAGCTCCTGGAATACCACCCTTCTGAGGGTGCTGTCATCCGTAGTTGGGGCGACCCTTAGGAAGGAGGCTGGTGGCCCCCTGTGACCCAGCAATCCCACTCCTGGGCGTAGACGCTGAGAAAACAAAAATTTTAGCAGACACGTGCACCCTAGCGATCATGGCGGCACGCTGTACAAAAGCCAATACGTGGAAGCAACCGAAGTGTCGGAGGACAGAAGCAGGGATAAAGGAGATGGGGCCCAGAGACACGATGGAATATGACTCAGCCATAAAAAAGGATGGAATAATGCTAACCCTAACCCTAGGGTACATCTGCTAATTTCAACCTCCTGATTCATGCCTCTCTCCCACCGTTCCCCTTTGGTAGCCAGAAGCTGGCTTTCTAAGTCTGAGCCTTTCTTTTGTAAATTAGTTCACTTGCATCCATTGTTACACGCCAACTAGAAGTGACACCATATGACCTTTATCTTTCTCTGTCTGACCCACGTCGCTTAGTGTGATCGTATCCAGGTCCTTCCGAGTTGCTGCCAACGGCCTTGCTTCATTCATTTCAGAGCTGAGTGACGTTCCGTTGTACACACGGACCGCACCTTTGTTAGCCATTCAGCTTTCTGTGGACATTTTGGCTGCGTCCAGGTCTAGGCTTTTGTAAACACTGCTGCACTGAAAGCTGGCTACGAGTCTCTTGTCCATTTAGGGTTTTCCCCCGGACGTGCACCCAGGAGTGGAATTGCTGGATGTTTAGATGTTAAAAGAACCTCCATACTGTTGTCCTCCAGAGTGGCCGGTAGCAATTTACGTTCCCACTGCGGGAGTGTAGCAGCGTTCCCTCTTCTCCACACCTTCTCCAGCATTTCCGCTTTTCAGACTTTGTGATGATGGTCACTCTGACTGATGAGAGGTGATACCTCGTTGCAGTGTTGATTTACCGAGAACAACGTGGAGGTGCCATTAGAGGCAGATACAGGGCCACCATAGGATTCAGCCATCCCGCTGCTCAGAGCGTATCCGGAGAAGACCGGAATGCAAAAAGACACGTGCACCAAAACGTGCACTTTGGCACCACTTACACTAGCCCGGACCAGGAAGCAACCAAAATGTCCAAGGACCCAGCAATGGATAAAGAAGTAGTAGTTCCATTACACAGTGGAATATTACTCAGACGTGAAAAAGAATGAAATAATGCCACTATAGCAACCTAGATTAACCTAGTTGTAATCCTACTAAGTGAAGTGAGTTAGAAAGAAAAAGACAACCATCACATGATATCACTTCTACATGGAAAATAAACATAAATACCAATGAACCAACTGACAAAAGAGAAACAGACTCACACAGTTAGAAAACGAACTTATGCTTAGCAAAGGGGACCGATACCGGGAAGGGATAAATTAGGCAGTTGGGATTAGCAACCAGATGCTATTACAAACAAAATACATAATCAACAAGGGCCTGGGTATACCAAGGGAGGTCACCTCAACACTCTGTCATCACCTCTATGGGAAAGATAATCTGAAAGTTAATAGATATATGGATACATGTAAACGAAAAAGACTCTGTACCCTTACAGCAGAGTCGGGCTTTGAAGAAAATCTGCCGCCTTGTGGCCGTTTCCCGCAACAGCAACTTTAAAGCTGCAGCTTATGGAGACAATATTCACAAGGAGTAAAGGATGTAAATCACAGCTGCGCTCCAACAATTCCCTGGGGTAAGTATTCTAAAAACAATTTTCACAAGGGCAGATCTTCATGAAGACCATATCAATAGGTAAATAAGACAACGTTTTAAAAAAAATAGCACGCCACACGCTGCTGAGTACGGCGAATTACTTGAGACGGGCCGCTCAACACTGCGAGGAGGGCTCACACCTGGCCACAGTCGGAAAGGCCGTGAATCAAAGGTCTGCAGACAGTAAAGCTACAGTGCTGGTGGAAAACAGGGGGCCCTCCTATGTTGCTGCTGGCATGGACACAGTAAGAGCCACGACCGAGAACAACGTGGAGGTGCCATTAGAGGTAGGTACAGAGCGACCGTAGGATTCAGCCATCCCACTGCTCAGAGCATATCCGGAGAAGACCAGAATTCAAAAAGACACGTGCACCAAAACGTGCACTTTGGCACCACTTGCCATCGCCCAGACCGGGAAGCAACCAAAATGTCCCAGCAGCCAGGAATGCATACAGAGGTAGTAGTTCCATTACACAGGGCTATATTACTCAGGCGGGAAAAGGAAGGAACCCGGCAATCCCACGACTGGGCATACACCCAAAGAACACCAGAATTCAAAAAGACACACGGCCTCCAATGTTCATTGCGGCACTATTTACAACAGCCAGGACATGGAAGCAACCTAAATGTCCATCAACAGATGAATGGATAAAGAAGATGTGGTACACATATACAATGGAATCTTACTCAGCTATAAAAAGGGATGAGGTGGAGCTATATGTAATGAGGTGGATGGGCCTCGAGTCTGTCCTACAGCGTGAGGGAAGCCAGAAAGAGAAAAACAAATACTTTATGCTAACTCATATATACGGAATCTAAACAACAAAACAAAACAAAAAACAAAAAACAAAAAAACCCCAAAAAAACGGTACTGATGAACCCAGTGACAGGACAAGAATAAGGATGCAGATGCAGAGAATGGACTGGAGGACACGGGGTTGGGGGGGCAGGGGGCGAAGAGGAAGCTGGCACGAAGTGAGAGAGTAGCATCTGCTCAAACAATCCTGCATAGCCACGTAAAGGTCACGGATCTCGGGGATTTGAAAGGGTGGAGCAGGACGCCCTAACACAGAGTCTGTCTCCGATGGCAGTCACTGTCACGGTAACGTCCGCTGCGTGCACGAGGCTTGGCTGCACTGAAGGAGGGCCCGCCTGCATCTGAGGACTATGGGCCCAGGCAGAGGGGAACGGGCCCTGCAGGACCAAAAGGGGTCTCATTTGCCAGTCCATCCTCCCCACTCCCTCAGCCCCACGACAGTCCAGCCTTGGGACCCAAGCCTGCTCAGGGTCCGGGGATGTGACCCCGGCCCAGGTCACCGAGGCCTGAGGGGAAGAGTTTTGGCATTCCTTTTTTTTTTTCTCTTTTCAATGTTAGTTGTTATTTTGTATCTTGTGATTTACAATGTTGCAGGTTTGTGCCTCTTGTTTTTCTTTCTGAGCTGTACAGCAACGTGATTGACGGATACAGAGACCTATATATGTTCTTTTTGGAGTTCTCGTCCCGTATGGGTTATTACGGAATGTTGAGTAGGGTTCCTTGTGCTATACCCTGGGCCCTCAGTGATTACTCTGTAAACAGTGGTGTGTATATACTAATCTCGACACGCTCACTTCCCCCTGCCCACCGCCGTTCCCTTTCGCTCACCATAAGATTCTTTCCTAAGTCTGCGAGGCTGTTTGTTTTGTAAAGAAGCTCATTTGCGTCCATTCTTAGGGTCCACCTGTACTTGATATCACGAGAGGTTTGTCCTTCGCTGTCTCATGTCCCTCAGTACGATCACCTCCACCTCCTTGCCCGTGGCTGCAAGTGGCATGATTTCATCCTTTTTCAGTGGCTGGCTCATATTCCATCGTGTCTTTGGACCGCATCTTCCTTCTCCCTGCTTCTGTCCTCATACACGTAGGTTGCTTCCACGTCGTGCCTATTGCACACACTGCTGTCACGGTCACTGGGGGGTTCGTGTCTTTGAGAATTTTGGTTTTCTTGGGATCTACGCTCAGGAGTGGGATTGCTGGGTCCCATGGGACGTCTATGTTTAGTCTCTTAAGGAACCTCCATACTGTTCTCCATAGTGGATGCACCGACTCCCACTCCCACCCACAGGGCAGGAGGGCTCCCTCTTCTCCACACCCTCTCCCTCACTTACTGCTGTAGATTGTCTGATGATGGCCACCCTGACCTGTGAGAGGCGATACCGCATGGCAATTCTGAGGTGCGTTTCTCTCACCCCTAGTGATGCCGAGCATCTTTTCATGGGCCCGAGGGCCATCTATGTGTCTTCTGTGGAGAGGTGTCCACTTAGATCTTTTACGCATTTTCTGGTGGGTTGACCGTTCTTTTGATGTTGAGCCGCAGGAGTGGTTTGTACGTTTTGGAGGTTAATTCCTCACGGGTACCTTCGTTTGCAGATATTGGTTCCCATTCTAAGGGTGGTCTTCTTGTTTTGTTTATGGTTTCCTTTGCTGTGCCGACGCTTTTAAGTTGAGTTAGGTCCCATTTGTTTCTTTTGGTGTTCATCATTCTGAGAGGTGGGGCAACAAAGAACCTGCTGCGATTTCTGTCAAAGCGTGTTCTGCCTCTGTTTTCCCCAAGAGGTTTGTAGTCTCCGCCCTTGCATTTAGATCTTCCATCTGTTTCCTTCTGTGTGTGGTGTTAGAGAGTATTCTGATTTCATTCTCTTTTTAATGTTCTAAGGAACCTCCACACTGTTCTCCACAGAGGCTGTACCAACTTACCTTCCCAACGACAGTGTAGGAGGGTTCCCTCTTCTCCACACCCTCTCCACCATGTACCGTTTGTAGACTTTCTGACAACGGCCATTCTGACCGGCGTGAGGCGATACCTCGTTGTAGTTTGACTGGCATTTCTCTAATATTGAGCCACGCTGACATCCTTTCACGTAGCCACGGCATGAGGCAAACGTACCTCTTGCAATTGGCTGCTTGAACGTCTGCCCTCCTGGGAACCCTTTCTCCGTGACCTACGCCAGGACGTTGTTTGAGGGCAGCTGATTTTCCTTTACAGCCCTCAGGCCTTGTGAATAGTCAGCGCCCAGCAGCACAGGTTTTCAAGTTCTTGTTCTGGGAAAGAGCCACAGGGTGGCAGGATGCCTTCAAGCCCCACTCTTTTTGTTAAATTTCTCATTTAATTTTTATTTCATCGGCGTAGAGTTGATTTCCCATGTCGTGTCTGTTTTAGGTGTACAGGAACCTGACTCAGTTATCCATAGACGTGTGTGTGTTCCTTCTCGGGTTCTTTTCCCATGTAATTTCTTACAGTGTGCTCAGGAGAGTTCCCTGTGCTGGCCAGTGGGTCCCTTTCGCTTGTCTCTTTGATGTATTTCAGTGTGTGGTACGTGTTAACCCCAACCTCCTAATGTATCCCTCCCCTCAGTGTTCCCTTTTGGACATCATAAGTGTGTTTTCTAAGCCTGTGAGCCTGTTTCTGTTTTGTAAATGAGCCCACTCTGGACGCATTGCTAGATCCCAGCTATAAGTGATAGCTTCTGATATTTGTCTTTCTCTCTCTGACTTACCTCACTCAGTATGATAATCTCTCAGTCCATCCATGTTGCTGCAAGTGGTATGAGTTTGCTCTTTTTTTATGACTGACTCGTATTCCACTGTATACACGTACCGCGCATTCTTCACTTCTCTCTCATTAGACATTTCAGTTGATTCTATGTCTTGTAAATAGCACTGCCCTGAAAATGGGGGTGCACGTGTTGTTTCCAATTAGGATGTTCTCCAGATCTAAGCCCAGAAGTGGGATTGTCAGGTCATGTACAAACCCTATGTTTAGTTTTTTAAGGAAGCTCTGTACTGTTCTCCAGAGCAGCTGCAACCCGTTGCATCCCCACCAACACTGTGAAGGACTCCCTTTTCCCCACACCCTCTCCAGCATTTATTCTCCGCAGATTGTGTTTGATGATGGCCATCCTGAGCGGTGTGAAATGGCACCTCGTTTTTCGTTGTGATTTGCCCTTCTTCAAGAATTAGTGATGTTGACCTACACGGAATCTAAAACTTGTCCTGATGAACTCAGTGACAAGAATAAGGACGCAGAGGCAGAGAGTGGACCGGAGAACTCGAGGTTTGGGAGGGGGCGGGGGGTGAAGGGGAAGCTGAGACGAAGCGAGAGAGTAGCACAGACATATATATACTACCAGCTGTAAAACAGATAGCCAGTGGGAAGTTGTTATATAACAAAGGGTGTTCAACTCGAGGATGGAAGATGCCTTAGAGGACTGGGAGGGGGAGGATGGGGGGGAGTCGAGGGAGGGAGGGAATACGGGGATATGTGTATAAAAACAGATGATTGAACTTGGTGTACCCCCCCCAAAAAAACAATAAATAAATTAAAAAAAAAAGAGTTAGTGATGTTGAGTATCTTTCTGATCTTTGTCTTGTTTTGTTTACATAGTGTGAGTAAAACTTAGCTCCTGCAGTTGGCTTTGTGAAAGTCGGCCCTGCATTGAATTCTTTTCCGACGATTTACCCCAGGGCTTCCTTGGGGACAGGTGTCCTGTGCAGCCCCGCAGGCCTTGTGAGGTTTCAGTGCCACTGGGCGCCGGCTTGAAAGTTGTAGTTACAGGAAACGGCCACAAGGCGGCAGCATTGCTTCATGCGCCACTCTGGTTACTCGGGCAACTGGAGCCTGGGGCAAAGTCCTGTTCCTGGGCTGTCAATCAGAGTGGCATGCGCCCGAAGAAACACCCAAGACTCGTCTCATTCCTTCTTCCCCCTCACCCTCTACCACCCCCCTGTTCACTCCCTGATGAACCCCAGCTCCTGGAATACCACCCTTCTGAGGGTGCTGTCATCCGTAGTTGGGGCGACCCTTAGGAAGGAGGCTGGTGGCCCCCTGTGACCCAGCAATCCCACTCCTGGGCGTAGACGCTGAGAAAACAAAAATTTTAGCAGACACGTGCACCCTAGCGATCATGGCAGCACGCTGTACAAAAGCCAATACGTGGAAGCAACCGAAGTGTCGGAGGACAGAAGCAGGGATAAAGGAGATGGGGCCCAGAGACACGATGGAATATGACTCAGCCATAAAAAAGGATGGAATAATGCTAACCCTAACCCTAGGGTACATCTGCTAATTTCAACCTCCTGATTCATGCCTCTCTCCCACCGTTCCCCTTTGGTAGCCAGAAGCTGGCTTTCTAAGTCTGAGCCTTTCTTTTGTAAATTAGTTCATTTGCATCCATTGTTACACGCCAACTATAAGTGATACCATATGACATTTATCTTTCTCTGTCTGACCCACGTCGCTTAGTGTGATCGTATCCAGGTCCTTCCGAGTTGCGGCCAACGGCCTTGCTTCATTCATTTCAGAGCTGAGTGACGTTCCGTTGTACACACGGACTGCACCTTTGTTAGCCATTCAGCTTTCTGTGGACATTTTGGCTGCGTCCAGGTCTAGGCTTTTGTAAACACTGCTGCACTGAAAGCTGGCTACGAGTCTCTTGTCCATTTAGGGTTTTCCCCCGGACGTGCACCCAGGAGTGGAATTGCTGGATGTTTAGATGTTAAAAGAACCTCCGTACTGTTGTCCTCCAGAGTGGCCGGTAGCAATTTACGTTCCCACTGCGGGAGTGTAGCAGCGTTCCCTCTTCTCCACACCTTCTCCAGCATTTCCGCTTTTCAGACTTTGTGATGATGGTCACTCTGACTGATGAGAGGTGATACCTCGTTGCAGTGTTGATTTACCGAGAACAACGTGGAGGTGCCATTAGAGGCAGATACAGGGCCACCATAGGATTCAGCCATCCCGCTGCTCAGAGCGTACCCGGAGAAGACCGGAATGCAAAAAGACACGTGCACCAAAACGTGCACTTTGGCACCACTTACACTAGCCCGGACCAGGAAGCAACCAAAATGTCCAAGGACCCAGCAATGGATAAAGAAGTAGTAGTTCCATTACACAGTGGAATATTACTCAGACGTGAAAAAGAATGAAATAATGCCACTATAGCAACCTAGATTAACCTAGTTGTAATCCTACTAAGTGAAGTGAGTTAGAAAGAAAAAGACAACCATCACATGATATCACTTCTACATGGAAAATAAACATAAATACCAATGAACCAACTGACAAAAGAGAAACAGACTCACACAGTTAGAAAACGAACTTATGCTTAGCAAAGGGGACCGATACCGGGAAGGGATAAATTAGGCAGTTGGGATTAGCAACCAGATGCTATTACAAACAAAATACATAATCAACAAGGGCCTGGGTATACCAAGGGAGGTCACCTCAACACTCTGTCATCACCTCTATGGGAAAGAAAATCTGAAAGTTAATAGATATATGGATACATGTAAACGAAAAAGATTCTGTACCCTTACAACAGAGTCGGGCTTTGAAGAAATCCTGCCGCCTTGTGGCCGTTTCCCGCAACAGCAACTTTAAAGCTGCAGCTTATGGAGACAATATTCACAAGGAGTAAAGGATGTAAATCACAGCTGCGCTCCAACAATTCCCTGGGGTAAGTATTCTAAAAACAATTTTCACAAGGGCAGATCTTCATGAAGACCATATCAACAGGTAAATAAGACAACGTTTTAAAAAAAATAGCACGCCACACGCTGCTGAGTACGGCGAATTACTTGAGACGGGCCGCTCAACACTGCGAGGAGGGCTCACACCGGGCCACAGTCGGAAAGGCCGTGAATCAAAGGTCTGCAGACAGTAAAGCTACAGTGCTGGTGGAAAACAGGGGGCCCTCCTATGTTGCTGCTGGCATGGACACGGTAAGAGCCACGACCGAGAACAACGTGGAGGTGCCATTAGAGGTAGGTACAGAGCGACCGTAGGATTCAGCCATCCCACTGCTCAGAGCATATCCGGAGAAGACCAGAATTCAAAAAGACACGTGCACCAAAACGTGCACTTTGGCACCACTTGCCATAGCCCAGACCGGGAAGCAACCAAAATGTCCCAGCAGCCAGGAATGCATACAGAGGTAGTAGTTCCATTACACAGTGCTATATTACTCAGGCGGGAAAAGGAAGGAAGCCGGCAATCCCACGACTGGGCATACACCCAAAGAACACCAGAATTCAAAAAGACACACGGCCTCCAATGTTCATCGCGGCACTATTTACAACAGCCAGGACATGGAAGCAACCTAAATGTCCATCAACAGATGAATGGATAAAGAAGATGTGGTACACATATACAATGGAATCTTACTCAGCTATAAAAAGGGATGAGGTGGAGCTATATGTAATGAGGTGGATGGGCCTCGAGTCTGTCCTACAGCGTGAGGGAAGCCAGAAAGAGAAAAACAAATACTTTATGCTAACTCATATATACGGAATCTAAACAACAAAACAAAACAAAAAACAAAAAACAAAAAAACCCAAAAAAACAGTACTGATGAACCCAGTGACAGGACAAGAATAAGGATGCAGATGCAGAGAATGGACTGGAGGACACGGGGTTGGGGGGGCAGGGGGCGAAGAGGAAGCTGGCACGAAGTGAGAGAGTAGCATCTGCTCAAACAATCCTGCATAGCCACGTAAAGGTCACGGATCTCGGGGATTTGAAAGGGTGGAGCAGGACGCCCTAACACAGAGTCTGTCTCCGATGGCAGTCACTGTCACGGTAACGTCCGCTGCGTGCACGAGGCTTGGCTGCACTGAAGGAGGGCCCGCCTGCATCTGAGGACTATGGGCCCAGGCAGAGGGGAACGGGCCCTGCAGGACCAAAAGGGGTCTCATTTGCCAGTCCATCCTCCCCACTCCCTCAGCCCCACGACAGTCCAGCCTTGGGACCCAAGCCTGCTCAGGGTCCGGGGATGTGACCCCGGCCCAGGTCACCGAGGCCTGAGGGGAAGAGTTTTGGCATTCCTTTTTTTTTTTCTCTTTTCAATGTTAGTTGTTATTTTGTATCTTGTGATTTACAATGTTGCAGGTTTGTGCCTCTTGTTTTTCTTTCTGAGCTGTACAGCAACGTGATTGACGGATACAGAGACCTATATATGTTCTTTTTGGAGTTCTCGTCCCGTATGGGTTATTACGGAATGTTGAGTAGGGTTCCTTGTGCTATACCCTGGGCCCTCAGTGATTACTCTGTAAACAGTGGTGCGTATATACTAATCTCGACACGCTCACTTCCCCCTGCCCACCGCCGTTCCCTTTCGCTCACCATAAGATTCTTTCCTAAGTCTGCGAGGCTGTTTGTTTTGTAAAGAAGCTCATTTGCGTCCATTCTTAGGGTCCACCTGTACTTGATATCACGAGAGGTTTGTCCTTCGCTGTCTCATGTCCCTCAGTACGATCACGTCCACCTCCTTGCCCGTGGCTGCAAGTGGCATGATTTCATCCTTTTTCAGTGGCTGGCTCATATTCCATCGTGTCTTTGGACCGCATCTTCCTTCTCCCTGCTTCTGTCCTCATACACGTAGGTTGCTTCCACGTCGTGCCTATTGCACACACTGCTGTCACGGTCACTGGGGGGTTCGTGTCTTTGAGAATTTTGGTTTTCTTGGGATCTACGCTCAGGAGTGGGATTGCTGGGTCCCATGGGACGTCTATGTTTAGTCTCTTAAGGAACCTCCATACTGTTCTCCATAGTGGATGCACCGACTCCCACTCCCACCCACAGGGCAGGAGGGCTCCCTCTTCTCCACACCCTCTCCCTCACTTACTGCTGTAGATTGTCTGATGATGGCCACCCTGACCTGTGAGAGGCGATACCGCATGGCAATTCTGAGGTGCGTTTCTCTCACCCCTAGTGATGCCGAGCATCTTTTCATGGGCCCGAGGGCCATCTATGTGTCTTCTGTGGAGAGGTGTCCACTTAGATCTTTTACGCATTTTCTGGTGGGTTGACCGTTCTTTTGATGTTGAGCCGCAGGAGTGGTTTGTACGTTTTGGAGGTTAATTCCTCACGGGTACCTTCGTTTGCAGATATTGGTTCCCATTCTAAGGGTGGTCTTCTTGTTTTGTTTATGGTTTCCTTTGCTGTGCCGACGCTTTTAAGTTGAGTTAGGTCCCATTTGTTTCTTTTGGTGTTCATCATTCTGAGAGGTGGGGCAACAAAGAACCTGCTGCGATTTCTGTCAAAGCGTGTTCTGCCTCTGTTTTCCCCAAGAGGTTTGTAGTCTCCGCCCTTGCATTTAGATCTTCCATCTGTTTCCTTCTGTGTGTGGTGTTAGAGAGTATTCTGATTTCATTCTCTTTTTAATGTTCTAAGGAACCTCCACACTGTTCTCCACAGAGGCTGTACCAACTTACCTTCCCAACGACAGTGTAGGAGGGTTCCCTCTTCTCCACACCCTCTCCACCATGTACCGTTTGTAGACTTTCTGACAACGGCCATTCTGACCGGCGTGAGGCGATACCTCGTTGTAGTTTGACTGGCATTTCTCTAATATTGAGCCACGCTGACATCCTTTCACGTAGCCACGGCGTGAGGCAAACGTACCTCTTGCAATTGGCTGCTTGAACGTCTGCCCTCCTGGGAACCCTTTCTCCGTGACCTACGCCAGGACGTTGTTTGAGGGCAGCTGATTTTCCTTTACAGCCCTCAGGCCTTGTGAATAGTCAGCGCCCAGCAGCACAGGTTTTCAAGTTCTTCTTCTGGGAAAGAGCCACAGGGTGGCAGGATGCCTTCAAGCCCCACTCTTTTTGTTAAATTTCTCATTTAATTTTTATTTCATCGGCGTAGAGTTGATTTCCCATGTCGTGTCTGTTTTAGGTGTACAGGAACCTGACTCAGTTATCCATAGACGTGTGTGTGTTCCTTCTCGGGTTCTTTTCCCATGTAATTTCTTACAGTGTGCTCAGGAGAGTTCCCTGTGCTGGCCAGTGGGTCCCTTTCGCTTGTCTCTTTGATGTATTTCAGTGTGTGGTACGTGTTAACCCCAACCTCCTAATGTATCCCTCCCCTCAGTGTTCCCTTTTGGACATCATAAGTGTGTTTTCTAAGCCTGTGAGCCTGTTTCTGTTTTGTAAATGAGCCCACTCTGGACGCATTGCTAGATCCCAGCTATAAGTGATAGCTTCTGATATTTGTCTTTCTCTCTCTGACTTACCTCACTCAGTATGATAATCTCTCAGTCCATCCATGTTGCTGCAAGTGGTATGAGTTTGCTCTTTTTTTATGACTGACTCGTATTCCACTGTATACACGTACCGCGCATTCTTCACTTCTCTCTCATTAGACATTTCAGTTGATTCTATGTCTTGTAAATAGCACTGCCCTGAAAATGGGGGTGCACGTGTTGTTTCCAATTAGGATGTTCTCCAGATCTAAGCCCAGAAGTGGGATTGTCAGGTCATGTACAAACCCTATGTTTAGTTTTTTAAGGAAGCTCTGTACTGTTCTCCAGAGCAGCTGCAACCCGTTGCATCCCCACCAACACTGTGAAGGACTCCCTTTTCCCCACACCCTCTCCAGCATTTATTCTCCGCAGATTGTGTTTGATGATAGCCATCCTGAGCGGTGTGAAATGGCACCTCGTTTTTCGTTGTGATTTGCCCTTCTTCAAGAATTAGTGATGTTGACCTACACGGAATCTAAAACTTGTCCTGATGAACTCAGTGACAAGAATAAGGACGCAGAGGCAGAGAGTGGACCGGAGAACTCGAGGTTTGGGAGGGGGCGGGGGGTGAAGGGGAAGCTGAGACGAAGCGAGAGAGTAGCACAGACATATATATACTACCAGCTGTAAAACAGATAGCCAGTGGGAAGTTGTTATATAACAAAGGGTGTTCAACTCGAGGATGGAAGATGCCTTAGAGGACTGGGAGGGGGAGGATGGGGGGGAGTCGAGGGAGGGAGGGAATACGGGGATATGTGTATAAAAACAGATGATTGAACTTGGTGTACCCCCCCCAAAAAAAACAATAAATAAATTAAAAAAAAAGAGTTAGTGATGTTGAGTATCTTTCTGATCTTTGTCTTGTTTTGTTTACATAGTGTGAGTAAAACTTAGCTCCTGCAGTTGGCTTTGTGAAAGTCGGCCCTGCATTGAATTCTTTTCCGACGATTTACCCCAGGGCTTCCTTGGGGACAGGTGTCCTGTGCAGCCCCGCAGGCCTTGTGAGGTTTCAGTGCCACTGGGCGCCGGCTTGAAAGTTGTAGTTACAGGAAACGGCCACAAGGCGGCAGCATTGCTTCATGCGCCACTCTGGTTACTCGGGCAACTGGAGCCTGGGGCAAAGTCCTGTTCCTGGGCTGTCAATCAGAGTGGCATGCGCCCGAAGAAACACCCAAGACTCGTCTCATTCCTTCTTCCCCCTCACCCTCTACCACCCCCCTGTTCACTCCCTGATGAACCCCAGCTCCTGGAATACCACCCTTCTGAGGGTGCTGTCATCCGTAGTTGGGGCGACCCTTAGGAAGGAGGCTGGTGGCCCCCTGTGACCCAGCAATCCCACTCCTGGGCGTAGACGCTGAGAAAACAAAAATTTTAGCAGACACGTGCACCCTAGCGATCATGGCGGCACGCTGTACAAAAGCCAATACGTGGAAGCAACCGAAGTGTCGGAGGACAGAAGCAGGGATAAAGGAGATGGGGCCCAGAGACACGATGGAATATGACTCAGCCATAAAAAAGGATGGAATAATGCTAACCCTAACCCTAGGGTACATCTGCTAATTTCAACCTCCTGATTCATGCCTCTCTCCCACCGTTCCCCTTTGGTAGCCAGAAGCTGGCTTTCTAAGTCTGAGCCTTTCTTTTGTAAATTAGTTCACTTGCATCCATTGTTACACGCCAACTAGAAGTGACACCATATGACCTTTATCTTTCTCTGTCTGACCCACGTCGCTTAGTGTGATCGTATCCAGGTCCTTCCGAGTTGCTGCCAACGGCCTTGCTTCATTCATTTCAGAGCTGAGTGACGTTCCGTTGTACACACGGACCGCACCTTTGTTAGCCATTCAGCTTTCTGTGGACATTTTGGCTGCGTCCAGGTCTAGGCTTTTGTAAACACTGCTGCACTGAAAGCTGGCTACGAGTCTCTTGTCCATTTAGGGTTTTCCCCCGGACGTGCACCCAGGAGTGGAATTGCTGGATGTTTAGATGTTAAAAGAACCTCCGTACTGTTGTCCTCCAGAGTGGCCGGTAGCAATTTACGTTCCCACTGCGGGAGTGTAGCAGCGTTCCCTCTTCTCCACACCTTCTCCAGCATTTCCGCTTTTCAGACTTTGTGATGATGGTCACTCTGACTGATGAGAGGTGATACCTCGTTGCAGTGTTGATTTACCGAGAACAACGTGGAGGTGCCATTAGAGGCAGATACAGGGCCACCATAGGATTCAGCCATCCCGCTGCTCAGAGCGTATCCGGAGAAGACCGGAATGCAAAAAGACACGTGCACCAAAACGTGCACTTTGGCACCACTTACACTAGCCCGGACCAGGAAGCAACCAAAATGTCCAAGGACCCAGCAATGGATAAAGAAGTAGTAGTTCCATTACACAGTGGAATATTACTCAGACGTGAAAAAGAATGAAATAATGCCACTATAGCAACCTAGATTAACCTAGTTGTAATCCTACTAAGTGAAGTGAGTTAGAAAGAAAAAGACAACCATCACATGATATCACTTCTACATGGAAAATAAACATAAATACCAATGAACCAACTGACAAAAGAGAAACAGACTCACACAGTTAGAAAACGAACTTATGCTTAGCAAAGGGGACCGATACCGGGAAGGGATAAATTAGGCAGTTGGGATTAGCAACCAGATGCTATTACAAACAAAATACATAATCAACAAGGGCCTGGGTATACCAAGGGAGGTCACCTCAACACTCTGTCATCACCTCTATGGGAAAGATAATCTGAAAGTTAATAGATATATGGATACATGTAAACGAAAAAGACTCTGTACCCTTACAGCAGAGTCGGGCTTTGAAGAAAATCTGCCGCCTTGTGGCCGTTTCCCGCAACAGCAACTTTAAAGCTGCAGCTTATGGAGACAATATTCACAAGGAGTAAAGGATGTAAATCACAGCTGCGCTCCAACAATTCCCTGGGGTAAGTATTCTAAAAACAATTTTCACAAGGGCAGATCTTCATGAAGACCATATCAATAGGTAAATAAGACAACGTTTTAAAAAAAATAGCACGCCACACGCTGCTGAGTACGGCGAATTACTTGAGACGGGCCGCTCAACACTGCGAGGAGGGCTCACACCTGGCCACAGTCGGAAAGGCCGTGAATCAAAGGTCTGCAGACAGTAAAGCTACAGTGCTGGTGGAAAACAGGGGGCCCTCCTATGTTGCTGCTGGCATGGACACAGTAAGAGCCACGACCGAGAACAACGTGGAGGTGCCATTAGAGGTAGGTACAGAGCGACCGTAGGATTCAGCCATCCCACTGCTCAGAGCATATCCGGAGAAGACCAGAATTCAAAAAGACACGTGCACCAAAACGTGCACTTTGGCACCACTTGCCATCGCCCAGACCGGGAAGCAACCAAAATGTCCCAGCAGCCAGGAATGCATACAGAGGTAGTAGTTCCATTACACAGGGCTATATTACTCAGGCGGGAAAAGGAAGGAAGCCGGCAATCCCACGACTGGGCATACACCCAAAGAACACCAGAATTCAAAAAGACACACGGCCTCCAATGTTCATCGCGGCACTATTTACAACAGCCAGGACATGGAAGCAACCTAAATGTCCATCAACAGATGAATGGATAAAGAAGATGTGGTACACATATACAATGGAATCTTACTCAGCTATAAAAAGGGATGAGGTGGAGCTATATGTAATGAGGTGGATGGGCCTCGAGTCTGTCCTACAGCGTGAGGGAAGCCAGAAAGAGAAAAACAAATACTTTATGCTAACTCATATATACGGAATCTAAACAACAAAACAAAACAAAAAACAAAAAACAAAAAAACCCCAAAAAAACGGTACTGATGAACCCAGTGACAGGACAAGAATAAGGATGCAGATGCAGAGAATGGACTGGAGGACACGGGGTTGGGGGGGCAGGGGGCGAAGAGGAAGCTGGCACGAAGTGAGAGAGTAGCATCTGCTCAAACAATCCTGCATAGCCACGTAAAGGTCACGGATCTCGGGGATTTGAAAGGGTGGAGCAGGACGCCCTAACACGGAGTCTGTCTCCGATGGCAGTCACTGTCACGGTAACGTCCGCTGCGTGCACGAGGCTTGGCTGCACTGAAGGAGGGCCCGCCTGCATCTGAGGACTATGGGCCCAGGCAGAGGGGAACGGGCCCTGCAGGACCAAAAGGGGTCTCATTTGCCAGTCCATCCTCCCCACTCCCTCAGCCCCACGACAGTCCAGCCTTGGGACCCAAGCCTGCTCAGGGTCCGGGGATGTGACCCCGGCCCAGGTCACCGAGGCCTGAGGGGAAGAGTTTTGGCATTCCTTTTTTTTTTTCTCTTTTCAATGTTAGTTGTTATTTTGTATCTTGTGATTTACAATGTTGCAGGTTTGTGCCTCTTGTTTTTCTTTCTGAGCTGTACAGCAACGTGATTGACGGATACAGAGACCTATATATGTTCTTTTTGGAGTTCTCGTCCCGTATGGGTTATTACGGAATGTTGAGTAGGGTTCCTTGTGCTATACCCTGGGCCCTCAGTGATTACTCTGTAAACAGTGGTGCGTATATACTAATCTCGACACGCTCACTTCCCCCTGCCCACCGCCGTTCCCTTTCGCTCACCATAAGATTCTTTCCTAAGTCTGCGAGGCTGTTTGTTTTGTAAAGAAGCTCATTTGCGTCCATTCTTAGGGTCCACCTGTACTTGATATCACGAGAGGTTTGTCCTTCGCTGTCTCATGTCCCTCAGTACGATCACCTCCACCTCCTTGCCCGTGGCTGCAAGTGGCATGATTTCATCCTTTTTCAGTGGCTGGCTCATATTCCATCGTGTCTTTGGACCGCATCTTCCTTCTCCCTGCTTCTGTCCTCATACACGTAGGTTGCTTCCACGTCGTGCCTATTGCACACACTGCTGTCACGGTCACTGGGGGGTTCGTGTCTTTGAGAATTTTGGTTTTCTTGGGATCTACGCTCAGGAGTGGGATTGCTGGGTCCCATGGGACGTCTATGTTTAGTCTCTTAAGGAACCTCCATACTGTTCTCCATAGTGGATGCACCGACTCCCACTCCCACCCACAGGGCAGGAGGGCTCCCTCTTCTCCACACCCTCTCCCTCACTTACTGCTGTAGATTGTCTGATGATGGCCACCCTGACCTGTGAGAGGCGATACCGCATGGCAATTCTGAGGTGCGTTTCTCTCACCCCTAGTGATGCCGAGCATCTTTTCATGGGCCCGAGGGCCATCTATGTGTCTTCTGTGGAGAGGTGTCCACTTAGATCTTTTACGCATTTTCTGGTGGGTTGACCGTTCTTTTGATGTTGAGCCGCAGGAGTGGTTTGTACGTTTTGGAGGTTAATTCCTCACGGGTACCTTCGTTTGCAGATATTGGTTCCCATTCTAAGGGTGGTCTTCTTGTTTTGTTTATGGTTTCCTTTGCTGTGCCGACGCTTTTAAGTTGAGTTAGGTCCCATTTGTTTCTTTTGGTGTTCATCATTCTGAGAGGTGGGGCAACAAAGAACCTGCTGCGATTTCTGTCAAAGCGTGTTCTGCCTCTGTTTTCCCCAAGAGGTTTGTAGTCTCCGCCCTTGCATTTAGATCTTCCATCTGTTTCCTTCTGTGTGTGGTGTTAGAGAGTATTCTGATTTCATTCTCTTTTTAATGTTCTAAGGAACCTCCACACTGTTCTCCACAGAGGCTGTACCAACTTACCTTCCCAACGACAGTGTAGGAGGGTTCCCTCTTCTCCACACCCTCTCCACCATGTACCATTTGTAGACTTTCTGACAACGGCCATTCTGACCGGCGTGAGGCGATACCTCGTTGTAGTTTGACTGGCATTTCTCTAATATTGAGCCACGCTGACATCCTTTCACGTAGCCACGGCATGAGGCAAACGTACCTCTTGCAATTGGCTGCTTGAACGTCTGCCCTCCTGGGAACCCTTTCTCCGTGACCTACGCCAGGACGTTGTTTGAGGGCAGCTGATTTTCCTTTACAGCCCTCAGGCCTTGTGAATAGTCAGCGCCCAGCAGCACAGGTTTTCAAGTTCTTGTTCTGGGAAAGAGCCACAGGGTGGCAGGATGCCTTCAAGCCCCACTCTTTTTGTTAAATTTCTCATTTAATTTTTATTTCATCGGCGTAGAGTTGATTTCCCATGTCGTGTCTGTTTTAGGTGTACAGGAACCTGACTCAGTTATCCATAGACGTGTGTGTGTTCCTTCTCGGGTTCTTTTCCCATGTAATTTCTTACAGTGTGCTCAGGAGAGTTCCCTGTGCTGGCCAGTGGGTCCCTTTCGCTTGTCTCTTTGATGTATTTCAGTGTGTGGTACGTGTTAACCCCAACCTCCTAATGTATCCCTCCCCTCAGTGTTCCCTTTTGGACATCATAAGTGTGTTTTCTAAGCCTGTGAGCCTGTTTCTGTTTTGTAAATGAGCCCACTCTGGACGCATTGCTAGATCCCAGCTATAAGTGATAGCTTCTGATATTTGTCTTTCTCTCTCTGACTTACCTCACTCAGTATGATAATCTCTCAGTCCATCCATGTTGCTGCAAGTGGTATGAGTTTGCTCTTTTTTTATGACTGACTCGTATTCCACTGTATACACGTACCGCGCATTCTTCACTTCTCTCTCATTAGACATTTCAGTTGATTCTATGTCTTGTAAATAGCACTGCCCTGAAAATGGGGGTGCACGTGTTGTTTCCAATTAGGATGTTCTCCAGATCTAAGCCCAGAAGTGGGATTGTCAGGTCATGTACAAACCCTATGTTTAGTTTTTTAAGGAAGCTCTGTACTGTTCTCCAGAGCAGCTGCAACCCGTTGCATCCCCACCAACACTGTGAAGGACTCCCTTTTCCCCACACCCTCTCCAGCATTTATTCTCCGCAGATTGTGTTTGATGATAGCCATCCTGAGCGGTGTGAAATGGCACCTCGTTTTTCGTTGTGATTTGCCCTTCTTCAAGAATTAGTGATGTTGACCTACACGGAATCTAAAACTTGTCCTGATGAACTCAGTGACAAGAATAAGGACGCAGAGGCAGAGAGTGGACCGGAGAACTCGAGGTTTGGGAGGGGGCGGGGGGTGAAGGGGAAGCTGAGACGAAGCGAGAGAGTAGCACAGACATATATATACTACCAGCTGTAAAACAGATAGCCAGTGGGAAGTTGTTATATAACAAAGGGTGTTCAACTCGAGGATGGAAGATGCCTTAGAGGACTGGGAGGGGGAGGATGGGGGGGAGTCGAGGGAGGGAGGGAATACGGGGATATGTGTATAAAAACAGATGATTGAACTTGGTGTACCCCCCCCAAAAAAAACAATAAATAAATTAAAAAAAAAGAGTTAGTGATGTTGAGTATCTTTCTGATCTTTGTCTTGTTTTGTTTACATAGTGTGAGTAAAACTTAGCTCCTGCAGTTGGCTTTGTGAAAGTCGGCCCTGCATTGAATTCTTTTCCGACGATTTACCCCAGGGCTTCCTTGGGGACAGGTGTCCTGTGCAGCCCCGCAGGCCTTGTGAGGTTTCAGTGCCACTGGGCACCGGCTTGAAAGTTGTAGTTACAGGAAACGGCCACAAGGCGGCAGCATTGCTTCATGCGCCACTCTGGTTACTCGGGCAACTGGAGCCTGGGGCAAAGTCCTGTTCCTGGGCTGTCAATCAGAGTGGCATGCGCCCGAAGAAACACCCAAGACTCGTCTCATTCCTTCTTCCCCCTCACCCTCTACCACCCCCCTGTTCACTCCCTGATGAACCCCAGCTCCTGGAATACCACCCTTCTGAGGGTGCTGTCATCCGTAGTTGGGGCGACCCTTAGGAAGGAGGCTGGTGGCCCCCTGTGACCCAGCAATCCCACTCCTGGGCGTAGACGCTGAGAAAACAAAAATTTTAGCAGACACGTGCACCCTAGCGATCATGGCGGCACGCTGTACAAAAGCCAATACGTGGAAGCAACCGAAGTGTCGGAGGACAGAAGCAGGGATAAAGGAGATGGGGCCCAGAGACACGATGGAATATGACTCAGCCATAAAAAAGGATGGAATAATGCTAACCCTAACCCTAGGGTACATCTGCTAATTTCAACCTCCTGATTCATGCCTCTCTCCCACCGTTCCCCTTTGGTAGCCAGAAGCTGGCTTTCTAAGTCTGAGCCTTTCTTTTGTAAATTAGTTCACTTGCATCCATTGTTACACGCCAACTAGAAGTGACACCATATGACCTTTATCTTTCTCTGTCTGACCCACGTCGCTTAGTGTGATCGTATCCAGGTCCTTCCGAGTTGCTGCCAACGGCCTTGCTTCATTCATTTCAGAGCTGAGTGACGTTCCGTTGTACACACGGACCGCACCTTTGTTAGCCATTCAGCTTTCTGTGGACATTTTGGCTGCGTCCAGGTCTAGGCTTTTGTAAACACTGCTGCACTGAAAGCTGGCTACGAGTCTCTTGTCCATTTAGGGTTTTCCCCCGGACGTGCACCCAGGAGTGGAATTGCTGGATGTTTAGATGTTAAAAGAACCTCCGTACTGTTGTCCTCCAGAGTGGCCGGTAGCAATTTACGTTCCCACTGCGGGAGTGTAGCAGCGTTCCCTCTTCTCCACACCTTCTCCAGCATTTCCGCTTTTCAGACTTTGTGATGATGGTCACTCTGACTGATGAGAGGTGATACCTCGTTGCAGTGTTGATTTACCGAGAACAACGTGGAGGTGCCATTAGAGGCAGATACAGGGCCACCATAGGATTCAGCCATCCCGCTGCTCAGAGCGTATCCGGAGAAGACCGGAATGCAAAAAGACACGTGCACCAAAACGTGCACTTTGGCACCACTTACACTAGCCCGGACCAGGAAGCAACCAAAATGTCCAAGGACCCAGCAATGGATAAAGAAGTAGTAGTTCCATTACACAGTGGAATATTACTCAGACGTGAAAAAGAATGAAATAATGCCACTATAGCAACCTAGATTAACCTAGTTGTAATCCTACTAAGTGAAGTGAGTTAGAAAGAAAAAGACAACCATCACATGATATCACTTCTACATGGAAAATAAACATAAATACCAATGAACCAACTGACAAAAGAGAAACAGACTCACACAGTTAGAAAACGAACTTATGCTTAGCAAAGGGGACCGATACCGGGAAGGGATAAATTAGGCAGTTGGGATTAGCAACCAGATGCTATTACAAACAAAATACATAATCAACAAGGGCCTGGGTATACCAAGGGAGGTCACCTCAACACTCTGTCATCACCTCTATGGGAAAGAAAATCTGAAAGTTAATAGATATATGGATACATGTAAACGAAAAAGATTCTGTACCCTTACAACAGAGTCGGGCTTTGAAGAAATCCTGCCGCCTTGTGGCCGTTTCCCGCAACAGCAACTTTAAAGCTGCAGCTTATGGAGACAATATTCACAAGGAGTAAAGGATGTAAATCACAGCTGCGCTCCAACAATTCCCTGGGGTAAGTATTCTAAAAACAATTTTCACAAGGGCAGATCTTCATGAAGACCATATCAACAGGTAAATAAGACAACGTTTTAAAAAAAATAGCACGCCACACGCTGCTGAGTACGGCGAATTACTTGAGACGGGCCGCTCAACACTGCGAGGAGGGCTCACACCGGGCCACAGTCGGAAAGGCCGTGAATCAAAGGTCTGCAGACAGTAAAGCTACAGTGCTGGTGGAAAACAGGGGGCCCTCCTATGTTGCTGCTGGCATGGACACGGTAAGAGCCACGACCGAGAACAACGTGGAGGTGCCATTAGAGGTAGGTACAGAGCGACCGTAGGATTCAGCCATCCCACTGCTCAGAGCATATCCGGAGAAGACCAGAATTCAAAAAGACACGTGCACCAAAACGTGCACTTTGGCACCACTTGCCATAGCCCAGACCGGGAAGCAACCAAAATGTCCCAGCAGCCAGGAATGCATACAGAGGTAGTAGTTCCATTACACAGTGCTATATTACTCAGGCGGGAAAAGGAAGGAAGCCGGCAATCCCACGACTGGGCATACACCCAAAGAACACCAGAATTCAAAAAGACACACGGCCTCCAATGTTCATCGCGGCACTATTTACAACAGCCAGGACATGGAAGCAACCTAAATGTCCATCAACAGATGAATGGATAAAGAAGATGTGGTACACATATACAATGGAATCTTACTCAGCTATAAAAAGGGATGAGGTGGAGCTATATGTAATGAGGTGGATGGGCCTCGAGTCTGTCCTACAGCGTGAGGGAAGCCAGAAAGAGAAAAACAAATACTTTATGCTAACTCATATATACGGAATCTAAACAACAAAACAAAACAAAAAACAAAAAACAAAAAAACCCAAAAAAACAGTACTGATGAACCCAGTGACAGGACAAGAATAAGGATGCAGATGCAGAGAATGGACTGGAGGACACGGGGTTGGGGGGGCAGGGGGCGAAGAGGAAGCTGGCACGAAGTGAGAGAGTAGCATCTGCTCAAACAATCCTGCATAGCCACGTAAAGGTCACGGATCTCGGGGATTTGAAAGGGTGGAGCAGGACGCCCTAACACAGAGTCTGTCTCCGATGGCAGTCACTGTCACGGTAACGTCCGCTGCGTGCACGAGGCTTGGCTGCACTGAAGGAGGGCCCGCCTGCATCTGAGGACTATGGGCCCAGGCAGAGGGGAACGGGCCCTGCAGGACCAAAAGGGGTCTCATTTGCCAGTCCATCCTCCCCACTCCCTCAGCCCCACGACAGTCCAGCCTTGGGACCCAAGCCTGCTCAGGGTCCGGGGATGTGACCCCGGCCCAGGTCACCGAGGCCTGAGGGGAAGAGTTTTGGCATTCCTTTTTTTTTTTCTCTTTTCAATGTTAGTTGTTATTTTGTATCTTGTGATTTACAATGTTGCAGGTTTGTGCCTCTTGTTTTTCTTTCTGAGCTGTACAGCAACGTGATTGACGGATACAGAGACCTATATATGTTCTTTTTGGAGTTCTCGTCCCGTATGGGTTATTACGGAATGTTGAGTAGGGTTCCTTGTGCTATACCCTGGGCCCTCAGTGATTACTCTGTAAACAGTGGTGCGTATATACTAATCTCGACACGCTCACTTCCCCCTGCCCACCGCCGTTCCCTTTCGCTCACCATAAGATTCTTTCCTAAGTCTGCGAGGCTGTTTGTTTTGTAAAGAAGCTCATTTGCGTCCATTCTTAGGGTCCACCTGTACTTGATATCACGAGAGGTTTGTCCTTCGCTGTCTCATGTCCCTCAGTACG
Organism: Hippopotamus amphibius kiboko; assembly: GCF_030028045.1. Classification (NCBI taxonomy): domain Eukaryota; kingdom Metazoa; phylum Chordata; class Mammalia; order Artiodactyla; family Hippopotamidae; genus Hippopotamus; species Hippopotamus amphibius. Next base: position 138,650 of record NC_080203.1, read on the forward strand.
ATCACCTCCACCTCCTTGCCCGTGGCTGCAAGTGGCATGATTTCATCCTTTTTCAGTGGCTGGCTCATATTCCATCGTGTCTTTGGACCGCATCTTCCTTCTCCCTGCTTCTGTCCTCATACACGTAGGTTGCTTCCACGTCGTGCCTATTGCACACACTGCTGTCACGGTCACTGGGGGGTTCGTGTCTTTGAGAATTTTGGTTTTCTTGGGATCTACGCTCAGGAGTGGGATTGCTGGGTCCCATGGGACGTCTATGTTTAGTCTCTTAAGGAACCTCCATACTGTTCTCCATAGTGGATGCACCGACTCCCACTCCCACCCACAGGGCAGGAGGGCTCCCTCTTCTCCACACCCTCTCCCTCACTTACTGCTGTAGATTGTCTGATGATGGCCACCCTGACCTGTGAGAGGCGATACCGCATGGCAATTCTGAGGTGCGTTTCTCTCACCCCTAGTGATGCCGAGCATCTTTTCATGGGCCCGAGGGCCATCTATGTGTCTTCTGTGGAGAGGTGTCCACTTAGATCTTTTACGCATTTTCTGGTGGGTTGACCGTTCTTTTGATGTTGAGCCGCAGGAGTGGTTTGTACGTTTTGGAGGTTAATTCCTCACGGGTACCTTCGTTTGCAGATATTGGTTCCCATTCTAAGGGTGGTCTTCTTGTTTTGTTTATGGTTTCCTTTGCTGTGCCGACGCTTTTAAGTTGAGTTAGGTCCCATTTGTTTCTTTTGGTGTTCATCATTCTGAGAGGTGGGGCAACAAAGAACCTGCTGCGATTTCTGTCAAAGCGTGTTCTGCCTCTGTTTTCCCCAAGAGGTTTGTAGTCTCCGCCCTTGCATTTAGATCTTCCATCTGTTTCCTTCTGTGTGTGGTGTTAGAGAGTATTCTGATTTCATTCTCTTTTTAATGTTCTAAGGAACCTCCACACTGTTCTCCACAGAGGCTGTACCAACTTACCTTCCCAACGACAGTGTAGGAGGGTTCCCTCTTCTCCACACCCTCTCCACCATGTACCGTTTGTAGACTTTCTGACAACGGCCATTCTGACCGGCGTGAGGCGATACCTCGTTGTAGTTTGACTGGCATTTCTCTAATATTGAGCCACGCTGACATCCTTTCACGTAGCCACGGCGTGAGGCAAACGTACCTCTTGCAATTGGCTGCTTGAACGTCTGCCCTCCTGGGAACCCTTTCTCCGTGACCTACGCCAGGACGTTGTTTGAGGGCAGCTGATTTTCCTTTACAGCCCTCAGGCCTTGTGAATAGTCAGCGCCCAGCAGCACAGGTTTTCAAGTTCTTGTTCTGGGAAAGAGCCACAGGGTGGCAGGATGCCTTCAAGCCCCACTCTTTTTGTTAAATTTCTCATTTAATTTTTATTTCATCGGCGTAGAGTTGATTTCCCATGTCGTGTCTGTTTTAGGTGTACAGGAACCTGACTCAGTTATCCATAGACGTGTGTGTGTTCCTTCTCGGGTTCTTTTCCCATGTAATTTCTTACAGTGTGCTCAGGAGAGTTCCCTGTGCTGGCCAGTGGGTCCCTTTCGCTTGTCTCTTTGATGTATTTCAGTGTGTGGTACGTGTTAACCCCAACCTCCTAATGTATCCCTCCCCTCAGTGTTCCCTTTTGGACATCATAAGTGTGTTTTCTAAGCCTGTGAGCCTGTTTCTGTTTTGTAAATGAGCCCACTCTGGACGCATTGCTAGATCCCAGCTATAAGTGATAGCTTCTGATATTTGTCTTTCTCTCTCTGACTTACCTCACTCAGTATGATAATCTCTCAGTCCATCCATGTTGCTGCAAGTGGTATGAGTTTGCTCTTTTTTTATGACTGACTCGTATTCCACTGTATACACGTACCGCGCATTCTTCACTTCTCTCTCATTAGACATTTCAGTTGATTCTATGTCTTGTAAATAGCACTGCCCTGAAAATGGGGGTGCACGTGTTGTTTCCAATTAGGATGTTCTCCAGATCTAAGCCCAGAAGTGGGATTGTCAGGTCATGTACAAACCCTATGTTTAGTTTTTTAAGGAAGCTCTGTACTGTTCTCCAGAGCAGCTGCAACCCGTTGCATCCCCACCAACACTGTGAAGGACTCCCTTTTCCCCACACCCTCTCCAGCATTTATTCTCCGCAGATTGTGTTTGATGATAGCCATCCTGAGCGGTGTGAAATGGCACCTCGTTTTTCGTTGTGATTTGCCCTTCTTCAAGAATTAGTGATGTTGACCTACACGGAATCTAAAACTTGTCCTGATGAACTCAGTGACAAGAATAAGGACGCAGAGGCAGAGAGTGGACCGGAGAACTCGAGGTTTGGGAGGGGGCGGGGGGTGAAGGGGAAGCTGAGACGAAGCGAGAGAGTAGCACAGACATATATATACTACCAGCTGTAAAACAGATAGCCAGTGGGAAGTTGTTATATAACAAAGGGTGTTCAACTCGAGGATGGAAGATGCCTTAGAGGACTGGGAGGGGGAGGATGGGGGGGAGTCGAGGGAGGGAGGGAATACGGGGATATGTGTATAAAAACAGATGATTGAACTTGGTGTACCCCCCCCAAAAAAAACAATAAATAAATTAAAAAAAAAGAGTTAGTGATGTTGAGTATCTTTCTGATCTTTGTCTTGTTTTGTTTACATAGTGTGAGTAAAACTTAGCTCCTGCAGTTGGCTTTGTGAAAGTCGGCCCTGCATTGAATTCTTTTCCGACGATTTACCCCAGGGCTTCCTTGGGGACAGGTGTCCTGTGCAGCCCCGCAGGCCTTGTGAGGTTTCAGTGCCACTGGGCGCCGGCTTGAAAGTTGTAGTTACAGGAAACGGCCACAAGGCGGCAGCATTGCTTCATGCGCCACTCTGGTTACTCGGGCAACTGGAGCCTGGGGCAAAGTCCTGTTCCTGGGCTGTCAATCAGAGTGGCATGCGCCCGAAGAAACACCCAAGACTCGTCTCATTCCTTCTTCCCCCTCACCCTCTACCACCCCCCTGTTCACTCCCTGATGAACCCCAGCTCCTGGAATACCACCCTTCTGAGGGTGCTGTCATCCGTAGTTGGGGCGACCCTTAGGAAGGAGGCTGGTGGCCCCCTGTGACCCAGCAATCCCACTCCTGGGCGTAGACGCTGAGAAAACAAAAATTTTAGCAGACACGTGCACCCTAGCGATCATGGCGGCACGCTGTACAAAAGCCAATACGTGGAAGCAACCGAAGTGTCGGAGGACAGAAGCAGGGATAAAGGAGATGGGGCCCAGAGACACGATGGAATATGACTCAGCCATAAAAAAGGATGGAATAATGCTAACCCTAACCCTAGGGTACATCTGCTAATTTCAACCTCCTGATTCATGCCTCTCTCCCACCGTTCCCCTTTGGTAGCCAGAAGCTGGCTTTCTAAGTCTGAGCCTTTCTTTTGTAAATTAGTTCACTTGCATCCATTGTTACACGCCAACTAGAAGTGACACCATATGACCTTTATCTTTCTCTGTCTGACCCACGTCGCTTAGTGTGATCGTATCCAGGTCCTTCCGAGTTGCTGCCAACGGCCTTGCTTCATTCATTTCAGAGCTGAGTGACGTTCCGTTGTACACACGGACCGCACCTTTGTTAGCCATTCAGCTTTCTGTGGACATTTTGGCTGCGTCCAGGTCTAGGCTTTTGTAAACACTGCTGCACTGAAAGCTGCCTACGAGTCTCTTGTCCATTTAGGGTTTTCCCCCGGACGTGCACCCAGGAGTGGAATTGCTGGATGTTTAGATGTTAAAAGAACCTCCGTACTGTTGTCCTCCAGAGTGGCCGGTAGCAATTTACGTTCCCACTGCGGGAGTGTAGCAGCGTTCCCTCTTCTCCACACCTTCTCCAGCATTTCCGCTTTTCAGACTTTGTGATGATGGTCACTCTGACTGATGAGAGGTGATACCTCGTTGCAGTGTTGATTTACCGAGAACAACGTGGAGGTGCCATTAGAGGCAGATACAGGGCCACCATAGGATTCAGCCATCCCGCTGCTCAGAGCGTATCCGGAGAAGACCGGAATGCAAAAAGACACGTGCACCAAAACGTGCACTTTGGCACCACTTACACTAGCCCGGACCAGGAAGCAACCAAAATGTCCAAGGACCCAGCAATGGATAAAGAAGTAGTAGTTCCATTACACAGTGGAATATTACTCAGACGTGAAAAAGAATGAAATAATGCCACTATAGCAACCTAGATTAACCTAGTTGTAATCCTACTAAGTGAAGTGAGTTAGAAAGAAAAAGACAACCATCACATGATATCACTTCTACATGGAAAATAAACATAAATACCAATGAACCAACTGACAAAAGAGAAACAGACTCACACAGTTAGAAAACGAACTTATGCTTAGCAAAGGGGACCGATACCGGGAAGGGATAAATTAGGCAGTTGGGATTAGCAACCAGATGCTATTACAAACAAAATACATAATCAACAAGGGCCTGGGTATACCAAGGGAGGTCACCTCAACACTCTGTCATCACCTCTATGGGAAAGATAATCTGAAAGTTAATAGATATATGGATACATGTAAACGAAAAAGATTCTGTACCCTTACAGCAGAGTCGGGCTTTGAAGAAAATCTGCCGCCTTGTGGCCGTTTCCCGCAACAGCAACTTTAAAGCTGCAGCTTATGGAGACAATATTCACAAGGAGTAAAGGATGTAAATCACAGCTGCGCTCCAACAATTCCCTGGGGTAAGTATTCTAAAAACAATTTTCACAAGGGCAGATCTTCATGAAGACCATATCAATAGGTAAATAAGACAACGTTTTAAAAAAAATAGCACGCCACACGCTGCTGAGTACGGCGAATTACTTGAGACGGGCCGCTCAACACTGCGAGGAGGGCTCACACCTGGCCACAGTCGGAAAGGCCGTGAATCAAAGGTCTGCAGACAGTAAAGCTACAGTGCTGGTGGAAAACAGGGGGCCCTCCTATGTTGCTGCTGGCATGGACACAGTAAGAGCCACGACCGAGAACAACGTGGAGGTGCCATTAGAGGTAGGTACAGAGCGACCGTAGGATTCAGCCATCCCACTGCTCAGAGCATATCCGGAGAAGACCAGAATTCAAAAAGACACGTGCACCAAAACGTGCACTTTGGCACCACTTGCCATCGCCCAGACCGGGAAGCAACCAAAATGTCCCAGCAGCCAGGAATGCATACAGAGGTAGTAGTTCCATTACACAGGGCTATATTACTCAGGCGGGAAAAGGAAGGAAGCCGGCAATCCCACGACTGGGCATACACCCAAAGAACACCAGAATTCAAAAAGACACACGGCCTCCAATGTTCATCGCGGCACTATTTACAACAGCCAGGACATGGAAGCAACCTAAATGTCCATCAACAGATGAATGGATAAAGAAGATGTGGTACACATATACAATGGAATCTTACTCAGCTATAAAAAGGGATGAGGTGGAGCTATATGTAATGAGGTGGATGGGCCTCGAGTCTGTCCTACAGCGTGAGGGAAGCCAGAAAGAGAAAAACAAATACTTTATGCTAACTCATATATACGGAATCTAAACAACAAAACAAAACAAAAAACAAAAAACAAAAAAACCCCAAAAAAACGGTACTGATGAACCCAGTGACAGGACAAGAATAAGGATGCAGATGCAGAGAATGGACTGGAGGACACGGGGTTGGGGGGGCAGGGGGCGAAGAGGAAGCTGGCACGAAGTGAGAGAGTAGCATCTGCTCAAACAATCCTGCATAGCCACGTAAAGGTCACGGATCTCGGGGATTTGAAAGGGTGGAGCAGGACGCCCTAACACAGAGTCTGTCTCCGATGGCAGTCACTGTCACGGTAACGTCCGCTGCGTGCACGAGGCTTGGCTGCACTGAAGGAGGGCCCGCCTGCATCTGAGGACTATGGGCCCAGGCAGAGGGGAACGGGCCCTGCAGGACCAAAAGGGGTCTCATTTGCCAGTCCATCCTCCCCACTCCCTCAGCCCCACGACAGTCCAGCCTTGGGACCCAAGCCTGCTCAGGGTCCGGGGATGTGACCCCGGCCCAGGTCACCGAGGCCTGAGGGGAAGAGTTTTGGCATTCCTTTTTTTTTTTCTCTTTTCAATGTTAGTTGTTATTTTGTATCTTGTGATTTACAATGTTGCAGGTTTGTGCCTCTTGTTTTTCTTTCTGAGCTGTACAGCAACGTGATTGACGGATACAGAGACCTATATATGTTCTTTTTGGAGTTCTCGTCCCGTATGGGTTATTACGGAATGTTGAGTAGGGTTCCTTGTGCTATACCCTGGGCCCTCAGTGATTACTCTGTAAACAGTGGTGCGTATATACTAATCTCGACACGCTCACTTCCCCCTGCCCACCGCCGTTCCCTTTCGCTCACCATAAGATTCTTTCCTAAGTCTGCGAGGCTGTTTGTTTTGTAAAGAAGCTCATTTGCGTCCATTCTTAGGGTCCACCTGTACTTGATATCACGAGAGGTTTGTCCTTCGCTGTCTCATGTCCCTCAGTACGATCACCTCCACCTCCTTGCCCGTGGCTGCAAGTGGCATGATTTCATCCTTTTTCAGTGGCTGGCTCATATTCCATCGTGTCTTTGGACCGCATCTTCCTTCTCCCTGCTTCTGTCCTCATACACGTAGGTTGCTTCCACGTCGTGCCTATTGCACACACTGCTGTCACGGTCACTGGGGGGTTCGTGTCTTTGAGAATTTTGGTTTTCTTGGGATCTACGCTCAGGAGTGGGATTGCTGGGTCCCATGGGACGTCTATGTTTAGTCTCTTAAGGAACCTCCATACTGTTCTCCATAGTGGATGCACCGACTCCCACTCCCACCCACAGGGCAGGAGGGCTCCCTCTTCTCCACACCCTCTCCCTCACTTACTGCTGTAGATTGTCTGATGATGGCCACCCTGACCTGTGAGAGGCGATACCGCATGGCAATTCTGAGGTGCGTTTCTCTCACCCCTAGTGATGCCGAGCATCTTTTCATGGGCCCGAGGGCCATCTATGTGTCTTCTGTGGAGAGGTGTCCACTTAGATCTTTTACGCATTTTCTGGTGGGTTGACCGTTCTTTTGATGTTGAGCCGCAGGAGTGGTTTGTACGTTTTGGAGGTTAATTCCTCACGGGTACCTTCGTTTGCAGATATTGGTTCCCATTCTAAGGGTGGTCTTCTTGTTTTGTTTATGGTTTCCTTTGCTGTGCCGACGCTTTTAAGTTGAGTTAGGTCCCATTTGTTTCTTTTGGTGTTCATCATTCTGAGAGGTGGGGCAACAAAGAACCTGCTGCGATTTCTGTCAAAGCGTGTTCTGCCTCTGTTTTCCCCAAGAGGTTTGTAGTCTCCGCCCTTGCATTTAGATCTTCCATCTGTTTCCTTCTGTGTGTGGTGTTAGAGAGTATTCTGATTTCATTCTCTTTTTAATGTTCTAAGGAACCTCCACACTGTTCTCCACAGAGGCTGTACCAACTTACCTTCCCAACGACAGTGTAGGAGGGTTCCCTCTTCTCCACACCCTCTCCACCATGTACCATTTGTAGACTTTCTGACAACGGCCATTCTGACCGGCGTGAGGCGATACCTCGTTGTAGTTTGACTGGCATTTCTCTAATATTGAGCCACGCTGACATCCTTTCACGTAGCCACGGCATGAGGCAAACGTACCTCTTGCAATTGGCTGCTTGAACGTCTGCCCTCCTGGGAACCCTTTCTCCGTGACCTACGCCAGGACGTTGTTTGAGGGCAGCTGATTTTCCTTTACAGCCCTCAGGCCTTGTGAATAGTCAGCGCCCAGCAGCACAGGTTTTCAAGTTCTTGTTCTGGGAAAGAGCCACAGGGTGGCAGGATGCCTTCAAGCCCCACTCTTTTTGTTAAATTTCTCATTTAATTTTTATTTCATCGGCGTAGAGTTGATTTCCCATGTCGTGTCTGTTTTAGGTGTACAGGAACCTGACTCAGTTATCCATAGACGTGTGTGTGTTCCTTCTCGGGTTCTTTTCCCATGTAATTTCTTACAGTGTGCTCAGGAGAGTTCCCTGTGCTGGCCAGTGGGTCCCTTTCGCTTGTCTCTTTGATGTATTTCAGTGTGTGGTACGTGTTAACCCCAACCTCCTAATGTATCCCTCCCCTCAGTGTTCCCTTTTGGACATCATAAGTGTGTTTTCTAAGCCTGTGAGCCTGTTTCTGTTTTGTAAATGAGCCCACTCTGGACGCATTGCTAGATCCCAGCTATAAGTGATAGCTTCTGATATTTGTCTTTCTCTCTCTGACTTACCTCACTCAGTATGATAATCTCTCAGTCCATCCATGTTGCTGCAAGTGGTATGAGTTTGCTCTTTTTTTATGACTGACTCGTATTCCACTGTATACACGTACCGCGCATTCTTCACTTCTCTCTCATTAGACATTTCAGTTGATTCTATGTCTTGTAAATAGCACTGCCCTGAAAATGGGGGTGCACGTGTTGTTTCCAATTAGGATGTTCTCCAGATCTAAGCCCAGAAGTGGGATTGTCAGGTCATGTACAAACCCTATGTTTAGTTTTTTAAGGAAGCTCTGTACTGTTCTCCAGAGCAGCTGCAACCCGTTGCATCCCCACCAACACTGTGAAGGACTCCCTTTTCCCCACACCCTCTCCAGCATTTATTCTCCGCAGATTGTGTTTGATGATAGCCATCCTGAGCGGTGTGAAATGGCACCTCGTTTTTCGTTGTGATTTGCCCTTCTTCAAGAATTAGTGATGTTGACCTACACGGAATCTAAAACTTGTCCTGATGAACTCAGTGACAAGAATAAGGACGCAGAGGCAGAGAGTGGACCGGAGAACTCGAGGTTTGGGAGGGGGCGGGGGGTGAAGGGGAAGCTGAGACGAAGCGAGAGAGTAGCACAGACATATATATACTACCAGCTGTAAAACAGATAGCCAGTGGGAAGTTGTTATATAACAAAGGGTGTTCAACTCGAGGATGGAAGATGCCTTAGAGGACTGGGAGGGGGAGGATGGGGGGGAGTCGAGGGAGGGAGGGAATACGGGGATATGTGTATAAAAACAGATGATTGAACTTGGTGTACCCCCCCCAAAAAAAACAATAAATAAATTAAAAAAAAAGAGTTAGTGATGTTGAGTATCTTTCTGATCTTTGTCTTGTTTTGTTTACATAGTGTGAGTAAAACTTAGCTCCTGCAGTTGGCTTTGTGAAAGTCGGCCCTGCATTGAATTCTTTTCCGACGATTTACCCCAGGGCTTCCTTGGGGACAGGTGTCCTGTGCAGCCCCGCAGGCCTTGTGAGGTTTCAGTGCCACTGGGCACCGGCTTGAAAGTTGTAGTTACAGGAAACGGCCACAAGGCGGCAGCATTGCTTCATGCGCCACTCTGGTTACTCGGGCAACTGGAGCCTGGGGCAAAGTCCTGTTCCTGGGCTGTCAATCAGAGTGGCATGCGCCCGAAGAAACACCCAAGACTCGTCTCATTCCTTCTTCCCCCTCACCCTCTACCACCCCCCTGTTCACTCCCTGATGAACCCCAGCTCCTGGAATACCACCCTTCTGAGGGTGCTGTCATCCGTAGTTGGGGCGACCCTTAGGAAGGAGGCTGGTGGCCCCCTGTGACCCAGCAATCCCACTCCTGGGCGTAGACGCTGAGAAAACAAAAATTTTAGCAGACACGTGCACCCTAGCGATCATGGCGGCACGCTGTACAAAAGCCAATACGTGGAAGCAACCGAAGTGTCGGAGGACAGAAGCAGGGATAAAGGAGATGGGGCCCAGAGACACGATGGAATATGACTCAGCCATAAAAAAGGATGGAATAATGCTAACCCTAACCCTAGGGTACATCTGCTAATTTCAACCTCCTGATTCATGCCTCTCTCCCACCGTTCCCCTTTGGTAGCCAGAAGCTGGCTTTCTAAGTCTGAGCCTTTCTTTTGTAAATTAGTTCACTTGCATCCATTGTTACACGCCAACTAGAAGTGACACCATATGACCTTTATCTTTCTCTGTCTGACCCACGTCGCTTAGTGTGATCGTATCCAGGTCCTTCCGAGTTGCTGCCAACGGCCTTGCTTCATTCATTTCAGAGCTGAGTGACGTTCCGTTGTACACACGGACCGCACCTTTGTTAGCCATTCAGCTTTCTGTGGACATTTTGGCTGCGTCCAGGTCTAGGCTTTTGTAAACACTGCTGCACTGAAAGCTGGCTACGAGTCTCTTGTCCATTTAGGGTTTTCCCCCGGACGTGCACCCAGGAGTGGAATTGCTGGATGTTTAGATGTTAAAAGAACCTCCGTACTGTTGTCCTCCAGAGTGGCCGGTAGCAATTTACGTTCCCACTGCGGGAGTGTAGCAGCGTTCCCTCTTCTCCACACCTTCTCCAGCATTTCCGCTTTTCAGACTTTGTGATGATGGTCACTCTGACTGATGAGAGGTGATACCTCGTTGCAGTGTTGATTTACCGAGAACAACGTGGAGGTGCCATTAGAGGCAGATACAGGGCCACCATAGGATTCAGCCATCCCGCTGCTCAGAGCGTATCCGGAGAAGACCGGAATGCAAAAAGACACGTGCACCAAAACGTGCACTTTGGCACCACTTACACTAGCCCGGACCAGGAAGCAACCAAAATGTCCAAGGACCCAGCAATGGATAAAGAAGTAGTAGTTCCATTACACAGTGGAATATTACTCAGACGTGAAAAAGAATGAAATAATGCCACTATAGCAACCTAGATTAACCTAGTTGTAATCCTACTAAGTGAAGTGAGTTAGAAAGAAAAAGACAACCATCACATGATATCACTTCTACATGGAAAATAAACATAAATACCAATGAACCAACTGACAAAAGAGAAACAGACTCACACAGTTAGAAAACGAACTTATGCTTAGCAAAGGGGACCGATACCGGGAAGGGATAAATTAGGCAGTTGGGATTAGCAACCAGATGCTATTACAAACAAAATACATAATCAACAAGGGCCTGGGTATACCAAGGGAGGTCACCTCAACACTCTGTCATCACCTCTATGGGAAAGATAATCTGAAAGTTAATAGATATATGGATACATGTAAACGAAAAAGACTCTGTACCCTTACAGCAGAGTCGGGCTTTGAAGAAAATCTGCCGCCTTGTGGCCGTTTCCCGCAACAGCAACTTTAAAGCTGCAGCTTATGGAGACAATATTCACAAGGAGTAAAGGATGTAAATCACAGCTGCGCTCCAACAATTCCCTGGGGTAAGTATTCTAAAAACAATTTTCACAAGGGCAGATCTTCATGAAGACCATATCAATAGGTAAATAAGACAACGTTTTAAAAAAAATAGCACGCCACACGCTGCTGAGTACGGCGAATTACTTGAGACGGGCCGCTCAACACTGCGAGGAGGGCTCACACCTGGCCACAGTCGGAAAGGCCGTGAATCAAAGGTCTGCAGACAGTAAAGCTACAGTGCTGGTGGAAAACAGGGGGCCCTCCTATGTTGCTGCTGGCATGGACACGGTAAGAGCCACGACCGAGAACAACGTGGAGGTGCCATTAGAGGTAGGTACAGAGCGACCGTAGCATTCAGCCATCCCACTGCTCAGAGCATATCCGGAGAAGACCAGAATTCAAAAAGACACGTGCACCAAAACGTGCACTTTGGCACCACTTGCCATCGCCCAGACCGGGAAGCAACCAAAATGTCCAAGCAGCCAGGAATGCATACAGAGGTAGTAGTTCCATTACACAGTGCTATATTACTCAGGCGGGAAAAGGAAGGAAGCCGGCAATCCCACGACTGGGCATACACCCAAAGAACACCAGAATTCAAAAAGACACACGGCCTCCAATGTTCATCGCGGCACTATTTACAACAGCCAGGACATGGAAGCAACCTAAATGTCCATCAACAGATGAATGGATAAAGAAGATGTGGTACACATATACAATGGAATCTTACTCAGCTATAAAAGGGGATGAGGTGGAGCTATATGTAATGAGGTGGATGGGCCTCGAGTCTGTCCTACAGCGTGAGGGAAGCCAGAAAGAGAAAAACAAATACTTTATGCTAACTCATATATACGGAATCTAAAAAACAAAACAAAACAATAAACAAAAAACAAAAAAAAACCAAAAAAAACGGTACTGATGAACCCAGTGACAGGACAAGAATAAGGATGCAGATGCAGAGAATGGACTGGAGGACACGGGGTTGGGGGGGCAGGGGGCGAAGAGGAAGCTGGCACGAAGTGAGAGAGTAGCATCTGCTCAAACAATCCTGCATAGCCACGTAAAGGTCACGGATCTCGGGGATTTGAAAGGGTGGAGCAAGACGCCCTAACACGGAGTCTGTCTCCGATGGCAGTCACTGTCACGGTAACGTCCGCTGCGTGCACGAGGCTTGGCTGCACTGAAGGAGGGCCCACCTGCATCTGAGGACTATGGGCCCAGGCAGAGGGGAACGGGCCCTGCAGGACCAAAAGGGGTCTCATTTGCCAGTCCATCCTTCCCACTCCCTCAGCCCCACGACAGTCCAGCCTTGGGACCCAAGCCTGCTCAGGGTCCGGGGATGTGACCCCGGCCCAGGTCACCGAGGCCTGAGGGGAAGAGTTTTGGCATTCCTTTTTTTTTTTCTCTTTTCAATGTTAGTTGTTATTTTGTATCTTGTGATTTACAGTGTTGCAGGTTTGTGCCTCTTGTTTTTCTTTCTGAGCTGTACAGCAACGTGATTGACGGATACAGAGACCTATATATGTTCTTTTTGGAGTTCTCGTCCCGTATGGGTTATTACGGAATGTTGAGTAGGGTTCCTTGTGCTATACCCTGGGCCCTCAGTGATTACTCTGTAAACAGTGGTGCGTATATACTAATCTCGACACGCTCACTTCCCCCTGCCCACCGCCGTTCCCTTTCGCTCACCATAAGATTCTTTCCTAAGTCTGCGAGGCTGTTTGTTTTGTAAAGAAGCTCATTTGCGTCCATTCTTAGGGTCCACCTGTACTTGATATCACGAGAGGTTTGTCCTTCGCTGTCTCATGTCCCTTAGTACGATCACCTCCACCTCCTTGCCCGTGGCTGCAAGTGGCATGATTTCATCCTTTTTCAGTGGCTGGCTCATATGCCATCGTGTCTTTGGACCGCATCTTCCTTCTCCCTGCTTCTGTCCTCATACACGTAGGTTGCTTCCACGTCGTGCCTATTGCACACACTGCTGTCACGGTCACTGGGGGGTTCGTGTCTTTGAGAATTTTGGTTTTCTTGGGATCTACGCTCAGGAGTGGGATTGCTGGGTCCCATGGGACGTCTATGTTTAGTCTCTTAAGGAACCTCCATACTGTTCTCCATAGTGGATGCACCGACTCCCACTCCCACCCACAGGGCAGGAGGGCTCCCTCTTCTCCACACCCTCTCCCTCACTTACTGCTGTAGATTTTCTGATGATGGCCACCCTGACCTGTGAGAGGCGATACCGCATGGCAATCCTGAGGTGCGTTTCTCTCACCCCTAGTGATGCCGAGCATCTTTTCATGGGCCCGAGGGCCATCTACGTGTCTTCTGTGGAGAGGTGTCCACTTAGATCTTTTACGCATTTTCTGGTGGGTTGACCGTTCTTTTGATGTTGAGCTGCAGGAGTGGTTTGTACGTTTTGGAGGTTAATTCCTCACGGGTACCTTCGTTTGCAGATATTGGTTCCCATTCTAAGGGTGGTCTTCTTGTTTTGTTTATGGTTTCCTTTGCTGTGCCGACGCTTTTAAGTTGAGTTAGGTCCCATTTGTTTCTTTTGGTGTTCATCATTCTGAGAGGTGGGGCAACAAAGAACCTGCTGCGATTTCTGTCAAAGCGTGTTCTGCCTCTGTTTTCCCCAAGAGGTTTGTAGTCTCCGCCCTTGCATTTAGATCTTCCATCTGTTTCCTTCTGTGTGTGGTGTTAGAGAGTATTCTGATTTCATTCTCTTTTTAATGTTCTAAGGAACCTCCACACTGTTCTCCACAGAGGCTGTACCAACTTACCTTCCCAACGACAGTGTAGGAGGGTTCCCTCTTCTCCACACCCTCTCCACCATGTACCGTTTGTAGACTTTCTGACAACGGCCATTCTGACCGGCGTGAGGCGATACCTCGTTGTAGTTTGACTGGCATTTCTCTAATATTGAGCCACGCTGACATCCTTTCACGTAGCCACGGCGTGAGGCAAACGTACCTCTTGCAATTGGCTGCTTGAACGTCTGCCCTCCTGGGAACCCTTTCTCCGTGACCTACGCCAGGACGTTGTTTGAGGGCAGCTGATTTTCCTTTACAGCCCTCAGGCCTTGTGAATAGTCAGCGCCCAGCAGCACAGGTTTTCAAGTTCTTCTTCTGGGAAAGAGCCACAGGGTGGCAGGATGCCTTCAAGCCCCACTCTTTTTGTTAAATTTCTCATTTAATTTTTATTTCATCGGCGTAGAGTTGATTTCCCATGTCGTGTCTGTTTTAGGTGTACAGGAACCTGACTCAGTTATCCATAGACGTGTGTGTGTTCCTTCTCGGGTTCTTTTCCCATGTAATTTCTTACAGTGTGCTCAGGAGAGTTCCCTGTGCTGGCCAGTGGGTCCCTTTCGCTTGTCTCTTTGATGTATTTCAGTGTGTGGTACGTGTTAACCCCAACCTCCTAATGTATCCCTCCCCTCAGTGTTCCCTTTTGGACATCATAAGTGTGTTTTCTAAGCCTGTGAGCCTGTTTCTGTTTTGTAAATGAGCCCACTCTGGACGCATTGCTAGATCCCAGCTATAAGTGATAGCTTCTGATATTTGTCTTTCTCTCTCTGACTTACCTCACTCAGTATGATAATCTCTCAGTCCATCCATGTTGCTGCAAGTGGTATGAGTTTGCTCTTTTTTTATGACTGACTCGTATTCCACTGTATACACGTACCGCGCATTCTTCACTTCTCTCTCATTAGACATTTCAGTTGATTCTATGTCTTGTAAATAGCACTGCCCTGAAAATGGGGGTGCACGTGTTGTTTCCAATTAGGATGTTCTCCAGATCTAAGCCCAGAAGTGGGATTGTCAGGTCATGTACAAACCCTATGTTTAGTTTTCTAAGGAAGCTCTGTACTGTTCTCCAGAGCAGCTGCAACCCGTTGCATCCCCACCAACAGTGTGAAGGACTCCCTTTTCCCCACACCCTCTCCAGCATTTATTCTCCGCAGATTGTGTTTGATGATGGCCATCCTGAGCGGTGTGAAATGGCACCTCGTTTTTCGTTGTGATTTGCCCTTCTTCAAGAATTAGTGATGTTGACCTACACGGAATCTGAAACTTGTCCTGATGAACTCAGTGACAAGAATAAGGACGCAGAGGCAGAGAGTGGACCGGAGAACTCGAGGTTTGGGAGGGGGCGGGGGGTGAAGGGGAAGCTGAGATGAAGCGAGAGAGTAGCACAGACATATATATACTACCAGCTGTAAAACAGATAGCCAGTGGGAAGTTGTTATATAACAAAGGGTGTTCAACTCGAGGATGGAAGATGCCTTAGAGGACTGGGAGGGGGAGGATGGGGGGGAGTCGAGGGAGGGAGGGAATACGGGGATATGTGTATAAAAACAGATGATTGAACTTGGTGTACCCCCCCCAAAAAAACAATAAATAAATTAAAAAAAAAGAGTTAGTGATGTTGAGTATCTTTCTGATCTTTGTCTTGTTTTGTTTACATAGTGTGAGTAAAACTTAGCTCCTGCAGTTGGCTTTGTGAAAGTCGGCCCTGCATTGAATTCTTTTCCGACGATTTACCCCAGGGCTTCCTTGGGGACAGGTGTCCTGTGCAGCCCCGCAGGCCTTGTGAGGTTTCAGTGCCACTGGGCGCCGGCTTGAAAGTTGTAGTTACAGGAAACGGCCACAAGGCGGCAGCATTGCTTCATGCGCCACTCTGGTTACTCGGGCAACTGGAGCCTGGGGCAAAGTCCTGTTCCTGGGCTGTCAATCAGAGTGGCATGCGCCCGAAGAAACACCCAAGACTCGTCTCATTCCTTCTTCCCCCTCACCCTCTACCACCCCCCTGTTCACTCCCTGATGAACCCCAGCTCCTGGAATACCACCCTTCTGAGGGTGCTGTCATCCGTAGTTGGGGCGACCCTTAGGAAGGAGGCTGGTGGCCCCCTGTGACCCAGCAATCCCACTCCTGGGCGTAGACGCTGAGAAAACAAAAATTTTAGCAGACACGTGCACCCTAGCGATCATGGCAGCACGCTGTACAAAAGCCAATACGTGGAAGCAACCGAAGTGTCGGAGGACAGAAGCAGGGATAAAGGAGATGGGGCCCAGAGACACGATGGAATATGACTCAGCCATAAAAAAGGATGGAATAATGCTAACCCTAACCCTAGGGTACATCTGCTAATTTCAACCTCCTGATTCATGCCTCTCTCCCACCGTTCCCCTTTGGTAGCCAGAAGCTGGCTTTCTAAGTCTGAGCCTTTCTTTTGTAAATTAGTTCATTTGCATCCATTGTTACACGCCAACTATAAGTGATACCATATGACATTTATCTTTCTCTGTCTGACCCACGTTGCTTAGTGTGATCGTATCCAGGTCCTTCCGAGTTGCTGCCAACGGCCTTGCTTCATTCATTTCAGAGCTGAGTGACGTTCCGTTGTACACACGGACCGCACCTTTGTTAGCCATTCAGCTTTCTGTGGACATTTTGGCTGCGTCCAGGTCTAGGCTTTTGTAAACACTGCTGCACTGAAAGCTGCCTACGAGTCTCTTGTCCATTTAGGGTTTTCCCCCGGACGTGCACCCAGGAGTGGAATTGCTGGATGTTTAGATGTTAAAAGAACCTCCGTACTGTTGTCCTCCAGAGTGGCCGGTAGCAATTTACGTTCCCACTGCGGGAGTGTAGCAGCGTTCCCTCTTCTCCACACCTTCTCCAGCATTTCCGCTTTTCAGACTTTGTGATGATGGTCACTCTGACTGATGAGAGGTGATACCTCGTTGCAGTGTTGATTTACCGAGAACAATGTGGAGGTGCCATTAGAGGCAGATACAGGGCCACCATAGGATTCAGCCATCCCGCTGCTCAGAGCGTATCCGGAGAAGACCGGAATGCAAAAAGACACGTGCACCAAAACGTGCACTTTGGCACCACTTACACTAGCCCGGACCAGGAAGCAACCAAAATGTCCAAGGACCCAGCAATGGATAAAGAAGTAGTAGTTCCATTACACAGTGGAATATTACTCAGACGTGAAAAAGAATGAAATAATGCCACTATAGCAACCTAGATTAACCTAGTTGTAATCCTACTAAGTGAAGTGAGTTAGAAAGAAAAAGACAACCATCACATGATATCACTTCTACATGGAAAATAAACATAAATACCAATGAACCAACTGACAAAAGAGAAACAGACTCACACAGTTAGAAAACGAACTTATGCTTAGCAAAGGGGACCGATACCGGGAAGGGATAAATTAGGCAGTTGGGATTAGCAACCAGATGCTATTACAAACAAAATACATAATCAACAAGGGCCTGGGTATACCAAGGGAGGTCACCTCAACACTCTGTCATCACCTCTATGGGAAAGAAAATCTGAAAGTTAATAGATATATGGATACATGTAAACGAAAAAGACTCTGTACCCTTACAACAGAGTCGGGCTTTGAAGAAATCCTGCCGCCTTGTGGCCGTTTCCCGCAACAGCAACTTTAAAGCTGCAGCTTATGGAGACAATATTCACAAGGAGTAAAGGATGTAAATCACAGCTGCGCTCCAACAATTCCCTGGGGTAAGTATTCTAAAAACAATTTTCACAAGGGCAGATCTTCATGAAGACCATATCAATAGGTAAATAAGACAACGTTTTAAAAAAAATAGCACGCCACACGCTGCTGAGTACGGCGAATTACTTGAGACGGGCCGCTCAACACTGCGAGGAGGGCTCACACCGGGCCACAGTCGGAAAGGCCGTGAATCAAAGGTCTGCAGACAGTAAAGCTACAGTGCTGGTGGAAAACAGGGGGCCCTCCTATGTTGCTGCTGGCATGGACACGGTAAGAGCCACGACCGAGAACAACGTGGAGGTGCCATTAGAGGTAGGTACAGAGCGACCGTAGCATTCAGCCATCCCACTGCTCAGAGCATATCCGGAGAAGACCAGAATTCAAAAAGACACGTGCACCAAAACGTGCACTTTGGCACCACTTGCCATAGCCCAGACCGGGAAGCAACCAAAATGTCCCAGCAGCCAGGAATGCATACAGAGGTAGTAGTTCCATTACACAGTGCTATATTACTCAGGCGGGAAAAGGAAGGAAGCCGGCAATCCCACGACTGGGCATACACCCAAAGAACACCAGAATTCAAAAAGACACACGGCCTCCAATGTTCATCGCGGCACTATTTACAACAGCCAGGACATGGAAGCAACCTAAATGTCCATCAACAGATGAATGGATAAAGAAGATGTGGTACACATATACAATGGAATCTTACTCAGCTATAAAAAGGGATGAGGTGGAGCTATATGTAAGGAGGTGGATGGGCCTCGAGTCTGTCCTACAGCGTGAGGGAAGCCAGAAAGAGAAAAACAAATACTTTATGCTAACTCATATATACGGAATCTAAACAACAAAACAAAACAAAAAACAAAAAACAAAAAAACCCCAAAAAAACGGTACTGATGAACCCAGTGACAGGACAAGAATAAGGATGCAGATGCAGAGAATGGACTGGAGGACACGGGGTTGGGGGTGCAGGGGGCGAAGAGGAAGCTGGCACGAAGTGAGAGAGTAGCATCTGCTCAAACAATCCTGCATAGCCACGTAAAGGTCACGGATCTCGGGGATTTGAAAGGGTGGAGCAGGACGCCCTAACACGGAGTCTGTCTCCGATGGCAGTCACTGTCACGGTAACGTCCGCTGCGTGCACGAGGCTTGGCTGCACTGAAGGAGGGCCCGCCTGCATCTGAGGACTATGGGCCCAGGCAGAGGGGAACGGGCCCTGCAGGACCAAAAGGGGTCTCATTTGCCAGTCCATCCTCCCCACTCCCTCAGCCCCACGACAGTCCAGCCTTGGGACCCAAGCCTGCTCAGGGTCCGGGGATGTGACCCCGGCCCAGGTCACCGAGGCCTGAGGGGAAGAGTTTTGGCATTCCTTTTTTTTTTCTCTTTTCAATGTTAGTTGTTATTTTGTATCTTGTGATTTACAATGTTGCAGGTTTGTGCCTCTTGTTTTTCTTTCTGAGCTGTACAGCAACGTGATTGACGGATACAGAGACCTATATATGTTCTTTTTGGAGTTCTCGTCCCGTATGGGTTATTACAGAATGTTGAGTAGGGTTCCTTGTGCTATACCCTGGGCCCTCAGTGATTACTCTGTAAACAGTGGTGCGTATATACTAATCTCGACACGCTCACTTCCCCCTGCCCACCGCCATTCCCTTTCGCTCACCATAAGATTCTTTCCTAAGTCTGCGAGGCTGTTTGTTTTGTAAAGAAGCTCATTTGCGTCCATTCTTAGGGTCCACCTGTACTTGATATCACGAGAGGTTTGTCCTTCGCTGTCTCATGTCCCTTAGTACGATCACCTCCACCTCCTTGCCCGTGGCTGCAAGTGGCATGATTTCATCCTTTTTCAGTGGCTGGCTCATATGCCATCGTGTCTTTGGACCGCATCTTCCTTCTCCCTGCTTCTGTCCTCATACACGTAGGTTGCTTCCACGTCGTGCCTATTGCACACACTGCTGTCACGGTCACTGGGGGGTTCGTGTCTTTGAGAATTTTGGTTTTCTTGGGATCTACGCTCAGGAGTGGGATTGCTGGGTCCCATGGGACGTCTATGTTTAGTCTCTTAAGGAACCTCCATACTGTTCTCCATAGTGGATGCACCGACTCCCACTCCCACCCACAGGGCAGGAGGGCTCCCTCTTCTCCACACCCTCTCCCTCACTTACTGCTGTAGATTTTCTGATGATGGCCACCCTGACCTGTGAGAGGCGATACCGCATGGCAATTCTGAGGTGCGTTTCTCTCACCCCTAGTGATGCCGAGCATCTTTTCATGGGCCCGAGGGCCATCTATGTGTCTTCTGTGGAGAGGTGTCCACTTAGATCTTTTACG
Organism: Hippopotamus amphibius kiboko; assembly: GCF_030028045.1. NCBI lineage: Eukaryota > Metazoa > Chordata > Mammalia > Artiodactyla > Hippopotamidae > Hippopotamus > Hippopotamus amphibius. Next base: position 158,728 of record NC_080203.1, read on the forward strand.
CATTTTCTGGTGGGTTGACCGTTCTTTTGATGTTGAGCCGCAGGAGTGGTTTGTACGTTTTGGAGGTTAATTCCTCACGGGTACCTTCGTTTGCAGATATTGGTTCCCATTCTAAGGGTGGTCTTCTTGTTTTGTTTATGGTTTCCTTTGCTGTGCCGACGCTTTTAAGTTGAGTTAGGTCCCATTTGTTTCTTTTGGTGTTCATCATTCCGAGAGGTGGGGCAACAAAGAACCTGCTGCGATTTCTGTCAAAGCGTGTTCTGCCTCTGTTTTCCCCAAGAGGTTTGTAGTCTCCGCCCTTGCATTTAGATCTTCCATCTGTTTCCTTCTGTGTGTGGTGTTAGAGAGTATTCTGATTTCATTCTCTTTTTAATGTTCTAAGGAACCTCCACACTGTTCTCCACAGAGGCTGTACCAACTTACCTTCCCAACGACAGTGTAGGAGGGTTCCCTCTTCTCCACACCCTCTCCACCATGTACCGTTTGTAGACTTTCTGACAACGGCCATTCTGACCGGCGTGAGGCGATACCTCGTTGTAGTTTGACTGGCATTTCTCTAATATTGAGCCACGCTGACATCCTTTCATGTAGCCACGGTGTGAGGCAAACGTACCTCTTGCAATTGGCTGCTTGAACGTCTGCCCTCCTGGGAACCCTTTCTCCGTGACCTACGCCAGGACGTTGTTTGAGGGCAGCTGATTTTCCTTTACAGCCCTCAGGCCTTGTGAATAGTCAGCGCCCAGCAGCACAGGTTTTCAAGTTCTTGTTCTGGGAAAGAGCCACAGGGTGGCAGGATGCCTTCAAGCCCCACTCTTTTTGTTAAATTTCTCATTTAATTTTTATTTCATCGGCGTAGAGTTGATTTCCCATGTCGTGTCTGTTTTAGGTGTACAGGAACCTGACTCAGTTATCCATAGACGTGTGTGTGTTCCTTCTCGGGTTCTTTTCCCATGTAATTTCTTACAGTGTGCTCAGGAGAGTTCCCTGTGCTGGCCAGTGGGTCCCTTTCGCTTGTCTCTTTGATGTATTTCAGTGTGTGGTACGTGTTAACCCCAACCTCCTAATGTATCCCTCCCCTCAGTGTTCCCTTTTGGACATCATAAGTGTGTTTTCTAAGCCTGTGAGCCTGTTTCTGTTTTGTAAATGAGCCCACTCTGGACGCATTGCTAGATCCCAGCTATAAGTGATAGCTTCTGATATTTGTCTTTCTCTCTCTGACTTACCTCACTCAGTATGATAATCTCTCAGTCCATCCATGTTGCTGCAAGTGGTATGAGTTTGCTCTTTTTTTATGACTGACTCGTATTCCACTGTATACACGTACCGCGCATTCTTCACTTCTCTCTCATTAGACATTTCAGTTGATTCTATGTCTTGTAAATAGCACTGCCCTGAAAATGGGGGTGCACGTGTTGTTTCCAATTAGGATGTTCTCCAGATCTAAGCCCAGAAGTGGGATTGTCAGGTCATGTACAAACCCTATGTTTAGTTTTCTAAGGAAGCTCTGTACTGTTCTCCAGAGCAGCTGCAACCCGTTGCATCCCCACCAACAGTGTGAAGGACTCCCTTTTCCCCACACCCTCTCCAGCATTTATTCTCTGCAGATTGTGTTTGATGATGGCCATCCTGAGCGGTGTGAAATGGCACCTCGTTTTTCGTTGTGATTTGCCCTTCTTCAAGAATTAGTGATGTTGACCTACACGGAATCTAAAACTTGTCCTGATGAACTCAGTGACAAGAATAAGGACGCAGAGGCAGAGAGTGGACCGGAGAACTCGAGGTTTGGGAGGGGGCGGGGGGTGAAGGGGAAGCTGAGACGAAGCGAGAGAGTAGCACAGACATATATATACTACCAGCTGTAAAACAGATAGCCAGTGGGAAGTTGTTATATAACAAAGGGTGTTCAACTCGAGGATGGAAGATGCCTTAGAGGACTGGGAGGGGGAGGATGGGGGGGAGTCGAGGGAGGGAGGGAATACGGGGATATGTGTATAAAAACAGATGATTGAACTTGGTGTACCCCCCCCAAAAAAAACAATAAATAAATTAAAAAAAAAGAGTTAGTGATGTTGAGTATCTTTCTGATCTTTGTCTTGTTTTGTTTACATAGTGTGAGTAAAACTTAGCTCCTGCAGTTGGCTTTGTGAAAGTCGGCCCTGCATTGAATTCTTTTCCGACGATTTACCCCAGGGCTTCCTTGGGGACAGGTGTCCTGTGCAGCCCCGCAGGCCTTGTGAGGTTTCAGTGCCACTGGGCGCCGGCTTGAAAGTTGTAGTTACAGGAAACGGCCACAAGGCGGCAGCATTGCTTCATGCGCCACTCTGGTTACTCGGGCAACTGGAGCCTGGGGCAAAGTCCTGTTCCTGGGCTGTCAATCAGAGTGGCATGCGCCCGAAGAAACACCCAAGACTCGTCTCATTCCTTCTTCCCCCTCACCCTCTACCACCCCCCTGTTCACTCCCTGATGAACCCCAGCTCCTGGAATACCACCCTTCTGAGGGTGCTGTCATCCGTAGTTGGGGCGACCCTTAGGAAGGAGGCTGGTGGCCCCCTGTGACCCAGCAATCCCACTCCTGGGCGTAGACGCTGAGAAAACAAAAATTTTAGCAGACACGTGCACCCTAGCGATCATGGCGGCACGCTGTACAAAAGCCAATACGTGGAAGCAACCGAAGTGTCGGAGGACAGAAGCAGGGATAAAGGAGATGGGGCCCAGAGACACGATGGAATATGACTCAGCCATAAAAAAGGATGGAATAATGCTAACCCTAACCCTAGGGTACATCTGCTAATTTCAACCTCCTGATTCATGCCTCTCTCCCACCGTTCCCCTTTGGTAGCCAGAAGCTGGCTTTCTAAGTCTGAGCCTTTCTTTTGTAAATTAGTTCACTTGCATCCATTGTTACACGCCAACTAGAAGTGACACCATATGACCTTTATCTTTCTCTGTCTGACCCACGTCGCTTAGTGTGATCGTATCCAGGTCCTTCCGAGTTGCTGCCAACGGCCTTGCTTCATTCATTTCAGAGCTGAGTGACGTTCCGTTGTACACACGGACCGCACCTTTGTTAGCCATTCAGCTTTCTGTGGACATTTTGGCTGCGTCCAGGTCTAGGCTTTTGTAAACACTGCTGCACTGAAAGCTGGCTACGAGTCTCTTGTCCATTTAGGGTTTTCCCCCGGACTTGCACCCAGGAGTGGAATTGCTGGATGTTTAGATGTTAAAAGAACCTCCGTACTGTTGTCCTCCAGAGTGGCCGGTAGCAATTTACGTTCCCACTGCGGGAGTGTAGCAGCGTTCCCTCTTCTCCACACCTTCTCCAGCATTTCCGCTTTTCAGACTTTGTGATGATGGTCACTCTGACTGATGAGAGGTGATACCTCGTTGCAGTGTTGATTTACCGAGAACAACGTGGAGGTGCCATTAGAGGCAGATACAGGGCCACCATAGGATTCAGCCATCCCGCTGCTCAGAGCGTATCCGGAGAAGACCGGAATGCAAAAAGACACGTGCACCAAAACGTGCACTTTGGCACCACTTACACTAGCCCGGACCAGGAAGCAACCAAAATGTCCAAGGACCCAGCAATGGATAAAGAAGTAGTAGTTCCATTACACAGTGGAATATTACTCAGACGTGAAAAAGAATGAAATAATGCCACTATAGCAACCTAGATTAACCTAGTTGTAATCCTACTAAGTGAAGTGAGTTAGAAAGAAAAAGACAACCATCACATGATATCACTTCTACATGGAAAATAAACATAAATACCAATGAACCAACTGACAAAAGAGAAACAGACTCACACAGTTAGAAAACGAACCTATGCTTAGCAAAGGGGACCGATACCGGGAAGGGATAAATTAGGCAGTTGGGATTAGCAACCAGATGCTATTACAAACAAAATACATAATCAACAAGGGCCTGGGTATACCAAGGGAGGTCACCTCAACACTCTGTCATCACCTCTATGGGAAAGATAATCTGAAAGTTAATAGATATATGGATACATGTAAACGAAAAAGACTCTGTACCCTTACAGCAGAGTCGGGCTTTGAAGAAAATCTGCCGCCTTGTGGCCGTTTCCCGCAACAGCAACTTTAAAGCTGCAGCTTATGGAGACAATATTCACAAGGAGTAAAGGATGTAAATCACAGCTGCGCTCCAACAATTCCCTGGGGTAAGTATTCTAAAAACAATTTTCACAAGGGCAGATCTTCATGAAGACCATATCAATAGGTAAATAAGACAACGTTTTAAAAAAAATAGCACGCCACACGCTGCTGAGTACGGCGAATTACTTGAGACGGGCCGCTCAACACTGCGAGGAGGGCTCACACCTGGCCACAGTCGGAAAGGCCGTGAATCAAAGGTCTGCAGACAGTAAAGCTACAGTGCTGGTGGAAAACAGGGGGCCCTCCTATGTTGCTGCTGGCATGGACACGGTAAGAGCCACGACCGAGAACAACGTGGAGGTGCCATTAGAGGTAGGTACAGAGCGACCGTAGCATTCAGCCATCCCACTGCTCAGAGCATATCCGGAGAAGACCAGAATTCAAAAAGACACGTGCACCAAAACGTGCACTTTGGCACCACTTGCCATCGCCCAGACCGGGAAGCAACCAAAATGTCCAAGCAGCCAGGAATGCATACAGAGGTAGTAGTTCCATTACACAGTGCTATATTACTCAGGCGGGAAAAGGAAGGAAGCCGGCAATCCCACGACTGGGCATACACCCAAAGAACACCAGAATTCAAAAAGACACACGGCCTCCAATGTTCATCGCGGCACTATTTACAACAGCCAGGACATGGAAGCAACCTAAATGTCCATCAACAGATGAATGGATAAAGAAGATGTGGTACACATATACAATGGAATCTTACTCAGCTATAAAAGGGGATGAGGTGGAGCTATATGTAATGAGGTGGATGGGCCTCGAGTCTGTCCTACAGCGTGAGGGAAGCCAGAAAGAGAAAAACAAATACTTTATGCTAACTCATATATACGGAATCTAAAAAACAAAACAAAACAATAAACAAAAAACAAAAAAAAACCAAAAAAAACGGTACTGATGAACCCAGTGACAGGACAAGAATAAGGATGCAGATGCAGAGAATGGACTGGAGGACACGGGGTTGGGGGGGCAGGGGGCGAAGAGGAAGCTGGCACGAAGTGAGAGAGTAGCATCTGCTCAAACAATCCTGCATAGCCACGTAAAGGTCACGGATCTCGGGGATTTGAAAGGGTGGAGCAAGACGCCCTAACACGGAGTCTGTCTCCGATGGCAGTCACTGTCACGGTAACGTCCGCTGCGTGCACGAGGCTTGGCTGCACTGAAGGAGGGCCCACCTGCATCTGAGGACTATGGGCCCAGGCAGAGGGGAACGGGCCCTGCAGGACCAAAAGGGGTCTCATTTGCCAGTCCATCCTCCCCACTCCCTCAGCCCCACGACAGTCCAGCCTTGGGACCCAAGCCTGCTCAGGGTCCGGGGATGTGACCCCGGCCTAGGTCACCGAGGCCTGAGGGGAAGAGTTTTGGCATTCCTTTTTTTTTTTCTCTTTTCAATGTTAGTTGTTATTTTGTATCTTGTGATTTACAGTGTTGCAGGTTTGTGCCTCTTGTTTTTCTTTCTGAGCTGTACAGCAACGTGATTGACGGATACAGAGACCTATATATGTTCTTTTTGGAGTTCTCGTCCCGTATGGGTTATTACGGAATGTTGAGTAGGGTTCCTTGTGCTATACCCTGGGCCCTCAGTGATTACTCTGTAAACAGTGGTGCGTATATACTAATCTCGACACGCTCACTTCCCCCTGCCCACCGCCGTTCCCTTTCGCTCACCATAAGATTCTTTCCTAAGTCTGCGAGGCTGTTTGTTTTGTAAAGAAGCTCATTTGCGTCCATTCTTAGGGTCCACCTGTACTTGATATCACGAGAGGTTTGTCCTTCGCTGTCTCATGTCCCTTAGTACGATCACCTCCACCTCCTTGCCCGTGGCTGCAAGTGGCATGATTTCATCCTTTTTCAGTGGCTGGCTCATATGCCATCGTGTCTTTGGACCGCATCTTCCTTCTCCCTGCTTCTGTCCTCATACACGTAGGTTGCTTCCACGTCGTGCCTATTGCACACACTGCTGTCACGGTCACTGGGGGGTTCGTGTCTTTGAGAATTTTGGTTTTCTTGGGATCTACGCTCAGGAGTGGGATTGCTGGGTCCCATGGGACGTCTATGTTTAGTCTCTTAAGGAACCTCCATACTGTTCTCCATAGTGGATGCACCGACTCCCACTCCCACCCACAGGGCAGGAGGGCTCCCTCTTCTCCACACCCTCTCCCTCACTTACTGCTGTAGATTTTCTGATGATGGCCACCCTGACCTGTGAGAGGCGATACCGCATGGCAATCCTGAGGTGCGTTTCTCTCACCCCTAGTGATGCCGAGCATCTTTTCATGGGCCCGAGGGCCATCTACGTGTCTTCTGTGGAGAGGTGTCCACTTAGATCTTTTACGCATTTTCTGGTGGGTTGACCGTTCTTTTGATGTTGAGCTGCAGGAGTGGTTTGTACGTTTTGGAGGTTAATTCCTCACGGGTACCTTCGTTTGCAGATATTGGTTCCCATTCTAAGGGTGGTCTTCTTGTTTTGTTTATGGTTTCCTTTGCTGTGCCGACGCTTTTAAGTTGAGTTAGGTCCCATTTGTTTCTTTTGGTGTTCATCATTCTGAGAGGTGGGGCAACAAAGAACCTGCTGCGATTTCTGTCAAAGCGTGTTCTGCCTCTGTTTTCCCCAAGAGGTTTGTAGTCTCCGCCCTTGCATTTAGATCTTCCATCTGTTTCCTTCTGTGTGTGGTGTTAGAGAGTATTCTGATTTCATTCTCTTTTTAATGTTCTAAGGAACCTCCACACTGTTCTCCACAGAGGCTGTACCAACTTACCTTCCCAACGACAGTGTAGGAGGGTTCCCTCTTCTCCACACCCTCTCCACCATGTACCGTTTGTAGACTTTCTGACAACGGCCATTCTGACCGGCGTGAGGCGATACCTCGTTGTAGTTTGACTGGCATTTCTCTAATATTGAGCCACGCTGACATCCTTTCACGTAGCCACGGCGTGAGGCAAACGTACCTCTTGCAATTGGCTGCTTGAACGTCTGCCCTCCTGGGAACCCTTTCTCCGTGACCTACGCCAGGACGTTGTTTGAGGGCAGCTGATTTTCCTTTACAGCCCTCAGGCCTTGTGAATAGTCAGCGCCCAGCAGCACAGGTTTTCAAGTTCTTCTTCTGGGAAAGAGCCACAGGGTGGCAGGATGCCTTCAAGCCCCACTCTTTTTGTTAAATTTCTCATTTAATTTTTATTTCATCGGCGTAGAGTTGATTTCCCATGTCGTGTCTGTTTTAGGTGTACAGGAACCTGACTCAGTTATCCATAGACGTGTGTGTGTTCCTTCTCGGGTTCTTTTCCCATGTAATTTCTTACAGTGTGCTCAGGAGAGTTCCCTGTGCTGGCCAGTGGGTCCCTTTCGCTTGTCTCTTTGATGTATTTCAGTGTGTGGTACGTGTTAACCCCAACCTCCTAATGTATCCCTCCCCTCAGTGTTCCCTTTTGGACATCATAAGTGTGTTTTCTAAGCCTGTGAGCCTGTTTCTGTTTTGTAAATGAGCCCACTCTGGACGCATTGCTAGATCCCAGCTATAAGTGATAGCTTCTGATATTTGTCTTTCTCTCTCTGACTTACCTCACTCAGTATGATAATCTCTCAGTCCATCCATGTTGCTGCAAGTGGTATGAGTTTGCTCTTTTTTTATGACTGACTCGTATTCCACTGTATACACGTACCGCGCATTCTTCACTTCTCTCTCATTAGACATTTCAGTTGATTCTATGTCTTGTAAATAGCACTGCCCTGAAAATGGGGGTGCACGTGTTGTTTCCAATTAGGATGTTCTCCAGATCTAAGCCCAGAAGTGGGATTGTCAGGTCATGTACAAACCCTATGTTTAGTTTTCTAAGGAAGCTCTGTACTGTTCTCCAGAGCAGCTGCAACCCGTTGCATCCCCACCAACAGTGTGAAGGACTCCCTTTTCCCCACACCCTCTCCAGCATTTATTCTCCGCAGATTGTGTTTGATGATGGCCATCCTGAGCGGTGTGAAATGGCACCTCGTTTTTCGTTGTGATTTGCCCTTCTTCAAGAATTAGTGATGTTGACCTACACGGAATCTGAAACTTGTCCTGATGAACTCAGTGACAAGAATAAGGACGCAGAGGCAGAGAGTGGACCGGAGAACTCGAGGTTTGGGAGGGGGCGGGGGGTGAAGGGGAAGCTGAGACGAAGCGAGAGAGTAGCACAGACATATATATACTACCAGCTGTAAAACAGATAGCCAGTGGGAAGTTGTTATATAACAAAGGGTGTTCAACTCGAGGATGGAAGATGCCTTAGAGGACTGGGAGGGGGAGGATGGGGGGGAGTCGAGGGAGGGAGGGAATACGGGGATATGTGTATAAAAACAGATGATTGAACTTGGTGTACCCCCCCCAAAAAAACAATAAATAAATTAAAAAAAAAGAGTTAGTGATGTTGAGTATCTTTCTGATCTTTGTCTTGTTTTGTTTACATAGTGTGAGTAAAACTTAGCTCCTGCAGTTGGCTTTGTGAAAGTCGGCCCTGCATTGAATTCTTTTCCGACGATTTACCCCAGGGCTTCCTTGGGGACAGGTGTCCTGTGCAGCCCCGCAGGCCTTGTGAGGTTTCAGTGCCACTGGGCGCCGGCTTGAAAGTTGTAGTTACAGGAAACGGCCACAAGGCGGCAGCATTGCTTCATGCGCCACTCTGGTTACTCGGGCAACTGGAGCCTGGGGCAAAGTCCTGTTCCTGGGCTGTCAATCAGAGTGGCATGCGCCCGAAGAAACACCCAAGACTCGTCTCATTCCTTCTTCCCCCTCACCCTCTACCACCCCCCTGTTCACTCCCTGATGAACCCCAGCTCCTGGAATACCACCCTTCTGAGGGTGCTGTCATCCGTAGTTGGGGCGACCCTTAGGAAGGAGGCTGGTGGCCCCCTGTGACCCAGCAATCCCACTCCTGGGCGTAGACGCTGAGAAAACAAAAATTTTAGCAGACACGTGCACCCTAGCGATCATGGCAGCACGCTGTACAAAAGCCAATACGTGGAAGCAACCGAAGTGTCGGAGGACAGAAGCAGGGATAAAGGAGATGGGGCCCAGAGACACGATGGAATATGACTCAGCCATAAAAAAGGATGGAATAATGCTAACCCTAACCCTAGGGTACATCTGCTAATTTCAACCTCCTGATTCATGCCTCTCTCCCACCGTTCCCCTTTGGTAGCCAGAAGCTGGCTTTCTAAGTCTGAGCCTTTCTTTTGTAAATTAGTTCATTTGCATCCATTGTTACACGCCAACTATAAGTGATACCATATGACATTTATCTTTCTCTGTCTGACCCACGTCGCTTAGTGTGATCGTATCCAGGTCCTTCCGAGTTGCTGCCAACGGCCTTGCTTCATTCATTTCAGAGCTGAGTGACGTTCCGTTGTACACACGGACCGCACCTTTGTTAGCCATTCAGCTTTCTGTGGACATTTTGGCTGCGTCCAGGTCTAGGCTTTTGTAAACACTGCTGCACTGAAAGCTGGCTACGAGTCTCTTGTCCATTTAGGGTTTTCCCCCGGACGTGCACCCAGGAGTGGAATTGCTGGATGTTTAGATGTTAAAAGAACCTCCGTACTGTTGTCCTCCAGAGTGGCCGGTAGCAATTTACGTTCCCACTGCGGGAGTGTAGCAGCGTTCCCTCTTCTCCACACCTTCTCCAGCATTTCCGCTTTTCAGACTTTGTGATGATGGTCACTCTGACTGATGAGAGGTGATACCTCGTTGCAGTGTTGATTTACCGAGAACAACGTGGAGGTGCCATTAGAGGCAGATACAGGGCCACCATAGGATTCAGCCATCCCGCTGCTCAGAGCGTATCCGGAGAAGACCGGAATGCAAAAAGACACGTGCACCAAAACGTGCACTTTGGCACCACTTACACTAGCCCGGACCAGGAAGCAACCAAAATGTCCAAGGACCCAGCAATGGATAAAGAAGTAGTAGTTCCATTACACAGTGGAATATTACTCAGACGTGAAAAAGAATGAAATAATGCCACTATAGCAACCTAGATTAACCTAGTTGTAATCCTACTAAGTGAAGTGAGTTAGAAAGAAAAAGACAACCATCACATGATATCACTTCTACATGGAAAATAAACATAAATACCAATGAACCAACTGACAAAAGAGAAACAGACTCACACAGTTAGAAAACGAACTTATGCTTAGCAAAGGGGACCGATACCGGGAAGGGATAAATTAGGCAGTTGGGATTAGCAACCAGATGCTATTACAAACAAAATACATAATCAACAAGGGCCTGGGTATACCAAGGGAGGTCACCTCAACACTCTGTCATCACCTCTATGGGAAAGATAATCTGAAAGTTAATAGATATATGGATACATGTAAACGAAAAAGACTCTGTACCCTTACAGCAGAGTCGGGCTTTGAAGAAAATCTGCCGCCTTGTGGCCGTTTCCCGCAACAGCAACTTTAAAGCTGCAGCTTATGGAGACAATATTCACAAGGAGTAAAGGATGTAAATCACAGCTGCGCTCCAACAATTCCCTGGGGTAAGTATTCTAAAAACAATTTTCACAAGGGCAGATCTTCATGAAGACCATATCAATAGGTAAATAAGACAACGTTTTAAAAAAAATAGCACGCCACACGCTGCTGAGTACGGCGAATTACTTGAGACGGGCCGCTCAACACTGCGAGGAGGGCTCACACCTGGCCACAGTCGGAAAGGCCGTGAATCAAAGGTCTGCAGACAGTAAAGCTACAGTGCTGGTGGAAAACAGGGGGCCCTCCTATGTTGCTGCTGGCATGGACACGGTAAGAGCCACGACCGAGAACAACGTGGAGGTGCCATTAGAGGTAGGTACAGAGCGACCGTAGCATTCAGCCATCCCACTGCTCAGAGCATATCCGGAGAAGACCAGAATTCAAAAAGACACGTGCACCAAAACGTGCACTTTGGCACCACTTGCCATCGCCCAGACCGGGAAGCAACCAAAATGTCCCAGCAGCCAGGAATGCATACAGAGGTAGTAGTTCCATTACACAGGGCTATATTACTCAGGCGGGAAAAGGAAGGAAGCCGGCAATCCCACGACTGGGCATACACCCAAAGAACACCAGAATTCAAAAAGACACACGGCCTCCAATGTTCATCGCGGCACTATTTACAACAGCCAGGACATGGAAGCAACCTAAATGTCCATCAACAGATGAATGGATAAAGAAGATGTGGTACACATATACAATGGAATCTTACTCAGCTATAAAAGGGGATGAGGTGGAGCTATATGTAATGAGGTGGATGGGCCTCGAGTCTGTCCTACAGCGTGAGGGAAGCCAGAAAGAGAAAAACAAATACTTTATGCTAACTCACATATACGGAATCTAAAAAAACAAAACAAAACAATAAACAAAAAACAAAAACAAACCAAAAAAAACGGTACTGATGAACCCAGTGACAGGACAAGAATAAGGATGCAGATGCAGAGAATGGACTGGAGGACACGGGGTTGGGGGGGCAGGGGGCGAAGAGGAAGCTGGCACGAAGTGAGAGAGTAGCATCTGCTCAAACAATCCTGCATAGCCACGTAAAGGTCACGGATCTCGGGGATTTGAAAGGGTGGAGCAGGACGCCCTAACACGGAGTCTGTCTCCGATGGCAGTCACTGTCACGGTAACGTCCGCTGCGTGCACGAGGCTTGGCTGCACTGAAGGAGGGCCCGCCTGCATCTGAGGACTATGGGCCCAGGCAGAGGGGAACGGGCCCTGCAGGACCAAAAGGGGTCTCATTTGCCAGTCCATCCTCCCCACTCCCTCAGCCCCACGACAGTCCAGCCTTGGGACCCAAGCCTGCTCAGGGTCCGGGGATGTGACCCCGGCCCAGGTCACCGAGGCCTGAGGGGAAGAGTTTTGGCATTCCTTTTTTTTTTCTCTTTTCAATGTTAGTTGTTATTTTGTATCTTGTGATTTACAGTGTTGCAGGTTTGTGCCTCTTGTTTTTCTTTCTGAGCTGTACAGCAACGTGATTGACGGATACAGAGACCTATATATGTTCTTTTTGGAGTTCTCGTCCCGTATGGGTTATTACGGAATGTTGAGTAGGGTTCCTTGTGCTATACCCTGGGCCCTCAGTGATTACTCTGTAAACAGTGGTGCGTATATACTAATCTCGACACGCTCACTTCCCCCTGCCCACCGCCGTTCCCTTTCGCTCACCATAAGATTCTTTCCTAAGTCTGCGAGGCTGTTTGTTTTGTAAAGAAGCTCATTTGCGTCCATTCTTAGGGTCCACCTGTACTTGATATCACGAGAGGTTTGTCCTTCGCTGTCTCATGTCCCTTAGTACGATCACCTCCACCTCCTTGCCCGTGGCTGCAAGTGGCATGATTTCATCCTTTTTCAGTGGCTGGCTCATATGCCATCGTGTCTTTGGACCGCATCTTCCTTCTCCCTGCTTCTGTCCTCATACACGTAGGTTGCTTCCACGTCGTGCCTATTGCACACACTGCTGTCACGGTCACTGGGGGGTTCGTGTCTTTGAGAATTTTGGTTTTCTTGGGATCTACGCTCAGGAGTGGGATTGCTGGGTCCCATGGGACGTCTATGTTTAGTCTCTTAAGGAACCTCCATACTGTTCTCCATAGTGGATGCACCGACTCCCACTCCCACCCACAGGGCAGGAGGGCTCCCTCTTCTCCACACCCTCTCCCTCACTTACTGCTGTAGATTTTCTGATGATGGCCACCCTGACCTGTGAGAGGTGATACCGCATGGCAATCCTGAGGTGCGTTTCTCTCACCCCTAGTGATGCCGAGCATCTTTTCATGGGCCCGAGGGCCATCTACGTGTCTTCTGTGGAGAGGTGTCCACTTAGATCTTTTACGCATTTTCTGGTGGGTTGACCGTTCTTTTGATGTTGAGCTGCAGGAGTGGTTTGTACGTTTTGGAGGTTAATTCCTCACGGGTACCTTCGTTTGCAGATATTGGTTCCCATTCTAAGGGTGGTCTTCTTGTTTTGTTTATGGTTTCCTTTGCTGTGCCGACGCTTTTAAGTTGAGTTAGGTCCCATTTGTTTCTTTTGGTGTTCATCATTCTGAGAGGTGGGGCAACAAAGAACCTGCTGCGATTTCTGTCAAAGCGTGTTCTGCCTCTGTTTTCCCCAAGAGGTTTGTAGTCTCCGCCCTTGCATTTAGATCTTCCATCTGTTTCCTTCTGTGTGTGGTGTTAGAGAGTATTCTGATTTCATTCTCTTTTTAATGTTCTAAGGAACCTCCACACTGTTCTCCACAGAGGCTGTACCAACTTACCTTCCCAACGACAGTGTAGGAGGGTTCCCTCTTCTCCACACCCTCTCCACCATGTACCGTTTGTAGACTTTCTGACAACGGCCATTCTGACCGGCGTGAGGCGATACCTCGTTGTAGTTTGACTGGCATTTCTCTAATATTGAGCCACGCTGACATCCTTTCACGTAGCCACGGCGTGAGGCAAACGTACCTCTTGCAATTGGCTGCTTGAACGTCTGCCCTCCTGGGAACCCTTTCTCCGTGACCTACGCCAGGACGTTGTTTGAGGGCAGCTGATTTTCCTTTACAGCCCTCAGGCCTTGTGAATAGTCAGCGCCCAGCAGCACAGGTTTTCAAGTTCTTCTTCTGGGAAAGAGCCACAGGGTGGCAGGATGCCTTCAAGCCCCACTCTTTTTGTTAAATTTCTCATTTAATTTTTATTTCATCGGCGTAGAGTTGATTTCCCATGTCGTGTCTGTTTTAGGTGTACAGGAACCTGACTCAGTTATCCATAGACGTGTGTGTGTTCCTTCTTGGGTTCTTTTCCCATGTAATTTCTTACAGTGTGCTCAGGAGAGTTCCCTGTGCTGGCCAGTGGGTCCCTTTCGCTTGTCTCTTTGATGTATTTCAGTGTGTGGTACGTGTTAACCCCAACCTCCTAATGTATCCCTCCCCTCAGTGTTCCCTTTTGGACATCATAAGTGTGTTTTCTAAGCCTGTGAGCCTGTTTCTGTTTTGTAAATGAGCCCACTCTGGACGCATTGCTAGATCCCAGCTATAAGTGATAGCTTCTGATATTTGTCTTTCTCTCTCTGACTTACCTCACTCAGTATGATAATCTCTCAGTCCATCCATGTTGCTGCAAGTGGTATGAGTTTGCTCTTTTTTTATGACTGACTCGTATTCCACTGTATACACGTACCGCGCATTCTTCACTTCTCTCTCATTAGACATTTCAGTTGATTCTATGTCTTGTAAATAGCACTGCCCTGAAAATGGGGGTGCACGTGTTGTTTCCAATTAGGATGTTCTCCAGATCTAAGCCCAGAAGTGGGATTGTCAGGTCATGTACAAACCCTATGTTTAGTTTTCTAAGGAAGCTCTGTACTGTTCTCCAGAGCAGCTGCAACCCGTTGCATCCCCACCAACAGTGTGAAGGACTCCCTTTTCCCCACACCCTCTCCAGCATTTATTCTCCGCAGATTGTGTTTGATGATGGCCATCCTGAGCGGTGTGAAATGGCACCTCGTTTTTCGTTGTGATTTGCCCTTCTTCAAGAATTAGTGATGTTGACCTACACGGAATCTGAAACTTGTCCTGATGAACTCAGTGACAAGAATAAGGACGCAGAGGCAGAGAGTGGACCGGAGAACTCGAGGTTTGGGAGGGGGCGGGGGGTGAAGGGGAAGCTGAGACGAAGCGAGAGAGTAGCACAGACATATATATACTACCAGCTGTAAAACAGATAGCCAGTGGGAAGTTGTTATATAACAAAGGGTGTTCAACTCGAGGATGGAAGATGCCTTAGAGGACTGGGAGGGGGAGGATGGGGGGGAGTCGAGGGAGGGAGGGAATACGGGGATATGTGTATAAAAACAGATGATTGAACTTGGTGTACCCCCCCCAAAAAAACAATAAATAAATTTAAAAAAAAGAGTTAGTGATGTTGAGTATCTTTCTGATCTTTGTCTTGTTTTGTTTACATAGTGTGAGTAAAACTTAGCTCCTGCAGTTGGCTTTGTGAAAGTCGGCCCTGCATTGAATTCTTTTCCGACGATTTACCCCAGGGCTTCCTTGGGGACAGGTGTCCTGTGCAGCCCCGCAGGCCTTGTGAGGTTTCAGTGCCACTGGGCGCCGGCTTGAAAGTTGTAGTTACAGGAAACGGCCACAAGGCGGCAGCATTGCTTCATGCGCCACTCTGGTTACTCGGGCAACTGGAGCCTGGGGCAAAGTCCTGTTCCTGGGCTGTCAATCAGAGTGGCATGCGCCCGAAGAAACACCCAAGACTCGTCTCATTCCTTCTTCCCCCTCACCCTCTACCACCCCCCTGTTCACTCCCTGATGAACCCCAGCTCCTGGAATACCACCCTTCTGAGGGTGCTGTCATCCGTAGTTGGGGCGACCCTTAGGAAGGAGGCTGGTGGCCCCCTGTGACCCAGCAATCCCACTCCTGGGCGTAGACGCTGAGAAAACAAAAATTTTAGCAGACACGTGCACCCTAGCGATCATGGCAGCACGCTGTACAAAAGCCAATACGTGGAAGCAACCGAAGTGTCGGAGGACAGAAGCAGGGATAAAGGAGATGGGGCCCAGAGACACGATGGAATATGACTCAGCCATAAAAAAGGATGGAATAATGCTAACCCTAACCCTAGGGTACATCTGCTAATTTCAACCTCCTGATTCATGCCTCTCTCCCACCGTTCCCCTTTGGTAGCCAGAAGCTGGCTTTCTAAGTCTGAGCCTTTCTTTTGTAAATTAGTTCATTTGCATCCATTGTTACACGCCAACTAGAAGTGATACCATATGACATTTATCTTTCTCTGTCTGACCCACGTTGCTTAGTGTGATCGTATCCAGGTCCTTCCGAGTTGCTGCCAACGGCCTTGCTTCATTCATTTCAGAGCTGAGTGACGTTCCGTTGTACACACGGACCGCACCTTTGTTAGCCATTCAGCTTTCTGTGGACATTTTGGCTGCGTCCAGGTCTAGGCTTTTGTAAACACTGCTGCACTGAAAGCTGCCTACGAGTCTCTTGTCCATTTAGGGTTTTCCCCCGGACGTGCACCCAGGAGTGGAATTGCTGGATGTTTAGATGTTAAAAGAACCTCCGTACTGTTGTCCTCCAGAGTGGCCGGTAGCAATTTACGTTCCCACTGCGGGAGTGTAGCAGCGTTCCCTCTTCTCCACACCTTCTCCAGCATTTCCGCTTTTCAGACTTTGTGATGATGGTCACTCTGACTGATGAGAGGTGATACCTCGTTGCAGTGTTGATTTACCGAGAACAATGTGGAGGTGCCATTAGAGGCAGATACAGGGCCACCATAGGATTCAGCCATCCCGCTGCTCAGAGCGTATCCGGAGAAGACCGGAATGCAAAAAGACACGTGCACCAAAACGTGCACTTTGGCACCACTTACACTAGCCCGGACCAGGAAGCAACCAAAATGTCCAAGGACCCAGCAATGGATAAAGAAGTAGTAGTTCCATTACACAGTGGAATATTACTCAGACGTGAAAAAGAATGAAATAATGCCACTATAGCAACCTAGATTAACCTAGTTGTAATCCTACTAAGTGAAGTGGGTTAGAAAGAAAAAGACAACCATCACATGATATCACTTCTACATGGAAAATAAACATAAATACCAATGAACCAACTGACAAAAGAGAAACAGACTCACACAGTTAGAAAACGAACTTATGCTTAGCAAAGGGGACCGATACCGGGAAGGGATAAATTAGGCAGTTGGGATTAGCAACCAGATGCTATTACAAACAAAATACATAATCAACAAGGGCCTGGGTATACCAAGGGAGGTCACCTCAACACTCTGTCATCACCTCTATGGGAAAGAAAATCTGAAAGTTAATAGATATATGGATACATGTAAACGAAAAAGACTCTGTACCCTTACAACAGAGTCGGGCTTTGAAGAAATCCTGCCGCCTTGTGGCCGTTTCCCGCAACAGCAACTTTAAAGCTGCAGCTTATGGAGACAATATTCACAAGGAGTAAAGGATGTAAATCACAGCTGCGCTCCAACAATTCCCTGGGGTAAGTATTCTAAAAACAATTTTCACAAGGGCAGATCTTCATGAAGACCATATCAACAGGTAAATAAGACAACGTTTTAAAAAAAATAGCACGCCACACGCTGCTGAGTACGGCGAATTACTTGAGACGGGCCGCTCAACACTGCGAGGAGGGCTCACACCGGGCCACAGTCGGAAAGGCCGTGAATCAAAGGTCTGCAGACAGTAAAGCTACAGTGCTGGTGGAAAACAGGGGGCCCTCCTATGTTGCTGCTGGCATGGACACGGTAAGAGCCACGACCGAGAACAACGTGGAGGTGCCATTAGAGGTAGGTACAGAGCGACCGTAGCATTCAGCCATCCCACTGCTCAGAGCATATCCGGAGAAGACCAGAATTCAAAAAGACACGTGCACCAAAACGTGCACTTTGGCACCACTTGCCATAGCCCAGACCGGGAAGCAACCAAAATGTCCCAGCAGCCAGGAATGCATACAGAGGTAGTAGTTCCATTACACAGTGCTATATTACTCAGGCGGGAAAAGGAAGGAAGCCGGCAATCCCACGACTGGGCATACACCCAAAGAACACCAGAATTCAAAAAGACACACGGCCTCCAATGTTCATCGCGGCACTATTTACAACAGCCAGGACATGGAAGCAACCTAAATGTCCATCAACAGATGAATGGATAAAGAAGATGTGGTACACATATACAATGGAATCTTACTCAGCTATAAAAAGGGATGAGGTGGAGCTATATGTAAGGAGGTGGATGGGCCTCAAGTCTGTCCTACAGCGTGAGGGAAGCCAGAAAGAGAAAAACAAATACTTTATGCTAACTCATATATACGGAATCTAAACAACAAAACAAAACAAAAAACAAAAAACAAAAAAACCCCAAAAAAACGGTACTGATGAACCCAGTGACAGGACAAGAATAAGGATGCAGATGCAGAGAATGGACTGGAGGACACGGGGTTGGGGGGGCAGGGGGCGAAGAGGAAGCTGGCACGAAGTGAGAGAGTAGCATCTGCTCAAACAATCCTGCATAGCCACGTAAAGGTCACGGATCTCGGGGATTTGAAAGGGTGGAGCAGGACGCCCTAACACGGAGTCTGTCTCCGATGGCAGTCACTGTCACGGTAACGTCCGCTGCGTGCACGAGGCTTGGCTGCACTGAAGGAGGGCCCGCCTGCATCTGAGGACTATGGGCCCAGGCAGAGGGGAACGGGCCCTGCAGGACCAAAAGGGGTCTCATTTGCCAGTCCATCCTCCCCACTCCCTCAGCCCCACGACAGTCCAGCCTTGGGACCCAAGCCTGCTCAGGGTCCGGGGATGTGACCCCGGCCCAGGTCACCGAGGCCTGAGGGGAAGAGTTTTGGCATTCCTTTTTTTTTTCTCTTTTCAATGTTAGTTGTTATTTTGTATCTTGTGATTTACAATGTTGCAGGTTTGTGCCTCTTGTTTTTCTTTCTGAGCTGTACAGCAACGTGATTGACGGATACAGAGACCTATATATGTTCTTTTTGGAGTTCTCGTCCCGTATGGGTTATTACAGAATGTTGAGTAGGGTTCCTTGTGCTATACCCTGGGCCCTCAGTGATTACTCTGTAAACAGTGGTGCGTATATACTAATCTCGACACGCTCACTTCCCCCTGCCCACCGCCATTCCCTTTCGCTCACCATAAGATTCTTTCCTAAGTCTGCGAGGCTGTTTGTTTTGTAAAGAAGCTCATTTGCGTCCATTCTTAGGGTCCACCTGTACTTGATATCACGAGAGGTTTGTCCTTCGCTGTCTCATGTCCCTTAGTACGATCACCTCCACCTCCTTGCCCGTGGCTGCAAGTGGCATGATTTCATCCTTTTTCAGTGGCTGGCTCATATGCCATCGTGTCTTTGGACCGCATCTTCCTTCTCCCTGCTTCTGTCCTCATACACGTAGGTTGCTTCCACGTCGTGCCTATTGCACACACTGCTGTCACGGTCACTGGGGGGTTCGTGTCTTTGAGAATTTTGGTTTTCTTGGGATCTACGCTCAGGAGTGGGATTGCTGGGTCCCATGGGACGTCTATGTTTAGTCTCTTAAGGAACCTCCATACTGTTCTCCATAGTGGATGCACCGACTCCCACTCCCACCCACAGGGCAGGAGGGCTCCCTCTTCTCCACACCCTCTCCCTCACTTACTGCTGTAGATTTTCTGATGATGGCCACCCTGACCTGTGAGAGGCGATACCGCATGGCAATTCTGAGGTGCGTTTCTCTCACCCCTAGTGATGCCGAGCATCTTTTCATGGGCCCGAGGGCCATCTATGTGTCTTCTGTGGAGAGGTGTCCACTTAGATCTTTTACGCATTTTCTGGTGGGTTGACCGTTCTTTTGATGTTGAGCCGCAGGAGTGGTTTGTACGTTTTGGAGGTTAATTCCTCACGGGTACCTTCGTTTGCAGATATTGGTTCCCATTCTAAGGGTGGTCTTCTTGTTTTGTTTATGGTTTCCTTTGCTGTGCCGACGCTTTTAAGTTGAGTTAGGTCCCATTTGTTTCTTTTGGTGTTCATCATTCCGAGAGGTGGGGCAACAAAGAACCTGCTGCGATTTCTGTCAAAGCGTGTTCTGCCTCTGTTTTCCCCAAGAGGTTTGTAGTCTCCGCCCTTGCATTTAGATCTTCCATCTGTTTCCTTCTGTGTGTGGTGTTAGAGAGTATTCTGATTTCATTCTCTTTTTAATGTTCTAAGGAACCTCCACACTGTTCTCCACAGAGGCTGTACCAACTTACCTTCCCAACGACAGTGTAGGAGGGTTCCCTCTTCTCCACACCCTCTCCACCATGTACCGTTTGTAGACTTTCTGACAACGGCCATTCTGACCGGCGTGAGGCGATACCTCGTTGTAGTTTGACTGGCATTTCTCTAATATTGAGCCACGCTGACATCCTTTCATGTAGCCACGGCGTGAGGCAAACGTACCTCTTGCAATTGGCTGCTTGAACGTCTGCCCTCCTGGGAACCCTTTCTCCGTGACCTACGCCAGGACGTTGTTTGAGGGCAGCTGATTTTCCTTTACAGCCCTCAGGCCTTGTGAATAGTCAGCGCCCAGCAGCACAGGTTTTCAAGTTCTTGTTCTGGGAAAGAGCCACAGGGTGGCAGGATGCCTTCAAGCCCCACTCTTTTTGTTAAATTTCTCATTTAATTTTTATTTCATCGGCGTAGAGTTGATTTCCCATGTCGTGTCTGTTTTAGGTGTACAGGAACCTGACTCAGTTATCCATAGACGTGTGTGTGTTCCTTCTCGGGTTCTTTTCCCATGTAATTTCTTACAGTGTGCTCAGGAGAGTTCCCTGTGCTGGCCAGTGGGTCCCTTTCGCTTGTCTCTTTGATGTATTTCAGTGTGTGGTACGTGTTAACCCCAACCTCCTAATGTATCCCTCCCCTCAGTGTTCCCTTTTGGACATCATAAGTGTGTTTTCTAAGCCTGTGAGCCTGTTTCTGTTTTGTAAATGAGCCCACTCTGGACGCATTGCTAGATCCCAGCTATAAGTGATAGCTTCTGATATTTGTCTTTCTCTCTCTGACTTACCTCACTCAGTATGATAATCTCTCAGTCCATCCATGTTGCTGCAAGTGGTATGAGTTTGCTCTTTTTTTATGACTGACTCGTATTCCACTGTATACACGTACCGCGCATTCTTCACTTCTCTCTCATTAGACATTTCAGTTGATTCTATGTCTTGTAAATAGCACTGCCCTGAAAATGGGGGTGCACGTGTTGTTTCCAATTAGGATGTTCTCCAGATCTAAGCCCAGAAGTGGGATTGTCAGGTCATGTACAAACCCTATGTTTAGTTTTCTAAGGAAGCTCTGTACTGTTCTCCAGAGCAGCTGCAACCCGTTGCATCCCCACCAACAGTGTGAAGGACTCCCTTTTCCCCACACCCTCTCCAGCATTTATTCTCCGCAGATTGTGTTTGATGATGGCCATCCTGAGCGGTGTGAAATGGCACCTCGTTTTTCGTTGTGATTTGCCCTTCTTCAAGAATTAGTGATGTTGACCTACACGGAATCTAAAACTTGTCCTGATGAACTCAGTGACAAGAATAAGGACGCAGAGGCAGAGAGTGGACCGGAGAACTCGAGGTTTGGGAGGGGGCGGGGGGTGAAGGGGAAGCTGAGACGAAGCGAGAGAGTAGCACAGACATATATATACTACCAGCTGTAAAACAGATAGCCAGTGGGAAGTTGTTATATAACAAAGGGTGTTCAACTCGAGGATGGAAGATGCCTTAGAGGACTGGGAGGGGGAGGATGGGGGGGAGTCGAGGGAGGGAGGGAATACGGGGATATGTGTATAAAAACAGATGATTGAACTTGGTGTACCCCCCCCAAAAAAACAATAAATAAATTAAAAAAAAAGAGTTAGTGATGTTGAGTATCTTTCTGATCTTTGTCTTGTTTTGTTTACATAGTGTGAGTAAAACTTAGCTCCTGCAGTTGGCTTTGTGAAAGTCGGCCCTGCATTGAATTCTTTTCCGACGATTTACCCCAGGGCTTCCTTGGGGACAGGTGTCCTGTGCAGCCCCGCAGGCCTTGTGAGGTTTCAGTGCCACTGGGCGCCGGCTTGAAAGTTGTAGTTACAGGAAACGGCCACAAGGCGGCAGCATTGCTTCATGCGCCACTCTGGTTACTCGGGCAACTGGAGCCTGGGGCAAAGTCCTGTTCCTGGGCTGTCAATCAGAGTGGCATGCGCCCGAAGAAACACCCAAGACTCGTCTCATTCCTTCTTCCCCCTCACCCTCTACCACCCCCCTGTTCACTCCCTGATGAACCCCAGCTCCTGGAATACCACCCTTCTGAGGGTGCTGTCATCCGTAGTTGGGGCGACCCTTAGGAAGGAGGCTGGTGGCCCCCTGTGACCCAGCAATCCCACTCCTGGGCGTAGACGCTGAGAAAACAAAAATTTTAGCAGACACGTGCACCCTAGCGATCATGGCAGCACGCTGTACAAAAGCCAATACGTGGAAGCAACCGAAGTGTCGGAGGACAGAAGCAGGGATAAAGGAGATGGGGCCCAGAGACACGATGGAATATGACTCAGCCATAAAAAAGGATGGAATAATGCTAACCCTAACCCTAGGGTACATCTGCTAATTTCAACCTCCTGATTCATGCCTCTCTCCCACCGTTCCCCTTTGGTAGCCAGAAGCTGGCTTTCTAAGTCTGAGCCTTTCTTTTGTAAATTAGTTCATTTGCATCCATTGTTACACGCCAACTAGAAGTGATACCATATGACATTTATCTTTCTCTGTCTGACCCACGTCGCTTAGTGTGATCGTATCCAGGTCCTTCCGAGTTGCTGCCAACGGCCTTGCTTCATTCATTTCAGAGCTGAGTGACGTTCCGTTGTACACACGGACCGCACCTTTGTTAGCCATTCAGCTTTCTGTGGACATTTTGGCTGCGTCCAGGTCTAGGCTTTTGTAAACACTGCTGCACTGAAAGCTGGCTACGAGTCTCTTGTCCATTTAGGGTTTTCCCCCGGACGTGCACCCAGGAGTGGAATTGCTGGATGTTTAGATGTTAAAAGAACCTCCGTACTGTTGTCCTCCAGAGTGGCCGGTAGCAATTTACGTTCCCACTGCGGGAGTGTAGCAGCGTTCCCTCTTCTCCACACCTTCTCCAGCATTTCCGCTTTTCAGACTTTGTGATGATGGTCACTCTGACTGATGAGAGGTGATACCTCGTTGCAGTGTTGATTTACCGAGAACAACGTGGAGGTGCCATTAGAGGCAGATACAGGGCCACCATAGGATTCAGCCATCCCGCTGCTCAGAGCGTATCCGGAGAAGACCGGAATGCAAAAAGACACGTGCACCAAAACGTGCACTTTGGCACCACTTACACTAGCCCGGACCAGGAAGCAACCAAAATGTCCAAGGACCCAGCAATGGATAAAGAAGTAGTAGTTCCATTACACAGTGGAATATTACTCAGACGTGAAAAAGAATGAAATAATGCCACTATAGCAACCTAGATTAACCTAGTTGTAATCCTACTAAGTGAAGTGAGTTAGAAAGAAAAAGACAACCATCACATGATATCACTTCTACATGGAAAATAAACATAAATACCAATGAACCAACTGACAAAAGAGAAACAGACTCACACAGTTAGAAAACGAACTTATGCTTAGCAAAGGGGACCGATACCGGGAAGGGATAAATTAGGCAGTTGGGATTAGCAACCAGATGCTATTACAAACAAAATACATAATCAACAAGGGCCTGGGTATACCAAGGGAGGTCACCTCAACACTCTGTCATCACCTCTATGGGAAAGATAATCTGAAAGTTAATAGATATATGGATACATGTAAACGAAAAAGACTCTGTACCCTTACAGCAGAGTCGGGCTTTGAAGAAAATCTGCCGCCTTGTGGCCGTTTCCCGCAACAGCAACTTTAAAGCTGCAGCTTATGGAGACAATATTCACAAGGAGTAAAGGATGTAAATCACAGCTGCGCTCCAACAATTCCCTGGGGTAAGTATTCTAAAAACAATTTTCACAAGGGCAGATCTTCATGAAGACCATATCAATAGGTAAATAAGACAACGTTTTAAAAAAAATAGCACGCCACACGCTGCTGAGTACGGCGAATTACTTGAGACGGGCCGCTCAACACTGCGAGGAGGGCTCACACCGGGCCACAGTCGGAAAGGCCGTGAATCAAAGGTCTGCAGACAGTAAAGCTACAGTGCTGGTGGAAAACAGGGGGCCCTCCTATGTTGCTGCTGGCATGGACACGGTAAGAGCCACGACCGAGAACAACGTGGAGGTGCCATTAGAGGTAGGTACAGAGCGACCGTAGCATTCAGCCATCCCACTGCTCAGAGCATATCCGGAGAAGACCAGAATTCAAAAAGACACGTGCACCAAAACGTGCACTTTGGCACCACTTGCCATCGCCCAGACCGGGAAGCAACCAAAATGTCCAAGCAGCCAGGAATGCATACAGAGGTAGTAGTTCCATTACACAGGGCTATATTACTCAGGCGGGAAAAGGAAGGAAGCCGGCAATCCCACGACTGGGCATACACCCAAAGAACACCAGAATTCAAAAAGACACACGGCCTCCAATGTTCATCGCGGCACTATTTACAACAGCCAGGACATGGAAGCAACCTAAATGTCCATCAACAGATGAATGGATAAAGAAGATGTGGTACACATATACAATGGAATCTTACTCAGCTATAAAAGGGGATGAGGTGGAGCTATATGTAATGAGGTGGATGGGCCTCGAGTCTGTCCTACAGCGTGAGGGAAGCCAGAAAGAGAAAAACAAATACTTTATGCTAACTCACATATACGGAATCTAAAAAAACAAAACAAAACAATAAACAAAAAACAAAAACAAACCAAAAAAAACGGTACTGATGAACCCAGTGACAGGACAAGAATAAGGATGCAGATGCAGAGAATGGACTGGAGGACACGGGGTTGGGGGGGCAGGGGGCGAAGAGGAAGCTGGCACGAAGTGAGAGAGTAGCATCTGCTCAAACAATCCTGCATAGCCACGTAAAGGTCACGGATCTCGGGGATTTGAAAGGGTGGAGCAGGACGCCCTAACACGGAGTCTGTCTCCGATGGCAGTCACTGTCACGGTAACGTCCGCTGCGTGCACGAGGCTTGGCTGCACTGAAGGAGGGCCCGCCTGCATCTGAGGACTATGGGCCCAGGCAGAGGGGAACGGGCCCTGCAGGACCAAAAGGGGTCTCATTTGCCAGTCCATCCTCCCCACTCCCTCAGCCCCACGACAGTCCAGCCTTGGGACCCAAGCCTGCTCAGGGTCCGGGGATGTGACCCCGGCCCAGGTCACCGAGGCCTGAGGGGAAGAGTTTTGGCATTCCTTTTTTTTTTCTCTTTTCAATGTTAGTTGTTATTTTGTATCTTGTGATTTACAGTGTTGCAGGTTTGTGCCTCTTGTTTTTCTTTCTGAGCTGTACAGCAACGTGATTGACGGATACAGAGACCTATATATGTTCTTTTTGGAGTTCTCGTCCCGTATGGGTTATTACGGAATGTTGAGTAGGGTTCCTTGTGCTATACCCTGGGCCCTCAGTGATTACTCTGTAAACAGTGGTGCGTATATACTAATCTCGACACGCTCACTTCCCCCTGCCCACCGCCGTTCCCTTTCGCTCACCATAAGATTCTTTCCTAAGTCTGCGAGGCTGTTTGTTTTGTAAAGAAGCTCATTTGCGTCCATTCTTAGGGTCCACCTGTACTTGATATCACGAGAGGTTTGTCCTTCGCTGTCTCATGTCCCTTAGTACGATCACCTCCACCTCCTTGCCCGTGGCTGCAAGTGGCATGATTTCATCCTTTTTCAGTGGCTGGCTCATATTCCATCGTGTCTTTGGACCGCATCTTCCTTCTCCCTGCTTCTGTCCTCATACACGTAGGTTGCTTCCACGTCGTGCCTATTGCACACACTGCTGTCACGGTCACTGGGGGGTTCGTGTCTTTGAGAATTTTGGTTTTCTTGGGATCTACGCTCAGGAGTGGGATTGCTGGGTCCCATGGGACGTCTATGTTTAGTCTCTTAAGGAACCTCCATACTGTTCTCCATAGTGGATGCACCGACTCCCACTCCCACCCACAGGGCAGGAGGGCTCCCTCTTCTCCACACCCTCTCCCTCACTTACTGCTGTAGATTTTCTGATGATGGCCACCCTGACCTGTGAGAGGTGATACCGCATGGCAATCCTGAGGTGCGTTTCTCTCACCCCTAGTGATGCCGAGCATCTTTTCATGGGCCCGAGGGCCATCTACGTGTCTTCTGTGGAGAGGTGTCCACTTAGATCTTTTACGCATTTTCTGGTGGGTTGACCGTTCTTTTGATGTTGAGCTGCAGGAGTGGTTTGTACGTTTTGGAGGTTAATTCCTCACGGGTACCTTCGTTTGCAGATATTGGTTCCCATTCTAAGGGTGGTCTTCTTGTTTTGTTTATGGTTTCCTTTGCTGTGCCGACGCTTTTAAGTTGAGTTAGGTCCCATTTGTTTCTTTTGGTGTTCATCATTCTGAGAGGTGGGGCAACAAAGAACCTGCTGCGATTTCTGTCAAAGCGTGTTCTGCCTCTGTTTTCCCCAAGAGGTTTGTAGTCTCCGCCCTTGCATTTAGATCTTCCATCTGTTTCCTTCTGTGTGTGGTGTTAGAGAGTATTCTGATTTCATTCTCTTTTTAATGTTCTAAGGAACCTCCACACTGTTCTCCACAGAGGCTGTACCAACTTACCTTCCCAACGACAGTGTAGGAGGGTTCCCTCTTCTCCACACCCTCTCCACCATGTACCGTTTGTAGACTTTCTGACAACGGCCATTCTGACCGGCGTGAGGCGATACCTCGTTGTAGTTTGACTGGCATTTCTCTAATATTGAGCCACGCTGACATCCTTTCACGTAGCCACGGCGTGAGGCAAACGTACCTCTTGCAATTGGCTGCTTGAACGTCTGCCCTCCTGGGAACCCTTTCTCCGTGACCTACGCCAGGACGTTGTTTGAGGGCAGCTGATTTTCCTTTACAGCCCTCAGGCCTTGTGAATAGTCAGCGCCCAGCAGCACAGGTTTTCAAGTTCTTGTTCTGGGAAAGAGCCACAGGGTGGCAGGATGCCTTCAAGCCCCACTCTTTTTGTTAAATTTCTCATTTAATTTTTATTTCATCGGCGTAGAGTTGATTTCCCATGTCGTGTCTGTTTTAGGTGTACAGGAACCTGACTCAGTTATCCATAGACGTGTGTGTGTTCCTTCTCGGGTTCTTTTCCCATGTAATTTCTTACAGTGTGCTCAGGAGAGTTCCCTGTGCTGGCCAGTGGGTCCCTTTCGCTTGTCTCTTTGATGTATTTCAGTGTGTGGTACGTGTTAACCCC
Source organism: Hippopotamus amphibius kiboko (assembly GCF_030028045.1). Taxonomy (NCBI): domain Eukaryota; kingdom Metazoa; phylum Chordata; class Mammalia; order Artiodactyla; family Hippopotamidae; genus Hippopotamus; species Hippopotamus amphibius. The sequence continues at coordinate 185,837 of NC_080203.1, forward strand.
AACCTCCTAATGTATCCCTCCCCTCAGTGTTCCCTTTTGGACATCATAAGTGTGTTTTCTAAGCCTGTGAGCCTGTTTCTGTTTTGTAAATGAGCCCACTCTGGACGCATTGCTAGATCCCAGCTATAAGTGATAGCTTCTGATATTTGTCTTTCTCTCTCTGACTTACCTCACTCAGTATGATAATCTCTCAGTCCATCCATGTTGCTGCAAGTGGTATGAGTTTGCTCTTTTTTTATGACTGACTCGTATTCCACTGTATACACGTACCGCGCATTCTTCACTTCTCTCTCATTAGACATTTCAGTTGATTCTATGTCTTGTAAATAGCACTGCCCTGAAAATGGGGGTGCACGTGTTGTTTCCAATTAGGATGTTCTCCAGATCTAAGCCCAGAAGTGGGATTGTCAGGTCATGTACAAACCCTATGTTTAGTTTTCTAAGGAAGCTCTGTACTGTTCTCCAGAGCAGCTGCAACCCGTTGCATCCCCACCAACAGTGTGAAGGACTCCCTTTTCCCCACACCCTCTCCAGCATTTATTCTCTGCAGATTGTGTTTGATGATGGCCATCCTGAGCGGTGTGAAATGGCACCTCGTTTTTCGTTGTGATTTGCCCTTCTTCAAGAATTAGTGATGTTGACCTACACGGAATCTAAAACTTGTCCTGATGAACTCAGTGACAAGAATAAGGACGCAGAGGCAGAGAGTGGACCGGAGAACTCGAGGTTTGGGAGGGGGCGGGGGGTGAAGGGGAAGCTGAGACGAAGCGATAGAGTAGCACAGACATATATATACTACCAGCTGTAAAACAGATAGCCAGTGGGAAGTTGTTATATAACAAAGGGTGTTCAACTCGAGGATGGAAGATGCCTTAGAGGACTGGGAGGGGGAGGATGGGGGGGAGTCGAGGGAGGGAGGGAATACGGGGATATGTGTATAAAAACAGATGATTGAACTTGGTGTACCCCCCCAAAAAAAACAATAAATAAATTAAAAAAAAAGAGTTAGTGATGTTGAGTATCTTTCTGATCTTTGTCTTGTTTTGTTTACATAGTGTGAGTAAAACTTAGCTCCTGCAGTTGGCTTTGTGAAAGTCGGCCCTGCATTGAATTCTTTTCCGACGATTTACCCCAGGGCTTCCTTGGGGACAGGTGTCCTGTGCAGCCCCGCAGGCCTTGTGAGGTTTCAGTGCCACTGGGCGCCGGCTTGAAAGTTGTAGTTACAGGAAACGGCCACAAGGCGGCAGCATTGCTTCATGCGCCACTCTGGTTACTCGGGCAACTGGAGCCTGGGGCAAAGTCCTGTTCCTGGGCTGTCAATCAGAGTGGCATGCGCCCGAAGAAACACCCAAGACTCGTCTCATTCCTTCTTCCCCCTCACCCTCTACCACCCCCCTGTTCACTCCCTGATGAACCCCAGCTCCTGGAATACCACCCTTCTGAGGGTGCTGTCATCCGTAGTTGGGGCGACCCTTAGGAAGGAGGCTGGTGGCCCCCTGTGACCCAGCAATCCCACTCCTGGGCGTAGACGCTGAGAAAACAAAAATTTTAGCAGACACGTGCACCCTAGCGATCATGGCAGCACGCTGTACAAAAGCCAATACGTGGAAGCAACCGAAGTGTCGGAGGACAGAAGCAGGGATAAAGGAGATGGGGCCCAGAGACACGATGGAATATGACTCAGCCATAAAAAAGGATGGAATAATGCTAACCCTAACCCTAGGGTACATCTGCTAATTTCAACCTCCTGATTCATGCCTCTCTCCCACCGTTCCCCTTTGGTAGCCAGAAGCTGGCTTTCTAAGTCTGAGCCTTTCTTTTGTAAATTAGTTCATTTGCATCCATTGTTACACGCCAACTAGAAGTGATACCATATGACATTTATCTTTCTCTGTCTGACCCACGTCGCTTAGTGTGATCGTATCCAGGTCCTTCCGAGTTGCTGCCAACGGCCTTGCTTCATTCATTTCAGAGCTGAGTGACGTTCCGTTGTACACACGGACCGCACCTTTGTTAGCCATTCAGCTTTCTGTGGACATTTTGGCTGCGTCCAGGTCTAGGCTTTTGTAAACACTGCTGCACTGAAAGCTGCCTACGAGTCTCTTGTCCATTTAGGGTTTTCCCCCGGACGTGCACCCAGGAGTGGAATTGCTGGATGTTTAGATGTTAAAAGAACCTCCGTACTGTTGTCCTCCAGAGTGGCCGGTAGCAATTTACGTTCCCACTGCGGGAGTGTAGCAGCGTTCCCTCTTCTCCACACCTTCTCCAGCATTTCCGCTTTTCAGACTTTGTGATGATGGTCACTCTGACTGATGAGAGGTGATACCTCGTTGCAGTGTTGATTTACCGAGAACAACGTGGAGGTGCCATTAGAGGCAGATACAGGGCCACCATAGGATTCAGCCATCCCGCTGCTCAGAGCGTATCCGGAGAAGACCGGAATGCAAAAAGACACGTGCACCAAAACGTGCACTTTGGCACCACTTACACTAGCCCGGACCAGGAAGCAACCAAAATGTCCAAGGACCCAGCAATGGATAAAGAAGTAGTAGTTCCATTACACAGTGGAATATTACTCAGACGTGAAAAAGAATGAAATAATGCCACTATAGCAACCTAGATTAACTTAGTTGTAATCCTACTAAGTGAAGTGAGTTAGAAAGAAAAAGACAACCATCACATGATATCACTTCTACATGGAAAATAAACATAAATACCAATGAACCAACTGACAAAAGAGAAACAGACTCACACAGTTAGAAAACGAACTTATGCTTAGCAAAGGGGACCGATACCGGGAAGGGATAAATTAGGCAGTTGGGATTAGCAACCAGATGCTATTACAAACAAAATACATAATCAACAAGGGCCTGGGTATACCAAGGGAGGTCACCTCAACACTCTGTCATCACCTCTATGGGAAAGAAAATCTGAAAGTTAATAGATATATGGATACATGTAAACGAAAAAGACTCTGTACCCTTACAACAGAGTCGGGCTTTGAAGAAATCCTGCCGCCTTGTGGCCGTTTCCCGCAACAGCAACTTTAAAGCTGCAGCTTATGGAGACAATATTCACAAGGAGTAAAGGATGTAAATCACAGCTGCGCTCCAACAATTCCCTGGGGTAAGTATTCTAAAAACAATTTTCACAAGGGCAGATCTTCATGAAGACCATATCAACAGGTAAATAAGACAACGTTTTAAAAAAAATAGCACGCCACACGCTGCTGAGTACGGCGAATTACTTGAGACGGGCCGCTCAACACTGCGAGGAGGGCTCACACCGGGCCACAGTCGGAAAGGCCGTGAATCAAAGGTCTGCAGACAGTAAAGCTACAGTGCTGGTGGAAAACAGGGGGCCCTCCTATGTTGCTGCTGGCATGGACACGGTAAGAGCCACGACCGAGAACAACGTGGAGGTGCCATTAGAGGTAGGTACAGAGCGACCGTAGCATTCAGCCATCCCACTGCTCAGAGCATATCCGGAGAAGACCAGAATTCAAAAAGACACGTGCACCAAAACGTGCACTTTGGCACCACTTGCCATAGCCCAGACCGGGAAGCAACCAAAATGTCCCAGCAGCCAGGAATGCATACAGAGGTAGTAGTTCCATTACACAGTGCTATATTACTCAGGCGGGAAAAGGAAGGAAGCCGGCAATCCCACGACTGGGCATACACCCAAAGAACACCAGAATTCAAAAAGACACACGGCCTCCAATGTTCATCGCGGCACTATTTACAACAGCCAGGACATGGAAGCAACCTAAATGTCCATCAACAGATGAATGGATAAAGAAGATGTGGTACACATATACAATGGAATCTTACTCAGCTATAAAAAGGGATGAGGTGGAGCTATATGTAATGAGGTGGATGGGCCTCGAGTCTGTCCTACAGCGTGAGGGAAGCCAGAAAGAGAAAAACAAATACTTTATGCTAACTCATATATACGGAATCTAAACAACAAAACAAAACAAAAAACAAAAAACAAAAAAACCCCAAAAAAACGGTACTGATGAACCCAGTGACAGGACAAGAATAAGGATGCAGATGCAGAGAATGGACTGGAGGACACGGGGTTGGGGGGGCAGGGGGCGAAGAGGAAGCTGGCACGAAGTGAGAGAGTAGCATCTGCTCAAACAATCCTGCATAGCCACGTAAAGGTCACGGATCTCGGGGATTTGAAAGGGTGGAGCAGGACGCCCTAACACGGAGTCTGTCTCCGATGGCAGTCACTGTCACGGTAACGTCCGCTGCGTGCACTAGGCTTGGCTGCACTGAAGGAGGGCCCGCCTGCATCTGAGGACTATGGGCCCAGGCAGAGGGGAACGGGCCCTGCAGGACCAAAAGGGGTCTCATTTGCCAGTCCATCCTCCCCACTCCCTCAGCCCCACGACAGTCCAGCCTTGGGACCCAAGCCTGCTCAGGGTCCGGGGATGTGACCCCGGCCCAGGTCACCGAGGCCTGAGGGGAAGAGTTTTGGCATTCCTTTTTTTTTTTTTCTCTTTTCAATGTTAGTTGTTATTTTGTACCTTGTGATTTACAATGTTGCAGGTTTGTGCCTCTTGTTTTTCTTTCTGAGCTGTACAGCAACGTGATTGACGGATACAGAGACCTATATATGTTCTTTTTGGAGTTCTCGTCCCGTATGGGTTATTACGGAATGTTGAGTAGGGTTCCTTGTGCTATACCCTGGGCCCTCAGTGATTACTCTGTAAACAGTGGTGCGTATATACTAATCTCGACACGCTCACTTCCCCCTGCCCACCGCCGTTCCCTTTCGCTCACCATAAGATTCTTTCCTAAGTCTGCGAGGCTGTTTGTTTTGTAAAGAAGCTCATTTGCGTCCATTCTTAGGGTCCACCTGTACTTGATATCACGAGAGGTTTGTCCTTCGCTGTCTCATGTCCCTTAGTACGATCACCTCCACCTCCTTGCCCGTGGCTGCAAGTGGCATGATTTCATCCTTTTTCAGTGGCTGGCTCATATGCCATCGTGTCTTTGGACCGCATCTTCCTTCTCCCTGCTTCTGTCCTCATACACGTAGGTTGCTTCCACGTCGTGCCTATTGCACACACTGCTGTCACGGTCACTGGGGGGTTCGTGTCTTTGAGAATTTTGGTTTTCTTGGGATCTACGCTCAGGAGTGGGATTGCTGGGTCCCATGGGACGTCTATGTTTAGTCTCTTAAGGAACCTCCATACTGTTCTCCATAGTGGATGCACCGACTCCCACTCCCACCCACAGGGCAGGAGGGCTCCCTCTTCTCCACACCCTCTCCCTCACTTACTGCTGTAGATTTTCTGATGATGGCCACCCTGACCTGTGAGAGGCGATACCGCATGGCAATTCTGAGGTGCGTTTCTCTCACCCCTAGTGATGCCGAGCATCTTTTCATGGGCCCGAGGGCCATCTATGTGTCTTCTGTGGAGAGGTGTCCACTTAGATCTTTTACGCATTTTCTGGTGGGTTGACCGTTCTTTTGATGTTGAGCCGCAGGAGTGGTTTGTACGTTTTGGAGGTTAATTCCTCACGGGTACCTTCGTTTGCAGATATTGGTTCCCATTCTAAGGGTGGTCTTCTTGTTTTGTTTATGGTTTCCTTTGCTGTGCCGACGCTTTTAAGTTGAGTTAGGTCCCATTTGTTTCTTTTGGTGTTCATCATTCCGAGAGGTGGGGCAACAAAGAACCTGCTGCGATTTCTGTCAAAGCGTGTTCTGCCTCTGTTTTCCCCAAGAGGTTTGTAGTCTCCGCCCTTGCATTTAGATCTTCCATCTGTTTCCTTCTGTGTGTGGTGTTAGAGAGTATTCTGATTTCATTCTCTTTTTAATGTTCTAAGGAACCTCCACACTGTTCTCCACAGAGGCTGTACCAACTTACCTTCCCAACGACAGTGTAGGAGGGTTCCCTCTTCTCCACACCCTCTCCACCATGTACCGTTTGTAGACTTTCTGACAACGGCCATTCTGACCGGCGTGAGGCGATACCTCGTTGTAGTTTGACTGGCATTTCTCTAATATTGAGCCATGCTGACATCCTTTCATGTAGCCACGGTGTGAGGCAAACGTACCTCTTGCAATTGGCTGCTTGAACGTCTGCCCTCCTGGGAACCCTTTCTCCGTGACCTACGCCAGGACGTTGTTTGAGGGCAGCTGATTTTCCTTTACAGCCCTCAGGCCTTGTGAATAGTCAGCGCCCAGCAGCACAGGTTTTCAAGTTCTTGTTCTGGGAAAGAGCCACAGGGTGGCAGGATGCCTTCAAGCCCCACTCTTTTTGTTAAATTTCTCATTTAATTTTTATTTCATCGGCGTAGAGTTGATTTCCCATGTCGTGTCTGTTTTAGGTGTACAGGAACCTGACTCAGTTATCCATAGACGTGTGTGTGTTCCTTCTCGGGTTCTTTTCCCATGTAATTTCTTACAGTGTGCTCAGGAGAGTTCCCTGTGCTGGCCAGTGGGTCCCTTTCGCTTGTCTCTTTGATGTATTTCAGTGTGTGGTACGTGTTAACCCCAACCTCCTAATGTATCCCTCCCCTCAGTGTTCCCTTTTGGACATCATAAGTGTGTTTTCTAAGCCTGTGAGCCTGTTTCTGTTTTGTAAATGAGCCCACTCTGGACGCATTGCTAGATCCCAGCTATAAGTGATAGCTTCTGATATTTGTCTTTCTCTCTCTGACTTACCTCACTCAGTATGATAATCTCTCAGTCCATCCATGTTGCTGCAAGTGGTATGAGTTTGCTCTTTTTTTATGACTGACTCGTATTCCACTGTATACACGTACCGCGCATTCTTCACTTCTCTCTCATTAGACATTTCAGTTGATTCTATGTCTTGTAAATAGCACTGCCCTGAAAATGGGGGTGCACGTGTTGTTTCCAATTAGGATGTTCTCCAGATCTAAGCCCAGAAGTGGGATTGTCAGGTCATGTACAAACCCTATGTTTAGTTTTCTAAGGAAGCTCTGTACTGTTCTCCAGAGCAGCTGCAACCCGTTGCATCCCCACCAACAGTGTGAAGGACTCCCTTTTCCCCACACCCTCTCCAGCATTTATTCTCTGCAGATTGTGTTTGATGATGGCCATCCTGAGCGGTGTGAAATGGCACCTCGTTTTTCGTTGTGATTTGCCCTTCTTCAAGAATTAGTGATGTTGACCTACACGGAATCTAAAACTTGTCCTGATGAACTCAGTGACAAGAATAAGGACGCAGAGGCAGAGAGTGGACCGGAGAACTCGAGGTTTGGGAGGGGGCGGGGGGTGAAGGGGAAGCTGAGACGAAGCGAGAGAGTAGCACAGACATATATATACTACCAGCTGTAAAACAGATAGCCAGTGGGAAGTTGTTATATAACAAAGGGTGTTCAACTCGAGGATGGAAGATGCCTTAGAGGACTGGGAGGGGGAGGATGGGGGGGAGTCGAGGGAGGGAGGGAATACGGGGATATGTGTATAAAAACAGATGATTGAACTTGGTGTACCCCCCCCAAAAAAACAATAAATAAATTAAAAAAAAAAGAGTTAGTGATGTTGAGTATCTTTCTGATCTTTGTCTTGTTTTGTTTACATAGTGTGAGTAAAACTTAGCTCCTGCAGTTGGCTTTGTGAAAGTCGGCCCTGCATTGAATTCTTTTCCGACGATTTACCCCAGGGCTTCCTTGGGGACAGGTGTCCTGTGCAGCCCCGCAGGCCTTGTGAGGTTTCAGTGCCACTGGGCGCCGGCTTGAAAGTTGTAGTTACAGGAAACGGCCACAAGGCGGCAGCATTGCTTCATGCGCCACTCTGGTTACTCGGGCAACTGGAGCCTGGGGCAAAGTCCTGTTCCTGGGCTGTCAATCAGAGTGGCATGCGCCCGAAGAAACACCCAAGACTCGTCTCATTCCTTCTTCCCCCTCACCCTCTACCACCCCCCTGTTCACTCCCTGATGAACCCCAGCTCCTGGAATACCACCCTTCTGAGGGTGCTGTCATCCGTAGTTGGGGCGACCCTTAGGAAGGAGGCTGGTGGCCCCCTGTGACCCAGCAATCCCACTCCTGGGCGTAGACGCTGAGAAAACAAAAATTTTAGCAGACACGTGCACCCTAGCGATCATGGCGGCACGCTGTACAAAAGCCAATACGTGGAAGCAACCGAAGTGTCGGAGGACAGAAGCAGGGATAAAGGAGATGGGGCCCAGAGACACGATGGAATATGACTCAGCCATAAAAAAGGATGGAATAATGCTAACCCTAACCCTAGGGTACATCTGCTAATTTCAACCTCCTGATTCATGCCTCTCTCCCACCGTTCCCCTTTGGTAGCCAGAAGCTGGCTTTCTAAGTCTGAGCCTTTCTTTTGTAAATTAGTTCATTTGCATCCATTGTTACACGCCAACTATAAGTGATACCATATGACATTTATCTTTCTCTGTCTGACCCACGTCGCTTAGTGTGATCGTATCCAGGTCCTTCCGAGTTGCTGCCAACGGCCTTGCTTCATTCATTTCAGAGCTGAGTGACGTTCCGTTGTACACACGGACCGCACCTTTGTTAGCCATTCAGCTTTCTGTGGACATTTTGGCTGCGTCCAGGTCTAGGCTTTTGTAAACACTGCTGCACTGAAAGCTGCCTACGAGTCTCTTGTCCATTTAGGGTTTTCCCCCGGACGTGCACCCAGGAGTGGAATTGCTGGATGTTTAGATGTTAAAAGAACCTCCGTACTGTTGTCCTCCAGAGTGGCCGGTAGCAATTTACGTTCCCACTGCGGGAGTGTAGCAGCGTTCCCTCTTCTCCACACCTTCTCCAGCATTTCCGCTTTTCAGACTTTGTGATGATGGTCACTCTGACTGATGAGAGGTGATACCTCGTTGCAGTGTTGATTTACCGAGAACAACGTGGAGGTGCCATTAGAGGCAGATACAGGGCCACCATAGGATTCAGCCATCCCGCTGCTCAGAGCGTATCCGGAGAAGACCGGAATGCAAAAAGACACGTGCACCAAAACGTGCACTTTGGCACCACTTACACTAGCCCGGACCAGGAAGCAACCAAAATGTCCAAGGACCCAGCAATGGATAAAGAAGTAGTAGTTCCATTACACAGTGGAATATTACTCAGACGTGAAAAAGAATGAAATAATGCCACTATAGCAACCTAGATTAACCTAGTTGTAATCCTACTAAGTGAAGTGAGTTAGAAAGAAAAAGACAACCATCACATGATATCACTTCTACATGGAAAATAAACATAAATACCAATGAACCAACTGACAAAAGAGAAACAGACTCACACAGTTAGAAAACGAACTTATGCTTAGCAAAGGGGACCGATACCGGGAAGGGATAAATTAGGCAGTTGGGATTAGCAACCAGATGCTATTACAAACAAAATACATAATCAACAAGGGCCTGGGTATACCAAGGGAGGTCACCTCAACACTCTGTCATCACCTCTATGGGAAAGAAAATCTGAAAGTTAATAGATATATGGATACATGTAAACGAAAAAGACTCTGTACCCTTACAACAGAGTCGGGCTTTGAAGAAATCCTGCCGCCTTGTGGCCGTTTCCCGCAACAACAACTTTAAAGCTGCAGCTTATGGAGACAATATTCACAAGGAGTAAAGGATGTAAATCACAGCTGCGCTCCAACAATTCCCTGGGGTAAGTATTCTAAAAACAATTTTCACAAGGGCAGATCTTCATGAAGACCATATCAACAGGTAAATAAGACAACGTTTTAAAAAAAATAGCACGCCACACGCTGCTGAGTACGGCGAATTACTTGAGACGGGCCGCTCAACACTGCGAGGAGGGCTCACACCGGGCCACAGTCGGAAAGGCCGTGAATCAAAGGTCTGCAGACAGTAAAGCTACAGTGCTGGTGGAAAACAGGGGGCCCTCCTATGTTGCTGCTGGCATGGACACGGTAAGAGCCACGACCGAGAACAACGTGGAGGTGCCATTAGAGGTAGGTACAGAGCGACCGTAGCATTCAGCCATCCCACTGCTCAGAGCATATCCGGAGAAGACCAGAATTCAAAAAGACACGTGCACCAAAACGTGCACTTTGGCACCACTTGCCATAGCCCAGACCGGGAAGCAACCAAAATGTCCCAGCAGCCAGGAATGCATACAGAGGTAGTAGTTCCATTACACAGTGCTATATTACTCAGGCGGGAAAAGGAAGGAAGCCGGCAATCCCACGACTGGGCATACACCCAAAGAACACCAGAATTCAAAAAGACACACGGCCTCCAATGTTCATCGCGGCACTATTTACAACAGCCAGGACATGGAAGCAACCTAAATGTCCATCAACAGATGAATGGATAAAGAAGATGTGGTACACATATACAATGGAATCTTACTCAGCTATAAAAAGGGATGAGGTGGAGCTATATGTAATGAGGTGGATGGGCCTCGAGTCTGTCCTACAGCGTGAGGGAAGCCAGAAAGAGAAAAACAAATACTTTATGCTAACTCATATATACGGAATCTAAACAACAAAACAAAACAAAAAACAAAAAACAAAAAAACCCCAAAAAAACGGTACTGATGAACCCAGTGACAGGACAAGAATAAGGATGCAGATGCAGAGAATGGACTGGAGGACACGGGGTTGGGGGGGCAGGGGGCGAAGAGGAAGCTGGCACGAAGTGAGAGAGTAGCATCTGCTCAAACAATCCTGCATAGCCACGTAAAGGTCACGGATCTCGGGGATTTGAAAGGGTGGAGCAGGACGCCCTAACACGGAGTCTGTCTCCGATGGCAGTCACTGTCACGGTAACGTCCGCTGCGTGCACTAGGCTTGGCTGCACTGAAGGAGGGCCCGCCTGCATCTGAGGACTATGGGCCCAGGCAGAGGGGAACGGGCCCTGCAGGACCAAAAGGGGTCTCATTTGCCAGTCCATCCTCCCCACTCCCTCAGCCCCATGACAGTCCAGCCTTGGGACCCAAGCCTGCTCAGGGTCCGGGGATGTGACCCCGGCCCAGGTCACCGAGGCCTGAGGGGAAGAGTTTTGGCATTCCTTTTTTTTTTCTCTTTTCAATGTTAGTTGTTATTTTGTATCTTGTGATTTACAATGTTGCAGGTTTGTGCCTCTTGTTTTTCTTTCTGAGCTGTACAGCAACGTGATTGACGGATACAGAGACCTATATATGTTCTTTTTGGAGTTCTCGTCCCGTATGGGTTATTACAGAATGTTGAGTAGGGTTCCTTGTGCTATACCCTGGGCCCTCAGTGATTACTCTGTAAACAGTGGTGCGTATATACTAATCTCGACACGCTCACTTCCCCCTGCCCACCGCCGTTCCCTTTCGCTCACCATAAGATTCTTTCCTAAGTCTGCGAGGCTGTTTGTTTTGTAAAGAAGCTCATTTGCGTCCATTCTTAGGGTCCACCTGTACTTGATATCACGAGAGGTTTGTCCTTCGCTGTCTCATGTCCCTTAGTACGATCACCTCCACCTCCTTGCCCGTGGCTGCAAGTGGCATGATTTCATCCTTTTTCAGTGGCTGGCTCATATGCCATCGTGTCTTTGGACCGCATCTTCCTTCTCCCTGCTTCTGTCCTCATACACGTAGGTTGCTTCCACGTCGTGCCTATTGCACACACTGCTGTCACGGTCACTGGGGGGTTCGTGTCTTTGAGAATTTTGGTTTTCTTGGGATCTACGCTCAGGAGTGGGATTGCTGGGTCCCATGGGACGTCTATGTTTAGTCTCTTAAGGAACCTCCATACTGTTCTCCATAGTGGATGCACTGACTCCCACTCCCACCCACAGGGCAGGAGGGCTCCCTCTTCTCCACACCCTCTCCCTCACTTACTGCTGTAGATTTTCTGATGATGGCCACCCTGACCTGTGAGAGGCGATACCGCATGGCAATTCTGAGGTGCGTTTCTCTCACCCCTAGTGATGCCGAGCATCTTTTCATGGGCCCGAGGGCCATCTATGTGTCTTCTGTGGAGAGGTGTCCACTTAGATCTTTTACGCATTTTCTGGTGGGTTGACCGTTCTTTTGATGTTGAGCCGCAGGAGTGGTTTGTACGTTTTGGAGGTTAATTCCTCACGGGTACCTTCGTTTGCAGATATTGGTTCCCATTCTAAGGGTGGTCTTCTTGTTTTGTTTATGGTTTCCTTTGCTGTGCCGACGCTTTTAAGTTGAGTTAGGTCCCATTTGTTTCTTTTGGTGTTCATCATTCCGAGAGGTGGGGCAACAAAGAACCTGCTGCGATTTCTGTCAAAGCGTGTTCTGCCTCTGTTTTCCCCAAGAGGTTTGTAGTCTCCGCCCTTGCATTTAGATCTTCCATCTGTTTCCTTCTGTGTGTGGTGTTAGAGAGTATTCTGATTTCATTCTCTTTTTAATGTTCTAAGGAACCTCCACACTGTTCTCCACAGAGGCTGTACCAACTTACCTTCCCAACGACAGTGTAGGAGGGTTCCCTCTTCTCCACACCCTCTCCACCATGTACCGTTTGTAGACTTTCTGACAACGGCCATTCTGACCGGCGTGAGGCGATACCTCGTTGTAGTTTGACTGGCATTTCTCTAATATTGAGCCACGCTGACATCCTTTCATGTAGCCACGGTGTGAGGCAAACGTACCTCTTGCAATTGGCTGCTTGAACGTCTGCCCTCCTGGGAACCCTTTCTCCGTGACCTACGCCAGGACGTTGTTTGAGGGCAGCTGATTTTCCTTTACAGCCCTCAGGCCTTGTGAATAGTCAGCGCCCAGCAGCACAGGTTTTCAAGTTCTTGTTCTGGGAAAGAGCCACAGGGTGGCAGGATGCCTTCAAGCCCCACTCTTTTTGTTAAATTTCTCATTTAATTTTTATTTCATCGGCGTAGAGTTGATTTCCCATGTCGTGTCTGTTTTAGGTGTACAGGAACCTGACTCAGTTATCCATAGACGTGTGTGTGTTCCTTCTCGGGTTCTTTTCCCATGTAATTTCTTACAGTGTGCTCAGGAGAGTTCCCTGTGCTGGCCAGTGGGTCCCTTTCGCTTGTCTCTTTGATGTATTTCAGTGTGTGGTACGTGTTAACCCCAACCTCCTAATGTATCCCTCCCCTCAGTGTTCCCTTTTGGACATCATAAGTGTGTTTTCTAAGCCTGTGAGCCTGTTTCTGTTTTGTAAATGAGCCCACTCTGGACGCATTGCTAGATCCCAGCTATAAGTGATAGCTTCTGATATTTGTCTTTCTCTCTCTGACTTACCTCACTCAGTATGATAATCTCTCAGTCCATCCATGTTGCTGCAAGTGGTATGAGTTTGCTCTTTTTTTATGACTGACTCGTATTCCACTGTATACACGTACCGCGCATTCTTCACTTCTCTCTCATTAGACATTTCAGTTGATTCTATGTCTTGTAAATAGCACTGCCCTGAAAATGGGGGTGCACGTGTTGTTTCCAATTAGGATGTTCTCCAGATCTAAGCCCAGAAGTGGGATTGTCAGGTCATGTACAAACCCTATGTTTAGTTTTCTAAGGAAGCTCTGTACTGTTCTCCAGAGCAGCTGCAACCCGTTGCATCCCCACCAACAGTGTGAAGGACTCCCTTTTCCCCACACCCTCTCCAGCATTTATTCTCTGCAGATTGTGTTTGATGATGGCCATCCTGAGCGGTGTGAAATGGCACCTCGTTTTTCGTTGTGATTTGCCCTTCTTCAAGAATTAGTGATGTTGACCTACACGGAATCTAAAACTTGTCCTGATGAACTCAGTGACAAGAATAAGGACGCAGAGGCAGAGAGTGGACCGGAGAACTCGAGGTTTGGGAGGGGGCGGGGGGTGAAGGGGAAGCTGAGACGAAGCGAGAGAGTAGCACAGACATATATATACTACCAGCTGTAAAACAGATAGCCAGTGGGAAGTTGTTATATAACAAAGGGTGTTCAACTCGAGGATGGAAGGTGCCTTAGAGGACTGGGAGGGGGAGGATGGGGGGGAGTCGAGGGAGGGAGGGAATACGGGGATATGTGTATAAAAACAGATGATTGAACTTGGTGTACCCCCCCAAAAAAACAATAAATAAATTAAAAAAAAAAGAGTTAGTGATGTTGAGTATCTTTCTGATCTTTGTCTTGTTTTGTTTACATAGTGTGAGTAAAACTTAGCTCCTGCAGTTGGCTTTGTGAAAGTCGGCCCTGCATTGAATTCTTTTCCGACGATTTACCCCAGGGCTTCCTTGGGGACAGGTGTCCTGTGCAGCCCCGCAGGCCTTGTGAGGTTTCAGTGCCACTGGGCGCCGGCTTGAAAGTTGTAGTTACAGGAAACGGCCACAAGGCGGCAGCATTGCTTCATGCGCCACTCTGGTTACTCGGGCAACTGGAGCCTGGGGCAAAGTCCTGTTCCTGGGCTGTCAATCAGAGTGGCATGCGCCCGAAGAAACACCCAAGACTCGTCTCATTCCTTCTTCCCCCTCACCCTCTACCACCCCCCTGTTCACTCCCTGATGAACCCCAGCTCCTGGAATACCACCCTTCTGAGGGTGCTGTCATCCGTAGTTGGGGCGACCCTTAGGAAGGAGGCTGGTGGCCCCCTGTGACCCAGCAATCCCACTCCTGGGCGTAGACGCTGAGAAAACAAAAATTTTAGCAGACACGTGCACCCTAGCGATCATGGCGGCACGCTGTACAAAAGCCAATACGTGGAAGCAACCGAAGTGTCGGAGGACAGAAGCAGGGATAAAGGAGATGGGGCCCAGAGACACGATGGAATATGACTCAGCCATAAAAAAGGATGGAATAATGCTAACCCTAACCCTAGGGTACATCTGCTAATTTCAACCTCCTGATTCATGCCTCTCTCCCACCGTTCCCCTTTGGTAGCCAGAAGCTGGCTTTCTAAGTCTGAGCCTTTCTTTTGTAAATTAGTTCATTTGCATCCATTGTTACACGCCAACTATAAGTGATACCATATGACATTTATCTTTCTCTGTCTGACCCACGTCGCTTAGTGTGATCGTATCCAGGTCCTTCCGAGTTGCTGCCAACGGCCTTGCTTCATTCATTTCAGAGCTGAGTGACGTTCCGTTGTACACACGGACCGCACCTTTGTTAGCCATTCAGCTTTCTGTGGACATTTTGGCTGCGTCCAGGTCTAGGCTTTTGTAAACACTGCTGCACTGAAAGCTGGCTACGAGTCTCTTGTCCATTTAGGGTTTTCCCCCGGACGTGCACCCAGGAGTGGAATTGCTGGATGTTTAGATGTTAAAAGAACCTCTGTACTGTTGTCCTCCAGAGTGGCCGGTAGCAATTTACGTTCCCACTGCGGGAGTGTAGCAGCGTTCCCTCTTCTCCACACCTTCTCCAGCATTTCCGCTTTTCAGACTTTGTGATGATGGTCACTCTGACTGATGAGAGGTGATACCTCGTTGCAGTGTTGATTTACCGAGAACAACGTGGAGGTGCCATTAGAGGCAGATACAGGGCCACCATAGGATTCAGCCATCCCGCTGCTCAGAGCGTATCCGGAGAAGACCGGAATGCAAAAAGACACGTGCACCAAAACGTGCAATTTGGCACCACTTAAACTAGCCCGGACCAGGAAGCAACCAAAATGTCCAAGGACCCAGCAATGGATAAAGAAGTAGTAGTTCCATTACACAGTGGAATATTACTCAGACGTGAAAAAGAATGAAATAATGCCACTATAGCAACCTAGAGTAACCTAGTTGTAATCCTACTAAGTGAAGTGAGTTAGAAAGAAAAAGACAACCATCACATGATATCACTTCTACATGGAAAATAAACATAAATACCAATGAACCAACTGACAAAAGAGAAACAGACTCACACAGTTAGAAAACGAACTTATGCTTAGCAAAGGGGACCGATACCGGGAAGGGATAAATTAGGCAGTTGGGATTAGCAACCAGATGCTATTACAAACAAAATACATAATCAACAAGGGCCTGGGTATACCAAGGGAGGTCACCTCAACACTCTGTCATCACCTCTATGGGAAAGATAATCTGAAAGTTAATAGATATATGGATACATGTAAACGAAAAAGACTCTGTACCCTTACAGCAGAGTCGGGCTTTGAAGAAAATCTGCCGCCTTGTGGCCGTTTCCCGCAACAGCAACTTTAAAGCTGCAGCTTATGGAGACAATATTCACAAGGAGTAAAGGATGTAAATCACAGCTGCGCTCCAACAATTCCCTGGGGTAAGTATTCTAAAAACAATTTTCACAAGGGCAGATCTTCATGAAGACCATATCAACAGGTAAATAAGACAACGTTTTAAAAAAAATAGCACGCCACACGCTGCTGAGTACGGCGAATTACTTGAGACGGGCCGCTCAACACTGCGAGGAGGGCTCACACCTGGCCACAGTCGGAAAGGCCGTGAATCAAAGGTCTGCAGACAGTAAAGCTACAGTGCTGGTGGAAAACAGGGGGCCCTCCTATGTTGCTGCTGGCATGGACACGGTAAGAGCCACGACCGAGAACAACGTGGAGGTGCCATTAGAGGTAGGTACAGAGCGACCGTAGCATTCAGCCATCCCACTGCTCAGAGCATATCCGGAGAAGACCAGAATTCAAAAAGACACGTGCACCAAAACGTGCACTTTGGCACCACTTGCCATCGCCCAGACCGGGAAGCAACCAAAATGTCCAAGCAGCCAGGAATGCATACAGAGGTAGTAGTTCCATTACACAGTGCTATATTACTCAGGCGGGAAAAGGAAGGAAGCCGGCAATCCCACGACTGGGCATACACCCAAAGAACACCAGAATTCAAAAAGACACACGGCCTCCAATGTTCATCGCGGCACTATTTACAACAGCCAGGACATGGAAGCAACCTAAATGTCCATCAACAGATGAATGGATAAAGAAGATGTGGTACACATATACAATGGAATCTTACTCAGCTATAAAAAGGGATGAGGTGGAGCTATATGTAATGAGGTGGATGGGCCTCGAGTCTGTCCTACAGCGTGAGGGAAGCCAGAAAGAGAAAAACAAATACTTTATGCTAACTCATATATACGGAATCTAAACAACAAAACAAAACAAAAAACAAAAAACAAAAAAACCCCAAAAAAACGGTACTGATGAACCCAGTGACAGGACAAGAATAAGGATGCAGATGCAGAGAATGGACTGGAGGACACGGGGTTGGGGGGGCAGGGGGCGAAGAGGAAGCTGGCACGAAGTGAGAGAGTAGCATCTGCTCAAACAATCCTGCATAGCCACGTAAAGGTCACGGATCTCGGGGATTTGAAAGGGTGGAGCAGGACGCCCTAACACGGAGTCTGTCTCCGATGGCAGTCACTGTCACGGTAACGTCCGCTGCGTGCACTAGGCTTGGCTGCACTGAAGGAGGGCCCGCCTGCATCTGAGGACTATGGGCCCAGGCAGAGGGGAACGGGCCCTGCAGGACGAAAAGGGGTCTCATTTGCCAGTCCATCCTCCCCACTCCCTCAGCCCCACGACAGTCCAGCCTTGGGACCCAAGCCTGCTCAGGGTCCGGGGATGAGACCCCGGCCCAGGTCACCGAGGCATGAGGGGAAGAGTTTTGGCATTCCTTTTTTTTTTTCTCTTTTCAATGTTAGTTGTTATTTTGTATCTTGTGATTTACAATGTTGCAGGTTTGTGCCTCTTGCTTTTCTTTCTGAGCTGTACAGCAACGTGATTGACGGATACAGAGACCTATATATGTTCTTTTTGGAGTTCTCGTCCCGTATGGGTTATTACAGAATGTTGAGTAGGGTTCCTTGTGCTATACCCTGGGCCCTCAGTGATTACTCTGTAAACAGTGGTGCGTATATACTAATCTCGACACGCTCACTTCCCCCTGCCCACCGCCGTTCCCTTTCGCTCACCATAAGATTCTTTCCTAAGTCTGCGAGGCTGTTTGTTTTGTAAAGAAGCTCATTTGCGTCCATTCTTAGGGTCCACCTGTACTTGATATCACGAGAGGTTTGTCCTTCGCTGTCTCATGTCCCTCAGTACGATCACCTCCACCTCCTTGCCCGTGGCTGCAAGTGGCATGATTTCATCCTTTTTCAGTGGCTGGCTCATATGCCATCGTGTCTTTGGACCGCATCTTCCTTCTCCCTGCTTCTGTCCTCATACACGTAGGTTGCTTCCACGTCGTGCCTATTGCACACACTGCTGTCACGGTCACTGGGGGGTTCGTGTCTTTGAGAATTTTGGTTTTCTTGGGATCTACGCTCAGGAGTGGGATTGCTGGGTCCCATGGGACGTCTATGTTTAGTCTCTTAAGGAACCTCCATACTGTTCTCCATAGTGGATGCACCGACTCCCACTCCCACCCACAGGGCAGGAGGGCTCCCTCTTCTCCACACCCTCTCCCTCACTGACTGCTGTAGATTTTCTGATGATGGCCACCCTGACCTGTGAGAGGCGATACCGCATGGCAATTCTGAGGTGCGTTTCTCTCACCCCTAGTGATGCCGAGCATCTTTTCATGGGCCCGAGGGCCATCTATGTGTCTTCTGTGGAGAGGTGTCCACTTAGATCTTTTACGCATTTTCTGGTGGGTTGACCGTTCTTTTGATGTTGAGCCGCAGGAGTGGTTTGTACGTTTTGGAGGTTAATTCCTCACGGGTACCTTCGTTTGCAGATATTGGTTCCCATTCTAAGGGTGGTCTTCTTGTTTTGTTTATGGTTTCCTTTGCTGTGCCGACGCTTTTAAGTTGAGTTAGGTCCCATTTGTTTCTTTTGGTGTTCATCATTCTGAGAGGTGGGGCAACAAAGAACCTGCTGCGATTTCTGTCAAAGCGTGTTCTGCCTCTGTTTTCCCCAAGAGGTTTGTAGTCTCCGCCCTTGCATTTAGATCTTCCATCTGTTTCCTTCTGTGTGTGGTGTTAGAGAGTATTCTGATTTCATTCTCTTTTTAATGTTCTAAGGAACCTCCACACTGTTCTCCACAGAGGCTGTACCAACTTACCTTCCCAACGACAGTGTAGGAGGGTTCCCTCTTCTCCACACCCTCTCCACCATGTACCGTTTGTAGACTTTCTGACAACGGCCATTCTGACCGGCGTGAGGCGATACCTCGTTGTAGTTTGACTGGCATTTCTCTAATATTGAGCCACGCTGACATCCTTTCACGTAGCCAGGGCGTGAGGCAAACGTACCTCTTGCAATTGGCTGCTTGAACGTCTGCCCTCCTGGGAACCCTTTCTCCGTGACCTACGCCAGGACGTTGTTTGAGGGCAGCTGATTTTCCTTTACAGCCCTCAGGCCTTGTGAATAGTCAGCGCCCAGCAGCACAGGTTTTCAAGTTCTTCTTCTGGGAAAGAGCCACAGGGTGGCAGGATGCCTTCAAGCCCCACTCTTTTTGTTAAATTTCTCATTTAATTTTTATTTCATCGGCGTAGAGTTGATTTCCCATGTCGTGTCTGTTTTAGGTGTACAGGAACCTGACTCAGTTATCCATAGACGTGTGTGTGTTCCTTCTCGGGTTCTTTTCCCATGTAATTTCTTACAGTGTGCTCAGGAGAGTTCCCTGGGCTGGCCAGTGGGTCCCTTTCGCTTGTCTCTTTGATGTATTTCAGTGTGTGGTACGTGTTAACCCCAACCTCCTAATGTATCCCTCCCCTCAGTGTTCCCTTTTGGACATCATAAGTGTGTTTTCTAAGCCTGTGAGCCTGTTTCTGTTTTGTAAATGAGCCCACTCTGGACGCATTGCTAGATCCCAGCTATAAGTGATAGCTTCTGATATTTGTCTTTCTCTCTCTGACTTACCTCACTCAGTATGATAATCTCTCAGTCCATCCATGTTGCTGCAAGTGGTATGAGTTTGCTCTTTTTTTATGACTGACTCGTATTCCACTGTATACACGTACCGCGCATTCTTCACTTCTCTCTCATTAGACATTTCAGTTGATTCTATGTCTTGTAAATAGCACTGCCCTGAAAATGGGGGTGCACGTGTTGTTTCCAATTAGGATGTTCTCCAGATCTAAGCCCAGAAGTGGGATTGTCAGGTCATGTACAAACCCTATGTTTAGTTTTCTAAGGAAGCTCTGTACTGTTCTCCAGAGCAGCTGCAACCCGTTGCATCCCCACCAACAGTGTGAAGGACTCCCTTTTCCCCACACCCTCTCCAGCATTTATTCTCCGCAGATTGTGTTTGATGATGGCCATCCTGAGCGGTGTGAAATGGCACCTCGTTTTTCGTTGTGATTTGCCCTTCTTCAAGAATTAGTGATGTTGACCTACACGGAATCTGAAACTTGTCCTGATGAACTCAGTGACAAGAATAAGGACGCAGAGGCAGAGAGTGGACCGGAGAACTCGAGGTTTGGGAGGGGGCGGGGGGTGAAGGGGAAGCTGAGACGAAGCGAGAGAGTAGCACAGACATATATATACTACCAGCTGTAAAACAGATAGCCAGTGGGAAGTTGTTATATAACAAAGGGTGTTCAACTCGAGGATGGAAGATGCCTTAGAGGACTGGGAGGGGGAGGATGGGGGGGAGTCGAGGGAGGGAGGGAATACGGGGATATGTGTATAAAAACAGATGATTGAACTTGGTGTACCCCCCCCAAAAAAACAATAAATAAATTAAAAAAAAGAGTTAGTGATGTTGAGTATCTTTCTGATCTTTGTCTTGTTTTGTTTACATAGTGTGAGTAAAACTTAGCTCCTGCAGTTGGCTTTGTGAAAGTCGGCCCTGCATTGAATTCTTTTCCGACGATTTACCCCAGGGCTTCCTTGGGGACAGGTGTCCTGTGCAGCCCCGCAGGCCTTGTGAGGTTTCAGTGCCACTGGGCGCCGGCTTGAAAGTTGTAGTTACAGGAAACGGCCACAAGGCGGCAGCATTGCTTCATGCGCCACTCTGGTTACTCGGGCAACTGGAGCCTGGGGCAAAGTCCTGTTCCTGGGCTGTCAATCAGAGTGGCATGCGCCCGAAGAAACACCCAAGACTCGTCTCATTCCTTCTTCCCCCTCACCCTCTACCACCTCCCTGTTCACTCCCTGATGAACCCCAGCTCCTGGAATACCACCCTTCTGAGGGTGCTGTCATCCGTAGTTGGGGCGACCCTTAGGAAGGAGGCTGGTGGCCCCCTGTGACCCAGCAATCCCACTCCTGGGCGTAGACGCTGAGAAAACAAAAATTTTAGCAGACACGTGCACCCTAGCGATCATGGCAGCACGCTGTACAAAAGCCAATACGTGGAAGCAACCGAAGTGTCGGAGGACAGAAGCAGGGATAAAGGAGATGGGGCCCAGAGACATGATGGAATATGACTCAGCCATAAAAAAGGATGGAATAATGCTAACCCTAACCCTAGGGTACATCTGCTAATTTCAACCTCCTGATTCATGCCTCTCTCCCACCGTTCCCCTTTGGTAGCCAGAAGCTGGCTTTCTAAGTCTGAGCCTTTCTTTTGTAAATTAGTTCATTTGCATCCATTGTTACATGCCAACTATAAGTGATACCATATGACATTTATCTTTCTCTGTCTGACCCACATCGCTTAGTGTGATCGTATCCAGGTCCTTCCGAGTTGCTGCCAACGGCCTTGCTTCATTCATTTCAGAGCTGAGTGACGTTCCGTTGTACACACGGACCGCACCTTTGTTAGCCATTCAGCTTTCTGTGGACATTTTGGCTGCGTCCAGGTCTAGGCTTTTGTAAACACTGCTGCACTGAAAGCTGCCTACGAGTCTCTTGTCCATTTAGGGTTTTCCCCCGGACGTGCACCCAGGAGTGGAATTGCTGGATGTTTAGATGTTAAAAGAACCTCCGTACTGTTGTCCTCCAGAGTGGCCGGTAGCAATTTACGTTCCCACTGCGGGAGTGTAGCAGCGTTCCCTCTTGTCCACACCTTCTCCAGCATTTCCGCTTTTCAGACTTTGTGATGATGGTCACTCTGACTGATGAGAGGTGATACCTCGTTGCAGTGTTGATTTACCGAGAACAACGTGGAGGTGCCATTAGAGGCAGATACAGGGCCACCATAGGATTCAGCCATCCCGCTGCTCAGAGCGTATCCGGAGAAGACCGGAATGCAAAAAGACACGTGCACCAAAACGTGCACTTTGGCACCACTTACACTAGCCCGGACCAGGAAGCAACCAAAATGTCCAAGGACCCAGCAATGGATAAAGAAGTAGTAGTTCCATTACACAGTGGAATATTACTCAGACGTGAAAAAGAATGAAATAATGCCACTATAGCAACCTAGATTAACCTAGTTGTAATCCTACTAAGTGAAGTGAGTTAGAAAGAAAAAGACAACCATCACATGATATCACTTCTACATGGAAAATAAACATAAATACCAATGAACCAACTGACAAAAGAGAAACAGACTCACACAGTTAGAAAACGAACTTATGCTTAGCAAAGGGGACCGATACCGGGAAGGGATAAATTAGGCAGTTGGGATTAGCAACCAGATGCTATTACAAACAAAATACATAATCAACAAGGGCCTGGGTATACCAAGGGAGGTCACCTCAACACTCTGTCATCACCTCTATGGGAAAGAAAATCTGAAAGTTAATAGATATATGGATACATGTAAACGAAAAAGACTCTGTACCCTTACAACAGAGTCGGGCTTTGAAGAAATCCTGCCGCCTTGTGGCCGTTTCCCGCAACAGCAACTTTAAAGCTGCAGCTTATGGAGACAATATTCACAAGGAGTAAAGGATGTAAATCACAGCTGCGCTCCAACAATTCCCTGGGGTAAGTATTCTAAAAACAATTTTCACAAGGGCAGATCTTCATGAAGACCATATCAACAGGTAAATAAGACAACGTTTTAAAAAAAATAGCACGCCACACGCTGCTGAGTACGGCGAATTACTTGAGACGGGCCGCTCAACACTGCGAGGAGGGCTCACACCTGGCCACAGTCGGAAAGGCCGTGAATCAAAGGTCTGCAGACAGTAAAGCTACAGTGCTGGTGGAAAACAGGGGGCCCTCCTATGTTGCTGCTGGCATGGACACGGTAAGAGCCACGACCGAGAACAACGTGGAGGTGCCATTAGAGGTAGGTACAGAGCGACCGTAGGATTCAGCCATCCCACTGCTCAGAGCATATCCGGAGAAGACCAGAATTCAAAAAGACACGTGCACCAAAACGTGCACTTTGGCACCACTTGCCATCGCCCAGACCGGGAAGCAACCAAAATGTCCAAGCAGCCAGGAATGCATACAGAGGTAGTAGTTCCATTACACAGTGCTATATTACTCAGGCGGGAAAAGGAAGGAAGCCGGCAATCCCACGACTGGGCATACACCCAAAGAACACCAGAATTCAAAAAGACACACGGCCTCCAATGTTCATCGCGGCACTATTTACAACAGCCAGGACATGGAAGCAACCTAAATGTCCATCAACAGATGAATGGATAAAGAAGATGTGGTACACATATACAATGGAATCTTACTCAGCTATAAAAGGGGATGAGGTGGAGCTATATGTAATGAGGTGGATGGGCCTCGAGTCTGTCCTACAGCGTGAGGGAAGCCAGAAAGAGAAAAACAAATACTTTATGCTAACTCATATATACGGAATCTAAAAAAACAAAACAAAACAAAAAACAAAAAACAAAAAAAAACCAAAAAAAACGGTACTGATGAACCCAGTGACAGGACAAGAATAAGGATGCAGATGCAGAGAATGGACTGGAGGACACGGGGTTGGGGGGGCAGGGGGCGAAGAGGAAGCTGGCACGAAGTGAGAGAGTAGCATCTGCTCAAACAATCCTGCATAGCCACGTAAAGGTCACGGATCTCGGGGATTTGAAAGGGTGGAGCAGGACGCCCTAACACGGAGTCTGTCTCCGATGGCAGTCACTGTCACGGTAACGTCCGCTGCGTGCACGAGGCTTGGCTGCACTGAAGGAGGGCCCGCCTGCATCTGAGGACTATGGGCCCAGGCAGAGGGGAACGGGCCCTGCAGGACCAAAAGGGGTCTCATTTGCCAGTCCATCCTCCCCACTCCCTCAGCCCCACGACAGTCCAGCCTTGGGACCCAAGCCTGCTCAGGGTCCGGGGATGTGACCCCGGCCCAGGTCACCGAGGCCTGAGGGGAAGAGTTTTGGCATTCCTTTTTTTTTTTCTCTCTTTTCAATGTTAGTTGTTATTTTGTATCTTGTGATTTACAATGTTGCAGGTTTGTGCCTCTTGTTTTTCTTTCTGAGCTGTACAGCAACGTGATTGACGGATACAGAGACCTATATATGTTCTTTTTGGAGTTCTCGTCCCGTATGGGTTATTACGGAATGTTGAGTAGGGTTCCTTGTGCTATACCCTGGGCCCTCAGTGATTACTCTGTAAACAGTGGTGCGTATATACTAATCTCGACACGCTCACTTCCCCCTGCCCACCGCCGTTCCCTTTCGCTCACCATAAGATTCTTTCCTAAGTCTGCGAGGCTGTTTGTTTTGTAAAGAAGCTCATTTGCGTCCATTCTTAGGGTCCACCTGTACTTGATATCACGAGAGGTTTGTCCTTCGCTGTCTCATGTCCCTTAGTACGATCACCTCCACCTCCTTGCCCGTGGCTGCAAGTGGCATGATTTCATCCTTTTTCAGTGGCTGGCTCATATTCCATCGTGTCTTTGGACCGCATCTTCCTTCTCCCTGCTTCTGTCCTCATACACGTAGGTTGCTTCCACGTCGTGCCTATTGCACACACTGCTGTCACGGTCACTGGGGGGTTCGTGTCTTTGAGAATTTTGGTTTTCTTGGGATCTACGCTCAGGAGTGGGATTGCTGGGTCCCATGGGACGTCTATGTTTAGTCTCTTAAGGAACCTCCATACTGTTCTCCATAGTGGATGCACCGACTCCCACTCCCACCCACAGGGCAGGAGGGCTCCCTCTTCTCCACACCCTCTCCCTCACTTACTGCTGTAGATTTTCTGATGATGGCCACCCTGACCTGTGAGAGGCGATACCGCATGGCAATTCTGAGGTGCGTTTCTCTCACCCCTAGTGATGCCGAGCATCTTTTCATGGGCCCGAGGGCCATCTATGTGTCTTCTGTGGAGAGGTGTCCACTTAGATCTTTTACGCATTTTCTGGTGGGTTGACCGTTCTTTTGATGTTGAGCCGCAGGAGTGGTTTGTACGTTTTGGAGGTTAATTCCTCACGGGTACCTTCGTTTGCAGATATTGGTTCCCATTCTAAGGGTGGTCTTCTTGTTTTGTTTATGGTTTCCTTTGCTGTGCCGACGCTTTTAAGTTGAGTTAGGTCCCATTTGTTTCTTTTGGTGTTCATCATTCTGAGAGGTGGGGCAACAAAGAACCTGCTGCGATTTCTGTCAAAGCGTGTTCTGCCTCTGTTTTCCCCAAGAGGTTTGTAGTCTCCGCCCTTGCATTTAGATCTTCCATCTGTTTCCTTCTGTGTGTGGTGTTAGAGAGTATTCTGATTTCATTCTCTTTTTAATGTTCTAAGGAACCTCCACACTGTTCTCCACAGAGGCTGTACCAACTTACCTTCCCAACGACAGTGTAGGAGGGTTCCCTCTTCTCCACACCCTCTCCACCATGTACCGTTTGTAGACTTTCTGACAACGGCCATTCTGACCGGCGTGAGGCGATACCTCGTTGTAGTTTGACTGGCATTTCTCTAATATTGAGCCACGCTGACATCCTTTCACGTAGCCACGGCGTGAGGCAAACGTACCTCTTGCAATTGGCTGCTTGAACGTCTGCCCTCCTGGGAACCCTTTCTCCGTGACCTACGCCAGGACGTTGTTTGAGGGCAGCTGATTTTCCTTTACAGCCCTCAGGCCTTGTGAATAGTCAGCGCCCAGCAGCACAGGTTTTCAAGTTCTTGTTCTGGGAAAGAGCCACAGGGTGGCAGGATGCCTTCAAGCCCCACTCTTTTTGTTAAATTTCTCATTTAATTTTTATTTCATCGGCGTAGAGTTGATTTCCCATGTCGTGTCTGTTTTAGGTGTACAGGAACCTGACTCAGTTATCCATAGACGTGTGTGTGTTCCTTCTCGGGTTCTTTTCCCATGTAATTTCTTACAGTGTGCTCAGGAGAGTTCCCTGTGCTGGCCAGTGGGTCCCTTTCGCTTGTCTCTTTGATGTATTTCAGTGTGTGGTACGTGTTAACCCCAACCTCCTAATGTATCCCTCCCCTCAGTGTTCCCTTTTGGACATCATAAGTGTGTTTTCTAAGCCTGTGAGCCTGTTTCTGTTTTGTAAATGAGCCCACTCTGGACGCATTGCTAGATCCCAGCTATAAGTGATAGCTTCTGATATTTGTCTTTCTCTCTCTGACTTACCTCACTCAGTATGATAATCTCTCAGTCCATCCATGTTGCTGCAAGTGGTATGAGTTTGCTCTTTTTTTATGACTGACTCGTATTCCACTGTATACACGTACCGCGCATTCTTCACTTCTCTCTCATTAGACATTTCAGTTGATTCTATGTCTTGTAAATAGCACTGCCCTGAAAATGGGGGTGCACGTGTTGTTTCCAATTAGGATGTTCTCCAGATCTAAGCCCAGAAGTGGGATTGTCAGGTCATGTACAAACCCTA
Source organism: Hippopotamus amphibius kiboko (assembly GCF_030028045.1). Classification (NCBI taxonomy): domain Eukaryota; kingdom Metazoa; phylum Chordata; class Mammalia; order Artiodactyla; family Hippopotamidae; genus Hippopotamus; species Hippopotamus amphibius. Next base: position 212,322 of record NC_080203.1, read on the forward strand.
TGTTTAGTTTTCTAAGGAAGCTCTGTACTGTTCTCCAGAGCAGCTGCAACCCGTTGCATCCCCACCAACAGTGTGAAGGACTCCCTTTTCCCCACACCCTCTCCAGCATTTATTCTCTGCAGATTGTGTTTGATGATGGCCATCCTGAGCGGTGTGAAATGGCACCTCGTTTTTCGTTGTGATTTGCCCTTCTTCAAGAATTAGTGATGTTGACCTACACGGAATCTAAAACTTGTCCTGATGAACTCAGTGACAAGAATAAGGACGCAGAGGCAGAGAGTGGACCGGAGAACTCGAGGTTTGGGAGGGGGCGGGGGGTGAAGGGGAAGCTGAGACGAAGCGAGAGAGTAGCACAGACATATATATACTACCAGCTGTAAAACAGATAGCCAGTGGGAAGTTGTTATATAACAAAGGGTGTTCAACTCGAGGATGGAAGGTGCCTTAGAGGACTGGGAGGGGGAGGATGGGGGGGAGTCGAGGGAGGGAGGGAATACGGGGATATGTGTATAAAAACAGATGATTGAACTTGGTGTACCCCCCCAAAAAAACAATAAATAAATTAAAAAAAAAAGAGTTAGTGATGTTGAGTATCTTTCTGATCTTTGTCTTGTTTTGTTTACATAGTGTGAGTAAAACTTAGCTCCTGCAGTTGGCTTTGTGAAAGTCGGCCCTGCATTGAATTCTTTTCCGACGATTTACCCCAGGGCTTCCTTGGGGACAGGTGTCCTGTGCAGCCCCGCAGGCCTTGTGAGGTTTCAGTGCCACTGGGCGCCGGCTTGAAAGTTGTAGTTACAGGAAACGGCCACAAGGCGGCAGCATTGCTTCATGCGCCACTCTGGTTACTCGGGCAACTGGAGCCTGGGGCAAAGTCCTGTTCCTGGGCTGTCAATCAGAGTGGCATGCGCCCGAAGAAACACCCAAGACTCGTCTCATTCCTTCTTCCCCCTCACCCTCTACCACCCCCCTGTTCACTCCCTGATGAACCCCAGCTCCTGGAATACCACCCTTCTGAGGGTGCTGTCATCCGTAGTTGGGGCGACCCTTAGGAAGGAGGCTGGTGGCCCCCTGTGACCCAGCAATCCCACTCCTGGGCGTAGACGCTGAGAAAACAAAAATTTTAGCAGACACGTGCACCCTAGCGATCATGGCGGCACGCTGTACAAAAGCCAATACGTGGAAGCAACCGAAGTGTCGGAGGACAGAAGCAGGGATAAAGGAGATGGGGCCCAGAGACACGATGGAATATGACTCAGCCATAAAAAAGGATGGAATAATGCTAACCCTAACCCTAGGGTACATCTGCTAATTTCAACCTCCTGATTCATGCCTCTCTCCCACCGTTCCCCTTTGGTAGCCAGAAGCTGGCTTTCTAAGTCTGAGCCTTTCTTTTGTAAATTAGTTCATTTGCATCCATTGTTACACGCCAACTATAAGTGATACCATATGACATTTATCTTTCTCTGTCTGACCCACGTCGCTTAGTGTGATCGTATCCAGGTCCTTCCGAGTTGCTGCCAACGGCCTTGCTTCATTCATTTCAGAGCTGAGTGACGTTCCGTTGTACACACGGACCGCACCTTTGTTAGCCATTCAGCTTTCTGTGGACATTTTGGCTGCGTCCAGGTCTAGGCTTTTGTAAACACTGCTGCACTGAAAGCTGGCTACGAGTCTCTTGTCCATTTAGGGTTTTCCCCCGGACGTGCACCCAGGAGTGGAATTGCTGGATGTTTAGATGTTAAAAGAACCTCTGTACTGTTGTCCTCCAGAGTGGCCGGTAGCAATTTACGTTCCCACTGCGGGAGTGTAGCAGCGTTCCCTCTTCTCCACACCTTCTCCAGCATTTCCGCTTTTCAGACTTTGTGATGATGGTCACTCTGACTGATGAGAGGTGATACCTCGTTGCAGTGTTGATTTACCGAGAACAACGTGGAGGTGCCATTAGAGGCAGATACAGGGCCACCATAGGATTCAGCCATCCCGCTGCTCAGAGCGTATCCGGAGAAGACCGGAATGCAAAAAGACACGTGCACCAAAACGTGCAATTTGGCACCACTTAAACTAGCCCGGACCAGGAAGCAACCAAAATGTCCAAGGACCCAGCAATGGATAAAGAAGTAGTAGTTCCATTACACAGTGGAATATTACTCAGACGTGAAAAAGAATGAAATAATGCCACTATAGCAACCTAGAGTAACCTAGTTGTAATCCTACTAAGTGAAGTGAGTTAGAAAGAAAAAGACAACCATCACATGATATCACTTCTACATGGAAAATAAACATAAATACCAATGAACCAACTGACAAAAGAGAAACAGACTCACACAGTTAGAAAACGAACTTATGCTTAGCAAAGGGGACCGATACCGGGAAGGGATAAATTAGGCAGTTGGGATTAGCAACCAGATGCTATTACAAACAAAATACATAATCAACAAGGGCCTGGGTATACCAAGGGAGGTCACCTCAACACTCTGTCATCACCTCTATGGGAAAGATAATCTGAAAGTTAATAGATATATGGATACATGTAAACGAAAAAGACTCTGTACCCTTACAGCAGAGTCGGGCTTTGAAGAAAATCTGCCGCCTTGTGGCCGTTTCCCGCAACAGCAACTTTAAAGCTGCAGCTTATGGAGACAATATTCACAAGGAGTAAAGGATGTAAATCACAGCTGCGCTCCAACAATTCCCTGGGGTAAGTATTCTAAAAACAATTTTCACAAGGGCAGATCTTCATGAAGACCATATCAACAGGTAAATAAGACAACGTTTTAAAAAAAATAGCACGCCACACGCTGCTGAGTACGGCGAATTACTTGAGACGGGCCGCTCAACACTGCGAGGAGGGCTCACACCTGGCCACAGTCGGAAAGGCCGTGAATCAAAGGTCTGCAGACAGTAAAGCTACAGTGCTGGTGGAAAACAGGGGGCCCTCCTATGTTGCTGCTGGCATGGACACGGTAAGAGCCACGACCGAGAACAACGTGGAGGTGCCATTAGAGGTAGGTACAGAGCGACCGTAGGATTCAGCCATCCCACTGCTCAGAGCATATCCGGAGAAGACCAGAATTCAAAAAGACACGTGCACCAAAACGTGCACTTTGGCACCACTTGCCATCGCCCAGACCGGGAAGCAACCAAAATGTCCAAGCAGCCAGGAATGCATACAGAGGTAGTAGTTCCATTACACAGTGCTATATTACTCAGGCGGGAAAAGGAAGGAAGCCGGCAATCCCACGACTGGGCATACACCCAAAGAACACCAGAATTCAAAAAGACACACGGCCTCCAATGTTCATCGCGGCACTATTTACAACAGCCAGGACATGGAAGCAACCTAAATGTCCATCAACAGATGAATGGATAAAGAAGATGTGGTACACATATACAATGGAATCTTACTCAGCTATAAAAAGGGATGAGGTGGAGCTATATGTAATGAGGTGGATGGGCCTCGAGTCTGTCCTACAGCGTGAGGGAAGCCAGAAAGAGAAAAACAAATACTTTATGCTAACTCATATATACGGAATCTAAACAACAAAACAAAACAAAAAACAAAAAACAAAAAAACCCCAAAAAAACGGTACTGATGAACCCAGTGACAGGACAAGAATAAGGATGCAGATGCAGAGAATGGACTGGAGGACACGGGGTTGGGGGGGCAGGGGGCGAAGAGGAAGCTGGCACGAAGTGAGAGAGTAGCATCTGCTCAAACAATCCTGCATAGCCACGTAAAGGTCACGGATCTCGGGGATTTGAAAGGGTGGAGCAGGACGCCCTAACACGGAGTCTGTCTCCGATGGCAGTCACTGTCACGGTAACGTCCGCTGCGTGCACTAGGCTTGGCTGCACTGAAGGAGGGCCCGCCTGCATCTGAGGACTATGGGCCCAGGCAGAGGGGAACGGGCCCTGCAGGACGAAAAGGGGTCTCATTTGCCAGTCCATCCTCCCCACTCCCTCAGCCCCACGACAGTCCAGCCTTGGGACCCAAGCCTGCTCAGGGTCCGGGGATGAGACCCCGGCCCAGGTCACCGAGGCATGAGGGGAAGAGTTTTGGCATTCCTTTTTTTTTTTCTCTTTTCAATGTTAGTTGTTATTTTGTATCTTGTGATTTACAATGTTGCAGGTTTGTGCCTCTTGCTTTTCTTTCTGAGCTGTACAGCAACGTGATTGACGGATACAGAGACCTATATATGTTCTTTTTGGAGTTCTCGTCCCGTATGGGTTATTACAGAATGTTGAGTAGGGTTCCTTGTGCTATACCCTGGGCCCTCAGTGATTACTCTGTAAACAGTGGTGCGTATATACTAATCTCGACACGCTCACTTCCCCCTGCCCACCGCCGTTCCCTTTCGCTCACCATAAGATTCTTTCCTAAGTCTGCGAGGCTGTTTGTTTTGTAAAGAAGCTCATTTGCGTCCATTCTTAGGGTCCACCTGTACTTGATATCACGAGAGGTTTGTCCTTCGCTGTCTCATGTCCCTCAGTACGATCACCTCCACCTCCTTGCCCGTGGCTGCAAGTGGCATGATTTCATCCTTTTTCAGTGGCTGGCTCATATGCCATCGTGTCTTTGGACCGCATCTTCCTTCTCCCTGCTTCTGTCCTCATACACGTAGGTTGCTTCCACGTCGTGCCTATTGCACACACTGCTGTCACGGTCACTGGGGGGTTCGTGTCTTTGAGAATTTTGGTTTTCTTGGGATCTACGCTCAGGAGTGGGATTGCTGGGTCCCATGGGACGTCTATGTTTAGTCTCTTAAGGAACCTCCATACTGTTCTCCATAGTGGATGCACCGACTCCCACTCCCACCCACAGGGCAGGAGGGCTCCCTCTTCTCCACACCCTCTCCCTCACTGACTGCTGTAGATTTTCTGATGATGGCCACCCTGACCTGTGAGAGGCGATACCGCATGGCAATTCTGAGGTGCGTTTCTCTCACCCCTAGTGATGCCGAGCATCTTTTCATGGGCCCGAGGGCCATCTATGTGTCTTCTGTGGAGAGGTGTCCACTTAGATCTTTTACGCATTTTCTGGTGGGTTGACCGTTCTTTTGATGTTGAGCCGCAGGAGTGGTTTGTACGTTTTGGAGGTTAATTCCTCACGGGTACCTTCGTTTGCAGATATTGGTTCCCATTCTAAGGGTGGTCTTCTTGTTTTGTTTATGGTTTCCTTTGCTGTGCCGACGCTTTTAAGTTGAGTTAGGTCCCATTTGTTTCTTTTGGTGTTCATCATTCTGAGAGGTGGGGCAACAAAGAACCTGCTGCGATTTCTGTCAAAGCGTGTTCTGCCTCTGTTTTCCCCAAGAGGTTTGTAGTCTCCGCCCTTGCATTTAGATCTTCCATCTGTTTCCTTCTGTGTGTGGTGTTAGAGAGTATTCTGATTTCATTCTCTTTTTAATGTTCTAAGGAACCTCCACACTGTTCTCCACAGAGGCTGTACCAACTTACCTTCCCAACGACAGTGTAGGAGGGTTCCCTCTTCTCCACACCCTCTCCACCATGTACCGTTTGTAGACTTTCTGACAACGGCCATTCTGACCGGCGTGAGGCGATACCTCGTTGTAGTTTGACTGGCATTTCTCTAATATTGAGCCACGCTGACATCCTTTCACGTAGCCAGGGCGTGAGGCAAACGTACCTCTTGCAATTGGCTGCTTGAACGTCTGCCCTCCTGGGAACCCTTTCTCCGTGACCTACGCCAGGACGTTGTTTGAGGGCAGCTGATTTTCCTTTACAGCCCTCAGGCCTTGTGAATAGTCAGCGCCCAGCAGCACAGGTTTTCAAGTTCTTCTTCTGGGAAAGAGCCACAGGGTGGCAGGATGCCTTCAAGCCCCACTCTTTTTGTTAAATTTCTCATTTAATTTTTATTTCATCGGCGTAGAGTTGATTTCCCATGTCGTGTCTGTTTTAGGTGTACAGGAACCTGACTCAGTTATCCATAGACGTGTGTGTGTTCCTTCTCGGGTTCTTTTCCCATGTAATTTCTTACAGTGTGCTCAGGAGAGTTCCCTGTGCTGGCCAGTGGGTCCCTTTCGCTTGTCTCTTTGATGTATTTCAGTGTGTGGTACGTGTTAACCCCAACCTCCTAATGTATCCCTCCCCTCAGTGTTCCCTTTTGGACATCATAAGTGTGTTTTCTAAGCCTGTGAGCCTGTTTCTGTTTTGTAAATGAGCCCACTCTGGACGCATTGCTAGATCCCAGCTATAAGTGATAGCTTCTGATATTTGTCTTTCTCTCTCTGACTTACCTCACTCAGTATGATAATCTCTCAGTCCATCCATGTTGCTGCAAGTGGTATGAGTTTGCTCTTTTTTTATGACTGACTCGTATTCCACTGTATACACGTACCGCGCATTCTTCACTTCTCTCTCATTAGACATTTCAGTTGATTCTATGTCTTGTAAATAGCACTGCCCTGAAAATGGGGGTGCACGTGTTGTTTCCAATTAGGATGTTCTCCAGATCTAAGCCCAGAAGTGGGATTGTCAGGTCATGTACAAACCCTATGTTTAGTTTTCTAAGGAAGCTCTGTACTGTTCTCCAGAGCAGCTGCAACCCGTTGCATCCCCACCAACAGTGTGAAGGACTCCCTTTTCCCCACATCCTCTCCAGCATTTATTCTCCGCAGATTGTGTTTGATGATGGCCATCCTGAGCGGTGTGAAATGGCACCTCGTTTTTCGTTGTGATTTGCCCTTCTTCAAGAATTAGTGATGTTGACCTACACGGAATCTGAAACTTGTCCTGATGAACTCAGTGACAAGAATAAGGACGCAGAGGCAGAGAGTGGACCGGAGAACTCGAGGTTTGGGAGGGGGCGGGGGGTGAAGGGGAAGCTGAGACGAAGCGAGAGAGTAGCACAGACATATATATACTACCAGCTGTAAAACAGATAGCCAGTGGGAAGTTGTTATATAACAAAGGGTGTTCAACTCGAGGATGGAAGATGCCTTAGAGGACTGGGAGGGGGAGGATGGGGGGGAGTCGAGGGAGGGAGGGAATACGGGGATATGTGTATAAAAACAGATGATTGAACTTGGTGTACCCCCCCCAAAAAAACAATAAATAAATTAAAAAAAAGAGTTAGTGATGTTGAGTATCTTTCTGATCTTTGTCTTGTTTTGTTTACATAGTGTGAGTAAAACTTAGCTCCTGCAGTTGGCTTTGTGAAAGTCGGCCCTGCATTGAATTCTTTTCCGACGATTTACCCCAGGGCTTCCTTGGGGACAGGTGTCCTGTGCAGCCCCGCAGGCCTTGTGAGGTTTCAGTGCCACTGGGCGCCGGCTTGAAAGTTGTAGTTACAGGAAACGGCCACAAGGCGGCAGCATTGCTTCATGCGCCACTCTGGTTACTCGGGCAACTGGAGCCTGGGGCAAAGTCCTGTTCCTGGGCTGTCAATCAGAGTGGCATGCGCCCGAAGAAACACCCAAGACTCGTCTCATTCCTTCTTCCCCCTCACCCTCTACCACCTCCCTGTTCACTCCCTGATGAACCCCAGCTCCTGGAATACCACCCTTCTGAGGGTGCTGTCATCCGTAGTTGGGGCGACCCTTAGGAAGGAGGCTGGTGGCCCCCTGTGACCCAGCAATCCCACTCCTGGGCGTAGACGCTGAGAAAACAAAAATTTTAGCAGACACGTGCACCCTAGCGATCATGGCAGCACGCTGTACAAAAGCCAATACGTGGAAGCAACCGAAGTGTCGGAGGACAGAAGCAGGGATAAAGGAGATGGGGCCCAGAGACATGATGGAATATGACTCAGCCATAAAAAAGGATGGAATAATGCTAACCCTAACCCTAGGGTACATCTGCTAATTTCAACCTCCTGATTCATGCCTCTCTCCCACCGTTCCCCTTTGGTAGCCAGAAGCTGGCTTTCTAAGTCTGAGCCTTTCTTTTGTAAATTAGTTCATTTGCATCCATTGTTACATGCCAACTATAAGTGATACCATATGACATTTATCTTTCTCTGTCTGACCCACATCGCTTAGTGTGATCGTATCCAGGTCCTTCCGAGTTGCTGCCAACGGCCTTGCTTCATTCATTTCAGAGCTGAGTGACGTTCCGTTGTACACACGGACCGCACCTTTGTTAGCCATTCAGCTTTCTGTGGACATTTTGGCTGCGTCCAGGTCTAGGCTTTTGTAAACACTGCTGCACTGAAAGCTGCCTACGAGTCTCTTGTCCATTTAGGGTTTTCCCCCGGACGTGCACCCAGGAGTGGAATTGCTGGATGTTTAGATGTTAAAAGAACCTCCGTACTGTTGTCCTCCAGAGTGGCCGGTAGCAATTTACGTTCCCACTGCGGGAGTGTAGCAGCGTTCCCTCTTGTCCACACCTTCTCCAGCATTTCCGCTTTTCAGACTTTGTGATGATGGTCACTCTGACTGATGAGAGGTGATACCTCGTTGCAGTGTTGATTTACCGAGAACAACGTGGAGGTGCCATTAGAGGCAGATACAGGGCCACCATAGGATTCAGCCATCCCGCTGCTCAGAGCGTATCCGGAGAAGACCGGAATGCAAAAAGACACGTGCACCAAAACGTGCACTTTGGCACCACTTACACTAGCCCGGACCAGGAAGCAACCAAAATGTCCAAGGACCCAGCAATGGATAAAGAAGTAGTAGTTCCATTACACAGTGGAATATTACTCAGACGTGAAAAAGAATGAAATAATGCCACTATAGCAACCTAGATTAACCTAGTTGTAATCCTACTAAGTGAAGTGAGTTAGAAAGAAAAAGACAACCATCACATGATATCACTTCTACATGGAAAATAAACATAAATACCAATGAACCAACTGACAAAAGAGAAACAGACTCACACAGTTAGAAAACGAACTTATGCTTAGCAAAGGGGACCGATACCGGGAAGGGATAAATTAGGCAGTTGGGATTAGCAACCAGATGCTATTACAAACAAAATACATAATCAACAAGGGCCTGGGTATACCAAGGGAGGTCACCTCAACACTCTGTCATCACCTCTATGGGAAAGAAAATCTGAAAGTTAATAGATATATGGATACATGTAAACGAAAAAGACTCTGTACCCTTACAACAGAGTCGGGCTTTGAAGAAATCCTGCCGCCTTGTGGCCGTTTCCCGCAACAGCAACTTTAAAGCTGCAGCTTATGGAGACAATATTCACAAGGAGTAAAGGATGTAAATCACAGCTGCGCTCCAACAATTCCCTGGGGTAAGTATTCTAAAAACAATTTTCACAAGGGCAGATCTTCATGAAGACCATATCAACAGGTAAATAAGACAACGTTTTAAAAAAAATAGCACGCCACACGCTGCTGAGTACGGCGAATTACTTGAGACGGGCCGCTCAACACTGCGAGGAGGGCTCACACCTGGCCACAGTCGGAAAGGCCGTGAATCAAAGGTCTGCAGACAGTAAAGCTACAGTGCTGGTGGAAAACAGGGGGCCCTCCTATGTTGCTGCTGGCATGGACACGGTAAGAGCCACGACCGAGAACAACGTGGAGGTGCCATTAGAGGTAGGTACAGAGCGACCGTAGGATTCAGCCATCCCACTGCTCAGAGCATATCCGGAGAAGACCAGAATTCAAAAAGACACGTGCACCAAAACGTGCACTTTGGCACCACTTGCCATCGCCCAGACCGGGAAGCAACCAAAATGTCCAAGCAGCCAGGAATGCATACAGAGGTAGTAGTTCCATTACACAGTGCTATATTACTCAGGCGGGAAAAGGAAGGAAGCCGGCAATCCCACGACTGGGCATACACCCAAAGAACACCAGAATTCAAAAAGACACACGGCCTCCAATGTTCATCGCGGCACTATTTACAACAGCCAGGACATGGAAGCAACCTAAATGTCCATCAACAGATGAATGGATAAAGAAGATGTGGTACACATATACAATGGAATCTTACTCAGCTATAAAAGGGGATGAGGTGGAGCTATATGTAATGAGGTGGATGGGCCTCGAGTCTGTCCTACAGCGTGAGGGAAGCCAGAAAGAGAAAAACAAATACTTTATGCTAACTCATATATACGGAATCTAAAAAAACAAAACAAAACAAAAAACAAAAAACAAAAAAAAACCAAAAAAAACGGTACTGATGAACCCAGTGACAGGACAAGAATAAGGATGCAGATGCAGAGAATGGACTGGAGGACACGGGGTTGGGGGGGCAGGGGGCGAAGAGGAAGCTGGCACGAAGTGAGAGAGTAGCATCTGCTCAAACAATCCTGCATAGCCACGTAAAGGTCACGGATCTCGGGGATTTGAAAGGGTGGAGCAGGACGCCCTAACACGGAGTCTGTCTCCGATGGCAGTCACTGTCACGGTAACGTCCGCTGCGTGCACGAGGCTTGGCTGCACTGAAGGAGGGCCCGCCTGCATCTGAGGACTATGGGCCCAGGCAGAGGGGAACGGGCCCTGCAGGACCAAAAGGGGTCTCATTTGCCAGTCCATCCTCCCCACTCCCTCAGCCCCACGACAGTCCAGCCTTGGGACCCAAGCCTGCTCAGGGTCCGGGGATGTGACCCCGGCCCAGGTCACCGAGGCCTGAGGGGAAGAGTTTTGGCATTCCTTTTTTTTTTTCTCTCTTTTCAATGTTAGTTGTTATTTTGTATCTTGTGATTTACAATGTTGCAGGTTTGTGCCTCTTGTTTTTCTTTCTGAGCTGTACAGCAACGTGATTGACGGATACAGAGACCTATATATGTTCTTTTTGGAGTTCTCGTCCCGTATGGGTTATTACGGAATGTTGAGTAGGGTTCCTTGTGCTATACCCTGGGCCCTCAGTGATTACTCTGTAAACAGTGGTGCGTATATACTAATCTCGACACGCTCACTTCCCCCTGCCCACCGCCGTTCCCTTTCGCTCACCATAAGATTCTTTCCTAAGTCTGCGAGGCTGTTTGTTTTGTAAAGAAGCTCATTTGCGTCCATTCTTAGGGTCCACCTGTACTTGATATCACGAGAGGTTTGTCCTTCGCTGTCTCATGTCCCTTAGTACGATCACCTCCACCTCCTTGCCCGTGGCTGCAAGTGGCATGATTTCATCCTTTTTCAGTGGCTGGCTCATATTCCATCGTGTCTTTGGACCGCATCTTCCTTCTCCCTGCTTCTGTCCTCATACACGTAGGTTGCTTCCACGTCGTGCCTATTGCACACACTGCTGTCACGGTCACTGGGGGGTTCGTGTCTTTGAGAATTTTGGTTTTCTTGGGATCTACGCTCAGGAGTGGGATTGCTGGGTCCCATGGGACGTCTATGTTTAGTCTCTTAAGGAACCTCCATACTGTTCTCCATAGTGGATGCACCGACTCCCACTCCCACCCACAGGGCAGGAGGGCTCCCTCTTCTCCACACCCTCTCCCTCACTTACTGCTGTAGATTTTCTGATGATGGCCACCCTGACCTGTGAGAGGCGATACCGCATGGCAATTCTGAGGTGCGTTTCTCTCACCCCTAGTGATGCCGAGCATCTTTTCATGGGCCCGAGGGCCATCTATGTGTCTTCTGTGGAGAGGTGTCCACTTAGATCTTTTACGCATTTTCTGGTGGGTTGACCGTTCTTTTGATGTTGAGCCGCAGGAGTGGTTTGTACGTTTTGGAGGTTAATTCCTCACGGGTACCTTCGTTTGCAGATATTGGTTCCCATTCTAAGGGTGGTCTTCTTGTTTTGTTTATGGTTTCCTTTGCTGTGCCGACGCTTTTAAGTTGAGTTAGGTCCCATTTGTTTCTTTTGGTGTTCATCATTCTGAGAGGTGGGGCAACAAAGAACCTGCTGCGATTTCTGTCAAAGCGTGTTCTGCCTCTGTTTTCCCCAAGAGGTTTGTAGTCTCCGCCCTTGCATTTAGATCTTCCATCTGTTTCCTTCTGTGTGTGGTGTTAGAGAGTATTCTGATTTCATTCTCTTTTTAATGTTCTAAGGAACCTCCACACTGTTCTCCACAGAGGCTGTACCAACTTACCTTCCCAACGACAGTGTAGGAGGGTTCCCTCTTCTCCACACCCTCTCCACCATGTACCGTTTGTAGACTTTCTGACAACGGCCATTCTGACCGGCGTGAGGCGATACCTCGTTGTAGTTTGACTGGCATTTCTCTAATATTGAGCCACGCTGACATCCTTTCACGTAGCCACGGCGTGAGGCAAACGTACCTCTTGCAATTGGCTGCTTGAACGTCTGCCCTCCTGGGAACCCTTTCTCCGTGACCTACGCCAGGACGTTGTTTGAGGGCAGCTGATTTTCCTTTACAGCCCTCAGGCCTTGTGAATAGTCAGCGCCCAGCAGCACAGGTTTTCAAGTTCTTGTTCTGGGAAAGAGCCACAGGGTGGCAGGATGCCTTCAAGCCCCACTCTTTTTGTTAAATTTCTCATTTAATTTTTATTTCATCGGCGTAGAGTTGATTTCCCATGTCGTGTCTGTTTTAGGTGTACAGGAACCTGACTCAGTTATCCATAGACGTGTGTGTGTTCCTTCTCGGGTTCTTTTCCCATGTAATTTCTTACAGTGTGCTCAGGAGAGTTCCCTGTGCTGGCCAGTGGGTCCCTTTCGCTTGTCTCTTTGATGTATTTCAGTGTGTGGTACGTGTTAACCCCAACCTCCTAATGTATCCCTCCCCTCAGTGTTCCCTTTTGGACATCATAAGTGTGTTTTCTAAGCCTGTGAGCCTGTTTCTGTTTTGTAAATGAGCCCACTCTGGACGCATTGCTAGATCCCAGCTATAAGTGATAGCTTCTGATATTTGTCTTTCTCTCTCTGACTTACCTCACTCAGTATGATAATCTCTCAGTCCATCCATGTTGCTGCAAGTGGTATGAGTTTGCTCTTTTTTTATGACTGACTCGTATTCCACTGTATACACGTACCGCGCATTCTTCACTTCTCTCTCATTAGACATTTCAGTTGATTCTATGTCTTGTAAATAGCACTGCCCTGAAAATGGGGGTGCACGTGTTGTTTCCAATTAGGATGTTCTCCAGATCTAAGCTCAGAAGTGGGATTGTCAGGTCATGTACAAACCCTATGTTTAGTTTTCTAAGGAAGCTCTGTACTGTTCTCCAGAGCAGCTGCAACCCGTTGCATCCCCACCAACAGTGTGAAGGACTCCCTTTTCCCCACACCCTCTCCAGCATTTATTCTCCGCAGATTGTGTTTGATGATGGCCATCCTGAGCGGTGTGAAATGGCACCTCGTTTTTCGTTGTGATTTGCCCTTCTTCAAGAATTAGTGATGTTGACCTACACGGAATCTAAAACTTGTCCTGATGAACTCAGTGACAAGAATAAGGACGCAGAGGCAGAGAGTGGACCGGAGAACTCGAGGTTTGGGAGGGGGCGGGGGGTGAAGGGGAAGCTGAGACGAAGCGAGAGAGTAGCACAGACATATATATACTACCAGCTGTAAAACAGATAGCCAGTGGGAAGTTGTTATATAACAAAGGGTGTTCAACTCGAGGATGGAAGATGCCTTAGAGGACTGGGAGGGGGAGGATGGGGGGGAGTCGAGGGAGGGAGGGAATACGGGGATATGTGTATAAAAACAGATGATTGAACTTGGTGTACCCCCCCCCAAAAAAACAATAAATAAATTAAAAAAAAGAGTTAGTGATGTTGAGTATCTTTCTGATCTTTGTCTTGTTTTGTTTACATAGTGTGAGTAAAACTTAGCTCCTGCAGTTGGCTTTGTGAAAGTCGGCCCTGCATTGAATTCTTTTCCGACGATTTACCCCAGGGCTTCCTTGGGGACAGGTGTCCTGTGCAGCCCCGCAGGCCTTGTGAGGTTTCAGTGCCACTGGGCGCCGGCTTGAAAGTTGTAGTTACAGGAAACGGCCACAAGGCGGCAGCATTGCTTCATGCGCCACTCTGGTTACTCGGGCAACTGGAGCCTGGGGCAAAGTCCTGTTCCTGGGCTGTCAATCAGAGTGGCATGCGCCCGAAGAAACACCCAAGACTCGTCTCATTCCTTCTTCCCCCTCACCCTCTACCACCCCCCTGTTCACTCCCTGATGAACCCCAGCTCCTGGAATACCACCCTTCTGAGGGTGCTGTCATCCGTAGTTGGGGCGACCCTTAGGAAGGAGGCTGGTGGCCCCCTGTGACCCAGCAATCCCACTCCTGGGCGTAGACGCTGAGAAAACAAAAATTTTAGCAGACACGTGCACCCTAGCGATCATGGCGGCACGCTGTACAAAAGCCAATACGTGGAAGCAACCGAAGTGTCGGAGGACAGAAGCAGGGATAAAGGAGATGGGGCCCAGAGACACGATGGAATATGACTCAGCCATAAAAAAGGATGGAATAATGCTAACCCTAACCCTAGGGTACATCTGCTAATTTCAACCTCCTGATTCATGCCTCTCTCCCACCGTTCCCCTTTGGTAGCCAGAAGCTGGCTTTCTAAGTCTGAGCCTTTCTTTTGTAAATTAGTTCATTTGCATCCATTGTTACACGCCAACTATAAGTGATACCATATGACATTTATCTTTCTCTGTCTGACCCACGTCGCTTAGTGTGATCGTATCCAGGTCCTTCCGAGTTGCTGCCAACGGCCTTGCTTCATTCATTTCAGAGCTGAGTGACGTTCCGTTGTACACACGGACCGCACCTTTGTTAGCCATTCAGCTTTCTGTGGACATTTTGGCTGCGTCCAGGTCTAGGCTTTTGTAAACACTGCTGCACTGAAAGCTGCCTACGAGTCTCTTGTCCATTTAGGGTTTTCCCCCGGACGTGCACCCAGGAGTGGAATTGCTGGATGTTTAGATGTTAAAAGAACCTCCGTACTGTTGTCCTCCAGAGTGGCCGGTAGCAATTTACGTTCCCACTGCGGGAGTGTAGCAGCGTTCCCTCTTCTCCACACCTTCTCCAGCATTTCCGCTTTTCAGACTTTGTGATGATGGTCACTCTGACTGATGAGAGGTGATACCTCGTTGCAGTGTTGATTTACCGAGAACAACGTGGAGGTGCCATTAGAGGCAGATACAGGGCCACCATAGGATTCAGCCATCCCGCTGCTCAGAGCGTATCCGGAGAAGACCGGAATGCAAAAAGACACGTGCACCAAAACGTGCACTTTGGCACCACTTACACTAGCCCGGACCAGGAAGCAACCAAAATGTCCAAGGACCCAGCAATGGATAAAGAAGTAGTAGTTCCATTACACAGTGGAATATTACTCAGACGTGAAAAAGAATGAAATAATGCCACTATAGCAACCTAGAGTAACCTAGTTGTAATCCTACTAAGTGAAGTGAGTTAGAAAGAAAAAGACAACCATCACATGATATCACTTCTACATGGAAAATAAACATAAATACCAATGAACCAACTGACAAAAGAGAAACAGACTCACACAGTTAGAAAACGAACTTATGCTTAGCAAAGGGGACCGATACCGGGAAGGGATAAATTAGGCAGTTGGGATTAGCAACCAGATGCTATTACAAACAAAATACATAATCAACAAGGGCCTGGGTATACCAAGGGAGGTCACCTCAACACTCTGTCATCACCTCTATGGGAAAGATAATCTGAAAGTTAATAGATATATGGATACATGTAAACGAAAAAGACTCTGTACCCTTACAACAGAGTCGGGCTTTGAAGAAATCCTGCCGCCTTGTGGCCGTTTCCCGCAACAGCAACTTTAAAGCTGCAGCTTATGGAGACAATATTCACAAGGAGTAAAGGATGTAAATCACAGCTGCGCTCCAACAATTCCCTGGGGTAAGTATTCTAAAAACAATTTTCACAAGGGCAGATCTTCATGAAGACCATATCAACAGGTAAATAAGACAACGTTTTAAAAAAAATAGCACGCCAACCGCTGCTGAGTACGGCGAATTACTTGAGACGGGCCGCTCAACACTGCGAGGAGGGCTCACACCTGGCCACAGTCGGAAAGGCCGTGAATCAAAGGTCTGCAGACAGTAAAGCTACAGTGCTGGTGGAAAACAGGGGGCCCTCCTATGTTGCTGCTGGCATGGACACGGTAAGAGCCACGACCGAGAACAACGTGGAGGTGCCATTAGAGGTAGGTACAGAGCGACCGTAGGATTCAGCCATCCCACTGCTCAGAGCATATCCGGAGAAGACCAGAATTCAAAAAGACACGTGCACCAAAACGTGCACTTTGGCACCACTTGCCATCGCCCAGACCGGGAAGCAACCAAAATGTCCAAGCAGCCAGGAATGCATACAGAGGTAGTAGTTCCATTACACAGTGCTATATTACTCAGGCGGGAAAAGGAAGGAAGCCGGCAATCCCACGACTGGGCATACACCCAAAGAACACCAGAATTCAAAAAGACACACGGCCTCCAATGTTCATCGCGGCACTATTTACAACAGCCAGGACATGGAAGCAACCTAAATGTCCATCAACAGATGAATGGATAAAGAAGATGTGGTACACATATACAATGGAATCTTACTCAGCTATAAAAGGGGATGAGGTGGAGCTATATGTAATGAGGTGGATGGGCCTCGAGTCTGTCCTACAGCGTGAGGGAAGCCAGAAAGAGAAAAACAAATACTTTATGCTAACTCATATATACGGAATCTAAAAAAACAAAACATAACAAAAAACAAAAAACAAAAAAAACCCAAAAAAAACGGTACTGATGAACCCAGTGACAGGACAAGAATAAGGATGCAGATGCAGAGAATGGACTGGAGGACACGGGGTTGGGGGGGCAGGGGGCGAAGAGGAAGCTGGCACGAAGTGAGAGAGTAGCATCTGCTCAAACAATCCTGCATAGCCACGTAAAGGTCACGGATCTCGGGGATTTGAAAGGGTGGAGCAGGACGCCCTAACACGGAGTCTGTCTCCGATGGCAGTCACTGTCACGGTAACGTCCGCTGCGTGCACGAGGCTTGGCTGCACTGAAGGAGGGCCCACCTGCATCTGAGGACTATGGGCCCAGGCAGAGGGGAACGGGCCCTGCAGGACGAAAAGGGGTCTCATTTGCCAGTCCATCCTCCCCACTCCCTCAGCCCCACGACAGTCCAGCCTTGGGACCCAAGCCTGCTCAGGGTCCGGGGATGTGACCCCGGCCCAGGTCACCGAGGCCTGAGGGGAAGAGTTTTGGCATTCCTTTTTTTTTTTCTCTCTTTTCAATGTTAGTTGTTATTTTGTATCTTGTGATTTACAGTGTTGCAGGTTTGTGCCTCTTGTTTTTCTTTCTGAGCTGTACAGCAACGTGATTGACGGATACAGAGACCTATATATGTTCTTTTTGGAGTTCTCGTCCCGTATGGGTTATTACGGAATGTTGAGTAGGGTTCCTTGTGCTATACCCTGGGCCCTCAGTGATTACTCTGTAAACAGTGGTGCGTATATACTAATCTCGACACGCTCACTTCCCCCTGCCCACCGCCGTTCCCTTTCGCTCACCATAAGATTCTTTCCTAAGTCTGCGAGGCTGTTTGTTTTGTAAAGAAGCTCATTTGCGTCCATTCTTAGGGTCCACCTGTACTTGATATCACGAGAGGTTTGTCCTTCGCTGTCTCATGTCCCTTAGTACGATCACCTCCACCTCCTTGCCCGTGGCTGCAAGTGGCATGATTTCATCCTTTTTCAGTGGCTGGCTCATATTCCATCGTGTCTTTGGACCGCATCTTCCTTCTCCCTGCTTCTGTCCTCATACACGTAGGTTGCTTCCACGTCGTGCCTATTGCACACACTGCTGTCACGGTCACTGGGGGGTTCGTGTCTTTGAGAATTTTGGTTTTCTTGGGATCTACGCTCAGGAGTGGGATTGCTGGGTCCCATGGGACGTCTATGTTTAGTCTCTTAAGGAACCTCCATACTGTTCTCCATAGTGGATGCACCGACTCCCACTCCCACCCACAGGGCAGGAGGGCTCCCTCTTCTCCACACCCTCTCCCTCACTTACTGCTGTAGATTGTCTGATGATGGCCACCCTGACCTGTGAGAGGCGATACCGCATGGCAATTCTGAGGTGCGTTTCTCTCACCCCTAGTGATGCCGAGCATCTTTTCATGGGCCCGAGGGCCATCTATGTGTCTTCTGTGGAGAGGTGTCCACTTAGATCTTTTACGCATTTTCTGGTGGGTTGACCGTTCTTTTGATGTTGAGCCGCAGGAGTGGTTTGTACGTTTTGGAGGTTAATTCCTCACGGGTACCTTCGTTTGCAGATATTGGTTCCCATTCTAAGGGTGGTCTTCTTGTTTTGTTTATGGTTTCCTTTGCTGTGCCGACGCTTTTAAGTTGAGTTAGGTCCCATTTGTTTCTTTTGGTGTTCATCATTCTGAGAGGTGGGGCAACAAAGAACCTGCTGCGATTTCTGTCAAAGCGTGTTCTGCCTCTGTTTTCCCCAAGAGGTTTGTAGTCTCCGCCCTTGCATTTAGATCTTCCATCTGTTTCCTTCTGTGTGTGGTGTTAGAGAGTATTCTGATTTCATTCTCTTTTTAATGTTCTAAGGAACCTCCACACTGTTCTCCACAGAGGCTGTACCAACTTACCTTCCCAACGACAGTGTAGGAGGGTTCCCTCTTCTCCACACCCTCTCCACCATGTACCGTTTGTAGACTTTCTGACAACGGCCATTCTGACCGGCGTGAGGCGATACCTCGTTGTAGTTTGACTGGCATTTCTCTAATATTGAGCCACGCTGACATCCTTTCACGTAGCCACGGCGTGAGGCAAACGTACCTCTTGCAATTGGCTGCTTGAACGTCTGCCCTCCTGGGAACCCTTTCTCCGTGACCTACGCCAGGACGTTGTTTGAGGGCAGCTGATTTTCCTTTACAGCCCTCAGGCCTTGTGAATAGTCAGCGCCCAGCAGCACAGGTTTTCAAGTTCTTGTTCTGGGAAAGAGCCACAGGGTGGCAGGATGCCTTCAAGCCCCACTCTTTTTGTTAAATTTCTCATTTAATTTTTATTTCATCGGCGTAGAGTTGATTTCCCATGTCGTGTCTGTTTTAGGTGTACAGGAACCTGACTCAGTTATCCATAGACGTGTGTGTGTTCCTTCTCGGGTTCTTTTCCCATGTAATTTCTTACAGTGTGCTCAGGAGAGTTCCCTGTGCTGGCCAGTGGGTCCCTTTCGCTTGTCTCTTTGATGTATTTCAGTGTGTGGTACGTGTTAACCCCAACCTCCTAATGTATCCCTCCCCTCAGTGTTCCCTTTTGGACATCATAAGTGTGTTTTCTAAGCCTGTGAGCCTGTTTCTGTTTTGTAAATGAGCCCACTCTGGACGCATTGCTAGATCCCAGCTATAAGTGATAGCTTCTGATATTTGTCTTTCTCTCTCTGACTTACCTCACTCAGTATGATAATCTCTCAGTCCATCCATGTTGCTGCAAGTGGTATGAGTTTGCTCTTTTTTTATGACTGACTCGTATTCCACTGTATACACGTACCGCGCATTCTTCACTTCTCTCTCATTAGACATTTCAGTTGATTCTATGTCTTGTAAATAGCACTGCCCTGAAAATGGGGGTGCACGTGTTGTTTCCAATTAGGATGTTCTCCAGATCTAAGCTCAGAAGTGGGATTGTCAGGTCATGTACAAACCCTATGTTTAGTTTTTTAAGGAAGCTCTGTACTGTTCTCCAGAGCAGCTGCAACCCGTTGCATCCCCACCAACAGTGTGAAGGACTCCCTTTTCCCCACACCCTCTCCAGCATTTATTCTCCGCAGATTGTGTTTGATGATGGCCATCCTGAGCGGTGTGAAATGGCACCTCGTTTTTCGTTGTGATTTGCCCTTCTTCAAGAATTAGTGATGTTGACCTACACGGAATCTAAAACTTGTCCTGATGAACTCAGTGACAAGAATAAGGACGCAGAGGCAGAGAGTGGACCGGAGAACTCGAGGTTTGGGAGGGGGCGGGGGGTGAAGGGGAAGCTGAGACGAAGCGAGAGAGTAGCACAGACATATATATACTACCAGCTGTAAAACAGATAGCCAGTGGGAAGTTGTTATATAACAAAGGGTGTTCAACTCGAGGATGGAAGATGCCTTAGAGGACTGGGAGGGGGAGGATGGGGGGGAGTCGAGGGAGGGAGGGAATACGGGGATATGTGTATAAAAACAGATGATTGAACTTGGTGTACCCCCCCCCAAAAAAACAATAAATAAATTAAAAAAAAGAGTTAGTGATGTTGAGTATCTTTCTGATCTTTGTCTTGTTTTGTTTACATAGTGTGAGTAAAACTTAGCTCCTGCAGTTGGCTTTGTGAAAGTCGGCCCTGCATTGAATTCTTTTCCGACGATTTACCCCAGGGCTTCCTTGGGGACAGGTGTCCTGTGCAGCCCCGCAGGCCTTGTGAGGTTTCAGTGCCACTGGGCGCCGGCTTGAAAGTTGTAGTTACAGGAAACGGCCACAAGGCGGCAGCATTGCTTCATGCGCCACTCTGGTTACTCGGGCAACTGGAGCCTGGGGCAAAGTCCTGTTCCTGGGCTGTCAATCAGAGTGGCATGCGCCCGAAGAAACACCCAAGACTCGTCTCATTCCTTCTTCCCCCTCACCCTCTACCACCCCCCTGTTCACTCCCCGATGAACCCCAGCTCCTGGAATACCACCCTTCTGAGGGTGCTGTCATCCGTAGTTGGGGCGACCCTTAGGAAGGAGGCTGGTGGCCCCCTGTGACCCAGCAATCCCACTCCTGGGCGTAGACGCTGAGAAAACAAAAATTTTAGCAGACACGTGCACCCTAGCGATCATGGCGGCACGCTGTACAAAAGCCAATACGTGGAAGCAACCGAAGTGTCGGAGGACAGAAGCAGGGATAAAGGAGATGGGGCCCAGAGACACGATGGAATATGACTCAGCCATAAAAAAGGATGGAATAATGCTAACCCTAACCCTAGGGTACATCTGCTAATTTCAACCTCCTGATTCATGCCTCTCTCCCACCGTTCCCCTTTGGTAGCCAGAAGCTGGCTTTCTAAGTCTGAGCCTTTCTTTTGTAAATTAGTTCATTTGCATCCATTGTTACACGCCAACTATAAGTGATACCATATGACATTTATCTTTCTCTGTCTGACCCACGTCGCTTAGTGTGATCGTATCCAGGTCCTTCCGAGTTGCTGCCAACGGCCTTGCTTCATTCATTTCAGAGCTGAGTGACGTTCCGTTGTACACACGGACCGCACCTTTGTTAGCCATTCAGCTTTCTGTGGACATTTTGGCTGCGTCCAGGTCTAGGCTTTTGTAAACACTGCTGCACTGAAAGCTGCCTACGAGTCTCTTGTCCATTTAGGGTTTTCCCCCGGACGTGCACCCAGGAGTGGAATTGCTGGATGTTTAGATGTTAAAAGAACCTCCGTACTGTTGTCCTCCAGAGTGGCCGGTAGCAATTTACGTTCCCACTGCGGGAGTGTAGCAGCGTTCCCTCTTCTCCACACCTTCTCCAGCATTTCCGCTTTTCAGACTTTGTGATGATGGTCACTCTGACTGATGAGAGGTGATACCTCGTTGCAGTGTTGATTTACCGAGAACAACGTGGAGGTGCCATTAGAGGCAGATACAGGGCCACCATAGGATTCAGCCATCCCGCTGCTCAGAGCGTATCCGGAGAAGACCGGAATGCAAAAAGACACGTGCACCAAAACGTGCACTTTGGCACCACTTACACTAGCCCGGACCAGGAAGCAACCAAAATGTCCAAGGACCCAGCAATGGATAAAGAAGTAGTAGTTCCATTACACAGTGGAATATTACTCAGACGTGAAAAAGAATGAAATAATGCCACTATAGCAACCTAGATTAACCTAGTTGTAATCCTACTAAGTGAAGTGAGTTAGAAAGAAAAAGACAACCATCACATGATATCACTTCTACATGGAAAATAAACATAAATACCAATGAACCAACTGACAAAAGAGAAACAGACTCACACAGTTAGAAAACGAACTTATGCTTAGCAAAGGGGACCGATACCGGGAAGGGATAAATTAGGCAGTTGGGATTAGCAACCAGATGCTATTACAAACAAAATACATAATCAACAAGGGCCTGGGTATACCAAGGGAGGTCACCTCAACACTCTGTCATCACCTCTATGGGAAAGATAATCTGAAAGTTAATAGATATATGGATACATGTAAACGAAAAAGACTCTGTACCCTTACAACAGAGTCGGGCTTTGAAGAAATCCTGCCGCCTTGTGGCCGTTTCCCGCAACAGCAACTTTAAAGCTGCAGCTTATGGAGACAATATTCACAAGGAGTAAAGGATGTAAATCACAGCTGCGCTCCAACAATTCCCTGGGGTAAGTATTCTAAAAACAATTTTCACAAGGGCAGATCTTCATGAAGACCATATCAACAGGTAAATAAGACAACGTTTTAAAAAAAATAGCACGCCACACGCTGCTGAGTACGGCGAATTACTTGAGACGGGCCGCTCAACACTGCGAGGAGGGCTCACACCTGGCCACAGTCGGAAAGGCCGTGAATCAAAGGTCTGCAGACAGTAAAGCTACAGTGCTGGTGGAAAACAGGGGGCCCTCCTATGTTGCTGCTGGCATGGACACGGTAAGAGCCACGACCGAGAACAACGTGGAGGTGCCATTAGAGGTAGGTACAGAGCGACCGTAGGATTCAGCCATCCCACTGCTCAGAGCATATCCGGAGAAGACCAGAATTCAAAAAGACACGTGCACCAAAACGTGCACTTTGGCACCACTTGCCATCGCCCAGACCGGGAAGCAACCAAAATGTCCAAGCAGCCAGGAATGCATACAGAGGTAGTAGTTCCATTACACAGTGCTATATTACTCAGGCGGGAAAAGGAAGGAAGCCGGCAATCCCACGACTGGGCATACACCCAAAGAACACCAGAATTCAAAAAGACACACGGCCTCCAATGTTCATCGCGGCACTATTTACAACAGCCAGGACATGGAAGCAACCTAAATGTCCATCAACAGATGAATGGATAAAGAAGATGTGGTACACATATACAATGGAATCTTACTCAGCTATAAAAGGGGATGAGGTGGAGCTATATGTAATGAGGTGGATGGGCCTCGAGTCTGTCCTACAGCGTGAGGGAAGCCAGAAAGAGAAAAACAAATACTTTATGCTAACTCATATATACGGAATCTAAAAAAACAAAACAAAACAAAAAACAAAAAACAAAAAAAAACCAAAAAAAACGGTACTGATGAACCCAGTGACAGGACAAGAATAAGGATGCAGATGCAGAGAATGGACTGGAGGACACGGGGTTGGGGGGGCAGGGGGCGAAGAGGAAGCTGGCACGAAGTGAGAGAGTAGCATCTGCTCAAACAATCCTGCATAGCCACGTAAAGGTCACGGATCTCGGGGATTTGAAAGGGTGGAGCAAGACGCCCTAACACGGAGTCTGTCTCCGATGGCAGTCACTGTCACGGTAACGTCCGCTGCGTGCACGAGGCTTGGCTGCACTGAAGGAGGGCCCGCCTGCATCTGAGGACTATGGGCCCAGGCAGAGGGGAACGGGCCCTGCAGGACCAAAAGGGGTCTCATTTGCCAGTCCATCCTCCCCACTCCCTCAGCCCCACGACAGTCCAGCCTTGGGACCCAAGCCTGCTCAGGGTCCGGGGATGTGACCCCGGCCCAGGTCACCGAGGCCTGAGGGGAAGAGTTTTGGCATTCCTTTTTTTTTTTCTCTTTTCAATGTTAGTTGTTATTTTGTATCTTGTGATTTACAGTGTTGCAGGTTTGTGCCTCTTGTTTTTCTTTCTGAGCTGTACAGCAACGTGATTGACGGATACAGAGACCTATATATGTTCTTTTTGGAGTTCTCGTCCCGTATGGGTTATTACGGAATGTTGAGTAGGGTTCCTTGTGCTATACCCTGGGCCCTCAGTGATTACTCTGTAAACAGTGGTGCGTATATACTAATCTCGACACGCTCACTTCCCCCTGCCCACCGCCGTTCCCTTTCGCTCACCATAAGATTCTTTCCTAAGTCTGCGAGGCTGTTTGTTTTGTAAAGAAGCTCATTTGCGTCCATTCTTAGGGTCCACCTGTACTTGATATCACGAGAGGTTTGTCCTTCGCTGTCTCATGTCCCTTAGTACGATCACCTCCACCTCCTTGCCCGTGGCTGCAAGTGGCATGATTTCATCCTTTTTCAGTGGCTGGCTCATATTCCATCGTGTCTTTGGACCGCATCTTCCTTCTCCCTGCTTCTGTCCTCATACACGTAGGTTGCTTCCACGTCGTGCCTATTGCACACACTGCTGTCACGGTCACTGGGGGGTTCGTGTCTTTGAGAATTTTGGTTTTCTTGGGATCTACGCTCAGGAGTGGGATTGCTGGGTCCCATGGGACGTCTATGTTTAGTCTCTTAAGGAACCTCCATACTGTTCTCCATAGTGGATGCACCGACTCCCACTCCCACCCACAGGGCAGGAGGGCTCCCTCTTCTCCACACCCTCTCCCTCACTTACTGCTGTAGATTTTCTGATGATGGCCACCCTGACCTGTGAGAGGCGATACCGCATGGCAATTCTGAGGTGCGTTTCTCTCACCCCTAGTGATGCCGAGCATCTTTTCATGGGCCCGAGGGCCATCTATGTGTCTTCTGTGGAGAGGTGTCCACTTAGATCTTTTACGCATTTTCTGGTGGGTTGACCGTTCTTTTGATGTTGAGCCGCAGGAGTG
This sequence comes from Hippopotamus amphibius kiboko, assembly GCF_030028045.1. Classification (NCBI taxonomy): domain Eukaryota; kingdom Metazoa; phylum Chordata; class Mammalia; order Artiodactyla; family Hippopotamidae; genus Hippopotamus; species Hippopotamus amphibius. Next base: position 236,949 of record NC_080203.1, read on the forward strand.
GTTTGTACGTTTTGGAGGTTAATTCCTCACGGGTACCTTCGTTTGCAGATATTGGTTCCCATTCTAAGGGTGGTCTTCTTGTTTTGTTTATGGTTTCCTTTGCTGTGCCGACGCTTTTAAGTTGAGTTAGGTCCCATTTGTTTCTTTTGGTGTTCATCATTCTGAGAGGTGGGGCAACAAAGAACCTGCTGCGATTTCTGTCAAAGCGTGTTCTGCCTCTGTTTTCCCCAAGAGGTTTGTAGTCTCCGCCCTTGCATTTAGATCTTCCATCTGTTTCCTTCTGTGTGTGGTGTTAGAGAGTATTCTGATTTCATTCTCTTTTTAATGTTCTAAGGAACCTCCACACTGTTCTCCACAGAGGCTGTACCAACTTACCTTCCCAACGACAGTGTAGGAGGGTTCCCTCTTCTCCACACCCTCTCCACCATGTACCGTTTGTAGACTTTCTGACAACGGCCATTCTGACCGGCGTGAGGCGATACCTCGTTGTAGTTTGACTGGCATTTCTCTAATATTGAGCCACGCTGACATCCTTTCACGTAGCCACGGCGTGAGGCAAACGTACCTCTTGCAATTGGCTGCTTGAACGTCTGCCCTCCTGGGAACCCTTTCTCCGTGACCTACGCCAGGACGTTGTTTGAGGGCAGCTGATTTTCCTTTACAGCCCTCAGGCCTTGTGAATAGTCAGCGCCCAGCAGCACAGGTTTTCAAGTTCTTGTTCTGGGAAAGAGCCACAGGGTGGCAGGATGCCTTCAAGCCCCACTCTTTTTGTTAAATTTCTCATTTAATTTTTATTTCATCGGCGTAGAGTTGATTTCCCATGTCGTGTCTGTTTTAGGTGTACAGGAACCTGACTCAGTTATCCATAGACGTGTGTGTGTTCCTTCTCGGGTTCTTTTCCCATGTAATTTCTTACAGTGTGCTCAGGAGAGTTCCCTGTGCTGGCCAGTGGGTCCCTTTCGCTTGTCTCTTTGATGTATTTCAGTGTGTGGTACGTGTTAACCCCAACCTCCTAATGTATCCCTCCCCTCAGTGTTCCCTTTTGGACATCATAAGTGTGTTTTCTAAGCCTGTGAGCCTGTTTCTGTTTTGTAAATGAGCCCACTCTGGACGCATTGCTAGATCCCAGCTATAAGTGATAGCTTCTGATATTTGTCTTTCTCTCTCTGACTTACCTCACTCAGTATGATAATCTCTCAGTCCATCCATGTTGCTGCAAGTGGTATGAGTTTGCTCTTTTTTTATGACTGACTCGTATTCCACTGTATTCACGTACCGCGCATTCTTCACTTCTCTCTCATTAGACATTTCAGTTGATTCTATGTCTTGTAAATAGCACTGCCCTGAAAATGGGGGTGCACGTGTTGTTTCCAATTAGGATGTTCTCCAGATCTAAGCCCAGAAGTGGGATTGTCAGGTCATGTACAAACCCTATGTTTAGTTTTTTAAGGAAGCTCTGTACTGTTCTCCAGAGCAGCTGCAACCCGTTGCATCCCCACCAACAGTGTGAAGGACTCCCTTTTCCCCACACCCTCTCCAGCATTTATTCTCTGCAGATTGTGTTTGATGATAGCCATCCTGAGCGGTGTGAAATGGCACCTCGTTTTTCGTTGTGATTTGCCCTTCTTCAAGAATTAGTGATGTTGACCTACACGGAATCTAAAACTTGTCCTGATGAACTCAGTGACAAGAATAAGGACGCAGAGGCAGAGAGTGGACCGGAGAACTCGAGGTTTGGGAGGGGGCGGGGGGTGAAGGGGAAGCTGAGACGAAGCGAGAGAGTAGCACAGACATATATATACTACCAGCTGTAAAACAGATAGCCAGTGGGAAGTTGTTATATAACAAAGGGTGTTCAACTCGAGGATGGAAGATGCCTTAGAGGACTGGGAGGGGGAGGATGGGGGGGAGTCGAGGGAGGGAGGGAATACGGGGATATGTGTATAAAAACAGATGATTGAACTTGGTGTACCCCCCCCCAAAAAAACAATAAATAAATTAAAAAAAAGAGGTAGTGATGTTGAGTATCTTTCTGATCTTTGTCTTGTTTTGTTTACATAGTGTGAGTAAAACTTAGCTCCTGCAGTTGGCTTTGTGAAAGTCGGCCCTGCATTGAATTCTTTTCCGACGATTTACCCCAGGGCTTCCTTGGGGACAGGTGTCCTGTGCAGCCCCGCAGGCCTTGTGAGGTTTCAGTGCCACTGGGCGCCGGCTTGAAAGTTGTAGTTACAGGAAACGGCCACAAGGCGGCAGCATTGCTTCATGCGCCACTCTGGTTACTCGGGCAACTGGAGCCTGGGGCAAAGTCCTGTTCCTGGGCTGTCAATCAGAGTGGCATGCGCCCGAAGAAACACCCAAGACTCGTCTCATTCCTTCTTCCCCCTCACCCTCTACCACCCCCCTGTTCACTCCCCGATGAACCCCAGCTCCTGGAATACCACCCTTCTGAGGGTGCTGTCATCCGTAGTTGGGGCGACCCTTAGGAAGGAGGCTGGTGGCCCCCTGTGACCCAGCAATCCCACTCCTGGGCGTAGACGCTGAGAAAACAAAAATTTTAGCAGACACGTGCACCCTAGCGATCATGGCGGCACGCTGTACAAAAGCCAATACGTGGAAGCAACCGAAGTGTCGGAGGACAGAAGCAAGGATAAAGGAGATGGGGCCCAGAGACACGATGGAATATGACTCAGCCATAAAAAAGGATGGAATAATGCTAACCCTAACCCTAGGGTACATCTGCTAATTTCAACCTCCTGATTCATGCCTCTCTCCCACCGTTCCCCTTTGGTAGCCAGAAGCTGGCTTTCTAAGTCTGAGCCTTTCTTTTGTAAATTAGTTCATTTGCATCCATTGTTACACGCCAACTATAAGTGATACCATATGACATTTATCTTTCTCTGTCTGACCCACGTCGCTTAGTGTGATCGTATCCAGGTCCTTCCGAGTTGCTGCCAACGGCCTTGCTTCATTCATTTCAGAGCTGAGTGACGTTCCGTTGTACACACGGACCGCACCTTTGTTAGCCATTCAGCTTTCTGTGGACATTTTGGCTGCGTCCAGGTCTAGGCTTTTGTAAACACTGCTGCACTGAAAGCTGCCTACGAGTCTCTTGTCCATTTAGGGTTTTCACCCGGACGTGCACCCAGGAGTGGAATTGCTGGATGTTTAGATGTTAAAAGAACCTCCGTACTGTTGTCCTCCAGAGTGGCCGGTAGCAATTTACGTTCCCACTGCGGGAGTGTAGCAGCGTTCCCTCTTCTCCACACCTTCTCCAGCATTTCCGCTTTTCAGACTTTGTGATGATGGTCACTCTGACTGATGAGAGGTGATACCTCGTTGCAGTGTTGATTTACCGAGAACAACGTGGAGGTGCCATTAGAGGCAGATACAGGGCCACCATAGGATTCAGCCATCCCGCTGCTCAGAGCGTATCCGGAGAAGACCGGAATGCAAAAAGACACGTGCACCAAAACGTGCACTTTGGCACCACTTACACTAGCCCGGACCAGGAAGCAACCAAAATGTCCAAGGACCCAGCAATGGATAAAGAAGTAGTAGTTCCATTACACAGTGGAATATTACTCAGACGTGAAAAAGAATGAAATAATGCCACTATAGCAACCTAGATTAACCTAGTTGTAATCCTACTAAGTGAAGTGAGTTAGAAAGAAAAAGACAACCATCACATGATATCACTTCTACATGGAAAATAAACATAAATACCAATGAACCAACTGACAAAAGAGAAACAGACTCACACAGTTAGAAAACGAACTTATGCTTAGCAAAGGGGACCGATACCGGGAAGGGATAAATTAGGCAGTTGGGATTAGCAACCAGATGCTATTACAAACAAAATACATAATCAACAAGGGCCTGGGTATACCAAGGGAGGTCACCTCAACACTCTGTCATCACCTCTATGGGAAAGATAATCTGAAAGTTAATAGATATATGGATACATGTAAACGAAAAAGGCTCTGTACCCTTACAACAGAGTCGGGCTTTGAAGAAATCCTGCCGCCTTGTGGCCGTTTCCCGCAACAGCAACTTTAAAGCTGCAGCTTATGGAGACAATATTCACAAGGAGTAAAGGATGTAAATCACAGCTGCGCTCCAACAATTCCCTGGGGTAAGTATTCTAAAAACAATTTTCACAAGGGCAGATCTTCATGAAGACCATATCAACAGGTAAATAAGACAACGTTTTAAAAAAAATAGCACACCACACGCTGCTGAGTACGGCGAATTACTTGAGACGGGCCGCTCAACACTGCGAGGAGGGCTCACACCTGGCCACAGTCGGAAAGGCCGTGAATCAAAGGTCTGCAGACAGTAAAGCTACAGTGCTGGTGGAAAACAGGGGGCCCTCCTATGTTGCTGCTGGCATGGACACGGTAAGAGCCACGACCGAGAACAACGTGGAGGTGCCATTAGAGGTAGGTACAGAGCGACCGTAGGATTCAGCCATCCCACTGCTCAGAGCATATCCGGAGAAGACCAGAATTCAAAAAGACACGTGCACCAAAACGTGCACTTTGGCACCACTTGCCATCGCCCAGACCGGGAAGCAACCAAAATGTCCAAGCAGCCAGGAATGCATACAGAGGTAGTAGTTCCATTACACAGGGCTATATTACTCAGGCGGGAAAAGGAAGGAACCCGGCAATCCCACGACTGGGCATACACCCAAAGAACACCAGAATTCAAAAAGACACACGGCCTCCAATGTTCATCGCGGCACTATTTACAACAGCCAGGACATGGAAGCAACCTAAATGTCCATCAACAGATGAATGGATAAAGAAGATGTGGTACACATATACAATGGAATCTTACTCAGCTATAAAAGGGGATGAGGTGGAGCTATATGTAATGAGGTGGATGGGCCTCGAGTCTGTCCTACAGCGTGAGGGAAGCCAGAAAGAGAAAAACAAATACTTTATGCTAACTCATATATACGGAATCTAAAAAAACAAAACAAAACAAAAAACAAAAAACAAAAAAAAACAAAAAAAAACGGTACTGATGAACCCAGTGACAGGACAAGAATAAGGATGCAGATGCAGAGAATGGACTGGAGGACACGGGGTTGGGGGGGCAGGGGGCGAAGAGGAAGCTGGCACGAAGTGAGAGAGTAGCATCTGCTCAAACAATCCTGCATAGCCACGTAAAGGTCACGGATCTCGGGGATTTGAAAGGGTGGAGCAGGACGCCCTAACACGGAGTCTGTCTCCGATGGCAGTCACTGTCACGGTAACGTCCGCTGCGTGCACTAGGATTGGCTGCACTGAAGGAGGGCCCGCCTGCATCTGAGGACTATGGGCCCAGGCAGAGGGGAACGGGCCCTGCAGGACCAAAAGGGGTCTCATTTGCCAGTCCATCCTCCCCACTCCCTCAGCCCCACGACAGTCCAGCCTTGGGACCCAAGCCTGCTCAGGGTCCGGGGATGTGACCCCGGCCCAGGTCACCGAGGCCTGAGGGGAAGAGTTTTGGCATTCCTTTTTTTTTTTTTTCTCTTTTCAATGTTAGTTGTTATTTTGTATCTTGTGATTTACAGTGTTGCAGGTTTGTGCCTCTTGTTTTTCTTTCTGAGCTGTACAGCAACGTGATTGACGGATACAGAGACCTATATATGTTCTTTTTGGAGTTCTCGTCCCGTATGGGTTATTACGGAATGTTGAGTAGGGTTCCTTGTGCTATACCCTGGGCCCTCAGTGATTACTCTGTAAACAGTGGTGCGTATATACTAATCTCGACACGCTCACTTCCCCCTGCCCACCGCCGTTCCCTTTCGCTCACCATAAGATTCTTTCCTAAGTCTGCGAGGCTGTTTGTTTTGTAAAGAAGCTCATTTGCGTCCATTCTTAGGGTCCACCTGTACTTGATATCACGAGAGGTTTGTCCTTCGCTGTCTCATGTCCCTTAGTACGATCACCTCCACCTCCTTGCCCGTGGCTGCAAGTGGCATGATTTCATCCTTTTTCAGTGGCTGGCTCATATGCCATCGTGTCTTTGGACCGCATCTTCCTTCTCCCTGCTTCTGTCCTCATACACGTAGGTTGCTTCCACGTCGTGCCTATTGCACACACTGCTGTCACGGTCACTGGGGGGTTCGTGTCTTTGAGAATTTTGGTTTTCTTGGGATCTACGCTCAGGAGTGGGATTGCTGGGTCCCATGGGACGTCTATGTTTAGTCTCTTAAGGAACCTCCATACTGTTCTCCATAGTGGATGCACCGACTCCCACTCCCACCCACAGGGCAGGAGGGCTCCCTCTTCTCCACACCCTCTCCCTCACTTACTGCTGTAGATTGTCTGATGATGGCCACCCTGACCTGTGAGAGGCGATACCGCATGGCAATTCTGAGGTGCGTTTCTCTCACCCCTAGTGATGCCGAGCATCTTTTCATGGGCCCGAGGGCCATCTATGTGTCTTCTGTGGAGAGGTGTCCACTTAGATCTTTTACGCATTTTCTGGTGGGTTGACCGTTCTTTTGATGTTGAGCCGCAGGAGTGGTTTGTACGTTTTGGAGGTTAATTCCTCACGGGTACCTTCGTTTGCAGATATTGGTTCCCATTCTAAGGGTGGTCTTCTTGTTTTGTTTATGGTTTCCTTTGCTGTGCCGACGCTTTTAAGTTGAGTTAGGTCCCATTTGTTTCTTTTGGTGTTCATCATTCTGAGAGGTGGGGCAACAAAGAACCTGCTGCGATTTCTGTCAAAGCGTGTTCTGCCTCTGTTTTCCCCAAGAGGTTTGTAGTCTCCGCCCTTGCATTTAGATCTTCCATCTGTTTCCTTCTGTGTGTGGTGTTAGAGAGTATTCTGATTTCATTCTCTTTTTAATGTTCTAAGGAACCTCCACACTGTTCTCCACAGAGGCTGTACCAACTTACCTTCCCAACGACAGTGTAGGAGGGTTCCCTCTTCTCCACACCCTCTCCACCATGTACCGTTTGTAGACTTTCTGACAACGGCCATTCTGACCGGCGTGAGGCGATACCTCGTTGTAGTTTGACTGGCATTTCTCTAATATTGAGCCACGCTGACATCCTTTCACGTAGCCACGGCGTGAGGCAAACGTACCTCTTGCAATTGGCTGCTTGAACGTCTGCCCTCCTGGGAACCCTTTCTCCGTGACCTACGCCAGGACGTTGTTTGAGGGCAGCTGATTTTCCTTTACAGCCCTCAGGCCTTGTGAATAGTCAGCGCCCAGCAGCACAGGTTTTCAAGTTCTTGTTCTGGGAAAGAGCCACAGGGTGGCAGGATGCCTTCAAGCCCCACTCTTTTTGTTAAATTTCTCATTTAATTTTTATTTCATCGGCGTAGAGTTGATTTCCCATGTCGTGTCTGTTTTAGGTGTACAGGAACCTGACTCAGTTATCCATAGACGTGTGTGTGTTCCTTCTCGGGTTCTTTTCCCATGTAATTTCTTACAGTGTGCTCAGGAGAGTTCCCTGTGCTGGCCAGTGGGTCCCTTTCGCTTGTCTCTTTGATGTATTTCAGTGTGTGGTACGTGTTAACCCCAACCTCCTAATGTATCCCTCCCCTCAGTGTTCCCTTTTGGACATCATAAGTGTGTTTTCTAAGCCTGTGAGCCTGTTTCTGTTTTGTAAATGAGCCCACTCTGGACGCATTGCTAGATCCCAGCTATAAGTGATAGCTTCTGATATTTGTCTTTCTCTCTCTGACTTACCTCACTCAGTATGATAATCTCTCAGTCCATCCATGTTGCTGCAAGTGGTATGAGTTTGCTCTTTTTTTATGACTGACTCGTATTCCACTGTATACACGTACCGCGCATTCTTCACTTCTCTCTCATTAGACATTTCAGTTGATTCTATGTCTTGTAAATAGCACTGCCCTGAAAATGGGGGTGCACGTGTTGTTTCCAATTAGGATGTTCTCCAGATCTAAGCTCAGAAGTGGGATTGTCAGGTCATGTACAAACCCTATGTTTAGTTTTTTAAGGAAGCTCTGTACTGTTCTCCAGAGCAGCTGCAACCCGTTGCATCCCCACCAACAGTGTGAAGGACTCCCTTTTCCCCACACCCTCTCCAGCATTTATTCTCCGCAGATTGTGTTTGATGATGGCCATCCTGAGCGGTGTGAAATGGCACCTCGTTTTTCGTTGTGATTTGCCCTTCTTCAAGAATTAGTGATGTTGACCTACACGGAATCTAAAACTTGTCCTGATGAACTCAGTGACAAGAATAAGGACGCAGAGGCAGAGAGTGGACCGGAGAACTCGAGGTTTGGGAGGGGGCGGGGGGTGAAGGGGAAGCTGAGACGAAGCGAGAGAGTAGCACAGACATATATATACTACCAGCTGTAAAACAGATAGCCAGTGGGAAGTTGTTATATAACAAAGGGTGTTCAACTCGAGGATGGAAGATGCCTTAGAGGACTGGGAGGGGGAGGATGGGGGGGAGTCGAGGGAGGGAGGGAATACGGGGATATGTGTATAAAAACAGATGATTGAACTTGGTGTACCCCCCCCCAAAAAAACAATAAATAAATTAAAAAAAAGAGTTAGTGATGTTGAGTATCTTTCTGATCTTTGTCTTGTTTTGTTTACATAGTGTGAGTAAAACTTAGCTCCTGCAGTTGGCTTTGTGAAAGTCGGCCCTGCATTGAATTCTTTTCCGACGATTTACCCCAGGGCTTCCTTGGGGACAGGTGTCCTGTGCAGCCCCGCAGGCCTTGTGAGGTTTCAGTGCCACTGGGCGCCGGCTTGAAAGTTGTAGTTACAGGAAACGGCCACAAGGCGGCAGCATTGCTTCATGCGCCACTCTGGTTACTCGGGCAACTGGAGCCTGGGGCAAAGTCCTGTTCCTGGGCTGTCAATCAGAGTGGCATGCGCCCGAAGAAACACCCAAGACTCGTCTCATTCCTTCTTCCCCCTCACCCTCTACCACCCCCCTGTTCACTCCCCGATGAACCCCAGCTCCTGGAATACCACCCTTCTGAGGGTGCTGTCATCCGTAGTTGGGGCGACCCTTAGGAAGGAGGCTGGTGGCCCCCTGTGACCCAGCAATCCCACTCCTGGGCGTAGACGCTGAGAAAACAAAAATTTTAGCAGACACGTGCACCCTAGCGATCATGGCGGCACGCTGTACAAAAGCCAATACGTGGAAGCAACCGAAGTGTCGGAGGACAGAAGCAGGGATAAAGGAGATGGGGCCCAGAGACACGATGGAATATGACTCAGCCATAAAAAAGGATGGAATAATGCTAACCCTAACCCTAGGGTACATCTGCTAATTTCAACCTCCTGATTCATGCCTCTCTCCCACCGTTCCCCTTTGGTAGCCAGAAGCTGGCTTTCTAAGTCTGAGCCTTTCTTTTGTAAATTAGTTCATTTGCATCCATTGTTACACGCCAACTATAAGTGATACCATATGACATTTATCTTTCTCTGTCTGACCCACGTCGCTTAGTGTGATCGTATCCAGGTCCTTCCGAGTTGCTGCCAACGGCCTTGCTTCATTCATTTCAGAGCTGAGTGACGTTCCGTTGTACACACGGACCGCACCTTTGTTAGCCATTCAGCTTTCTGTGGACATTTTGGCTGCGTCCAGGTCTAGGCTTTTGTAAACACTGCTGCACTGAAAGCTGCCTACGAGTCTCTTGTCCATTTAGGGTTTTCCCCCGGACGTGCACCCAGGAGTGGAATTGCTGGATGTTTAGATGTTAAAAGAACCTCCGTACTGTTGTCCTCCAGAGTGGCCGGTAGCAATTTACGTTCCCACTGCGGGAGTGTAGCAGCGTTCCCTCTTCTCCACACCTTCTCCAGCATTTCCGCTTTTCAGACTTTGTGATGATGGTCACTCTGACTGATGAGAGGTGATACCTCGTTGCAGTGTTGATTTACCGAGAACAACGTGGAGGTGCCATTAGAGGCAGATACAGGGCCACCATAGGATTCAGCCATCCCGCTGCTCAGAGCGTATCCGGAGAAGACCGGAATGCAAAAAGACACGTGCACCAAAACGTGCACTTTGGCACCACTTACACTAGCCCGGACCAGGAAGCAACCAAAATGTCCAAGGACCCAGCAATGGATAAAGAAGTAGTAGTTCCATTACACAGTGGAATATTACTCAGACGTGAAAAAGAATGAAATAATGCCACTATAGCAACCTAGATTAACCTAGTTGTAATCCTACTAAGTGAAGTGAGTTAGAAAGAAAAAGACAACCATCACATGATATCACTTCTACATGGAAAATAAACATAAATACCAATGAACCAACTGACAAAAGAGAAACAGACTCACACAGTTAGAAAACGAACTTATGCTTAGCAAAGGGGACCGATACCGGGAAGGGATAAATTAGGCAGTTGGGATTAGCAACCAGATGCTATTACAAACAAAATACATAATCAACAAGGGCCTGGGTATACCAAGGGAGGTCACCTCAACACTCTGTCATCACCTCTATGGGAAAGATAATCTGAAAGTTAATAGATATATGGATACATGTAAACGAAAAAGACTCTGTACCCTTACAACAGAGTCGGGCTTTGAAGAAATCCTGCCGCCTTGTGGCCGTTTCCCGCAACAGCAACTTTAAAGCTGCAGCTTATGGAGACAATATTCACAAGGAGTAAAGGATGTAAATCACAGCTGCGCTCCAACAATTCCCTGGGGTAAGTATTCTAAAAACAATTTTCACAAGGGCAGATCTTCATGAAGACCATATCAACAGGTAAATAAGACAACGTTTTAAAAAAAATAGCACGCCACACGCTGCTGAGTACGGCGAATTACTTGAGACGGGCCGCTCAACACTGCGAGGAGGGCTCACACCTGGCCACAGTCGGAAAGGCCGTGAATCAAAGGTCTGCAGACAGTAAAGCTACAGTGCTGGTGGAAAACAGGGGGCCCTCCTATGTTGCTGCTGGCATGGACACGGTAAGAGCCACGACCGAGAACAACGTGGAGGTGCCATTAGAGGTAGGTACAGAGCGACCGTAGGATTCAGCCATCCCACTGCTCAGAGCATATCCGGAGAAGACCAGAATTCAAAAAGACACGTGCACCAAAACGTGCACTTTGGCACCACTTGCCATCGCCCAGACCGGGAAGCAACCAAAATGTCCAAGCAGCCAGGAATGCATACAGAGGTAGTAGTTCCATTACACAGTGCTATATTACTCAGGCGGGAAAAGGAAGGAAGCCGGCAATCCCACGACTGGGCATACACCCAAAGAACACCAGAATTCAAAAAGACACACGGCCTCCAATGTTCATCGCGGCACTATTTACAACAGCCAGGACATGGAAGCAACCTAAATGTCCATCAACAGATGAATGGATAAAGAAGATGTGGTACACATATACAATGGAATCTTACTCAGCTATAAAAGGGGATGAGGTGGAGCTATATGTAATGAGGTGGATGGGCCTCGAGTCTGTCCTACAGCGTGAGGGAAGCCAGAAAGAGAAAAACAAATACTTTATGCTAACTCATATATACGGAATCTAAAAAAACAAAACAAAACAAAAAACAAAAAACAAAAAAAAACCAAAAAAAACGGTACTGATGAACCCAGTGACAGGACAAGAATAAGGATGCAGATGCAGAGAATGGACTGGAGGACACGGGGTTGGGGGGGCAGGGGGCGAAGAGGAAGCTGGCACGAAGTGAGAGAGTAGCATCTGCTCAAACAATCCTGCATAGCCACGTAAAGGTCACGGATCTCGGGGATTTGAAAGGGTGGAGCAAGACGCCCTAACACGGAGTCTGTCTCCGATGGCAGTCACTGTCACGGTAACGTCCGCTGCGTGCACGAGGCTTGGCTGCACTGAAGGAGGGCCCACCTGCATCTGAGGACTATGGGCCCAGGCAGAGGGGAACGGGCCCTGCAGGACCAAAAGGGGTCTCATTTGCCAGTCCATCCTCCCCACTCCCTCAGCCCCACGACAGTCCAGCCTTGGGACCCAAGCCTGCTCAGGGTCCGGGGATGTGACCCCGGCCCAGGTCACCGAGGCCTGAGGGGAAGAGTTTTGGCATTCCTTTTTTTTTTTCTCTTTTCAATGTTAGTTGTTATTTTGTATCTTGTGATTTACAGTGTTGCAGGTTTGTGCCTCTTGTTTTTCTTTCTGAGCTGTACAGCAACGTGATTGACGGATACAGAGACCTATATATGTTCTTTTTGGAGTTCTCGTCCCGTATGGGTTATTACGGAATGTTGAGTAGGGTTCCTTGTGCTATACCCTGGGCCCTCAGTGATTACTCTGTAAACAGTGGTGCGTATATACTAATCTCGACACGCTCACTTCCCCCTGCCCACCGCCGTTCCCTTTCGCTCACCATAAGATTCTTTCCTAAGTCTGCGAGGCTGTTTGTTTTGTAAAGAAGCTCATTTGCGTCCATTCTTAGGGTCCACCTGTACTTGATATCACGAGAGGTTTGTCCTTCGCTGTCTCATGTCCCTTAGTACGATCACCTCCACCTCCTTGCCCGTGGCTGCAAGTGGCATGATTTCATCCTTTTTCAGTGGCTGGCTCATATTCCATCGTGTCTTTGGACCGCATCTTCCTTCTCCCTGCTTCTGTCCTCATACACGTAGGTTGCTTCCACGTCGTGCCTATTGCACACACTGCTGTCACGGTCACTGGGGGGTTCGTGTCTTTGAGAATTTTGGTTTTCTTGGGATCTACGCTCAGGAGTGGGATTGCTGGGTCCCATGGGACGTCTATGTTTAGTCTCTTAAGGAACCTCCATACTGTTCTCCATAGTGGATGCACCGACTCCCACTCCCACCCACAGGGCAGGAGGGCTCCCTCTTCTCCACACCCTCTCCCTCACTTACTGCTGTAGATTTTCTGATGATGGCCACCCTGACCTGTGAGAGGCGATACCGCATGGCAATTCTGAGGTGCGTTTCTCTCACCCCTAGTGATGCCGAGCATCTTTTCATGGGCCCGAGGGCCATCTATGTGTCTTCTGTGGAGAGGTGTCCACTTAGATCTTTTACGCATTTTCTGGTGGGTTGACCGTTCTTTTGATGTTGAGCCGCAGGAGTGGTTTGTACGTTTTGGAGGTTAATTCCTCACGGGTACCTTCGTTTGCAGATATTGGTTCCCATTCTAAGGGTGGTCTTCTTGTTTTGTTTATGGTTTCCTTTGCTGTGCCGACGCTTTTAAGTTGAGTTAGGTCCCATTTGTTTCTTTTGGTGTTCATCATTCTGAGAGGTGGGGCAACAAAGAACCTGCTGCGATTTCTGTCAAAGCGTGTTCTGCCTCTGTTTTCCCCAAGAGGTTTGTAGTCTCCGCCCTTGCATTTAGATCTTCCATCTGTTTCCTTCTGTGTGTGGTGTTAGAGAGTATTCTGATTTCATTCTCTTTTTAATGTTCTAAGGAACCTCCACACTGTTCTCCACAGAGGCTGTACCAACTTACCTTCCCAACGACAGTGTAGGAGGGTTCCCTCTTCTCCACACCCTCTCCACCATGTACCGTTTGTAGACTTTCTGACAACGGCCATTCTGACCGGCGTGAGGCGATACCTCGTTGTAGTTTGACTGGCATTTCTCTAATATTGAGCCACGCTGACATCCTTTCACGTAGCCACGGCGTGAGGCAAACGTACCTCTTGCAATTGGCTGCTTGAACGTCTGCCCTCCTGGGAACCCTTTCTCCGTGACCTACGCCAGGACGTTGTTTGAGGGCAGCTGATTTTCCTTTACAGCCCTCAGGCCTTGTGAATAGTCAGCGCCCAGCAGCACAGGTTTTCAAGTTCTTGTTCTGGGAAAGAGCCACAGGGTGGCAGGATGCCTTCAAGCCCCACTCTTTTTGTTAAATTTCTCATTTAATTTTTATTTCATCGGCGTAGAGTTGATTTCCCATGTCGTGTCTGTTTTAGGTGTACAGGAACCTGACTCAGTTATCCATAGACGTGTGTGTGTTCCTTCTCGGGTTCTTTTCCCATGTAATTTCTTACAGTGTGCTCAGGAGAGTTCCCTGTGCTGGCCAGTGGGTCCCTTTCGCTTGTCTCTTTGATGTATTTCAGTGTGTGGTACGTGTTAACCCCAACCTCCTAATGTATCCCTCCCCTCAGTGTTCCCTTTTGGACATCATAAGTGTGTTTTCTAAGCCTGTGAGCCTGTTTCTGTTTTGTAAATGAGCCCACTCTGGACGCATTGCTAGATCCCAGCTATAAGTGATAGCTTCTGATATTTGTCTTTCTCTCTCTGACTTACCTCACTCAGTATGATAATCTCTCAGTCCATCCATGTTGCTGCAAGTGGTATGAGTTTGCTCTTTTTTTATGACTGACTCGTATTCCACTGTATTCACGTACCGCGCATTCTTCACTTCTCTCTCATTAGACATTTCAGTTGATTCTATGTCTTGTAAATAGCACTGCCCTGAAAATGGGGGTGCACGTGTTGTTTCCAATTAGGATGTTCTCCAGATCTAAGCCCAGAAGTGGGATTGTCAGGTCATGTACAAACCCTATGTTTAGTTTTTTAAGGAAGCTCTGTACTGTTCTCCAGAGCAGCTGCAACCCGTTGCATCCCCACCAACAGTGTGAAGGACTCCCTTTTCCCCACACCCTCTCCAGCATTTATTCTCTGCAGATTGTGTTTGATGATAGCCATCCTGAGCGGTGTGAAATGGCACCTCGTTTTTCGTTGTGATTTGCCCTTCTTCAAGAATTAGTGATGTTGACCTACACGGAATCTAAAACTTGTCCTGATGAACTCAGTGACAAGAATAAGGACGCAGAGGCAGAGAGTGGACCGGAGAACTCGAGGTTTGGGAGGGGGCGGGGGGTGAAGGGGAAGCTGAGACGAAGCGAGAGAGTAGCACAGACATATATATACTACCAGCTGTAAAACAGATAGCCAGTGGGAAGTTGTTATATAACAAAGGGTGTTCAACTCGAGGATGGAAGATGCCTTAGAGGACTGGGAGGGGGAGGATGGGGGGGAGTCGAGGGAGGGAGGGAATACGGGGATATGTGTATAAAAACAGATGATTGAACTTGGTGTACCCCCCCCCAAAAAAACAATAAATAAATTAAAAAAAAGAGGTAGTGATGTTGAGTATCTTTCTGATCTTTGTCTTGTTTTGTTTACATAGTGTGAGTAAAACTTAGCTCCTGCAGTTGGCTTTGTGAAAGTCGGCCCTGCATTGAATTCTTTTCCGACGATTTACCCCAGGGCTTCCTTGGGGACAGGTGTCCTGTGCAGCCCCGCAGGCCTTGTGAGGTTTCAGTGCCACTGGGCGCCGGCTTGAAAGTTGTAGTTACAGGAAACGGCCACAAGGCGGCAGCATTGCTTCATGCGCCACTCTGGTTACTCGGGCAACTGGAGCCTGGGGCAAAGTCCTGTTCCTGGGCTGTCAATCAGAGTGGCATGCGCCCGAAGAAACACCCAAGACTCGTCTCATTCCTTCTTCCCCCTCACCCTCTACCACCCCCCTGTTCACTCCCCGATGAACCCCAGCTCCTGGAATACCACCCTTCTGAGGGTGCTGTCATCCGTAGTTGGGGCGACCCTTAGGAAGGAGGCTGGTGGCCCCCTGTGACCCAGCAATCCCACTCCTGGGCGTAGACGCTGAGAAAACAAAAATTTTAGCAGACACGTGCACCCTAGCGATCATGGCGGCACGCTGTACAAAAGCCAATACGTGGAAGCAACCGAAGTGTCGGAGGACAGAAGCAAGGATAAAGGAGATGGGGCCCAGAGACACGATGGAATATGACTCAGCCATAAAAAAGGATGGAATAATGCTAACCCTAACCCTAGGGTACATCTGCTAATTTCAACCTCCTGATTCATGCCTCTCTCCCACCGTTCCCCTTTGGTAGCCAGAAGCTGGCTTTCTAAGTCTGAGCCTTTCTTTTGTAAATTAGTTCATTTGCATCCATTGTTACACGCCAACTATAAGTGATACCATATGACATTTATCTTTCTCTGTCTGACCCACGTCGCTTAGTGTGATCGTATCCAGGTCCTTCCGAGTTGCTGCCAACGGCCTTGCTTCATTCATTTCAGAGCTGAGTGACGTTCCGTTGTACACACGGACCGCACCTTTGTTAGCCATTCAGCTTTCTGTGGACATTTTGGCTGCGTCCAGGTCTAGGCTTTTGTAAACACTGCTGCACTGAAAGCTGCCTACGAGTCTCTTGTCCATTTAGGGTTTTCACCCGGACGTGCACCCAGGAGTGGAATTGCTGGATGTTTAGATGTTAAAAGAACCTCCGTACTGTTGTCCTCCAGAGTGGCCGGTAGCAATTTACGTTCCCACTGCGGGAGTGTAGCAGCGTTCCCTCTTCTCCACACCTTCTCCAGCATTTCCGCTTTTCAGACTTTGTGATGATGGTCACTCTGACTGATGAGAGGTGATACCTCGTTGCAGTGTTGATTTACCGAGAACAACGTGGAGGTGCCATTAGAGGCAGATACAGGGCCACCATAGGATTCAGCCATCCCGCTGCTCAGAGCGTATCCGGAGAAGACCGGAATGCAAAAAGACACGTGCACCAAAACGTGCACTTTGGCACCACTTACACTAGCCCGGACCAGGAAGCAACCAAAATGTCCAAGGACCCAGCAATGGATAAAGAAGTAGTAGTTCCATTACACAGTGGAATATTACTCAGACGTGAAAAAGAATGAAATAATGCCACTATAGCAACCTAGATTAACCTAGTTGTAATCCTACTAAGTGAAGTGAGTTAGAAAGAAAAAGACAACCATCACATGATATCACTTCTACATGGAAAATAAACATAAATACCAATGAACCAACTGACAAAAGAGAAACAGACTCACACAGTTAGAAAACGAACTTATGCTTAGCAAAGGGGACCGATACCGGGAAGGGATAAATTAGGCAGTTGGGATTAGCAACCAGATGCTATTACAAACAAAATACATAATCAACAAGGGCCTGGGTATACCAAGGGAGGTCACCTCAACACTCTGTCATCACCTCTATGGGAAAGATAATCTGAAAGTTAATAGATATATGGATACATGTAAACGAAAAAGGCTCTGTACCCTTACAACAGAGTCGGGCTTTGAAGAAATCCTGCCGCCTTGTGGCCGTTTCCCGCAACAGCAACTTTAAAGCTGCAGCTTATGGAGACAATATTCACAAGGAGTAAAGGATGTAAATCACAGCTGCGCTCCAACAATTCCCTGGGGTAAGTATTCTAAAAACAATTTTCACAAGGGCAGATCTTCATGAAGACCATATCAACAGGTAAATAAGACAACGTTTTAAAAAAAATAGCACACCACACGCTGCTGAGTACGGCGAATTACTTGAGACGGGCCGCTCAACACTGCGAGGAGGGCTCACACCTGGCCACAGTCGGAAAGGCCGTGAATCAAAGGTCTGCAGACAGTAAAGCTACAGTGCTGGTGGAAAACAGGGGGCCCTCCTATGTTGCTGCTGGCATGGACACGGTAAGAGCCACGACCGAGAACAACGTGGAGGTGCCATTAGAGGTAGGTACAGAGCGACCGTAGGATTCAGCCATCCCACTGCTCAGAGCATATCCGGAGAAGACCAGAATTCAAAAAGACACGTGCACCAAAACGTGCACTTTGGCACCACTTGCCATCGCCCAGACCGGGAAGCAACCAAAATGTCCAAGCAGCCAGGAATGCATACAGAGGTAGTAGTTCCATTACACAGGGCTATATTACTCAGGCGGGAAAAGGAAGGAACCCGGCAATCCCACGACTGGGCATACACCCAAAGAACACCAGAATTCAAAAAGACACACGGCCTCCAATGTTCATCGCGGCACTATTTACAACAGCCAGGACATGGAAGCAACCTAAATGTCCATCAACAGATGAATGGATAAAGAAGATGTGGTACACATATACAATGGAATCTTACTCAGCTATAAAAGGGGATGAGGTGGAGCTATATGTAATGAGGTGGATGGGCCTCGAGTCTGTCCTACAGCGTGAGGGAAGCCAGAAAGAGAAAAACAAATACTTTATGCTAACTCATATATACGGAATCTAAAAAAACAAAACAAAACAAAAAACAAAAAACAAAAAAAAACAAAAAAAAACGGTACTGATGAACCCAGTGACAGGACAAGAATAAGGATGCAGATGCAGAGAATGGACTGGAGGACACGGGGTTGGGGGGGCAGGGGGCGAAGAGGAAGCTGGCACGAAGTGAGAGAGTAGCATCTGCTCAAACAATCCTGCATAGCCACGTAAAGGTCACGGATCTCGGGGATTTGAAAGGGTGGAGCAGGACGCCCTAACACGGAGTCTGTCTCCGATGGCAGTCACTGTCACGGTAACGTCCGCTGCGTGCACTAGGATTGGCTGCACTGAAGGAGGGCCCGCCTGCATCTGAGGACTATGGGCCCAGGCAGAGGGGAACGGGCCCTGCAGGACCAAAAGGGGTCTCATTTGCCAGTCCATCCTCCCCACTCCCTCAGCCCCACGACAGTCCAGCCTTGGGACCCAAGCCTGCTCAGGGTCCGGGGATGTGACCCCGGCCCAGGTCACCGAGGCCTGAGGGGAAGAGTTTTGGCATTCCTTTTTTTTTTTTTTCTCTTTTCAATGTTAGTTGTTATTTTGTATCTTGTGATTTACAGTGTTGCAGGTTTGTGCCTCTTGTTTTTCTTTCTGAGCTGTACAGCAACGTGATTGACGGATACAGAGACCTATATATGTTCTTTTTGGAGTTCTCGTCCCGTATGGGTTATTACGGAATGTTGAGTAGGGTTCCTTGTGCTATACCCTGGGCCCTCAGTGATTACTCTGTAAACAGTGGTGCGTATATACTAATCTCGACACGCTCACTTCCCCCTGCCCACCGCCGTTCCCTTTCGCTCACCATAAGATTCTTTCCTAAGTCTGCGAGGCTGTTTGTTTTGTAAAGAAGCTCATTTGCGTCCATTCTTAGGGTCCACCTGTACTTGATATCACGAGAGGTTTGTCCTTCGCTGTCTCATGTCCCTTAGTACGATCACCTCCACCTCCTTGCCCGTGGCTGCAAGTGGCATGATTTCATCCTTTTTCAGTGGCTGGCTCATATGCCATCGTGTCTTTGGACCGCATCTTCCTTCTCCCTGCTTCTGTCCTCATACACGTAGGTTGCTTCCACGTCGTGCCTATTGCACACACTGCTGTCACGGTCACTGGGGGGTTCGTGTCTTTGAGAATTTTGGTTTTCTTGGGATCTACGCTCAGGAGTGGGATTGCTGGGTCCCATGGGACGTCTATGTTTAGTCTCTTAAGGAACCTCCATACTGTTCTCCATAGTGGATGCACCGACTCCCACTCCCACCCACAGGGCAGGAGGGCTCCCTCTTCTCCACACCCTCTCCCTCACTTACTGCTGTAGATTGTCTGATGATGGCCACCCTGACCTGTGAGAGGCGATACCGCATGGCAATTCTGAGGTGCGTTTCTCTCACCCCTAGTGATGCCGAGCATCTTTTCATGGGCCCGAGGGCCATCTATGTGTCTTCTGTGGAGAGGTGTCCACTTAGATCTTTTACGCATTTTCTGGTGGGTTGACCGTTCTTTTGATGTTGAGCCGCAGGAGTGGTTTGTACGTTTTGGAGGTTAATTCCTCACGGGTACCTTCGTTTGCAGATATTGGTTCCCATTCTAAGGGTGGTCTTCTTGTTTTGTTTATGGTTTCCTTTGCTGTGCCGACGCTTTTAAGTTGAGTTAGGTCCCATTTGTTTCTTTTGGTGTTCATCATTCTGAGAGGTGGGGCAACAAAGAACCTGCTGCGATTTCTGTCAAAGCGTGTTCTGCCTCTGTTTTCCCCAAGAGGTTTGTAGTCTCCGCCCTTGCATTTAGATCTTCCATCTGTTTCCTTCTGTGTGTGGTGTTAGAGAGTATTCTGATTTCATTCTCTTTTTAATGTTCTAAGGAACCTCCACACTGTTCTCCACAGAGGCTGTACCAACTTACCTTCCCAACGACAGTGTAGGAGGGTTCCCTCTTCTCCACACCCTCTCCACCATGTACCGTTTGTAGACTTTCTGACAACGGCCATTCTGACCGGCGTGAGGCGATACCTCGTTGTAGTTTGACTGGCATTTCTCTAATATTGAGCCACGCTGACATCCTTTCACGTAGCCACGGCGTGAGGCAAACGTACCTCTTGCAATTGGCTGCTTGAACGTCTGCCCTCCTGGGAACCCTTTCTCCGTGACCTACGCCAGGACGTTGTTTGAGGGCAGCTGATTTTCCTTTACAGCCCTCAGGCCTTGTGAATAGTCAGCGCCCAGCAGCACAGGTTTTCAAGTTCTTGTTCTGGGAAAGAGCCACAGGGTGGCAGGATGCCTTCAAGCCCCACTCTTTTTGTTAAATTTCTCATTTAATTTTTATTTCATCGGCGTAGAGTTGATTTCCCATGTCGTGTCTGTTTTAGGTGTACAGGAACCTGACTCAGTTATCCATAGACGTGTGTGTGTTCCTTCTTGGGTTCTTTTCCCATGTAATTTCTTACAGTGTGCTCAGGAGAGTTCCCTGGGCTGGCCAGTGGGTCCCTTTCGCTTGTCTCTTTGATGTATTTCAGTGTGTGGTACGTGTTAACCCCAACCTCCTAATGTATCCCTCCCCTCAGTGTTCCCTTTTGGACATCATAAGTGTGTTTTCTAAGCCTGTGAGCCTGTTTCTGTTTTGTAAATGAGCCCACTCTGGACGCATTGCTAGATCCCAGCTATAAGTGATAGCTTCTGATATTTGTCTTTCTCTCTCTGACTTACCTCACTCAGTATGATAATCTCTCAGTCCATCCATGTTGCTGCAAGTGGTATGAGTTTGCTCTTTTTTTATGACTGACTCGTATTCCACTGTATTCACGTACCGCGCATTCTTCACTTCTCTCTCATTAGACATTTCAGTTGATTCTATGTCTTGTAAATAGCACTGCCCTGAAAATGGGGGTGCACGTGTTGTTTCCAATTAGGATGTTCTCCAGATCTAAGCCCAGAAGTGGGATTGTCAGGTCATGTACAAACCCTATGTTTAGTTTTTTAAGGAAGCTCTGTACTGTTCTCCAGAGCAGCTGCAACCCGTTGCATCCCCACCAACACTGTGAAGGACTCCCTTTTCCCCACACCCTCTCCAGCATTTATTCTCTGCAGATTGTGTTTGATGATAGCCATCCTGAGCGGTGTGAAATGGCACCTCGTTTTTCGTTGTGATTTGCCCTTCTTCAAGAATTAGTGATGTTGACCTACACGGAATCTAAAACTTGTCCTGATGAACTCAGTGACAAGAATAAGGACGCAGAGGCAGAGAGTGGACCGGAGAACTCGAGGTTTGGGAGGGGGCGGGGGGTGAAGGGGAAGCTGAGACGAAGCGAGAGAGTAGCACAGACATATATATACTACCAGCTGTAAAACAGATAGCCAGTGGGAAGTTGTTATATAACAAAGGGTGTTCAACTCGAGGATGGAAGATGCCTTAGAGGACTGGGAGGGGGAGGATGGGGGGGAGTCGAGGGAGGGAGGGAATACGGGGATATGTGTATAAAAACAGATGATTGAACTTGGTGTACCCCCCCCCAAAAAAACAATAAATAAATTAAAAAAAAGAGGTAGTGATGTTGAGTATCTTTCTGATCTTTGTCTTGTTTTGTTTACATAGTGTGAGTAAAACTTAGCTCCTGCAGTTGGCTTTGTGAAAGTCGGCCCTGCATTGAATTCTTTTCCGACGATTTACCCCAGGGCTTCCTTGGGGACAGGTGTCCTGTGCAGCCCCGCAGGCCTTGTGAGGTTTCAGTGCCACTGGGCGCCGGCTTGAAAGTTGTAGTTACAGGAAACGGCCACAAGGCGGCAGCATTGCTTCATGCGCCACTCTGGTTACTCGGGCAACTGGAGCCTGGGGCAAAGTCCTGTTCCTGGGCTGTCAATCAGAGTGGCATGCGCCCGAAGAAACACCCAAGACTCGTCTCATTCCTTCTTCCCCCTCACCCTCTACCACCCCCCTGTTCACTCCCCGATGAACCCCAGCTCCTGGAATACCACCCTTCTGAGGGTGCTGTCATCCGTAGTTGGGGCGACCCTTAGGAAGGAGGCTGGTGGCCCCCTGTGACCCAGCAATCCCACTCCTGGGCGTAGACGCTGAGAAAACAAAAATTTTAGCAGACACGTGCACCCTAGCGATCATGGCGGCACGCTGTACAAAAGCCAATACGTGGAAGCAACCGAAGTGTCGGAGGACAGAAGCAAGGATAAAGGAGATGGGGCCCAGAGACACGATGGAATATGACTCAGCCATAAAAAAGGATGGAATAATGCTAACCCTAACCCTAGGGTACATCTGCTAATTTCAACCTCCTGATTCATGCCTCTCTCCCACCGTTCCCCTTTGGTAGCCAGAAGCTGGCTTTCTAAGTCTGAGCCTTTCTTTTGTAAATTAGTTCATTTGCATCCATTGTTACACGCCAACTATAAGTGATACCATATGACATTTATCTTTCTCTGTCTGACCCACGTCGCTTAGTGTGATCGTATCCAGGTCCTTCCGAGTTGCTGCCAACGGCCTTGCTTCATTCATTTCAGAGCTGAGTGACGTTCCGTTGTACACACGGACCGCACCTTTGTTAGCCATTCAGCTTTCTGTGGACATTTTGGCTGCGTCCAGGTCTAGGCTTTTGTAAACACTGCTGCACTGAAAGCTGCCTACGAGTCTCTTGTCCATTTAGGGTTTTCACCCGGACGTGCACCCAGGAGTGGAATTGCTGGATGTTTAGATGTTAAAAGAACCTCCGTACTGTTGTCCTCCAGAGTGGCCGGTAGCAATTTACGTTCCCACTGCGGGAGTGTAGCAGCGTTCCCTCTTCTCCACACCTTCTCCAGCATTTCCGCTTTTCAGACTTTGTGATGATGGTCACTCTGACTGATGAGAGGTGATACCTCGTTGCAGTGTTGATTTACCGAGAACAACGTGGAGGTGCCATTAGAGGCAGATACAGGGCCACCATAGGATTCAGCCATCCCGCTGCTCAGAGCGTATCCGGAGAAGACCGGAATGCAAAAAGACACGTGCACCAAAACGTGCACTTTGGCACCACTTACACTAGCCCGGACCAGGAAGCAACCAAAATGTCCAAGGACCCAGCAATGGATAAAGAAGTAGTAGTTCCATTACACAGTGGAATATTACTCAGACGTGAAAAAGAATGAAATAATGCCACTATAGCAACCTAGATTAACCTAGTTGTAATCCTACTAAGTGAAGTGAGTTAGAAAGAAAAAGACAACCATCACATGATATCACTTCTACATGGAAAATAAACATAAATACCAATGAACCAACTGACAAAAGAGAAACAGACTCACACAGTTAGAAAACGAACTTATGCTTAGCAAAGGGGACCGATACCGGGAAGGGATAAATTAGGCAGTTGGGATTAGCAACCAGATGCTATTACAAACAAAATACATAATCAACAAGGGCCTGGGTATACCAAGGGAGGTCACCTCAACACTCTGTCATCACCTCTATGGGAAAGATAATCTGAAAGTTAATAGATATATGGATACATGTAAACGAAAAAGGCTCTGTACCCTTACAACAGAGTCGGGCTTTGAAGAAATCCTGCCGCCTTGTGGCCGTTTCCCGCAACAGCAACTTTAAAGCTGCAGCTTATGGAGACAATATTCACAAGGAGTAAAGGATGTAAATCACAGCTGCGCTCCAACAATTCCCTGGGGTAAGTATTCTAAAAACAATTTTCACAAGGGCAGATCTTCATGAAGACCATATCAACAGGTAAATAAGACAACGTTTTAAAAAAAATAGCACACCACACGCTGCTGAGTACGGCGAATTACTTGAGACGGGCCGCTCAACACTGCGAGGAGGGCTCACACCTGGCCACAGTCGGAAAGGCCGTGAATCAAAGGTCTGCAGACAGTAAAGCTACAGTGCTGGTGGAAAACAGGGGGCCCTCCTATGTTGCTGCTGGCATGGACACGGTAAGAGCCACGACCGAGAACAACGTGGAGGTGCCATTAGAGGTAGGTACAGAGCGACCGTAGGATTCAGCCATCCCACTGCTCAGAGCATATCCGGAGAAGACCAGAATTCAAAAAGACACGTGCACCAAAACGTGCACTTTGGCACCACTTGCCATCGCCCAGACCGGGAAGCAACCAAAATGTCCAAGCAGCCAGGAATGCATACAGAGGTAGTAGTTCCATTACACAGGGCTATATTACTCAGGCGGGAAAAGGAAGGAACCCGGCAATCCCACGACTGGGCATACACCCAAAGAACACCAGAATTCAAAAAGACACACGGCCTCCAATGTTCATCGCGGCACTATTTACAACAGCCAGGACATGGAAGCAACCTAAATGTCCATCAACAGATGAATGGATAAAGAAGATGTGGTACACATATACAATGGAATCTTACTCAGCTATAAAAGGGGATGAGGTGGAGCTATATGTAATGAGGTGGATGGGCCTCGAGTCTGTCCTACAGCGTGAGGGAAGCCAGAAAGAGAAAAACAAATACTTTATGCTAACTCATATATACGGAATCTAAAAAAACAAAACAAAACAAAAAACAAAAAACAAAAAAACCCCAAAAAAACGGTACTGATGAACCCAGTGACAGGACAAGAATAAGGATGCAGATGCAGAGAATGGACTGGAGGACACGGGGTTGGGGGGGCAGGGGGCGAAGAGGAAGCTGGCACGAAGTGAGAGAGTAGCATCTGCTCAAACAATCCTGCATAGCCACGTAAAGGTCACGGATCTCGGGGATTTGAAAGGGTGGAGCAGGACGCCCTAACACGGAGTCTGTCTCCGATGGCAGTCACTGTCACGGTAACGTCCGCTGCGTGCACTAGGATTGGCTGCACTGAAGGAGGGCCCGCCTGCATCTGAGGACTATGGGCCCAGGCAGAGGGGAACGGGCCCTGCAGGACCAAAAGGGGTCTCATTTGCCAGTCCATCCTCCCCACTCCCTCAGCCCCACGACAGTCCAGCCTTGGGACCCAAGCCTGCTCAGGGTCCGGGGATGTGACCCCGGCCCAGGTCACCGAGGCCTGAGGGGAAGAGTTTTGGCATTCCTTTTTTTTTTTTTTCTCTTTTCAATGTTAGTTGTTATTTTGTATCTTGTGATTTACAGTGTTGCAGGTTTGTGCCTCTTGTTTTTCTTTCTGAGCTGTACAGCAACGTGATTGACGGATACAGAGACCTATATATGTTCTTTTTGGAGTTCTCGTCCCGTATGGGTTATTACGGAATGTTGAGTAGGGTTCCTTGTGCTATACCCTGGGCCCTCAGTGATTACTCTGTAAACAGTGGTGCGTATATACTAATCTCGACACGCTCACTTCCCCCTGCCCACCGCCGTTCCCTTTCGCTCACCATAAGATTCTTTCCTAAGTCTGCGAGGCTGTTTGTTTTGTAAAGAAGCTCATTTGCGTCCATTCTTAGGGTCCACCTGTACTTGATATCACGAGAGGTTTGTCCTTCGCTGTCTCATGTCCCTTAGTACGATCACCTCCACCTCCTTGCCCGTGGCTGCAAGTGGCATGATTTCATCCTTTTTCAGTGGCTGGCTCATATGCCATCGTGTCTTTGGACCGCATCTTCCTTCTCCCTGCTTCTGTCCTCATACACGTAGGTTGCTTCCACGTCGTGCCTATTGCACACACTGCTGTCACGGTCACTGGGGGGTTCGTGTCTTTGAGAATTTTGGTTTTCTTGGGATCTACGCTCAGGAGTGGGATTGCTGGGTCCCATGGGACGTCTATGTTTAGTCTCTTAAGGAACCTCCATACTGTTCTCCATAGTGGATGCACCGACTCCCACTCCCACCCACAGGGCAGGAGGGCTCCCTCTTCTCCACACCCTCTCCCTCACTTACTGCTGTAGATTGTCTGATGATGGCCACCCTGACCTGTGAGAGGCGATACCGCATGGCAATTCTGAGGTGCGTTTCTCTCACCCCTAGTGATGCCGAGCATCTTTTCATGGGCCCGAGGGCCATCTATGTGTCTTCTGTGGAGAGGTGTCCACTTAGATCTTTTACGCATTTTCTGGTGGGTTGACCGTTCTTTTGATGTTGAGCCGCAGGAGTGGTTTGTACGTTTTGGAGGTTAATTCCTCACGGGTACCTTCGTTTGCAGATATTGGTTCCCATTCTAAGGGTGGTCTTCTTGTTTTGTTTATGGTTTCCTTTGCTGTGCCGACGCTTTTAAGTTGAGTTAGGTCCCATTTGTTTCTTTTGGTGTTCATCATTCTGAGAGGTGGGGCAACAAAGAACCTGCTGCGATTTCTGTCAAAGCGTGTTCTGCCTCTGTTTTCCCCAAGAGGTTTGTAGTCTCCGCCCTTGCATTTAGATCTTCCATCTGTTTCCTTCTGTGTGTGGTGTTAGAGAGTATTCTGATTTCATTCTCTTTTTAATGTTCTAAGGAACCTCCACACTGTTCTCCACAGAGGCTGTACCAACTTACCTTCCCAACGACAGTGTAGGAGGGTTCCCTCTTCTCCACACCCTCTCCACCATGTACCGTTTGTAGACTTTCTGACAACGGCCATTCTGACCGGCGTGAGGCGATACCTCGTTGTAGTTTGACTGGCATTTCTCTAATATTGAGCCACGCTGACATCCTTTCACGTAGCCACGGCGTGAGGCAAACGTACCTCTTGCAATTGGCTGCTTGAACGTCTGCCCTCCTGGGAACCCTTTCTCCGTGACCTACGCCAGGACGTTGTTTGAGGGCAGCTGATTTTCCTTTACAGCCCTCAGGCCTTGTGAATAGTCAGCGCCCAGCAGCACAGGTTTTCAAGTTCTTGTTCTGGGAAAGAGCCACAGGGTGGCAGGATGCCTTCAAGCCCCACTCTTTTTGTTAAATTTCTCATTTAATTTTTATTTCATCGGCGTAGAGTTGATTTCCCATGTCGTGTCTGTTTTAGGTGTACAGGAACCTGACTCAGTTATCCATAGACGTGTGTGTGTTCCTTCTTGGGTTCTTTTCCCATGTAATTTCTTACAGTGTGCTCAGGAGAGTTCCCTGGGCTGGCCAGTGGGTCCCTTTCGCTTGTCTCTTTGATGTATTTCAGTGTGTGGTACGTGTTAACCCCAACCTCCTAATGTATCCCTCCCCTCAGTGTTCCCTTTTGGACATCATAAGTGTGTTTTCTAAGCCTGTGAGCCTGTTTCTGTTTTGTAAATGAGCCCACTCTGGACGCATTGCTAGATCCCAGCTATAAGTGATAGCTTCTGATATTTGTCTTTCTCTCTCTGACTTACCTCACTCAGTATGATAATCTCTCAGTCCATCCATGTTGCTGCAAGTGGTATGAGTTTGCTCTTTTTTTATGACTGACTCGTATTCCACTGTATTCACGTACCGCGCATTCTTCACTTCTCTCTCATTAGACATTTCAGTTGATTCTATGTCTTGTAAATAGCACTGCCCTGAAAATGGGGGTGCACGTGTTGTTTCCAATTAGGATGTTCTCCAGATCTAAGCCCAGAAGTGGGATTGTCAGGTCATGTACAAACCCTATGTTTAGTTTTTTAAGGAAGCTCTGTACTGTTCTCCAGAGCAGCTGCAACCCGTTGCATCCCCACCAACACTGTGAAGGACTCCCTTTTCCCCACACCCTCTCCAGCATTTATTCTCTGCAGATTGTGTTTGATGATAGCCATCCTGAGCGGTGTGAAATGGCACCTCGTTTTTCGTTGTGATTTGCCCTTCTTCAAGAATTAGTGATGTTGACCTACACGGAATCTAAAACTTGTCCTGATGAACTCAGTGACAAGAATAAGGACGCAGAGGCAGAGAGTGGACCGGAGAACTCGAGGTTTGGGAGGGGGCGGGGGGTGAAGGGGAAGCTGAGACGAAGCGAGAGAGTAGCACAGACATATATATACTACCAGCTGTAAAACAGATAGCCAGTGGGAAGTTGTTATATAACAAAGGGTGTTCAACTCGAGGATGGAAGATGCCTTAGAGGACTGGGAGGGGGAGGATGGGGGGGAGTCGAGGGAGGGAGGGAATACGGGGATATGTGTATAAAAACAGATGATTGAACTTGGTGTACCCCCCCCCAAAAAAACAATAAATAAATTAAAAAAAAGAGGTAGTGATGTTGAGTATCTTTCTGATCTTTGTCTTGTTTTGTTTACATAGTGTGAGTAAAACTTAGCTCCTGCAGTTGGCTTTGTGAAAGTCGGCCCTGCATTGAATTCTTTTCCGACGATTTACCCCAGGGCTTCCTTGGGGACAGGTGTCCTGTGCAGCCCCGCAGGCCTTGTGAGGTTTCAGTGCCACTGGGCGCCGGCTTGAAAGTTGTAGTTACAGGAAACAGCCACAAGGCGGCAGCATTGCTTCATGCGCCACTCTGGTTACTCGGGCAACTGGAGCCTGGGGCAAAGTCCTGTTCCTGGGCTGTCAATCAGAGTGGCATGCGCCCGAAGAAACACCCAAGACTCGTCTCATTCCTTCTTCCCCCTCACCCTCTACCACCCCCCTGTTCACTCCCCGATGAACCCCAGCTCCTGGAATACCACCCTTCTGAGGGTGCTGTCATCCGTAGTTGGGGCGACCCTTAGGAAGGAGGCTGGTGGCCCCCTGTGACCCAGCAATCCCACTCCTGGGCGTAGACGCTGAGAAAACAAAAATTTTAGCAGACACGTGCACCCTAGCGATCATGGCGGCACGCTGTACAAAAGCCAATACGTGGAAGCAACCGAAGTGTCGGAGGACAGAAGCAAGGATAAAGGAGATGGGGCCCAGAGACACGATGGAATATGACTCAGCCATAAAAAAGGATGGAATAATGCTAACCCTAACCCTAGGGTACATCTGCTAATTTCAACCTCCTGATTCATGCCTCTCTCCCACCGTTCCCCTTTGGTAGCCAGAAGCTGGCTTTCTAAGTCTGAGCCTTTCTTTTGTAAATTAGTTCATTTGCATCCATTGTTACACGCCAACTATAAGTGATACCATATGACATTTATCTTTCTCTGTCTGACCCACGTCGCTTAGTGTGATCGTATCCAGGTCCTTCCGAGTTGCTGCCAACGGCCTTGCTTCATTCATTTCAGAGCTGAGTGACGTTCCGTTGTACACACGGACCGCACCTTTGTTAGCCATTCAGCTTTCTGTGGACATTTTGGCTGCGTCCAGGTCTAGGCTTTTGTAAACACTGCTGCACTGAAAGCTGCCTACGAGTCTCTTGTCCATTTAGGGTTTTCCCCCGGACGTGCACCCAGGAGTGGAATTGCTGGATGTTTAGATGTTAAAAGAACCTCCGTACTGTTGTCCTCCAGAGTGGCCGGTAGCAATTTACGTTCCCACTGCGGGAGTGTAGCAGCGTTCCCTCTTCTCCACACCTTCTCCAGCATTTCCGCTTTTCAGACTTTGTGATGATGGTCACTCTGACTGATGAGAGGTGATACCTCGTTGCAGTGTTGATTTACCGAGAACAACGTGGAGGTGCCATTAGAGGCAGATACAGGGCCACCATAGGATTCAGCCATCCCGCTGCTCAGAGCGTATCCGGAGAAGACCGGAATGCAAAAAGACACGTGCACCAAAACGTGCACTTTGGCACCACTTACACTAGCCCGGACCAGGAAGCAACCAAAATGTCCAAGGACCCAGCAATGGATAAAGAAGTAGTAGTTCCATTACACAGTGGAATATTACTCAGACGTGAAAAAGAATGAAATAATGCCACTATAGCAACCTAGATTAACCTAGTTGTAATCCTACTAAGTGAAGTGAGTTAGAAAGAAAAAGACAACCATCACATGATATCACTTCTACATGGAAAATAAACATAAATACCAATGAACCAACTGACAAAAGAGAAACAGACTCACACAGTTAGAAAACGAACTTATGCTTAGCAAAGGGGACCGATACCGGGAAGGGATAAATTAGGCAGTTGGGATTAGCAACCAGATGCTATTACAAACAAAATACATAATCAACAAGGGCCTGTGTATACCAAGGGAGGTCACCTCAACACTCTGTCATCACCTCTATGGGAAAGATAATCTGAAAGTTAATAGATATATGGATACATGTAAACGAAAAAGACTCTGTACCCTTACAACAGAGTCGGGCTTTGAAGAAATCCTGCCGCCTTGTGGCCGTTTCCCGCAACAGCAACTTTAAAGCTGCAGCTTATGGAGACAATATTCACAAGGAGTAAAGGATGTAAATCACAGCTGCGCTCCAACAATTCCCTGGGGTAAGTATTCTAAAAACAATTTTCACAAGGGCAGATCTTCATGAAGACCATATCAACAGGTAAATAAGACAACGTTTTAAAAAAAATAGCACACCACACGCTGCTGAGTACGGCGAATTACTTGAGACGGGCCGCTCAACACTGCGAGGAGGGCTCACACCTGGCCACAGTCGGAAAGGCCGTGAATCAAAGGTCTGCAGACAGTAAAGCTACAGTGCTGGTGGAAAACAGGGGGCCCTCCTATGTTGCTGCTGGCATGGACACGGTAAGAGCCACGACCGAGAACAACGTGGAGGTGCCATTAGAGGTAGGTACAGAGCGACCGTAGGATTCAGCCATCCCACTGCTCAGAGCATATCCGGAGAAGACCAGAATTCAAAAAGACACGTGCACCAAAACGTGCACTTTGGCACCACTTGCCATCGCCCAGACCGGGAAGCAACCAAAATGTCCAAGCAGCCAGGAATGCATACAGAGGTAGTAGTTCCATTACACAGGGCTATATTACTCAGGCGGGAAAAGGAAGGAACCCGGCAATCCCACGACTGGGCATACACCCAAAGAACACCAGAATTCAAAAAGACACACGGCCTCCAATGTTCATCGCGGCACTATTTACAACAGCCAGGACATGGAAGCAACCTAAATGTCCATCAACAGATGAATGGATAAAGAAGATGTGGTACACATATACAATGGAATCTTACTCAGCTATAAAAGGGGATGAGGTGGAGCTATATGTAATGAGGTGGATGGGCCTCGAGTCTGTCCTACAGCGTGAGGGAAGCCAGAAAGAGAAAAACAAATACTTTATGCTAACTCATATATACGGAATCTAAAAAAACAAAACAAAACAAAAAACAAAAAACAAAAAAAAACCAAAAAAAACGGTACTGATGAACCCAGTGACAGGACAAGAATAAGGATGCAGATGCAGAGAATGGACTGGAGGACACGGGGTTGGGGGGGCAGGGGGCGAAGAGGAAGCTGGCACGAAGTGAGAGAGTAGCATCTGCTCAAACAATCCTGCATAGCCACGTAAAGGTCACGGATCTCGGGGATTTGAAAGGGTGGAGCAGGACGCCCTAACACGGAGTCTGTCTCCGATGGCAGTCACTGTCACGGTAACGTCCGCTGCGTGCACTAGGATTGGCTGCACTGAAGGAGGGCCCGCCTGCATCTGAGGACTATGGGCCCAGGCAGAGGGGAACGGGCCCTGCAGGACCAAAAGGGGTCTCATTTGCCAGTCCATCCTCCCCACTCCCTCAGCCCCACGACAGTCCAGCCTTGGGACCCAAGCCTGCTCAGGGTCCGGGGATGTGACCCCGGCCCAGGTCACCGAGGCCTGAGGGGAAGAGTTTTGGCATTCCTTTTTTTTTTTTTCTCTTTTCAATGTTAGTTGTTATTTTGTATCTTGTGATTTACAGTGTTGCAGGTTTGTGCCTCTTGTTTTTCTTTCTGAGCTGTACAGCAACGTGATTGACGGATACAGAGACCTATATATGTTCTTTTTGGAGTTCTTGTCCCGTATGGGTTATTATGGAATGTTGAGTAGGGTTCCTTGTGCTATACCCTGGGCCCTCAGTGATTACTCTGTAAACAGTGGTGCGTATATACTAATCTCGACACGCTCACTTCCCCCTGCCCACCGCCGTTCCCTTTCGCTCACCATAAGATTCTTTCCTAAGTCTGCGAGGCTGTTTGTTTTGTAAAGAAGCTCATTTGCGTCCATTCTTAGGGTCCACCTGTACTTGATATCACGAGAGGTTTGTCCTTCGCTGTCTCATGTCCCTTAGTACGATCACCTCCACCTCCTTGCCCGTGGCTGCAAGTGGCATGATTTCATCCTTTTTCAGTGGCTGGCTCATATGCCATCGTGTCTTTGGACCGCATCTTCCTTCTCCCTGCTTCTGTCCTCATACACGTAGGTTGCTTCCACGTCGTGCCTATTGCACACACTGCTGTCACGGTCACTGGGGGGTTCGTGTCTTTGAGAATTTTGGTTTTCTTGGGATCTACGCTCAGGAGTGGGATTGCTGGGTCCCATGGGACGTCTATGTTTAGTCTCTTAAGGAACCTCCATACTGTTCTCCATAGTGGATGCACCGACTCCCACTCCCACCCACAGGGCAGGAGGGCTCCCTCTTCTCCACACCCTCTCCCTCACTTACTGCTGTAGATTTTCTGATGATGGCCACCCTGACCTGTGAGAGGCGATACCGCATGGCAATTCTGAGGTGCGTTTCTCTCACCCCTAGTGATGCCGAGCATCTTTTCATGGGCCCGAGGGCCATCTATGTGTCTTCTGTGGAGAGGTGTCCACTTAGATCTTTTACGCATTTTCTGGTGGGTTGACCGTTCTTTTGATGTTGAGCCGCAGGAGTGGTTTGTACGTTTTGGAGGTTAATTCCTCACGGGTACCTTCATTTGCAGATATTGGTTCCCATTCTAAGGGTGGTCTTCTTGTTTTGTTTATGGTTTCCTTTGCTGTGCCGACGCTTTTAAGTTGAGTTAGGTCCCATTTGTTTCTTTTGGTGTTCATCATTCTGAGAGGTGGGGCAACAAAGAACCTGCTGCGATTTCTGTCAAAGCGTGTTCTGCCTCTGTTTTCCCCAAGAGGTTTGTAGTCTCCGCCCTTGCATTTAGATCTTCCATCTGTTTCCTTCTGTGTGTGGTGTTAGAGAGTATTCTGATTTCATTCTCTTTTTAATGTTCTAAGGAACCTCCACACTGTTCTCCACAGAGGCTGTACCAACTTACCTTCCCAACGACAGTGTAGGAGGGTTCCCTCTTCTCCACACCCTCTCCACCATGTACCGTTTGTAGACTTTCTGACAACGGCCATTCTGACCGGCGTGAGGCGATACCTCGTTGTAGTTTGACTGGCATTTCTCTAATATTGAGCCACGCTGACATCCTTTCATGTAGCCACAGCGTGAGGCAAACGTACCTCTTGCAATTGGCTGCTTGAACGTCTGCCCTCCTGGGAACCCTTTCTCCGTGACCTACGCCAGGACGTTGTTTGAGGGCAGCTGATTTTCCTTTACAGCCCTCAGGCCTTGTGAATAGTCAGCGCCCAGCAGCACAGGTTTTCAAGTTCTTGTTCTGGGAAAGAGCCACAGGGTGGCAGGATGCCTTCAAGCCCCACTCTTTTTGTTAAATTTCTCATTTAATTTTTATTTCATCGGCGTAGAGTTGATTTCCCATGTCGTGTCTGTTTTAGGTGTACAGGAACCTGACTCAGTTATCCATAGACGTGTGTGTGTTCCTTCTTGGGTTCTTTTCCCATGTAATTTCTTACAGTGTGCTCAGGAGAGTTCCCTGGGCTGGCCAGTGGGTCCCTTTCGCTTGTCTCTTTGATGTATTTCAGTGTGTGGTACGTGTTAACCCCAACCTCCTAATGTATCCCTCCCCTCAGTGTTCCCTTTTGGACATCATAAGTGTGTTTTCTAAGCCTGTGAGCCTGTTTCTGTTTTGTAAATGAGCCCACTCTGGACGCATTGCTAGATCCCAGCTATAAGTGATAGCTTCTGATATTTGTCTTTCTCTCTCTGACTTACCTCACTCAGTATGATAATCTCTCAGTCCATCCATGTTGCTGCAAGTGGTATGAGTTTGCTCTTTTTTTATGACTGACTCGTATTCCACTGTATACACGTACCGCGCATTCTTCACTTCTCTCTCATTAGACATTTCAGTTGATTCTATGTCTTGTAAATAGCACTGCCCTGAAAATGGGGGTGCACGTGTTGTTTCCAATTAGGATGTTCTCCAGATCTAAGCCCAGAAGTGGGATTGTCAGGTCATGTACAAACCCTATGTTTAGTTTTCTAAGGAAGCTCTGTACTGTTCTCCAGAGCAGCTGCAACCCGTTGCATCCCCACCAACACTGTGAAGGACTCCCTTTTCCCCACACCCTCTCCAGCATTTATTCTCCGCAGATTGTGTTTGATGATGGCCATCCTGAGCGGTGTGAAATGGCACCTCGTTTTTCGTTGTGATTTGCCCTTCTTCAAGAATTAGTGATGTTGACCTACACGGAATCTAAAACTTGTCCTGATGAACTCAGTGACAAGAATAAGGACGCAGAGGCAGAGAGTGGACCGGAGAACTCGAGGTTTGGGAGGGGGCGGGGGGTGAAGGGGAAGCTGAGACGAAGCGAGAGAGTAGCACAGACATATATATACTACCAGCTGTAAAACAGATAGCCAGTGGGAAGTTGTTATATAACAAAGGGTGTTCAACTCGAGGATGGAAGATGCCTTAGAGGACTGGGAGGGGGAGGATGGGGGGGAGTCGAGGGAGGGAGGGAATACGGGGATATGTGTATAAAAACAGATGATTGAACTTGGTGTACCCCCCCAAAAAAAACAATAAATAAATTAAAAAAAAAAGAGTTAGTGATGTTGAGTATCTTTCTGATCTTTGTCTTGTTTTGTTTACATAGTGTGAGTAAAACTTAGCTCCTGCAGTTGGCTTTGTGAAAGTCGGCCCTGCATTGAATTCTTTTCCGACGATTTACCCCAGGGCTTCCTTGGGGACAGGTGTCCTGTGCAGCCCCGCAGGCCTTGTGAGGTTTCAGTGCCACTGGGCGCCGGCTTGAAAGTTGTAGTTACAGGAAATGGCCACAAGGCGGCAGCATTGCTTCATGCACCACTCTGGTTACTCGGGCAACTGGAGCCTGGGGCAAAGTCCTGTTCCTGGGCTGTCAATCAGAGTGGCATGTGCCCGAAGAAACACCCAAGACTCGTCTCATTCCTTCTTCCCCCTCACCCTCTACCACCCCCCTGTTCACTCCCTGATGAACCCCAGCTCCTGGAATACCACCCTTCTGAGGGTGCTGTCATCCGTAGTTGGGGCGACCCTTAGGAAGGAGGCTGGTGGCCCCCTGTGACCCAGCAATCCCACTCCTGGGCGTAGACGCTGAGAAAACAAAAGTTTTAGCAGACACGTGCACCCTAGCGATCATGGCAGCACGCTGTACAAAAGCCAATACGTGGAAGCAACCGAAGTGTCGGAGGACAGAAGCAGGGATAAAGGAGATGGGGCCCAGAGACACGATGGAATATGACTCAGCCATAAAAAAGGATGGAATAATGCTAACCCTAACCCTAGGGTACATCTGCTAATTTCAACCTCCTGATTCATGCCTCTCTCCCACCGTTCCCCTTTGGTAGCCAGAAGCTGGCTTTCTAAGTCTGAGCCTTTCTTTTGTAAATTAGTTCATTTGCATCCATTGTTACACGCCAACTATAAGTGATACCATATGACATTTATCTTTCTCTGTCTGACCCACATCGCTTAGTGTGATCGTATCCAGGTCCTTCCGAGTTGCTGCCAACGGCCTTGCTTCATTCATTTCAGAGCTGAGTGATGTTCCGTTGTACACACGGACCGCACCTTTGTTAGCCATTCAGCTTTCTGTGGACATTTTGGCTGCGTCCAGGTCTAGGCTTTTGTAAACACTGCTGCACTGAAAGCTGCCTACGAGTCTCTTGTCCATTTAGGGTTTTCCCCCGGACGTGCACCCAGGAGTGGAATTGCTGGATGTTTAGATGTTAAAAGCACCTCCGTACTGTTGTCCTCCAGAGTGGCTGGTAGCAATTTACATTCCCACTGCGGGAGTGTAGCAGCGTTCCCTCTTCTCCACACCTTCTCCAGCATTTCCGCTTTTCAGACTTTGTGATGATGGTCACTCTGACTGATGAGAGGTGATACCTCGTTGCAGTGTTGATTTACCGAGAACAACGTGGAGGTGCCATTAGAGGCAGATACAGGGCCACCATAGGATTCAGCCATCCCGCTGCTCAGAGCGTATCCGGAGAAGACCGGAATGCAAAAAGACACGTGCACCAAAACGTGCACTTTGGCACCACTTACACTAGCCCGGACCAGGAAGCAACCAAAATGTCCAAGGACCCAGCAATGGATAAAGAAGTAGTAGTTCCATTACACAGTGGAATATTACTCAGACGTGAAAAAGAATGAAATAATGCCACTATAGCAACCTAGATTAACCTAGTTGTAATCCTACTAAGTGAAGTGAGTTAGAAAGAAAAAGACAACCATCACATGATATCACTTCTACATGGAAAATAAACATAAATACCAATGAACCAACTGACAAAAGAGAAACAGACTCACACAGTTAGAAAACGAACTTATGCTTAGCAAAGGGGACCGATACCGGGAAGGGATAAATTAGGCAGTTGGGATTAGCAACCAGATGCTATTACAAACAAAATACATAATCAACAAGGGCCTGGGTATACCAAGGGAGGTCACCTCAACACTCTGTCATCACCTCTATGGGAAAGATAATCTGAAAGTTAATAGATATATGGATACATGTAAACGAAAAAGACTCTGTACCCTTACAACAGAGTCGGGCTTTGAAGAAATCCTGCCGCCTTGTGGCCGTTTCCCGCAACAGCAACTTTAAAGCTGCAGCTTATGGAGACAATATTCACAAGGAGTAAAGGATGTAAATCACAGCTGCGCTCCAACAATTCCCTGGGGTAAGTATTCTAAAAACAATTTTCACAAGGGCAGATCTTCATGAAGACCATATCAACAGGTAAATAAGACAACGTTTTAAAAAAAATAGCACACCACACGCTGCTGAGTACGGCGAATTACTTGAGACGGGCCGCTCAACACTGCGAGGAGGGCTCACACCTGGCCACAGTCGGAAAGGCCGTGAATCAAAGGTCTGCAGACAGTAAAGCTACAGTGCTGGTGGAAAACAGGGGGCCCTCCTATGTTGCTGCTGGCATGGACACGGTAAGAGCCACGACCGAGAACAACGTGGAGGTGCCATTAGAGGTAGGTACAGAGCGACCGTAGGATTCAGCCATCCCACTGCTCAGAGCATATCCGGAGAAGACCAGAATTCAAAAAGACACGTGCACCAAAACGTGCACTTTGGCACCACTTGCCATCGCCCAGACCGGGAAGCAACCAAAATGTCCAAGCAGCCAGGAATGCATACAGAGGTAGTAGTTCCATTACACAGGGCTATATTACTCAGGCGGGAAAAGGAAGGAACCCGGCAATCCCACGACTGGGCATACACCCAAAGAACACCAGAATTCAAAAAGACACACGGCCTCCAATGTTCATCGCGGCACTATTTACAACAGCCAGGACATGGAAGCAACCTAAATGTCCATCAACAGATGAATGGATAAAGAAGATGTGGTACACATATACAATGGAATCTTACTCAGCTATAAAAGGGGATGAGGTGGAGCTATATGTAATGAGGTGGATGGGCCTCGAGTCTGTCCTACAGCGTGAGGGAAGCCAGAAAGAGAAAAACAAATACTTTATGCTAACTCATATATACGGAATCTAAAAAAACAAAACAAAACAAAAAACAAAAAACAAAAAAAAACAA
The DNA here is from genome assembly GCF_030028045.1 of Hippopotamus amphibius kiboko. Lineage (NCBI taxonomy): Eukaryota > Metazoa > Chordata > Mammalia > Artiodactyla > Hippopotamidae > Hippopotamus > Hippopotamus amphibius. The sequence continues at coordinate 274,548 of NC_080203.1, forward strand.
AAAAAAACGGTACTGATGAACCCAGTGACAGGACAAGAATAAGGATGCAGATGCAGAGAATGGACTGGAGGACACGGGGTTGGGGGGGCAGGGGGCGAAGAGGAAGCTGGCACGAAGTGAGAGAGTAGCATCTGCTCAAACAATCCTGCATAGCCACGTAAAGGTCACGGATCTCGGGGATTTGAAAGGGTGGAGCAGGACGCCCTAACACGGAGTCTGTCTCCGATGGCAGTCACTGTCACGGTAACGTCCGCTGCGTGCACTAGGCTTGGCTGCACTGAAGGAGGGCCCGCCTGCATCTGAGGACTATGGGCCCAGGCAGAGGGGAACGGGCCCTGCAGGACCAAAAGGGGTCTCATTTGCCAGTCCATCCTCCCCACTCCCTCAGCCCCACGACAGTCCAGCCTTGGGACCCAAGCCTGCTCAGGGTCCGGGGATGTGACCCCGGCCCAGGTCACCGAGGCCTGAGGGGAAGAGTTTTGGCATTCCTTTTTTTTTTTTCTCTTTTCAATGTTAGTTGTTATTTTGTATCTTGTGATTTACAGTGTTGCAGGTTTGTGCCTCTTGTTTTTCTTTCTGAGCTGTACAGCAACGTGATTGACGGATACAGAGACCTATATATGTTCTTTTTGGAGTTCTCGTCCCGTATGGGTTATTATGGAATGTTGAGTAGGGTTCCTTGTGCTATACCCTGGGCCCTCAGTGATTACTCTGTAAACAGTGGTGCGTATATACTAATCTCGACACGCTCACTTCCCCCTGCCCACCGCCGTTCCCTTTCGCTCACCATAAGATTCTTTCCTAAGTCTGCGAGGCTGTTTGTTTTGTAAAGAAGCTCATTTGCGTCCATTCTTAGGGTCCACCTGTACTTGATATCACGAGAGGTTTGTCCTTCGCTGTCTCATGTCCCTTAGTACGATCACCTCCACCTCCTTGCCCGTGGCTGCAAGTGGCATGATTTCATCCTTTTTCAGTGGCTGGCTCATATTCCATCGTGTCTTTGGACCGCATCTTCCTTCTCCCTGCTTCTGTCCTCATACACGTAGGTTGCTTCCACGTTGTGCCTATTGCACACACTGCTGTCACGGTCACTTGGGGGTTCGTGTCTTTGAGAATTTTGGTTTTCTTGGGATCTACGCTCAGGAGTGGGATTGCTGGGTCCCATGGGACGTCTATGTTTAGTCTCTTAAGGAACCTCCATACTGTTCTCCATAGTGGATGCACCGACTCCCACTCCCACCCACAGGGCAGGAGGGCTCCCTCTTCTCCACACCCTCTCCCTCACTTACTGCTGTAGATTTTCTGATGATGGCCACCCTGACCTGTGAGAGGCGATACCGCATGGCAATTCTGAGGTGCGTTTCTCTCACCCCTAGTGATGCCGAGCATCTTTTCATGGGCCCGAGGGCCATCTATGTGTCTTCTGTGGAGAGGTGTCCACTTAGATCTTTTACGCATTTTCTGGTGGGTTGACCGTTCTTTTGATGTTGAGCCGCAGGAGTGGTTTGTACGTTTTGGAGGTTAATTCCTCACGGGTACCTTCGTTTGCAGATATTGGTTCCCATTCTAAGGGTGGTCTTCTTGTTTTGTTTATGGTTTCCTTTGCTGTGCCGACACTTTTAAGTTGAGTTAGGTCCCATTTGTTTCTTTTGGTGTTCATCATTCTGAGAGGTGGGGCAACAAAGAACCTGCTGCGATTTCTGTCAAAGCGTGTTCTGCCTCTGTTTTCCCCAAGAGGTTTGTAGTCTCCGCCCTTGCATTTAGATCTTCCATCTGTTTCCTTCTGTGTGTGGTGTTAGAGAGTATTCTGATTTCATTCTCTTTTTAATGTTCTAAGGAACCTCCACACTGTTCTCCACAGAGGCTGTACCAACTTACCTTCCCAACGACAGTGTAGGAGGGTTCCCTCTTTTCCACACCCTCTCCACCATGTACCGTTTGTAGACTTTCTGACAATGGCCATTCTGACCGGCGTGAGGCGATACCTCGTTGTAGTTTGACTGGCATTTCTCTAATATTGAGCCACGCTGACATCCTTTCATGTAGCCACGGCGTGAGGCAAACGTACCTCTTGCAATTGGCTGCTTGAACGTCTGCCCTCCTGGGAACCCTTTCTCCGTGACCTACGCCAGGACGTTGTTTGAGGGCAGCTGATTTTCCTTTACAGCCCTCAGGCCTTGTGAATAGTCAGCGCCCAGCAGCACAGGTTTTCAAGTTCTTGTTCTGGGAAAGAGCCACAGGGTGGCAGGATGCCTTCAAGCCCCACTCTTTTTGTTAAATTTCTCATTTAATTTTTATTTCATCGGCGTAGAGTTGATTTCCCATGTCGTGTCTGTTTTAGGTGTACAGGAACCTGACTCAGTTATCCATAGACGTGTGTGTGTTCCTTCTTGGGTTCTTTTCCCATGTAATTTCTTACAGTGTGCTCAGGAGAGTTCCCTGTGCTGGCCAGTGGGTCCCTTTCGCTTGTCTCTTTGATGTATTTCAGTGTGTGGTACGTGTTAACCCCAACCTCCTAATGTATCCCTCCCCTCAGTGTTCCCTTTTGGACATCATAAGTGTGTTTTCTAAGCCTGTGAGCCTGTTTCTGTTTTGTAAATGAGCCCACTCTGGACGCATTGCTAGATCCCAGCTATAAGTGATAGCTTCTGATATTTGTCTTTCTCTCTCTGACTTACCTCACTCAGTATGATAATCTCTCAGTCCATCCATGTTGCTGCAAGTGGTATGAGTTTGCTCTTTTTTTATGACTGACTCGTATTCCACTGTATTCACGTACCGCGCATTCTTCACTTCTCTCTCATTAGACATTTCAGTTGATTCTATGTCTTGTAAATAGCACTGCCCTGAAAATGGGGGTGCACGTGTTGTTTCCAATTAGGATGTTCTCCAGATCTAAGCCCAGAAGTGGGATTGTCAGGTCATGTACAAACCCTATGTTTAGTTTTTTAAGGAAGCTCTGTACTGTTCTCCAGAGCAGCTGCAACCCGTTGCATCCCCACCAACACTGTGAAGGACTCCCTTTTCCCCACACCCTCTCCAGCATTTATTCTCTGCAGATTGTGTTTGATGATAGCCATCCTGAGCGGTGTGAAATGGCACCTCGTTTTTCGTTGTGATTTGCCCTTCTTCAAGAATTAGTGATGTTGACCTACACGGAATCTAAAACTTGTCCTGATGAACTCAGTGACAAGAATAAGGACGCAGAGGCAGAGAGTGGACCGGAGAACTCGAGGTTTGGGAGGGGGCGGGGGGTGAAGGGGAAGCTGAGACGAAGCGAGAGAGTAGCACAGACATATATATACTACCAGCTGTAAAACAGATAGCCAGTGGGAAGTTGTTATATAACAAAGGGTGTTCAACTCGAGGATGGAAGATGCCTTAGAGGACTGGGAGGGGGAGGATGGGGGGGAGTCGAGGGAGGGAGGGAATACGGGGATATGTGTATAAAAACAGATGATTGAACTTGGTGTACCCCCCCCAAAAAAAACAATAAATAAATTAAAAAAAAGAGTTAGTGATGTTGAGTATCTTTCTGATCTTTGTCTTGTTTTGTTTACATAGTGTGAGTAAAACTTAGCTCCTGCAGTTGGCTTTGTGAAAGTCGGCCCTGCATTGAATTCTTTTCCGACGATTTACCCCAGGGCTTCCTTGGGGACAGGTGTCCTGTGCAGCCCCGCAGGCCTTGTGAGGTTTCAGTGCCACTGGGCGCCGGCTTGAAAGTTGTAGTTACAGGAAACGGCCACAAGGCGGCAGCATTGCTTCATGCGCCACTCTGGTTACTCGGGCAACTGGAGCCTGGGGCAAAGTCCTGTTCCTGGGCTGTCAATCAGAGTGGCATGCGCCCGAAGAAACACCCAAGACTCGTCTCATTCCTTCTTCCCCCTCACCCTCTACCACCCCCCTGTTCACTCCCCGATGAACCCCAGCTCCTGGAATACCACCCTTCTGAGGGTGCTGTCATCCGTAGTTGGGGCGACCCTTAGGAAGGAGGCTGGTGGCCCCCTGTGACCCAGCAATCCCACTCCTGGGCGTAGACGCTGAGAAAACAAAAATTTTAGCAGACACGTGCACCCTAGCGATCATGGCGGCACGCTGTACAAAAGCCAATACGTGGAAGCAACCGAAGTGTCGGAGGACAGAAGCAGGGATAAAGGAGATGGGGCCCAGAGACACGATGGAATATGACTCAGCCATAAAAAAGGATGGAATAATGCTAACCCTAACCCTAGGGTACATCTGCTAATTTCAACCTCCTGATTCATGCCTCTCTCCCACCGTTCCCCTTTGGTAGCCAGAAGCTGGCTTTCTAAGTCTGAGCCTTTCTTTTGTAAATTAGTTCATTTGCATCCATTGTTACACGCCAACTATAAGTGATACCATATGACATTTATCTTTCTCTGTCTGACCCACGTCGCTTAGTGTGATCGTATCCAGGTCCTTCCGAGTTGCTGCCAACGGCCTTGCTTCATTCATTTCAGAGCTGAGTGACGTTCCGTTGTACACACGGACCGCACCTTTGTTAGCCATTCAGCTTTCTGTGGACATTTTGGCTGCGTCCAGGTCTAGGCTTTTGTAAACACTGCTGCACTGAAAGCTGCCTACGAGTCTCTTGTCCATTTAGGGTTTTCCCCCGGACGTGCACCCAGGAGTGGAATTGCTGGATGTTTAGATGTTAAAAGAACCTCCGTACTGTTGTCCTCCAGAGTGGCCGGTAGCAATTTACGTTCCCACTGCGGGAGTGTAGCAGCGTTCCCTCTTCTCCACACCTTCTCCAGCATTTCCGCTTTTCAGACTTTGTGATGATGGTCACTCTGACTGATGAGAGGTGATACCTCGTTGCAGTGTTGATTTACCGAGAACAACGTGGAGGTGCCATTAGAGGCAGATACAGGGCCACCATAGGATTCAGCCATCCCGCTGCTCAGAGCGTATCCGGAGAAGACCGGAATGCAAAAAGACACGTGCACCAAAACGTGCACTTTGGCACCACTTACACTAGCCCGGACCAGGAAGCAACCAAAATGTCCAAGGACCCAGCAATGGATAAAGAAGTAGTAGTTCCATTACACAGTGGAATATTACTCAGACGTGAAAAAGAATGAAATAATGCCACTATAGCAACCTAGATTAACCTAGTTGTAATCCTACTAAGTGAAGTGAGTTAGAAAGAAAAAGACAACCATCACATGATATCACTTCTACATGGAAAATAAACATAAATACCAATGAACCAACTGACAAAAGAGAAACAGACTCACACAGTTAGAAAACGAACTTATGCTTAGCAAAGGGGACCGATACCGGGAAGGGATAAATTAGGCAGTTGGGATTAGCAACCAGATGCTATTACAAACAAAATACATAATCAACAAGGGCCTGGGTATACCAAGGGAGGTCACCTCAACACTCTGTCATCACCTCTATGGGAAAGATAATCTGAAAGTTAATAGATATATGGATACATGTAAACAAAAAAGACTCTGTACCCTTACAACAGAGTCGGGCTTTGAAGAAATCCTGCCGCCTTGTGGCCGTTTCCCGCAACAGCAACTTTAAAGCTGCAGCTTATGGAGACAATATTCACAAGGAGTAAAGGATGTAAATCACAGCTGCGCTCCAACAATTCCCTGGGGTAAGTATTCTAAAAACAATTTTCACAAGGGCAGATCTTCATGAAGACCATATCAACAGGTAAATAAGACAACGTTTTAAAAAAAATAGCACACCACACGCTGCTGAGTACGGCGAATTACTTGAGACGGGCCGCTCAACACTGCGAGGAGGGCTCACACCTGGCCACAGTCGGAAAGGCCGTGAATCAAAGGTCTGCAGACAGTAAAGCTACAGTGCTGGTGGAAAACAGGGGGCCCTCCTATGTTGCTGCTGGCATGGACACGGTAAGAGCCACGACCGAGAACAACGTGGAGGTGCCATTAGAGGTAGGTACAGAGCGACCGTAGGATTCAGCCATCCCACTGCTCAGAGCATATCCGGAGAAGACCAGAATTCAAAAAGACACGTGCACCAAAACGTGCACTTTGGCACCACTTGCCATCGCCCAGACCGGGAAGCAACCAAAATGTCCAAGCAGCCAGGAATGCATACAGAGGTAGTAGTTCCATTACACAGGGCTATATTACTCAGGCGGGAAAAGGAAGGAACCCGGCAATCCCACGACTGGGCATACACCCAAAGAACACCAGAATTCAAAAAGACACACGGCCTCCAATGTTCATCGCGGCACTATTTACAACAGCCAGGACATGGAAGCAACCTAAATGTCCAGCAACAGATGAATGGATAAAGAAGATGTGGTACACATATACAATGGAATCTTACTCAGCTATAAAAGGGGATGAGGTGGAGCTATATGTAATGAGGTGGATGGGCCTCGAGTCTGTCCTACAGCGTGAGGGAAGCCAGAAAGAGAAAAACAAATACTTTATGCTAACTCATATATACGGAATCTAAAAAAAACAAAACAAAACAAAAAACAAAAAACAAAAAAAAACCAAAAAAAACGGTACTGATGAACCCAGTGACAGGACAAGAATAAGGATGCAGATGCAGAGAATGGACTGGAGGACACGGGGTTGGGGGGGCAGGGGGCGAAGAGGAAGCTGGCACGAAGTGAGAGAGTAGCATCTGCTCAAACAATCCTGCATAGCCACGTAAAGGTCACGGATCTCGGGGATTTGAAAGGGTGGAGCAGGACGCCCTAACACGGAGTCTGTCTCCGATGGCAGTCACTGTCACGGTAACGTCCGCTGCGTGCACTAGGATTGGCTGCACTGAAGGAGGGCCCGCCTGCATCTGAGGACTATGGGCCCAGGCAGAGGGGAACGGGCCCTGCAGGACCAAAAGGGGTCTCATTTGCCAGTCCATCCTCCCCACTCCCTCAGCCCCACGACAGTCCAGCCTTGGGACCCAAGCCTGCTCAGGGTCCGGGGATGTGACCCCGGCCCAGGTCACCGAGGCCTGAGGGGAAGAGTTTTGGCATTCCTTTTTTTTTTTTCTCTTTTCAATGTTAGTTTTTATTTTGTATCTTGTGATTTACAGTGTTGCAGGTTTGTGCCTCTTGTTTTTCTTTCTGAGCTGTACAGCAACGTGATTGACGGATACAGAGACCTATATATGTTCTTTTTGGAGTTCTCCTCCCGTATGGGTTATTACGGAATGTTGAGTAGGGTTCCTTGTGCTATACCCTGGGCCCTCAGTGATTACTCTGTAAACAGTGGTGCGTATATACTAATCTCGACACGCTCACTTCCCCCTGCCCACCGCCGTTCCCTTTCGCTCACCATAAGATTCTTTCCTAAGTCTGCGAGGCTGTTTGTTTTGTAAAGAAGCTCATTTGCGTCCATTCTTAGGGTCCACCTGTACTTGATATCACGAGAGGTTTGTCCTTCGCTGTCTCATGTCCCTTAGTACGATCACCTCCACCTCCTTGCCCGTGGCTGCAAGTGGCATGATTTCATCCTTTTTCAGTGGCTGGCTCATATGCCATCGTGTCTTTGGACCGCATCTTCCTTCTCCCTGCTTCTGTCCTCATACACGTAGGTTGCTTCCACGTCGTGCCTATTGCACACACTGCTGTCACGGTCACTGGGGGGTTCGTGTCTTTGAGAATTTTGGTTTTCTTGGGATCTACGCTCAGGAGTGGGATTGCTGGGTCCCATGGGACGTCTATGTTTAGTCTCTTAAGGAACCTCCATACTGTTCTCCATAGTGGATGCACCGACTCCCACTCCCACCCACAGGGCAGGAGGGCTCCCTCTTCTCCACACCCTCTCCCTCACTTACTGCTGTAGATTTTCTGATGATGGCCACCCTGACCTGTGAGAGGCGATACCGCATGGCAATTCTGAGGTGCGTTTCTCTCACCCCTAGTGATGCCGAGCATCTTTTCATGGGCCCGAGGGCCATCTATGTGTCTTCTGTGGAGAGGTGTCCACTTAGATCTTTTACGCATTTTCTGGTGGGTTGACCGTTCTTTTGATGTTGAGCCGCAGGAGTGGTTTGTACGTTTTGGAGGTTAATTCCTCACGGGTACCTTCGTTTGCAGATATTGGTTCCCATTCTAAGGGTGGTCTTCTTGTTTTGTTTATGGTTTCCTTTGCTGTGCCGACGCTTTTAAGTTGAGTTAGGTCCCATTTGTTTCTTTTGGTGTTCATCATTCTGAGAGGTGGGGCAACAAAGAACCTGCTGCGATTTCTGTCAAAGCGTGTTCTGCCTCTGTTTTCCCCAAGAGGTTTGTAGTCTCCGCCCTTGCATTTAGATCTTCCATCTGTTTCCTTCTGTGTGTGGTGTTAGAGAGTATTCTGATTTCATTCTCTTTTTAATGTTCTAAGGAACCTCCACACTGTTCTCCACAGAGGCTGTACCAACTTACCTTCCCAACGACAGTGTAGGAGGGTTCCCTCTTCTCCACACCCTCTCCACCATGTACCGTTTGTAGACTTTCTGACAACGGCCATTCTGACCGGCGTGAGGCGATACCTCGTTGTAGTTTGACTGGCATTTCTCTAATATTGAGCCACGCTGACATCCTTTCATGTAGCCACGGCGTGAGGCAAACGTACCTCTTGCAATTGGCTGCTTGAACGTCTGCCCTCCTGGGAACCCTTTCTCCGTGACCTACGCCAGGACGTTGTTTGAGGGCAGCTGATTTTCCTTTACAGCCCTCAGGCCTTGTGAATAGTCAGCGCCCAGCAGCACAGGTTTTCAAGTTCTTGTTCTGGGAAAGAGCCACAGGGTGGCAGGATGCCTTCAAGCCCCACTCTTTTTGTTAAATTTCTCATTTAATTTTTATTTCATCGGCGTAGAGTTGATTTCCCATGTCGTGTCTGTTTTAGGTGTACAGGAACCTGACTCAGTTATCCATAGACGTGTGTGTGTTCCTTCTTGGGTTCTTTTCCCATGTAATTTCTTACAGTGTGCTCAGGAGAGTTCCCTGTGCTGGCCAGTGGGTCCCTTTCGCTTGTCTCTTTGATGTATTTCAGTGTGTGGTACGTGTTAACCCCAACCTCCTAATGTATCCCTCCCCTCAGTGTTCCCTTTTGGACATCATAAGTGTGTTTTCTAAGCCTGTGAGCCTGTTTCTGTTTTGTAAATGAGCCCACTCTGGACGCATTGCTAGATCCCAGCTATAAGTGATAGCTTCTGATATTTGTCTTTCTCTCTCTGACTTACCTCACTCAGTATGATAATCTCTCAGTCCATCCATGTTGCTGCAAGTGGTATGAGTTTGCTCTTTTTTTATGACTGACTCGTATTCCACTGTATACACGTACCGCGCATTCTTCACTTCTCTCTCATTAGACATTTCAGTTGATTCTATGTCTTGTAAATAGCACTGCCCTGAAAATGGGGGTGCACGTGTTGTTTCCAATTAGGATGTTCTCCAGATCTAAGCCCAGAAGTGGGATTGTCAGGTCATGTACAAACCCTATGTTTAGTTTTCTAAGGAAGCTCTGTACTGTTCTCCAGAGCAGCTGCAACCCGTTGCATCCCCACCAACAGTGTGAAGGACTCCCTTTTCCCCACACCCTCTCCAGCATTTATTCTCCGCAGATTGTGTTTGATGATGGCCATCCTGAGCGGTGTGAAATGGCACCTCGTTTTTCGTTGTGATTTGCCCTTCTTCAAGAATTAGTGATGTTGACCTACACGGAATCTAAAACTTGTCCTGATGAACTCAGTGACAAGAATAAGGACGCAGAGGCAGAGAGTGGACCGGAGAACTCGAGGTTTGGGAGGGGGCGGGGGGTGAAGGGGAAGCTGAGACGAAGCGAGAGAGTAGCACAGACATATATATACTACCAGCTGTAAAACAGATAGCCAGTGGGAAGTTGTTATATAACAAAGGGTGTTCAACTCGAGGATGGAAGATGCCTTAGAGGACTGGGAGGGGGAGGATGGGGGGGAGTCGAGGGAGGGAGGGAATACGGGGATATGTGTATAAAAACAGATGATTGAACTTGGTGTACCCCCCCAAAAAAAACAATAAATAAATTAAAAAAAAAAGAGTTAGTGATGTTGAGTATCTTTCTGATCTTTGTCTTGTTTTGTTTACATAGTGTGAGTAAAACTTAGCTCCTGCAGTTGGCTTTGTGAAAGTCGGCCCTGCATTGAATTCTTTTCCGACGTTTTACCCCAGGGCTTCCTTGGGGACAGGTGTCCTGTGCAGCCCCGCAGGCCTTGTGAGGTTTCAGTGCCACTGGGCGCCGGCTTGAAAGTTGTAGTTACAGGAAACGGCCACAAGGCGGCAGCATTGCTTCATGCGCCACTCTGGTTACTCGGGCAACTGGAGCCTGGGGCAAAGTCCTGTTCCTGGGCTGTCAATCAGAGTGGCATGTGCCCGAAGAAACACCCAAGACTCGTCTCATTCCTTCTTCCCCCTCACCCTCTACCACCCCCCTGTTCACTCCCTGATGAACCCCAGCTCCTGGAATACCACCCTTCTGAGGGTGCTGTCATCCGTAGTTGGGGCGACCCTTAGGAAGGAGGCTGGTGGCCCCCTGTGACCCAGCAATCCCACTCCTGGGCGTAGACGCTGAGAAAACAAAAGTTTTAGCAGACACGTGCACCCTAGCGATCATGGCAGCACGCTGTACAAAAGCCAATACGTGGAAGCAACCGAAGTGTCGGAGGACAGAAGCAGGGATAAAGGAGATGGGGCCCAGAGACACGATGGAATATGACTCAGCCATAAAAAAGGATGGAATAATGCTAACCCTAACCCTAGGGTACATCTGCTAATTTCAACCTCCTGATTCATGCCTCTCTCCCACCGTTCCCCTTTGGTAGCCAGAAGCTGGCTTTCTAAGTCTGAGCCTTTCTTTTGTAAATTAGTTCATTTGCATCCATTGTTACACGCCAACTATAAGTGATACCATATGACATTTATCTTTCTCTGTCTGACCCACATCGCTTAGTGTGATCGTATCCAGGTCCTTCCGAGTTGCTGCCAATGGCCTTGCTTCATTCATTTCAGAGCTGAGTGACGTTCCGTTGTACACACGGACCGCACCTTTGTTAGCCATTCAGCTTTCTGTGGACATTTTGGCTGCGTCCAGGTCTAGGCTTTTGTAAACACTGCTGCACTGAAAGCTGCCTACGAGTCTCTTGTCCATTTAGGGTTTTCCCCCGGACGTGCACCCAGGAGTGGAATTGCTGGATGTTTAGATGTTAAAAGAACCTCCGTACTGTTGTCCTCCAGAGTGGCCGGTAGCAATTTACATTCCCACTGCGGGAGTGTAGCAGCGTTCCCTCTTCTCCACACCTTCTCCAGCATTTCCGCTTTTCAGACTTTGTGATGATGGTCACTCTGACTGATGAGAGGTGATACCTCGTTGCAGTGTTGATTTACCGAGAACAACGTGGAGGTGCCATTAGAGGCAGATACAGGGCCACCATAGGATTCAGCCATCCCGCTGCTCAGAGCATATCCGGAGAAGACCGGAATGCAAAAAGACACGTGCACCAAAACGTGCACTTTGGCACCACTTACACTAGCCCGGACCAGGAAGCAACCAAAATGTCCAAGGACCCAGCAATGGATAAAGAAGTAGTAGTTCCATTACACAGTGGAATATTACTCAGACGTGAAAAAGAATGAAATAATGCCACTATAGCAACCTAGATTAACCTAGTTGTAATCCTACTAAGTGAAGTGAGTTAGAAAGAAAAAGACAACCATCACATGATATCACTTCTACATGGAAAATAAACATAAATACCAATGAACCAACTGACAAAAGAGAAACAGACTCACACAGTTAGAAAACGAACTTATGCTTAGCAAAGGGGACCGATACCGGGAAGGGATAAATTAGGCAGTTGGGATTAGCAACCAGATGCTATTACAAACAAAATACATAATCAACAAGGGCCTGGGTATACCAAGGGAGGTCACCTCAACACTCTGTCATCACCTCTATGGGAAAGATAATCTGAAAGTTAATAGATATATGGATACATGTAAACGAAAAAGACTCTGTACCCTTACAACAGAGTCGGGCTTTGAAGAAATCCTGCCGCCTTGTGGCCGTTTCCCGCAACAGCAACTTTAAAGCTGCAGCTTATGGAGACAATATTCACAAGGAGTAAAGGATGTAAATCACAGCTGCGCTCCAACAATTCCCTGGGGTAAGTATTCTAAAAACAATTTTCACAAGGGCAGATCTTCATGAAGACCATATCAACAGTAAATAAGACAACGTTTTAAAAAAAATAGCACGCCACACGCTGCTGAGTACGGCGAATTACTTGAGACGGGCCGCTCAACACTGCGAGGAGGGCTCACACCTGGCCACAGTCGGAAAGGCCGTGAATCAAAGGTCTGCAGACAGTAAAGCTACAGTGCTGGTGGAAAACAGGGGGCCCTCCTATGTTGCTGCTGGCATGGACACGGTAAGAGCCACGACCGAGAACAACGTGGAGGTGCCATTAGAGGTAGGTACAGAGCGACCGTAGGATTCAGCCATCCCACTGCTCAGAGCATATCCGGAGAAGACCAGAATTCAAAAAGACACGTGCACCAAAACGTGCACTTTGGCACCACTTGCCATCGCCCAGACCGGGAAGCAACCAAAATGTCCAAGCAGCCAGGAATGCATACAGAGGTAGTAGTTCCATTACACAGTGCTATATTACTCAGGCAGGAAAAGGAAGGAACCCGGCAATCCCACGACTGGGCATACACCCAAAGAACACCAGAATTCAAAAAGACACACGGCCTCCAATGTTCATCGCGGCACTATTTACAACAGCCAGGACATGGAAGCAACCTAAATGTCCATCAACAGATGAATGGATAAAGAAGATGTGGTACACATATACAATGGAATCTTACTCAGCTATAAAAGGGGATGAGGTGGAGCTATATGTAATGAGGTGGATGGGCCTCGAGTCTGTCCTACAGCGTGAGGGAAGCCAGAAAGAGAAAAACAAATACTTTATGCTAACTCATATATACGGAATCTAAAAAAACAAAACAAAACAAAAAACAAAAAACAAAAAAAAACCAAAAAAAACGGTACTGATGAACCCAGTGACAGGACAAGAATAAGGATGCAGATGCAGAGAATGGACTGGAGGACACGGGGTTGGGGGGGCAGGGGGCGAAGAGGAAGCTGGCACGAAGTGAGAGAGTAGCATCTGCTCAAACAATCCTGCATAGCCACGTAAAGGTCACGGATCTCGGGGATTTGAAAGGGTGGAGCAGGACGCCCTAACACGGAGTCTGTCTCCGATGGCAGTCACTGTCACGGTAACGTCCGCTGCGTGCACTAGGCTTGGCTGCACTGAAGGAGGGCCCGCCTGCATCTGAGGACTATGGGCCCAGGCAGAGGGGAACGGGCCCTGCAGGACCAAAAGGGGTCTCATTTGCCAGTCCATCCTCCCCACTCCCTCAGCCCCACGACAGTCCAGCCTTGGGACCCAAGCCTGCTCAGGGTCCGGGGATGTGACCCCGGCCCAGGTCACCGAGGCCTGAGGGGAAGAGTTTTGGCATTCCTTTTTTTTTTTTTCTCTTTTCAATGTTAGTTGTTATTTTGTACCTTGTGATTTACAATGTTGCAGGTTTGTGCCTCTTGTTTTTCTTTCTGAGCTGTACAGCAACGTGATTGACGGATACAGAGACCTATATATGTTCTTTTTGGAGTTCTCGTCCCGTATGGGTTATTACGGAATGTTGAGTAGGGTTCCTTGTGCTATACCCTGGGCCCTCAGTGATTACTCTGTAAACAGTGGTGCGTATATACTAATCTCGACACGCTCACTTCCCCCTGCCCACCGCCGTTCCCTTTCGCTCACCATAAGATTCTTTCCTAAGTCTGCGAGGCTGTTTGTTTTGTAAAGAAGCTCATTTGCGTCCATTCTTAGGGTCCACCTGTACTTGATATCACGAGAGGTTTGTCCTTCGCTGTCTCATGTCCCTTAGTACGATCACCTCCACCTCCTTGCCCGTGGCTGCAAGTGGCATGATTTCATCCTTTTTCAGTGGCTGGCTCATATGCCATCGTGTCTTTGGACCGCATCTTCCTTCTCCCTGCTTCTGTCCTCATACACGTAGGTTGCTTCCACGTCGTGCCTATTGCACACACTGCTGTCACGGTCACTGGGGGGTTCGTGTCTTTGAGAATTTTGGTTTTCTTGGGATCTACGCTCAGGAGTGGGATTGCTGGGTCCCATGGGACGTCTATGTTTAGTCTCTTAAGGAACCTCCATACTGTTCTCCATAGTGGATGCACCGACTCCCACTCCCACCCACAGGGCAGGAGGGCTCCCTCTTCTCCACACCCTCTCCCTCACTTACTGCTGTAGATTTTCTGATGATGGCCACCCTGACCTGTGAGAGGCGATACCGCATGGCAATTCTGAGGTGCGTTTCTCTCACCCCTAGTGATGCCGAGCATCTTTTCATGGGCCCGAGGGCCATCTATGTGTCTTCTGTGGAGAGGTGTCCACTTAGATCTTTTACGCATTTTCTGGTGGGTTGACCGTTCTTTTGATGTTGAGCCGCAGGAGTGGTTTGTACGTTTTGGAGGTTAATTCCTCACGGGTACCTTCGTTTGCAGATATTGGTTCCCATTCTAAGGGTGGTCTTCTTGTTTTGTTTATGGTTTCCTTTGCTGTGCCGACGCTTTTAAGTTGAGTTAGGTCCCATTTGTTTCTTTTGGTGTTCATCATTCCGAGAGGTGGGGCAACAAAGAACCTGCTGCGATTTCTGTCAAAGCGTGTTCTGCCTCTGTTTTCCCCAAGAGGTTTGTAGTCTCCGCCCTTGCATTTAGATCTTCCATCTGTTTCCTTCTGTGTGTGGTGTTAGAGAGTATTCTGATTTCATTCTCTTTTTAATGTTCTAAGGAACCTCCACACTGTTCTCCACAGAGGCTGTACCAACTTACCTTCCCAACGACAGTGTAGGAGGGTTCCCTCTTCTCCACACCCTCTCCACCATGTACCGTTTGTAGACTTTCTGACAACGGCCATTCTGACCGGCGTGAGGCGATACCTCGTTGTAGTTTGACTGGCATTTCTCTAATATTGAGCCACGCTGACATCCTTTCACGTAGCCACGGCGTGAGGCAAACGTACCTCTTGCAATTGGCTGCTTGAACGTCTGCCCTCCTGGGAACCCTTTCTCCGTGACCTACGCCAGGACGTTGTTTGAGGGCAGCTGATTTTCCTTTACAGCCCTCAGGCCTTGTGAATAGTCAGCGCCCAGCAGCACAGGTTTTCAAGTTCTTGTTCTGGGAAAGAGCCACAGGGTGGCAGGATGCCTTCAAGCCCCACTCTTTTTGTTAAATTTCTCATTTAATTTTTATTTCATCGGCGTAGAGTTGATTTCCCATGTCGTGTCTGTTTTAGGTGTACAGGAACCTGACTCAGTTATCCATAGACGTGTGTGTGTTCCTTCTCGGGTTCTTTTCCCATGTAATTTCTTACAGTGTGCTCAGGAGAGTTCCCTGTGCTGGCCAGTGGGTCCCTTTCGCTTGTCTCTTTGATGTATTTCAGTGTGTGGTACGTGTTAACCCCAACCTCCTAATGTATCCCTCCCCTCAGTGTTCCCTTTTGGACATCATAAGTGTGTTTTCTAAGCCTGTGAGCCTGTTTCTGTTTTGTAAATGAGCCCACTCTGGACGCATTGCTAGATCCCAGCTATAAGTGATAGCTTCTGATATTTGTCTTTCTCTCTCTGACTTACCTCACTCAGTATGATAATCTCTCAGTCCATCCATGTTGCTGCAAGTGGTATGAGTTTGCTCTTTTTTTATGACTGACTCGTATTCCACTGTATACACGTACCGCGCATTCTTCACTTCTCTCTCATTAGACATTTCAGTTGATTCTATGTCTTGTAAATAGCACTGCCCTGAAAATGGGGGTGCACGTGTTGTTTCCAATTAGGATGTTCTCCAGATCTAAGCCCAGAAGTGGGATTGTCAGGTCATGTACCAACCCTATGTTTAGTTTTTTAAGGAAGCTCTGTACTGTTCTCCAGAGCAGCTTCAACCCGTTGCATCCCCACCAACAGTGTGAAGGACTCCCTTTTCCCCACACCCTCTCCAGCATTTATTCTCCGCAGATTGTGTTTGATGATAGCCATCCTGAGCGGTGTGAAATGGCACCTCGTTTTTCGTTGTGATTTGCCCTTCTTCAAGAATTAGTGATGTTGACCTACACGGAATCTAAAACTTGTCCTGATGAACTCAGTGACAAGAATAAGGACGCAGAGGCAGAGAGTGGACCGGAGAACTCGAGGTTTGGGAGGGGGCGGGGGGTGAAGGGGAAGCTGAGACGAAGCGAGAGAGTAGCACAGACATATATATACTACCAGCTGTAAAACAGATAGCCAGTGGGAAGTTGTTATATAACAAAGGGTGTTCAACTCGAGGATGGAAGATGCCTTAGAGGACTGGGAGGGGGAGGATGGGGGGGAGTCGAGGGAGGGAGGGAATACGGGGATATGTGTATAAAAACAGATGATTGAACTTGGTGTACCCCCCCCCAAAAAAACAATAAATAAATTAAAAAAAAAGAGTTAGTGATGTTGAGTATCTTTCTGATCTTTGTCTTGTTTTGTTTACATAGTGTGAGTAAAACTTAGCTCCTGCAGTTGGCTTTGTGAAAGTCGGCCCTGCATTGAATTCTTTTCTGACGATTTACCCCAGGGCTTCCTTGGGGACAGGTGTCCTGTGCAGCCCCGCAGGCCTTGTGAGGTTTCAGTGCCACTGGGCGCCGGCTTGAAAGTTGTAGTTACAGGAAACGGCCACAAGGCGGCAGCATTGCTTCATGCGCCACTCTGGTTACTCGGGCAACTGGAGCCTGGGGCAAAGTCCTGTTCCTGGGCAGTCAATCAGAGTGGCATGCGCCCAAAGAAACACCCAAGACTCGTCTCATTCCTTCTTCCCCCTCACCCTCTACCACCCCCCTGTTCACTCCCTGATGAACCCCAGCTCCTGGAATACCACCCTTCTGAGGGTGCTGTCATCCGTAGTTGGGGCGACCCTTAGGAAGGAGGCTGGTGGCCCCCTGTGACCCAGCAATCCCACTCCTGGGCGTAGACGCTGAGAAAACAAAAATTTTAGCAGACACGTGCACCCTAGCGATCATGGCGGCACGCTGTACAAAAGCCAATACGTGGAAGCAACCGAAGTGTCGGAGGACAGAAGCAGGGATAAAGGAGATGGGGCCCAGAGACACGATGGAATATGACTCAGCCATAAAAAAGGATGGAATAATGCTAACCCTAACCCTAGGGTACATCTGCTAATTTCAACCTCCTGATTCATGCCTCTCTCCCACCGTTCCCCTTTGGTAGCCAGAAGCTGGCTTTCTAAGTCTGAGCCTTTCTTTTGTAAATTAGTTCATTTGCATCCATTGTTACACGCCAACTATAAGTGATACCATATGACATTTATCTTTCTCTGTCTGACCCACGTCGCTTAGTGTGATCGTATCCAGGTCCTTCCGAGTTGCTGCCAACGGCCTTGCTTCATTCATTTCAGAGCTGAGTGACGTTCCGTTGTACACACGGACCGCACCTTTGTTAGCCATTCAGCTTTCTGTGGACATTTTGGCTGCGTCCAGGTCTAGGCTTTTGTAAACACTGCTGCACTGAAAGCTGCCTACGAGTCTCTTGTCCATTTAGGGTTTTCCCCCGGACGTGCACCCAGGAGTGGAATTGCTGGATGTTTAGATGTTAAAAGAACCTCCGTACTGTTGTCCTCCAGAGTGGCTGGTAGCAATTTACATTCCCACTGCGGGAGTGTAGCAGCGTTCCCTCTTGTCCACACCTTCTCCAGCATTTCCGCTTTTCAGACTTTGTGATGATGGTCACTCTGACTGATGAGAGGTGATACCTCGTTGCAGTGTTGATTTACCGAGAACAACGTGGAGGTGCCATTAGAGGCAGATACAGGGCCACCATAGGATTCAGCCATCCCACTGCTCAGAGCGTATCCGGAGAAGACCGGAATGCAAAAAGACACGTGCACCAAAACGTGCACTTTGGCACCACTTACACTAGCCCGGACCAGGAAGCAACCAAAATGTCCAAGGACCCAGCAATGGATAAAGAAGTAGTAGTTCCATTACACAGTGGAATATTACTCAGACGTGAAAAAGAATGAAATAATGCCACTATAGCAACCTAGATTAACCTAGTTGTAATCCTACTAAGTGAAGTGAGTTAGAAAGAAAAAGACAACCATCACATGATATCACTTCTACATGGAAAATAAACATAAATACCAATGAACCAACTGACAAAAGAGAAACAGACTCACACAGTTAGAAAACGAACTTATGCTTAGCAAAGGGGACCGATACCGGGAAGGGATAAATTAGGCAGTTGGGATTAGCAACCAGATGCTATTACAAACAAAATACATAATCAACAAGGGCCTGGGTATACCAAGGGAGGTCACCTCAACACTCTGTCATCACCTCTATGGGAAAGAAAATCTGAAAGTTAATAGATATATGGATACATGTAAACGAAAAAGATTCTGTACCCTTACAACAGAGTCGGGCTTTGAAGAAATCCTGCCGCCTTGTGGCCGTTTCCCGCAACAGCAACTTTAAAGCTGCAGCTTATGGAGACAATATTCACAAGGAGTAAAGGATGTAAATCACAGCTGCGCTCCAACAATTCCCTGGGGTAAGTATTCTAAAAACAATTTTCACAAGGGCAGATCTTCATGAAGACCATATCAACAGGTAAATAAGACAACGTTTTAAAAAAAATAGCACGCCACACGCTGCTGAGTACGGCGAATTACTTGAGACGGGCCGCTCAACACTGCGAGGAGGGCTCACACCGGGCCACAGTCGGAAAGGCCGTGAATCAAAGGTCTGCAGACAGTAAAGCTACAGTGCTGGTGGAAAACAGGGGGCTCTCCTATGTTGCTGCTGGGATGGACACGGTAAGAGCCACGACCGAGAACAACGTGGAGGTGCCATTAGAGGTAGGTACAGAGCGACCGTAGGATTCAGCCATCCCACTGCTCAGAGCATATCCGGAGAAGACCAGAATTCAAAAAGACACATGCACCAAAACGTGCACTTTGGCACCACTTGCCATCGCCCAGACCGGGAAGCAACCAAAATGTCCAAGCAGCCAGGAATGCATACAGAGGTAGTAGTTCCATTACACAGTGCTATATTACTCAGGCGGGAAAAGGAAGGAAGCCGGCAATCCCACGACTGGGCATACACCCAAAGAACACCAGAATTCAAAAAGACACACGGCCTCCAATGTTCATCGCGGCACTATTTACAACAGCCAGGACATGGAAGCAACCTAAATGTCCAGCAACAGATGAATGGATAAAGAAGATGTGGTACACATATACAATGGAATCTTACTCAGCTATAAAAAGGGATGAGGTGGAGCTATATGTAATGAGGTGGATGGGCCTCGAGTCTGTCCTACAGCGTGAGGGAAGCCAGAAAGAGAAAAACAAATACTTTATGCTAACTCATATATACGGAATCTAAAAAACAAAACAAAACAAAAAACAAAAAAACCCCAAAAAAACGGTACTGATGAACCCAGTGACAGGACAAGAATAAGGATGCAGATGCAGAGAATGGACTGGAGGACACGGGGTTGGGGGGGCAGGGGGCGAAGAGGAAGCTGGCACGAAGTGAGAGAGTAGCATCTGCTCAAACAATCCTGCATAGCCACGTAAAGGTCACGGATCTCGGGGATTTGAAAGGGTGGAGCAGGACGCCCTAACACGGAGTCTGTCTCCGATGGCAGTCACTGTCACGGTAACGTCCGCTGCGTGCACTAGGCTTGGCTGCACTGAAGGAGGGCCCGCCTGCATCTGAGGACTATGGGCCCAGGCAGAGGGGAACGGGCCCTGCAGGACCAAAAGGGGTCTCATTTGCCAGTCCATCCTCCCCACTCCCTCAGCCCCACGACAGTCCAGCCTTGGGACCCAAGCCTGCTCAGGGTCCGGGGATGTGACCCCGGCCCAGGTCACCGAGGCCTGAGGGGAAGAGTTTTGGCATTCCTTTTTTTTTTTTCTCTTTTCAATGTTAGTTGTTATTTTGTATCTTGTGATTTACAATGTTGCAGGTTTGTGCCTCTTGTTTTTCTTTCTGAGCTGTACAGCAACGTGATTGACGGATACAGAGACCTATATATGTTCTTTTTGGAGTTCTCGTCCCGTATGGGTTATTACGGAATGTTGAGTAGGGTTCCTTGTGCTATACCCTGGGCCCTCAGTGATTACTCTGTAAACAGTGGTGCGTATATACTAATCTCGACACGCTCACTTCCCCCTGCCCACCGCCGTTCCCTTTTGCTCACCATAAGATTCTTTCCTAAGTCTGCGAGGCTGTTTGTTTTGTAAAGAAGCTCATTTGCGTCCATTCTTAGGGTCCACCTGTACTTGATATCACGAGAGGTTTGTCCTTCGCTGTCTCATGTCCCTTAGTACGATCACCTCCACCTCCTTGCCCGTGGCTGCAAGTGGCATGATTTCATCCTTTTTCAGTGGCTGGCTCATATGCCATCGTGTCTTTGGACCGCATCTTCCTTCTCCCTGCTTCTGTCCTCATACACGTAGGTTGCTTCCACGTCGTGCCTATTGCACACACTGCTGTCACGGTCACTGGGGGGTTCGTGTCTTTGAGAATTTTGGTTTTCTTGGGATCTACGCTCAGGAGTGGGATTGCTGGGTCCCATGGGACGTCTATGTTTAGTCTCTTAAGGAACCTCCATACTGTTCTCCATAGTGGATGCACCGACTCCCACTCCCACCCACAGGGCAGGAGGGCTCCCTCTTTTCCACACCCTCTCCCTCACTGACTGCTGTAGATTTTCTGATGATGGCCACCCTGACCTGTGAGAGGCGATACCGCATGGCAATTCTGAGGTGCGTTTCTCTCACCCCTAGTGATGCCGAGCATCTTTTCATGGGCCCGAGGGCCATCTATGTGTCTTCTGTGGAGAGGTGTCCACTTAGATCTTTTACGCATTTTCTGGTGGGTTGACCGTTCTTTTGATGTTGAGCCGCAGGAGTGGTTTGTACGTTTTGGAGGTTAATTCCTCACGGGTACCTTCGTTTGCAGATATTGGTTCCCATTCTAAGGGTGGTCTTCTTGTTTTGTTTATGGTTTCCTTTGCTGTGCCGACGCTTTTAAGTTGAGTTAGGTCCCATTTGTTTCTTTTGGTGTTCATCATTCTGAGAGGTGGGGCAACAAAGAACCTGCTGCGATTTCTGTCAAAGCGTGTTCTGCCTCTGTTTTCCCCAAGAGGTTTGTAGTCTCCGCCCTTGCATTTAGATCTTCCATCTGTTTCCTTCTGTGTGTGGTGTTAGAGAGTATTCTGATTTCATTCTCTTTTTAATGTTCTAAGGAACCTCCACACTGTTCTCCACAGAGGCTGTACCAACTTACCTTCCCAACGACAGTGTAGGAGGGTTCCCTCTTCTCCACACCCTCTCCACCATGTACCGTTTGTAGACTTTCTGACAACGGCCATTCTGACCGGCGTGAGGCGATACCTCGTTGTAGTTTGACTGGCATTTCTCTAATATTGAGCCACGCTGACATCCTTTCACGTAGCCACGGTGTGAGGCAAACGTACCTCTTGCAATTGGCTGCTTGAACGTCTGCCCTCCTGGGAACCCTTTCTCCGTGACCTACGCCAGGACGTTGTTTGAGGGCAGCTGATTTTCCTTTACAGCCCTCAGGCCTTGTGAATAGTCAGCGCCCAGCAGCACAGGTTTTCAAGTTCTTGTTCTGGGAAAGAGCCACAGGGTGGCAGGATGCCTTCAAGCCCCACTCTTTTTGTTAAATTTCTCATTTAATTTTTATTTCATCGGCGTAGAGTTGATTTCCCATGTCGTGTCTGTTTTAGGTGTACAGGAACCTGACTCAGTTATCCATAGACGTGTGTGTGTTCCTTCTCGGGTTCTTTTCCCATGTAATTTCTTACAGTGTGCTCAGGAGAGTTCCCTGGGCTGGCCAGTGGGTCCCTTTCGCTTGTCTCTTTGATGTATTTCAGTGTGTGGTACGTGTTAACCCCAACCTCCTAATGTATCCCTCCCCTCAGTGTTCCCTTTTGGACATCATAAGTGTGTTTTCTAAGCCTGTGAGCCTGTTTCTGTTTTGTAAATGAGCCCACTCTGGACGCATTGCTAGATCCCAGCTATAAGTGATAGCTTCTGATATTTGTCTTTCTCTCTCTGACTTACCTCACTCAGTATGATAATCTCTCAGTCCATCCATGTTGCTGCAAGTGGTATGAGTTTGCTCTTTTTTTATGACTGACTCGTATTCCACTGTATACACGTACCGCGCATTCTTCACTTCTCTCTCATTAGACATTTCAGTTGATTCTATGTCTTGTAAATAGCACTGCCCTGAAAATGGGGGTGCACGTGTTGTTTCCAATTAGGATGTTCTCCAGATCTAAGCCCAGAAGTGGGATTGTCAGGTCATGTACCAACCCTATGTTTAGTTTTTTAAGGAAGCTCTGTACTGTTCTCTAGAGCAGCTTCAACCCGTTGCATCCCCACCAACAGTGTGAAGGACTCCCTTTTCCCCACACCCTCTCCAGCATTTATTCTCCGCAGATTGTGTTTGATGATAGCCATCCTGAGCGGTGTGAAATGGCACCTCGTTTTTCGTTGTGATTTGCCCTTCTTCAAGAATTAGTGATGTTGACCTACACGGAATCTAAAACTTGTCCTGATGAACTCAGTGACAAGAATAAGGACGCAGAGGCAGAGAGTGGACCGGAGAACTCGAGGTTTGGGAGGGGGCGGGGGGTGAAGGGGAAGCTGAGACGAAGCGAGAGAGTAGCACAGACATATATATACTACCAGCTGTAAAACAGATAGCCAGTGGGAAGTTGTTATATAACAAAGGGTGTTCAACTCGAGGATGGAAGATGCCTTAGAGGACTGGGAGGGGGAGGATGGGGGGGAGTCGAGGGAGGGAGGGAATACGGGGATATGTGTATAAAAACAGATGATTGAACTTGGTGTACCCCCCCCCAAAAAAACAATAAATAAATTAAAAAAAAAGAGTTAGTGATGTTGAGTATCTTTCTGATCTTTGTCTTGTTTTGTTTACATAGTGTGAGTAAAACTTAGCTCCTGCAGTTGGCTTTGTGAAAGTCGGCCCTGCATTGAATTCTTTTCCGACGATTTACCCCAGGGCTTCCTTGGGGACAGGTGTCCTGTGCAGCCCCGCAGGCCTTGTGAGGTTTCAGTGCCACTGGGCGCCGGCTTGAAAGTTGTAGTTACAGGAAACGGCCACAAGGCGGCAGCATTGCTTCATGCGCCACTCTGGTTACTCGGGCAACTGGAGCCTGGGGCAAAGTCCTGTTCCTGGGCAGTCAATCAGAGTGGCATGCGCCCAAAGAAACACCCAAGACTCGTCTCATTCCTTCTTCCCCCTCACCCTCTACCACCCCCCTGTTCACTCCCTGATGAACCCCAGCTCCTGGAATACCACCCTTCTGAGGGTGCTGTCATCCGTAGTTGGGGCGACCCTTAGGAAGGAGGCTGGTGGCCCCCTGTGACCCAGCAATCCCACTCCTGGGCGTAGACGCTGAGAAAACAAAAATTTTAGCAGACACGTGCACCCTAGCGATCATGGCGGCACGCTGTACAAAAGCCAATACGTGGAAGCAACCGAAGTGTCGGAGGACAGAAGCAGGGATAAAGGAGATGGGGCCCAGAGACACGATGGAATATGACTCAGCCATAAAAAAGGATGGAATAATGCTAACCCTAACCCTAGGGTACATCTGCTAATTTCAACCTCCTGATTCATGCCTCTCTCCCACCGTTCCCCTTTGGTAGCCAGAAGCTGGCTTTCTAAGTCTGAGCCTTTCTTTTGTAAATTAGTTCATTTGCATCCATTGTTACACGCCAACTATAAGTGATACCATATGACATTTATCTTTCTCTGTCTGACCCACGTCGCTTAGTGTGATCGTATCCAGGTCCTTCCGAGTTGCTGCCAACGGCCTTGCTTCATTCATTTCAGAGCTGAGTGACGTTCCGTTGTACACACGGACCGCACCTTTGTTAGCCATTCAGCTTTCTGTGGACATTTTGGCTGCGTCCAGGTCTAGGCTTTTGTAAACACTGCTGCACTGAAAGCTGCCTACGAGTCTCTTGTCCATTTAGGGTTTTCCCCCGGACGTGCACCCAGGAGTGGAATTGCTGGATGTTTAGATGTTAAAAGAACCTCCGTACTGTTGTCCTCCAGAGTGGCCGGTAGCAATTTACATTCCCACTGCGGGAGTGTAGCAGCGTTCCCTCTTGTCCACACCTTCTCCAGCATTTCCGCTTTTCAGACTTTGTGATGATGGTCACTCTGACTGATGAGAGGTGATACCTCGTTGCAGTGTTGATTTACCGAGAACAACGTGGAGGTGCCATTAGAGGCAGATACAGGGCCACCATAGGATTCAGCCATCCCACTGCTCAGAGCGTATCCGGAGAAGACCGGAATGCAAAAAGACACGTGCACCAAAACGTGCACTTTGGCACCACTTACACTAGCCCAGACCAGGAAGCAACCAAAATGTCCAAGGACCCAGCAATGGATAAAGAAGTAGTAGTTCCATTACACAGTGGAATATTACTCAGACGTGAAAAAGAATGAAATAATGCCACTATAGCAACCTAGATTAACCTAGTTGTAATCCTACTAAGTGAAGTGAGTTAGAAAGAAAAAGACAACCATCACATGATATCACTTCTACATGGAAAATAAACATAAATACCAATGAACCAACTGACAAAAGAGAAACAGACTCACACAGTTAGAAAACGAACTTATGCTTAGCAAAGGGGACCGATACCGGGAAGGGATAAATTAGGCAGTTGGGATTAGCAACCAGATGCTATTACAAACAAAATACATAATCAACAAGGGCCTGGGTATACCAAGGGAGGTCACCTCAACACTCTGTCATCACCTCTATGGGAAAGAAAATCTGAAAGTTAATAGATATATGGATACATGTAAACGAAAAAGATTCTGTACCCTTACAACAGAGTCGGGCTTTGAAGAAATCCTGCCGCCTTGTGGCCGTTTCCCGCAACAGCAACTTTAAAGCTGCAGCTTATGGAGACAATATTCACAAGGAGTAAAGGATGTAAATCACAGCTGCGCTCCAACAATTCCCTGGGGTAAGTATTCTAAAAACAATTTTCACAAGGGCAGATCTTCATGAAGACCATATCAACAGGTAAATAAGACAACGTTTTAAAAAAAATAGCACGCCACACGCTGCTGAGTACGGCGAATTACTTGAGACGGGCCGCTCAACACTGCGAGGAGGGCTCACACCTGGCCACAGTCGGAAAGGCCGTGAATCAAAGGTCTGCAGACAGTAAAGCTACAGTGCTGGTGGAAAACAGGGGGCTCTCCTATGTTGCTGCTGGGATGGACACGGTAAGAGCCACGACCGAGAACAACGTGGAGGTGCCATTAGAGGTAGGTACAGAGCGACCGTAGGATTCAGCCATCCCACTGCTCAGAGCATATCCGGAGAAGACCAGAATTCAAAAAGACACATGCACCAAAACGTGCACTTTGGCACCACTTGCCATAGCCCAGACCGGGAAGCAACCAAAATGTCCAAGCAGCCAGGAATGCATACAGAGGTAGTAGTTCCATTACACAGTGCTATATTACTCAGGCGGGAAAAGGAAGGAAGCCGGCAATCCCACGACTGGGCATACACCCAAAGAACACCAGAATTCAAAAAGACACACGGCCTCCAATGTTCATCGCGGCACTATTTACAACAGCCAGGACATGGAAGCAACCTAAATGTCCAGCAACAGATGAATGGATAAAGAAGATGTGGTACACATATACAATGGAATCTTACTCAGCTATAAAAAGGGATGAGGTGGAGCTATATGTAATGAGGTGGATGGGCCTCGAGTCTGTCCTACAGCGTGAGGGAAGCCAGAAAGAGAAAAACAAATACTTTATGCTAACTCATATATACGGAATCTAAAAAACAAAACAAAACAAAAAACAAAAAAACCCAAAAAAAACGGTACTGATGAACCCAGTGACAGGACAAGAATAAGGATGCAGATGCAGAGAATGGACTGGAGGACACGGGGTTGGGGGGGCAGGAGGCGAAGAGGAAGCTGGCACGAAGTGAGAGAGTAGCATCTGCTCAAACAATCCTGCATAGCCACGTAAAGGTCACGGATCTCGGGGATTTGAAAGGGTGGAGCAGGACGCCCTAACACGGAGTCTGTCTCCGATGGCAGTCACTGTCACGGTAACGTCCGCTGCGTGCACTAGGCTTGGCTGCACTGAAGGAGGGCCCGCCTGCATCTGAGGACTATGGGCCCAGGCAGAGGGGAACGGGCCCTGCAGGACCAAAAGGGGTCTCATTTGCCAGTCCATCCTCCCCACTCCCTCAGCCCCACGACAGTCCAGCCTTGGGACCCAAGCCTGCTCAGGGTCCGGGGATGTGACCCCGGCCCAGGTCACCGAGGCCTGAGGGGAAGAGTTTTGGCATTCCTTTTTTTTTTTTCTCTTTTCAATGTTAGTTGTTATTTTGTATCTTGTGATTTACAATGTTGCAGGTTTGTGCCTCTTGTTTTTCTTTCTGAGCTGTACAGCAACGTGATTGACGGATACAGAGACCTATATATGTTCTTTTTGGAGTTCTCGTCCCGTATGGGTTATTACGGAATGTTGAGTAGGGTTCCTTGTGCTATACCCTGGGCCCTCAGTGATTACTCTGTAAACAGTGGTGCGTATATACTAATCTCGACACGCTCACTTCCCCCTGCCCACCGCCGTTCCCTTTCGCTCACCATAAGATTCTTTCCTAAGTCTGCGAGGCTGTTTGTTTTGTAAAGAAGCTCATTTGCGTCCATTCTTAGGGTCCACCTGTACTTGATATCACGAGAGGTTTGTCCTTCGCTGTCTCATGTCCCTTAGTACGATCACCTCCACCTCCTTGCCCATGGCTGCAAGTGGCATGATTTCATCCTTTTTCAGTGGCTGGCTCATATGCCATCGTGTCTTTGGACCGCATCTTCCTTCTCCCTGCTTCTGTCCTCATACACGTAGGTTGCTTCCACGTCGTGCCTATTGCACACACTGCTGTCACGGTCACTGGGGGGTTCGTGTCTTTGAGAATTTTGGTTTTCTTGGGATCTACGCTCAGGAGTGGGATTGCTGGGTCCCATGGGACGTCTATGTTTAGTCTCTTAAGGAACCTCCATACTGTTCTCCATAGTGGATGCACCGACTCCCACTCCCACCCACAGGGCAGGAGGGCTCCCTCTTCTCCACACCCTCTCCCTCACTTACTGCTGTAGATTTTCTGATGATGGCCACCCTGACCTGTGAGAGGCGATACCGCATGGCAATTCTGAGGTGCGTTTCTCTCACCCCTAGTGATGCCGAGCATCTTTTCATGGGCCCGAGGGCCATCTATGTGTCTTCTGTGGAGAGGTGTCCACTTAGATCTTTTACGCATTTTCTGGTGGGTTGACCGTTCTTTTGATGTTGAGCCGCAGGAGTGGTTTGTACGTTTTGGAGGTTAATTCCTCACGGGTACCTTCGTTTGCAGATATTGGTTCCCATTCTAAGGGTGGTCTTCTTGTTTTGTTTATGGTTTCCTTTGCTGTGCCGACGCTTTTAAGTTGAGTTAGGTCCCATTTGTTTCTTTTGGTGTTCATCATTCCGAGAGGTGGGGCAACAAAGAACCTGCTGCGATTTCTGTCAAAGCGTGTTCTGCCTCTGTTTTCCCCAAGAGGTTTGTAGTCTCCGCCCTTGCATTTAGATCTTCCATCTGTTTCCTTCTGTGTGTGGTGTTAGAGAGTATTCTGATTTCATTCTCTTTTTAATGTTCTAAGGAACCTCCACACTGTTCTCCACAGAGGCTGTACCAACTTACCTTCCCAACGACAGTGTAGGAGGGTTCCCTCTTCTCCACACCCTCTCCACCATGTACCGTTTGTAGACTTTCTGACAACGGCCATTCTGACCGGCGTGAGGCGATACCTCGTTGTAGTTTGACTGGCATTTCTCTAATATTGAGCCACGCTGACATCCTTTCACGTAGCCACGGCGTGAGGCAAACGTACCTCTTGCAATTGGCTGCTTGAACGTCTGCCCTCCTGGGAACCCTTTCTCCGTGACCTACGCCAGGACGTTGTTTGAGGGCAGCTGATTTTCCTTTACAGCCCTCAGGCCTTGTGAATAGTCAGCGCCCAGCAGCACAGGTTTTCAAGTTCTTGTTCTGGGAAAGAGCCACAGGGTGGCAGGATGCCTTCAAGCCCCACTCTTTTTGTTAAATTTCTCATTTAATTTTTATTTCATCGGCGTAGAGTTGATTTCCCATGTCGTGTCTGTTTTAGGTGTACAGGAACCTGACTCAGTTATCCATAGACGTGTGTGTGTTCCTTCTCGGGTTCTTTTCCCATGTAATTTCTTACAGTGTGCTCAGGAGAGTTCCCTGTGCTGGCCAGTGGGTCCCTTTCGCTTGTCTCTTTGATGTATTTCAGTGTGTGGTACGTGTTAACCCCAACCTCCTAATGTATCCCTCCCCTCAGTGTTCCCTTTTGGACATCATAAGTGTGTTTTCTAAGCCTGTGAGCCTGTTTCTGTTTTGTAAATGAGCCCACTCTGGACGCATTGCTAGATCCCAGCTATAAGTGATAGCTTCTGATATTTGTCTTTCTCTCTCTGACTTACCTCACTCAGTATGATAATCTCTCAGTCCTTCCATGTTGCTGCAAGTGGTATGAGTTTGCTCTTTTTTTATGACTGACTCGTATTCCACTGTATACACGTACCGCGCATTCTTCACTTCTCTCTCATTAGACATTTCAGTTGATTCTATGTCTTGTAAATAGCACTGCCCTGAAAATGGGGGTGCACGTGTTGTTTCCAATTAGGATGTTCTCCAGATCTAAGCCCAGAAGTGGGATTGTCAGGTCATGTACCAACCCTATGTTTAGTTTTTTAAGGAAGCTCTGTACTGTTCTCCAGAGCAGCTTCAACCCGTTGCATCCCCACCAACAGTGTGAAGGACTCCCTTTTCCCCACACCCTCTCCAGCATTTATTCTCCGCAGATTGTGTTTGATGATAGCCATCCTGAGCGGTGTGAAATGGCACCTCGTTTTTCGTTGTGATTTGCCCTTCTTCAAGAATTAGTGATGTTGACCTACACGGAATCTAAAACTTGTCCTGATGAACTCAGTGACAAGAATAAGGACGCAGAGGCAGAGAGTGGACCGGAGAACTCGAGGTTTGGGAGGGGGCGGGGGGTGAAGGGGAAGCTGAGACGAAGCGAGAGAGTAGCACAGACATATATATACTACCAGCTGTAAAACAGATAGCCAGTGGGAAGTTGTTATATAACAAAGGGTGTTCAACTCGAGGATGGAAGATGCCTTAGAGGACTGGGAGGGGGAGGATGGGGGGGAGTCGAGGGAGGGAGGGAATACGGGGATATGTGTATAAAAACAGATGATTGAACTTGGTGTACCCCCCCCCAAAAAAACAATAAATAAATTAAAAAAAAGAGTTAGTGATGTTGAGTATCTTTCTGATCTTTGTCTTGTTTTGTTTACATAGTGTGAGTAAAACTTAGCTCCTGCAGTTGGCTTTGTGAAAGTCGGCCCTGCATTGAATTCTTTTCCGACGATTTACCCCAGGGCTTCCTTGGGGACAGGTGTCCTGTGCAGCCCCGCAGGCCTTGTGAGGTTTCAGTGCCACTGGGCGCCGGCTTGAAAGTTGTAGTTACAGGAAACGGCCACAAGGCGGCAGCATTGCTTCATGCGCCACTCTGGTTACTCGGGCAACTGGAGCCTGGGGCAAAGTCCTGTTCCTGGGCAGTCAATCAGAGTGGCATGCGCCCAAAGAAACACCCAAGACTCGTCTCATTCCTTCTTCCCCCTCACCCTCTACCACCCCCCTGTTCACTCCCTGATGAACCCCAGCTCCTGGAATACCACCCTTCTGAGGGTGCTGTCATCCGTAGTTGGGGCGACCCTTAGGAAGGAGGCTGGTGGCCCCCTGTGACCCAGCAATCCCACTCCTGGGCGTAGACGCTGAGAAAACAAAAATTTTAGCAGACACGTGCACCCTAGCGATCATGGCGGCACGCTGTACAAAAGCCAATACGTGGAAGCAACCGAAGTGTCGGAGGACAGAAGCAGGGATAAAGGAGATGGGGCCCAGAGACACGATGGAATATGACTCAGCCATAAAAAAGGATGGAATAATGCTAACCCTAACCCTAGGGTACATCTGCTAATTTCAACCTCCTGATTCATGCCTCTCTCCCACCGTTCCCCTTTGGTAGCCAGAAGCTGGCTTTCTAAGTCTGAGCCTTTCTTTTGTAAATTAGTTCATTTGCATCCATTGTTACACGCCAACTATAAGTGATACCATATGACATTTATCTTTCTCTGTCTGACCCACGTCGCTTAGTGTGATCGTATCCAGGTCCTTCCGAGTTGCTGCCAACGGCCTTGCTTCATTCATTTCAGAGCTGAGTGACGTTCCGTTGTACACACGGACCGCACCTTTGTTAGCCATTCAGCTTTCTGTGGACATTTTGGCTGCGTCCAGGTCTAGGCTTTTGTAAACACTGCTGCACTGAAAGCTGCCTACGAGTCTCTTGTCCATTTAGGGTTTTCCCCCGGACGTGCACCCAGGAGTGGAATTGCTGGATGTTTAGATGTTAAAAGAACCTCCGTACTGTTGTCCTCCAGAGTGGCCGGTAGCAATTTACGTTCCCACTGCGGGAGTGTAGCAGCGTTCCCTCTTGTCCACACCTTCTCCAGCATTTCCGCTTTTCAGACTTTGTGATGATGGTCACTCTGACTGATGAGAGGTGATACCTCGTTGCAGTGTTGATTTACCGAGAACAACGTGGAGGTGCCATTAGAGGCAGATACAGGGCCACCATAGGATTCAGCCATCCCACTGCTCAGAGCGTATCCGGAGAAGACCGGAATGCAAAAAGACACGTGCACCAAAACGTGCACTTTGGCACCACTTACACTAGCCCGGACCAGGAAGCAACCAAAATGTCCAAGGACCCAGCAATGGATAAAGAAGTAGTAGTTCCATTACACAGTGGAATATTACTCAGACGTGAAAAAGAATGAAATAATGCCACTATAGCAACCTAGATTAACCTAGTTGTAATCCTACTAAGTGAAGTGAGTTAGAAAGAAAAAGACAACCATCACATGATATCACTTCTACATGGAAAATAAACATAAATACCAATGAACCAACTGACAAAAGAGAAACAGACTCACACAGTTAGAAAACGAACTTATGCTTAGCAAAGGGGACCGATACCGGGAAGGGATAAATTAGGCAGTTGGGATTAGCAACCAGATGCTATTACAAACAAAATACATAATCAACAAGGGCCTGGGTATACCAAGGGAGGTCACCTCAACACTCTGTCATCACCTCTATGGGAAAGAAAATCTGAAAGTTAATAGATATATGGATACATGTAAACGAAAAAGATTCTGTACCCTTACAACAGAGTCGGGCTTTGAAGAAATCCTGCCGCCTTGTGGCCGTTTCCCGCAACAGCAACTTTAAAGCTGCAGCTTATGGAGACAATATTCACAAGGAGTAAAGGATGTAAATCACAGCTGCGCTCCAACAATTCCCTGGGGTAAGTATTCTAAAAACAATTTTCACAAGGGCAGATCTTCATGAAGACCATATCAACAGGTAAATAAGACAACGTTTTAAAAAAAATAGCACGCCACACGCTGCTGAGTACGGCGAATTACTTGAGACGGGCCGCTCAACACTGCGAGGAGGGCTCACACCGGGCCACAGTCGGAAAGGCCGTGAATCAAAGGTCTGCAGACAGTAAAGCTACAGTGCTGGTGGAAAACAGGGGGCTCTCCTATGTTGCTGCTGGGATGGACACGGTAAGAGCCACGACCGAGAACAACGTGGAGGTGCCATTAGAGGTAGGTACAGAGCGACCGTAGGATTCAGCCATCCCACTGCTCAGAGCATATCCGGAGAAGACCAGAATTCAAAAAGACACATGCACCAAAACGTGCACTTTGGCACCACTTGCCATAGCCCAGACCGGGAAGCAACCAAAATGTCCAAGCAGCCAGGAATGCATACAGAGGTAGTAGTTCCATTACACAGTGCTATATTACTCAGGCGGGAAAAGGAAGGAAGCCGGCAATCCCACGACTGGGCATACACCCAAAGAACACCAGAATTCAAAAAGACACACGGCCTCCAATGTTCATCGCGGCACTATTTACAACAGCCAGGACATGGAAGCAACCTAAATGTCCAGCAACAGATGAATGGATAAAGAAGATGTGGTACACATATACAATGGAATCTTACTCAGCTATAAAAAGGGATGAGGTGGAGCTATATGTAATGAGGTGGATGGGCCTCGAGTCTGTCCTACAGCGTGAGGGAAGCCAGAAAGAGAAAAACAAATACTTTATGCTAACTCATATATACGGAATCTAAAAAACAAAACAAAACAAAAAACAAAAAAACCCAAAAAAAACGGTACTGATGAACCCAGTGACAGGACAAGAATAAGGATGCAGATGCAGAGAATGGACTGGAGGACACGGGGTTGGGGGGGCAGGAGGCGAAGAGGAAGCTGGCACGAAGTGAGAGAGTAGCATCTGCTCAAACAATCCTGCATAGCCACGTAAAGGTCACGGATCTCGGGGATTTGAAAGGGTGGAGCAGGACGCCCTAACACGGAGTCTGTCTCCGATGGCAGTCACTGTCACGGTAACGTCCGCTGCGTGCACTAGGCTTGGCTGCACTGAAGGAGGGCCCGCCTGCATCTGAGGACTATGGGCCCAGGCAGAGGGGAACGGGCCCTGCAGGACCAAAAGGGGTCTCATTTGCCAGTCCATCCTCCCCACTCCCTCAGCCCCACGACAGTCCAGCCTTGGGACCCAAGCCTGCTCAGGGTCCGGGGATGTGACCCCGGCCCAGGTCACCGAGGCCTGAGGGGAAGAGTTTTGGCATTCCTTTTTTTTTTTTCTCTTTTCAATGTTAGTTGTTATTTTGTATCTTGTGATTTACAATGTTGCAGGTTTGTGCCTCTTGTTTTTCTTTCTGAGCTGTACAGCAACGTGATTGACGGATACAGAGACCTATATATGTTCTTTTTGGAGTTCTCGTCTCGTATGGGTTATTACGGAATGTTGAGTAGGGTTCCTTGTGCTATACCCTGGGCCCTCAGTGATTACTCTGTAAACAGTGGTGCGTATATACTAATCTCGACACGCTCACTTCCCCCTGCCCACCGCCGTTCCCTTTCGCTCACCATAAGATTCTTTCCTAAGTCTGCGAGGCTGTTTGTTTTGTAAAGAAGCTCATTTGCGTCCATTCTTAGGGTCCACCTGTACTTGATATCACGAGAGGTTTGTCCTTCGCTGTCTCATGTCCCTTAGTACGATCACCTCCACCTCCTTGCCCGTGGCTGCAAGTGGCATGATTTCATCCTTTTTCAGTGGCTGGCTCATATGCCATCGTGTCTTTGGACCGCATCTTCCTTCTCCCTGCTTCTGTCCTCATACACGTAGGTTGCTTCCACGTCGTGCCTATTGCACACACTGCTGTCACGGTCACTGGGGGGTTCGTGTCTTTGAGAATTTTGGTTTTCTTGGGATCTACGCTCAGGAGTGGGATTGCTGGGTCCCATGGGACGTCTATGTTTAGTCTCTTAAGGAACCTCCATACTGTTCTCCATAGTGGATGCACCGACTCCCACTCCCACCCACAGGGCAGGAGGGCTCCCTCTTTTCCACACCCTCTCCCTCACTGACTGCTGTAGATTTTCTGATGATGGCCACCCTGACCTGTGAGAGGCGATACCGCATGGCAATTCTGAGGTGCGTTTCTCTCACCCCTAGTGATGCCGAGCATCTTTTCATGGGCCCGAGGGCCATCTATGTGTCTTCTGTGGAGAGGTGTCCACTTAGATCTTTTACGCATTTTCTGGTGGGTTGACCGTTCTTTTGATGTTGAGCCGCAGGAGTGGTTTGTACGTTTTGGAGGTTAATTCCTCACGGGTACCTTCGTTTGCAGATATTGGTTCCCATTCTAAGGGTGGTCTTCTTGTTTTGTTTATGGTTTCCTTTGCTGTGCCGACGCTTTTAAGTTGAGTTAGGTCCCATTTGTTTCTTTTGGTGTTCATCATTCTGAGAGGTGGGGCAACAAAGAACCTGCTGCGATTTCTGTCAAAGCGTGTTCTGCCTCTGTTTTCCCCAAGAGGTTTGTAGTCTCCGCCCTTGCATTTAGATCTTCCATCTGTTTCCTTCTGTGTGTGGTGTTAGAGAGTATTCTGATTTCATTCTCTTTTTAATGTTCTAAGGAACCTCCACACTGTTCTCCACAGAGGCTGTACCAACTTACCTTCCCAACGACAGTGTAGGAGGGTTCCCTCTTCTCCACACCCTCTCCACCATGTACCGTTTGTAGACTTTCTGACAACGGCCATTCTGACCGGCGTGAGGCGATACCTCGTTGTAGTTTGACTGGCATTTCTCTAATATTGAGCCACGCTGACATCCTTTCACGTAGCCACGGCGTGAGGCAAACGTACCTCTTGCAATTGGCTGCTTGAACGTCTGCCCTCCTGGGAACCCTTTCTCCGTGACCTACGCCAGGACGTTGTTTGAGGGCAGCTGATTTTCCTGTACAGCCCTCAGGCCTTGTGAATAGTCAGCGCCCAGCAGCACAGGTTTTCAAGTTCTTGTTCTGGGAAAGAGCCACAGGGTGGCAGGATGCCTTCAAGCCCCACTCTTTTTGTTAAATTTCTCATTTAATTTTTATTTCATCGGCGTAGAGTTGATTTCCCATGTCGTGTCTGTTTTAGGTGTACAGGAACCTGACTCAGTTATCCATAGACGTGTGTGTGTTCCTTCTCGGGTTCTTTTCCCATGTAATTTCTTACAGTGTGCTCAGGAGAGTTCCCTGGGCTGGCCAGTGGGTCCCTTTCGCTTGTCTCTTTGATGTATTTCAGTGTGTGGTACGTGTTAACCCCAACCTCCTAATGTATCCCTCCCCTCAGTGTTCCCTTTTGGACATCATAAGTGTGTTTTCTAAGCCTGTGAGCCTGTTTCTGTTTTGTAAATGAGCCCACTCTGGACGCATTGCTAGATCCCAGCTATAAGTGATAGCTTCTGATATTTGTCTTTCTCTCTCTGACTTACCTCACTCAGTATGATAATCTCTCAGTCCATCCATGTTGCTGCAAGTGGTATGAGTTTGCTCTTTTTTTATGACTGACTCGTATTCCACTGTATACACGTACTGCGCATTCTTCACTTCTCTCTCATTAGACATTTCAGTTGATTCTATGTCTTGTAAATAGCACTGCCCTGAAAATGGGGGTGCACGTGTTGTTTCCAATTAGGATGTTCTCCAGATCTAAGCCCAGAAGTGGGATTGTCAGGTCATGTACAAACCCTATGTTTAGTTTTTTAAGGAAGCTCTGTACTGTTCTCCAGAGCAGCTTCAACCCGTTGCATCCCCACCAACAGTGTGAAGGACTCCCTTTTCCCCACACCCTCTCCAGCATTTATTCTCCGCAGATTGTGTTTGATGATAGCCATCCTGAGCGGTGTGAAATGGCACCTCGTTTTTTGTTGTGATTTGCCCTTCTTCAAGAATTAGTGATGTTGACCTACACGGAATCTAAAACTTGTCCTGATGAACTCAGTGACAAGAATAAGGACGCAGAGGCAGAGAGTGGACCGGAGAACTCGAGGTTTGGGAGGGGGCGGGGGGTGAAGGGGAAGCTGAGACGAAGCGAGAGAGTAGCACAGACATATATATACTACCAGCTGTAAAACAGATAGCCAGTGGGAAGTTGTTATATAACAAAGGGTGTTCAACTCGAGGATGGAAGATGCCTTAGAGGACTGGGAGGGGGAGGATGGGGGGGAGTCGAGGGAGGGAGGGAATACGGGGATATGTGTATAAAAACAGATGATTGAACTTGGTGTACCCCCCCCAAAAAAAACAATAAATAAATTAAAAAAAAAGAGTTAGTGATGTTGAGTATCTTTCTGATCTTTGTCTTGTTTTGTTTACATAGTGTGAGTAAAACTTAGCTCCTGCAGTTGGCTTTGTGAAAGTCGGCCCTGCATTGAATTCTTTTCCGACGATTTACCCCAGGGCTTCCTTGGGGACAGGTGTCCTGTGCAGCCCCGCAGGCCTTGTGAGGTTTCAGTGCCACTGGGCGCCGGCTTGAAAGTTGTAGTTACAGGAAACGGCCACAAGGCGGCAGCATTGCTTCATGCGCCACTCTGGTTACTCGGGCAACTGGAGCCTGGGGCAAAGTCCTGTTCCTGGGCAGTCAATCAGAGTGGCATGCGCCCAAAGAAACACCCAAGACTCGTCTCATTCCTTCTTCCCCCTCACCCTCTACCACCCCCCTGTTCACTCCCTGATGAACCCCAGCTCCTGGAATACCACCCTTCTGAGGGTGCTGTCATCCGTAGTTGGGGCGACCCTTAGGAAGGAGGCTGGTGGCCCCCTGTGACCCAGCAATCCCACTCCTGGGCGTAGACGCTGAGAAAACAAAAATTTTAGCAGACACGTGCACCCTAGCGATCATGGCGGCACGCTGTACAAAAGCCAATACGTGGAAGCAACCGAAGTGTCGGAGGACAGAAGCAGGGATAAAGGAGATGGGGCCCAGAGACACGATGGAATATGACTCAGCCATAAAAAAGGATGGAATAATGCTAACCCTAACCCTAGGGTACATCTGCTAATTTCAACCTCCTGATTCATGCCTCTCTCCCACCGTTCCCCTTTGGTAGCCAGAAGCTGGCTTTCTAAGTCTGAGCCTTTCTTTTGTAAATTAGTTCATTTGCATCCATTGTTACACGCCAACTAT
This sequence comes from Hippopotamus amphibius kiboko, assembly GCF_030028045.1. Lineage (NCBI taxonomy): Eukaryota > Metazoa > Chordata > Mammalia > Artiodactyla > Hippopotamidae > Hippopotamus > Hippopotamus amphibius. Next base: position 311,477 of record NC_080203.1, read on the forward strand.
AAGTGATACCATATGACATTTATCTTTCTCTGTCTGACCCACGTCGCTTAGTGTGATCGTATCCAGGTCCTTCCGAGTTGCTGCCAACGGCCTTGCTTCATTCATTTCAGAGCTGAGTGATGTTCCGTTGTACACACGGACCGCACCTTTGTTAGCCATTCAGCTTTCTGTGGACATTTTGGCTGCGTCCAGGTCTAGGCTTTTGTAAACACTGCTGCACTGAAAGCTGCCTACGAGTCTCTTGTCCATTTAGGGTTTTCCCCCGGACGTGCACCCAGGAGTGGAATTGCTGGATGTTTAGATGTTAAAAGCACCTCCGTACTGTTGTCCTCCAGAGTGGCTGGTAGCAATTTACATTCCCACTGCGGGAGTGTAGCAGCGTTCCCTCTTCTCCACACCTTCTCCAGCATTTCCGCTTTTCAGACTTTGTGATGATGGTCACTCTGACTGATGAGAGGTGATACCTCGTTGCAGTGTTGATTTACCGAGAACAACGTGGAGGTGCCATTAGAGGCAGATACAGGGCCACCATAGGATTCAGCCATCCCGCTGCTCAGAGCGTATCCGGAGAAGACCGGAATGCAAAAAGACACGTGCACCAAAACGTGCACTTTGGCACCACTTACACTAGCCCGGACCAGGAAGCAACCAAAATGTCCAAGGACCCAGCAATGGATAAAGAAGTAGTAGTTCCATTACACAGTGGAATATTACTCAGACGTGAAAAAGAATGAAATAATGCCACTATAGCAACCTAGATTAACCTAGTTGTAATCCTACTAAGTGAAGTGAGTTAGAAAGAAAAAGACAACCATCACATGATATCACTTCTACATGGAAAATAAACATAAATACCAATGAACCAACTGACAAAAGAGAAACAGACTCACACAGTTAGAAAACGAACTTATGCTTAGCAAAGGGGACCGATACCGGGAAGGGATAAATTAGGCAGTTGGGATTAGCAACCAGATGCTATTACAAACAAAATACATAATCAACAAGGGCCTGGGTATACCAAGGGAGGTCACCTCAACACTCTGTCATCACCTCTATGGGAAAGAAAATCTGAAAGTTAATAGATATATGGATACATGTAAACGAAAAAGATTCTGTACCCTTACAACAGAGTCGGGCTTTGAAGAAATCCTGCCGCCTTGTGGCCCTTTCCCGCAACAGCAACTTTAAAGCTGCAGCTTATGGAGACAATATTCACAAGGAGTAAAGGATGTAAATCACAGCTGCGCTCCAACAATTCCCTGGGGTAAGTATTCTAAAAACAATTTTCACAAGGGCAGATCTTCATGAAGACCATATCAACAGGTAAATAAGACAACGTTTTAAAAAAAATAGCACGCCACACGCTGCTGAGTACGGCGAATTACTTGAGACGGGCCGCTCAACACTGCGAGGAGGGCTCACACCTGGCCACAGTCGGAAAGGCCGTGAATCAAAGGTCTGCAGACAGTAAAGCTACAGTGCTGGTGGAAAACAGGGGGCTCTCCTATGTTGCTGCTGGGATGGACACGGTAAGAGCCACGACCGAGAACAACGTGGAGGTGCCATTAGAGGTAGGTACAGAGCGACCGTAGGATTCAGCCATCCCACTGCTCAGAGCATATCCGGAGAAGACCAGAATTCAAAAAGACACATGCACCAAAACGTGCACTTTGGCACCACTTGCCATAGCCCAGACCGGGAAGCAACCAAAATGTCCAAGCAGCCAGGAATGCATACAGAGGTAGTAGTTCCATTACACAGTGCTATATTACTCAGGCGGGAAAAGGAAGGAACCCGGCAATCCCACGACTGGGCATACACCCAAAGAACACCAGAATTCAAAAAGACACACGGCCTCCAATGTTCATCGCGGCACTATTTACAACAGCCAGGACATGGAAGCAACCTAAATGTCCATCAACAGATGAATGGATAAAGAAGATGTGGTACACATATACAATGGAATCTTACTCAGCTATAAAAGGGGATGAGGTGGAGCTATATGTAATGAGGTGGATGGGCCTCGAGTCTGTCCTACAGCATGAGGGAAGCCAGAAAGAGAAAAACAAATACTTTATGCTAACTCATATATACGGAATCTAAAAAAACAAAACAAAACAAAAAACAAAAAACAAAAAAAAACCAAAAAATACGGTACTGATGAACCCAGTGACAGGACAAGAATAAGGATGCAGATGCAGAGAATGGACTGGAGGACACGGGGTTGGGGGGGCAGGGGGCGAAGAGGAAGCTGGCACGAAGTGAGAGAGTAGCATCTGCTCAAACAATCCTGCATAGCCACGTAAAGGTCACGGATCTCGGGGATTTGAAAGGGTGGAGCAGGACGCCCTAACATGGAGTCTGTCTCCGATGGCAGTCACTGTCACGGTAACGTCCGCTGCGTGCACGAGGCTTGGCTGCACTGAAGGAGGGCCCGCCTGCATCTGAGGACTATGGGCCCAGGCAGAGGGGAACGGGCCCTGCAGGACCAAAAGGGGTCTCATTTGCCAGTCCATCCTCCCCACTCCCTCAGCCCCACGACAGTCCAGCCTTGGGACCCAAGCCTGCTCAGGGTCCGGGGATGTGACCACGGCCCAGGTCACCGAGGCCTGAGGGGAAGAGTTTTGGCATTCCTTTTTTTTTTTTTTCTCTTTTCAATGTTAGTTGTTATTTTGTATCTTGTGATTTACAGTGTTGCAGGTTTGTGCCTCTTGTTTTTCTTTCTGAGCTGTACAGCAACGTGATTGACGGATACAGAGACCTATATATGTTCTTTTTGGAGTTCTCGTCCCGTATGGGTTATTACGGAATGTTGAGTAGGGTTCCTTGTGCTATACCCTGGGCCCTCAGTGACTACTCTGTAAACAGTGGTGCGTATATACTAATCTCGACACGCTCACTTCCCCCTGCCCACCGCCGTTCCCTTTCGCTCACCATAAGATTCTTTCCTAAGTCTGCGAGGCTGTTTGTTTTGTAAAGAAGCTCATTTGCGTCCATTCTTAGGGTCCACCTGTACTTGATATCACGAGAGGTTTGTCCTTCGCTGTCTCATGTCCCTTAGTACGATCACCTCCACCTCCTTGCCCGTGGCTGCAAGTGGCATGATTTCATCCTTTTTCAGTGGCTGGCTCATATTCCATCGTGTCTTTGGACCGCATCTTCCTTCTCCCTGCTTCTGTCCTCATACACGTAGGTTGCTTCCACGTCGTGCCTATTGCACACACTGCTGTCACGGTCACTGGGGGGTTCGTGTCTTTGAGAATTTTGGTTTTCTTGGGATCTACGCTCAGGAGTGGGATTGCTGGGTCCCATGGGACGTCTATGTTTAGTCTCTTAAGGAACCTCCATACTGTTCTCCATAGTGGATGCACCGACTCCCACTCCCACCCACAGGGCAGGAGGGCTCCCTCTTCTCCACACCCTCTCCCTCACTTACTGCTGTAGATTTTCTGATGATGGCCACCCTGACCTGTGAGAGGCGATACCGCATGGCAATTCTGAGGTGCGTTTCTCTCACCCCTAGTGATGCCGAGCATCTTTTCATGGGCCCGAGGGCCATCTATGTGTCTTCTGTGGAGAGGTGTCCACTTAGATCTTTTACGCATTTTCTGGTGGGTTGACCGTTCTTTTGATGTTGAGCTGCAGGAGTGGTTTGTACGTTTTGGAGGTTAATTCCTCACGGGTACCTTCGTTTGCAGATATTGGTTCCCATTCTAAGGGTGGTCTTCTTGTTTTGTTTATGGTTTCCTTTGCTGTGCCGACGCTTTTAAGTTGAGTTAGGTCCCATTTGTTTCTTTTGGTGTTCATCATTCTGAGAGGTGGGGCAACAAAGAACCTGCTGCGATTTCTGTCCAAGCGTGTTCTGCCTCTGTTTTCCCCAAGAGGTTTGTAGTCTCCACCCTTGCATTTAGATCTTCCATCTGTTTCCTTCTGTGTGTGGTGTTAGAGAGTATTCTGATTTCATTCTCTTTTTAATGTTCTAAGGAACCTCCACACTGTTCTCCACAGAGGCTGTACCAACTTACCTTCCCAACGACAGTGTAGGAGGGTTCCCTCTTCTCCACACCCTCTCCACCATGTACCGTTTGTAGACTTTCTGACAACGGCCATTCTGACCGGCGTGAGGCGATACCTCGTTGTAGTTTGACTGGCATTTCTCTAATATTGAGCCACGCTGACATCCTTTCACGTAGCCACGGCGTGAGGCAAACGTACCTCTTGCAATTAGGCTGCTTGAACATCTGCCCTCCTGGGAACCCTTTCTCCATGACCTACGCCAGGACGTTGTTTGAGGGCAGCTGATTTTCCTTTACAGCCCTCAGGCCTTGTGAATAGTCAGCGCCCAGCAGCACAGGTTTTCAAGTTCTTGTTCTGGGAAAGAGCCACAGGGTGGCAGGATGCCTTCAAGCCCCACTCTTTTTGTTAAATTTCTCATTTAATTTTTATTTCATCGGCGTAGAGTTGATTTCCCATGTCGTGTCTGTTTTAGGTGTACAGGAACCTGACTCAGTTATCCATAGACGTGTGTGTGTTCCTTCTCGGGTTCTTTTCCCATGTAATTTCTTACAGTGTGCTCAGGAGAGTTCCCTGGGCTGGCCAGTGGGTCCCTTTCGCTTGTCTCTTTGATGTATTTCAGTGTGTGGTACGTGTTAACCCCAACCTCCTAATGTATCCCTCCCCTCAGTGTTCCCTTTTGGACATCATAAGTGTGTTTTCTAAGCCTGTGAGCCTGTTTCTGTTTTGTAAATGAGCCCACTCTGGACGCATTGCTAGATCCCAGCTATAAGTGATAGCTTCTGATATTTGTCTTTCTCTCTCTGACTTACCTCACTCAGTATGATAATCTCTCAGTCCATCCATGTTGCTGCAAGTGGTATGAGTTTGCTCTTTTTTTATGACTGACTCGTATTCCACTGTATTCACGTACCGCACATTCTTCACTTCTCTCTCATTAGACATTTCAGTTGATTCTATGTCTTGTAAATAGCACTGCCCTGAAAATGGGGGTGCACGTGTTGTTTCCAATTAGGATGTTCTCCAGATCTAAGCCCAGAAGTGGGATTGTCAGGTCATGTACAAACCCTATGTTTAGTTTTTTAAGGAAGCTCTGTACTGTTCTCCAGAGCAGCTGCAACCCGTTGCATCCCCACCAACACTGTGAAGGACTCCCTTTTCCCCACACCCTCTCCAGCATTTATTCTCCGCAGATTGTGTTTGATGATAGCCATCCTGAGCGGTGTGAAATGGCACCTCGTTTTTCGTTGTGATTTGCCCTTCTTCAAGAATTAGTGATGTTGACCTACACGGAATCTAAAACTTGTCCTGATGAACTCAGTGACAAGAATAAGGACGCAGAGGCAGAGAGTGGACCGGAGAACTCGAGGTTTGGGAGGGGGCGGGGGGTGAAGGGGAAGCTGAGACGAAGCGAGAGAGTAGCACAGACATATATATACTACCAGCTGTAAAACAGATAGCCAGTGGGAAGTTGTTATATAACAAAGGGTGTTCAACTCGAGGATGGAAGATGCCTTAGAGGACTGGGAGGGGGAGGATGGGGGGGAGTCGAGGGAGGGAGGGAATACGGGGATATGTGTATAAAAACAGATGATTGAACTTGGTGTACCCCCCCCCAAAAAAACAATAAATAAATTAAATAAAAGAGTTAGTGATGTTGAGTATCTTTCTGATCTTTGTCTTGTTTTGTTTACATAGTGTGAGTAAAACTTAGCTCCTGCAGTTGGCTTTGTGAAAGTCGGCCCTGCATTGAATTCTTTTCCGACGATTTACCCCAGGGCTTCCTTGGGGACAGGTGTCCTGTGCAGCCCCGCAGGCCTTGTGAGGTTTCAGTGCCACTGGGCGCCGGCTTGAAAGTTGTAGTTACAGGAAACGGCCACAAGGCGGCAGCATTGCTTCATGCGCCACTCTGGTTACTCGGGCAACTGGAGCCTGGGGCAAAGTCCTGTTCCTGGGCTGTCAATCAGAGTGGCATGCGCCCGAAGAAACACCCAAGACTCGTCTCATTCCTTCTTCCCCCTCACCCTCTACCACCCCCCTGTTCACTCCCTGATGAACCCCAGCTCCTGGAATACCACCCTTCTGAGGGTGCTGTCATCCGTAGTTGGGGCGACCCTTAGGAAGGAGGCTGGTGGCCCCCTGTGACCCAGCAATCCCACTCCTGGGCGTAGACGCTGAGAAAACAAAAATTTTAGCAGACACGTGCACCCTAGCGATCATGGCGGCACGCTGTACAAAAGCCAATACGTGGAAGCAACCGAAGTGTCGGAGGACAGAAGCAGGGATAAAGGAGATGGGGCCCAGAGACACGATGGAATATGACTCAGCCATAAAAAAGGATGGAATAATGCTAACCCTAACCCTAGGGTACATCTGCTAATTTCAACCTCCTGATTCATGCCTCTCTCCCACCGTTCCCCTTTGGTAGCCAGAAGCTGGCTTTCTAAGACTGAGCCTTTCTTTTGTAAATTAGTTCATTTGCATCCATTGTTACACGCCAACTATAAGTGATACCATATGACATTTATCTTTCTCTGTCTGACCCACGTCGCTTAGTGTGATCGTATCCAGGTCCTTCCGAGTTGCTGCCAACGGCCTTGCTTCATTCATTTCAGAGCTGAGTGACGTTCCGTTGTACACACGGACCGCACCTTTGTTAGCCATTCAGCTTTCTGTGGACATTTTGGCTGCGTCCAGGTCTAGGCTTTTGTAAACACTGCTGCACTGAAAGCTGCCTACGAGTCTCTTGTCCATTTAGGGTTTTCCCCCGGACGTGCACCCAGGAGTGGAATTGCTGGATGTTTAGATGTTAAAAGAACCTCCGTACTGTTGTCCTCCAGAGTGGCCGGTAGCAATTTACATTCCCACTGCGGGAGTGTAGCAGCGTTCCCTCTTGTCCACACCTTCTCCAGCATTTCCGCTTTTCAGACTTTGTGATGATGGTCACTCTGACTGATGAGAGGTGATACCTCGTTGCAGTGTTGATTTACCGAGAACAACGTGGAGGTGCCATTAGAGGCAGATACAGGGCCACCATAGGATTCAGCCATCCCACTGCTCAGAGCGTATCCGGAGAAGACCGGAATGCAAAAAGACACGTGCACCAAAACGTGCACTTTGGCACCACTTACACTAGCCCGGACCAGGAAGCAACCAAAATGTCCAAGGACCCAGCAATGGATAAAGAAGTAGTAGTTCCATTACACAGTGGAATATTACTCAGACGTGAAAAAGAATGAAATAATGCCACTATAGCAACCTAGATTAACCTAGTTGTAATCCTACTAAGTGAAGTGAGTTAGAAAGAAAAAGACAACCATCACATGATATCACTTCTACATGGAAAATAAACATAAATACCAATGAACCAACTGACAAAAGAGAAACAGACTCACACAGTTAGAAAACGAACTTATGCTTAGCAAAGGGGACCGATACCGGGAAGGGATAAATTAGGCAGTTGGGATTAGCAACCAGATGCTATTACAAACAAAATACATAATCAACAAGGGCCTGGGTATACCAAGGGAGGTCACCTCAACACTCTGTCATCACCTCTATGGGAAAGAAAATCTGAAAGTTAATAGATATATGGATACATGTAAACGAAAAAGATTCTGTACCCTTACAACAGAGTCGGGCTTTGAAGAAATCCTGCCGCCTTGTGGCCCTTTCCCGCAACAGCAACTTTAAAGCTGCAGCTTATGGAGACAATATTCACAAGGAGTAAAGGATGTAAATCACAGCTGCGCTCCAACAATTCCCTGGGGTAAGTATTCTAAAAACAATTTTCACAAGGGCAGATCTTCATGAAGACCATATCAACAGGTAAATAAGACAACGTTTTAAAAAAAATAGCACGCCACACGCTGCTGAGTACGGCGAATTACTTGAGACGGGCCGCTCAACACTGCGAGGAGGGCTCACACCTGGCCACAGTCGGAAAGGCCGTGAATCAAAGGTCTGCAGACAGTAAAGCTACAGTGCTGGTGGAAAACAGGGGGCTCTCCTATGTTGCTGCTGGGATGGACACGGTAAGAGCCACGACCGAGAACAACGTGGAGGTGCCATTAGAGGTAGGTACAGAGCGACCGTAGGATTCAGCCATCCCACTGCTCAGAGCATATCCGGAGAAGACCAGAATTCAAAAAGACACATGCACCAAAACGTGCACTTTGGCACCACTTGCCATAGCCCAGACCGGGAAGCAACCAAAATGTCCAAGCAGCCAGGAATGCATACAGAGGTAGTAGTTCCATTACACAGTGCTATATTACTCAGGCGGGAAAAGGAAGGAACCCGGCAATCCCACGACTGGGCATACACCCAAAGAACACCAGAATTCAAAAAGACACACGGCCTCCAATGTTCATCGCGGCACTATTTACAACAGCCAGGACATGGAAGCAACCTAAATGTCCATCAACAGATGAATGGATAAAGAAGATGTGGTACACATATACAATGGAATCTTACTCAGCTATAAAAGGGGATGAGGTGGAGCTATATGTAATGAGGTGGATGGGCCTCGAGTCTGTCCTACAGCATGAGGGAAGCCAGAAAGAGAAAAACAAATACTTTATGCTAACTCATATATACGGAATCTAAAAAAACAAAACAAAACAAAAAACAAAAAACAAAAAAAAACCAAAAAAAAACGGTACTGATGAACCCAGTGACAGGACAAGAATAAGGATGCAGATGCAGAGAATGGACTGGAGGACACGGGGTTGGGGGGGCAGGGGGCGAAGAGGAAGCTGGCACGAAGTGAGAGAGTAGCATCTGCTCAAACAATCCTGCATAGCCACGTAAAGGTCACGGATCTCGGGGATTTGAAAGGGTGGAGCAGGACGCCCTAACATGGAGTCTGTCTCCGATGGCAGTCACTGTCACGGTAACGTCCGCTGCGTGCACGAGGCTTGGCTGCACTGAAGGAGGGCCCGCCTGCATCTGAGGACTATGGGCCCAGGCAGAGGGGAACGGGCCCTGCAGGACCAAAAGGGGTCTCATTTGCCAGTCCATCCTCCCCACTCCCTCAGCCCCACGACAGTCCAGCCTTGGGACCCAAGCCTGCTCAGGGTCCGGGGATGTGACCACGGCCCAGGTCACCGAGGCCTGAGGGGAAGAGTTTTGGCATTCCTTTTTTTTTTTTTTCTCTTTTCAATGTTAGTTGTTATTTTGTATCTTGTGATTTACAGTGTTGCAGGTTTGTGCCTCTTGTTTTTCTTTCTGAGCTGTACAGCAACGTGATTGACGGATACAGAGACCTATATATGTTCTTTTTGGAGTTCTCGTCCCGTATGGGTTATTACGGAATGTTGAGTAGGGTTCCTTGTGCTATACCCTGGGCCCTCAGTGACTACTCTGTAAACAGTGGTGCGTATATACTAATCTCGACACGCTCACTTCCCCCTGCCCACCGCCGTTCCCTTTCGCTCACCATAAGATTCTTTCCTAAGTCTGCGAGGCTGTTTGTTTTGTAAAGAAGCTCATTTGCGTCCATTCTTAGGGTCCACCTGTACTTGATATCACGAGAGGTTTGTCCTTCGCTGTCTCATGTCCCTTAGTACGATCACCTCCACCTCCTTGCCCGTGGCTGCAAGTGGCATGATTTCATCCTTTTTCAGTGGCTGGCTCATATTCCATCGTGTCTTTGGACCGCATCTTCCTTCTCCCTGCTTCTGTCCTCATACACGTAGGTTGCTTCCACGTCGTGCCTATTGCACACACTGCTGTCACGGTCACTGGGGGGTTCGTGTCTTTGAGAATTTTGGTTTTCTTGGGATCTACGCTCAGGAGTGGGATTGCTGGGTCCCATGGGACGTCTATGTTTAGTCTCTTAAGGAACCTCCATACTGTTCTCCATAGTGGATGCACCGACTCCCACTCCCACCCACAGGGCAGGAGGGCTCCCTCTTCTCCACACCCTCTCCCTCACTTACTGCTGTAGATTTTCTGATGATGGCCACCCTGACCTGTGAGAGGCGATACCGCATGGCAATTCTGAGGTGCGTTTCTCTCACCCCTAGTGATGCCGAGCATCTTTTCATGGGCCCGAGGGCCATCTATGTGTCTTCTGTGGAGAGGTGTCCACTTAGATCTTTTACGCATTTTCTGGTGGGTTGACCGTTCTTTTGATGTTGAGCTGCAGGAGTGGTTTGTACGTTTTGGAGGTTAATTCCTCACGGGTACCTTCGTTTGCAGATATTGGTTCCCATTCTAAGGGTGGTCTTCTTGTTTTGTTTATGGTTTCCTTTGCTGTGCCGACGCTTTTAAGTTGAGTTAGGTCCCATTTGTTTCTTTTGGTGTTCATCATTCTGAGAGGTGGGGCAACAAAGAACCTGCTGCGATTTCTGTCCAAGCGTGTTCTGCCTCTGTTTTCCCCAAGAGGTTTGTAGTCTCCACCCTTGCATTTAGATCTTCCATCTGTTTCCTTCTGTGTGTGGTGTTAGAGAGTATTCTGATTTCATTCTCTTTTTAATGTTCTAAGGAACCTCCACACTGTTCTCCACAGAGGCTGTACCAACTTACCTTCCCAACGACAGTGTAGGAGGGTTCCCTCTTCTCCACACCCTCTCCACCATGTACCGTTTGTAGACTTTCTGACAACGGCCATTCTGACCGGCGTGAGGCGATACCTCGTTGTAGTTTGACTGGCATTTCTCTAATATTGAGCCACGCTGACATCCTTTCACGTAGCCACGGCGTGAGGCAAACGTACCTCTTGCAATTAGGCTGCTTGAACATCTGCCCTCCTGGGAACCCTTTCTCCATGACCTACGCCAGGACGTTGTTTGAGGGCAGCTGATTTTCCTTTACAGCCCTCAGGCCTTGTGAATAGTCAGCGCCCAGCAGCACAGGTTTTCAAGTTCTTGTTCTGGGAAAGAGCCACAGGGTGGCAGGATGCCTTCAAGCCCCACTCTTTTTGTTAAATTTCTCATTTAATTTTTATTTCATCGGCGTAGAGTTGATTTCCCATGTCGTGTCTGTTTTAGGTGTACAGGAACCTGACTCAGTTATCCATAGACGTGTGTGTGTTCCTTCTCGGGTTCTTTTCCCATGTAATTTCTTACAGTGTGCTCAGGAGAGTTCCCTGGGCTGGCCAGTGGGTCCCTTTCGCTTGTCTCTTTGATGTATTTCAGTGTGTGGTACGTGTTAACCCCAACCTCCTAATGTATCCCTCCCCTCAGTGTTCCCTTTTGGACATCATAAGTGTGTTTTCTAAGCCTGTGAGCCTGTTTCTGTTTTGTAAATGAGCCCACTCTGGACGCATTGCTAGATCCCAGCTATAAGTGATAGCTTCTGATATTTGTCTTTCTCTCTCTGACTTACCTCACTCAGTATGATAATCTCTCAGTCCATCCATGTTGCTGCAAGTGGTATGAGTTTGCTCTTTTTTTATGACTGACTCGTATTCCACTGTATTCACGTACCGCACATTCTTCACTTCTCTCTCATTAGACATTTCAGTTGATTCTATGTCTTGTAAATAGCACTGCCCTGAAAATGGGGGTGCACGTGTTGTTTCCAATTAGGATGTTCTCCAGATCTAAGCCCAGAAGTGGGATTGTCAGGTCATGTACAAACCCTATGTTTAGTTTTTTAAGGAAGCTCTGTACTGTTCTCCAGAGCAGCTGCAACCCGTTGCATCCCCACCAACACTGTGAAGGACTCCCTTTTCCCCACACCCTCTCCAGCATTTATTCTCCGCAGATTGTGTTTGATGATAGCCATCCTGAGCGGTGTGAAATGGCACCTCGTTTTTCGTTGTGATTTGCCCTTCTTCAAGAATTAGTGATGTTGACCTACACGGAATCTAAAACTTGTCCTGATGAACTCAGTGACAAGAATAAGGACGCAGAGGCAGAGAGTGGACCGGAGAACTCGAGGTTTGGGAGGGGGCGGGGGGTGAAGGGGAAGCTGAGACGAAGCGAGAGAGTAGCACAGACATATATATACTACCAGCTGTAAAACAGATAGCCAGTGGGAAGTTGTTATATAACAAAGGGTGTTCAACTCGAGGATGGAAGATGCCTTAGAGGACTGGGAGGGGGAGGATGGGGGGGAGTCGAGGGAGGGAGGGAATACGGGGATATGTGTATAAAAACAGATGATTGAACTTGGTGTACCCCCCCCCAAAAAAACAATAAATAAATTAAATAAAAGAGTTAGTGATGTTGAGTATCTTTCTGATCTTTGTCTTGTTTTGTTTACATAGTGTGAGTAAAACTTAGCTCCTGCAGTTGGCTTTGTGAAAGTCGGCCCTGCATTGAATTCTTTTCCGACGATTTACCCCAGGGCTTCCTTGGGGACAGGTGTCCTGTGCAGCCCCGCAGGCCTTGTGAGGTTTCAGTGCCACTGGGCGCCGGCTTGAAAGTTGTAGTTACAGGAAACGGCCACAAGGCGGCAGCATTGCTTCATGCGCCACTCTGGTTACTCGGGCAACTGGAGCCTGGGGCAAAGTCCTGTTCCTGGGCTGTCAATCAGAGTGGCATGCGCCCGAAGAAACACCCAAGACTCGTCTCATTCCTTCTTCCCCCTCACCCTCTACCACCCCCCTGTTCACTCCCTGATGAACCCCAGCTCCTGGAATACCACCCTTCTGAGGGTGCTGTCATCCGTAGTTGGGGCGACCCTTAGGAAGGAGGCTGGTGGCCCCCTGTGACCCAGCAATCCCACTCCTGGGCGTAGACGCTGAGAAAACAAAAATTTTAGCAGACACGTGCACCCTAGCGATCATGGCGGCACGCTGTACAAAAGCCAATACGTGGAAGCAACCGAAGTGTCGGAGGACAGAAGCAGGGATAAAGGAGATGGGGCCCAGAGACACGATGGAATATGACTCAGCCATAAAAAAGGATGGAATAATGCTAACCCTAACCCTAGGGTACATCTGCTAATTTCAACCTCCTGATTCATGCCTCTCTCCCACCGTTCCCCTTTGGTAGCCAGAAGCTGGCTTTCTAAGTCTGAGCCTTTCTTTTGTAAATTAGTTCATTTGCATCCATTGTTACACGCCAACTATAAGTGATACCATATGACATTTATCTTTCTCTGTCTGACCCACGTCGCTTAGTGTGATCGTATCCAGGTCCTTCCGAGTTGCTGCCAACGGCCTTGCTTCATTCATTTCAGAGCTGAGTGACGTTCCGTTGTACACACGGACCGCACCTTTGTTAGCCATTCAGCTTTCTGTGGACATTTTGGCTGCGTCCAGGTCTAGGCTTTTGTAAACACTGCTGCACTGAAAGCTGCCTACGAGTCTCTTGTCCATTTAGGGTTTTCCCCCGGACGTGCACCCAGGAGTGGAATTGCTGGATGTTTAGATGTTAAAAGAACCTCCGTACTGTTGTCCTCCAGAGTGGCCGGTAGCAATTTACATTCCCACTGCGGGAGTGTAGCAGCGTTCCCTCTTGTCCACACCTTCTCCAGCATTTCCGCTTTTCAGACTTTGTGATGATGGTCACTCTGACTGATGAGAGGTGATACCTCGTTGCAGTGTTGATTTACCGAGAACAACGTGGAGGTGCCATTAGAGGCAGATACAGGGCCACCATAGGATTCAGCCATCCCACTGCTCAGAGCGTATCCGGAGAAGACCGGAATGCAAAAAGACACGTGCACCAAAACGTGCACTTTGGCACCACTTACACTAGCCCGGACCAGGAAGCAACCAAAATGTCCAAGGACCCAGCAATGGATAAAGAAGTAGTAGTTCCATTACACAGTGGAATATTACTCAGACGTGAAAAAGAATGAAATAATGCCACTATAGCAACCTAGATTAACCTAGTTGTAATCCTACTAAGTGAAGTGAGTTAGAAAGAAAAAGACAACCATCACATGATATCACTTCTACATGGAAAATAAACATAAATACCAATGAACCAACTGACAAAAGAGAAACAGACTCACACAGTTAGAAAACGAACTTATGCTTAGCAAAGGGGACCGATACCGGGAAGGGATAAATTAGGCAGTTGGGATTAGCAACCAGATGCTATTACAAACAAAATACATAATCAACAAGGGCCTGGGTATACCAAGGGAGGTCACCTCAACACTCTGTCATCACCTCTATGGGAAAGAAAATCTGAAAGTTAATAGATATATGGATACATGTAAACGAAAAAGATTCTGTACCCTTACAACAGAGTCGGGCTTTGAAGAAATCCTGCCGCCTTGTGGCCCTTTCCCGCAACAGCAACTTTAAAGCTGCAGCTTATGGAGACAATATTCACAAGGAGTAAAGGATGTAAATCACAGCTGCGCTCCAACAATTCCCTGGGGTAAGTATTCTAAAAACAATTTTCACAAGGGCAGATCTTCATGAAGACCATATCAACAGGTAAATAAGACAACGTTTTAAAAAAAATAGCACGCCACACGCTGCTGAGTACGGCGAATTACTTGAGACGGGCCGCTCAACACTGCGAGGAGGGCTCACACCTGGCCACAGTCGGAAAGGCCGTGAATCAAAGGTCTGCAGACAGTAAAGCTACAGTGCTGGTGGAAAACAGGGGGCTCTCCTATGTTGCTGCTGGGATGGACACGGTAAGAGCCACGACCGAGAACAACGTGGAGGTGCCATTAGAGGTAGGTACAGAGCGACCGTAGCATTCAGCCATCCCACTGCTCAGAGCATATCCGGAGAAGACCAGAATTCAAAAAGACACATGCACCAAAACGTGCACTTTGGCACCACTTGCCATAGCCCAGACCGGGAAGCAACCAAAATGTCCAAGCAGCCAGGAATGCATACAGAGGTAGTAGTTCCATTACACAGTGCTATATTACTCAGGCGGGAAAAGGAAGGAACCCGGCAATCCCACGACTGGGCATACACCCAAAGAACACCAGAATTCAAAAAGACACACGGCCTCCAATGTTCATCGCGGCACTATTTACAACAGCCAGGACATGGAAGCAACCTAAATGTCCATCAACAGATGAATGGATAAAGAAGATGTGGTACACATATACAATGGAATCTTACTCAGCTATAAAAGGGGATGAGGTGGAGCTATATGTAATGAGGTGGATGGGCCTCGAGTCTGTCCTACAGCATGAGGGAAGCCAGAAAGAGAAAAACAAATACTTTATGCTAACTCATATATACGGAATCTAAAAAAACAAAACAAAACAAAAAACAAAAAACAAAAAAAAACCAAAAAAAAACGGTACTGATGAACCCAGTGACAGGACAAGAATAAGGATGCAGATGCAGAGAATGGACTGGAGGACACGGGGTTGGGGGGGCAGGGGGCGAAGAGGAAGCTGGCACGAAGTGAGAGAGTAGCATCTGCTCAAACAATCCTGCATAGCCACGTAAAGGTCACGGATCTCGGGGATTTGAAAGGGTGGAGCAGGACGCCCTAACACGGAGTCTGTCTCCGATGGCAGTCACTGTCACGGTAACGTCCGCTGCGTGCACGAGGCTTGGCTGCACTGAAGGAGGGCCCGCCTGCATCTGAGGACTATGGGCCCAGGCAGAGGGGAACGGGCCCTGCAGGACCAAAAGGGGTCTCATTTGCCAGTCCATCCTCCCCACTCCCTCAGCCCCACGACAGTCCAGCCTTGGGACCCAAGCCTGCTCAGGGTCCGGGGATGTGACCACGGCCCAGGTCACCGAGGCCTGAGGGGAAGAGTTTTGGCATTCCTTTTTTTTTTTTTTCTCTTTTCAATGTTAGTTGTTATTTTGTATCTTGTGATTTACAGTGTTGCAGGTTTGTGCCTCTTGTTTTTCTTTCTGAGCTGTACAGCAACGTGATTGACGGATACAGAGACCTATATATGTTCTTTTTGGAGTTCTCGTCCCGTATGGGTTATTACGGAATGTTGAGTAGGGTTCCTTGTGCTATACCCTGGGCCCTCAGTGATTACTCTGTAAACAGTGGTGCGTATATACTAATCTCGACACGCTCACTTCCCCCTGCCCACCGCCGTTCCCTTTCGCTCACCATAAGATTCTTTCCTAAGTCTGCGAGGCTGTTTGTTTTGTAAAGAAGCTCATTTGCGTCCATTCTTAGGGTCCACCTGTACTTGATATCACGAGAGGTTTGTCCTTCGCTGTCTCATGTCCCTTAGTACGATCACCTCCACCTCCTTGCCCGTGGCTGCAAGTGGCATGATTTCATCCTTTTTCAGTGGCTGGCTCATATTCCATCGTGTCTTTGGACCGCATCTTCCTTCTCCCTGCTTCTGTCCTCATACACGTAGGTTGCTTCCACGTCGTGCCTATTGCACACACTGCTGTCACGGTCACTGGGGGGTTCGTGTCTTTGAGAATTTTGGTTTTCTTGGGATCTACGCTCAGGAGTGGGATTGCTGGGTCCCATGGGACGTCTATGTTTAGTCTCTTAAGGAACCTCCATACTGTTCTCCATAGTGGATGCACCGACTCCCACTCCCACCCACAGGGCAGGAGGGCTCCCTCTTCTCCACACCCTCTCCCTCACTTACTGCTGTAGATTTTCTGATGATGGCCACCCTGACCTGTGAGAGGCGATACCGCATGGCAATTCTGAGGTGCGTTTCTCTCACCCCTAGTGATGCCGAGCATCTTTTCATGGGCCCGAGGGCCATCTATGTGTCTTCTGTGGAGAGGTGTCCACTTAGATCTTTTACGCATTTTCTGGTGGGTTGACCGTTCTTTTGATGTTGAGCTGCAGGAGTGGTTTGTACGTTTTGGAGGTTAATTCCTCACGGGTACCTTCGTTTGCAGATATTGGTTCCCATTCTAAGGGTGGTCTTCTTGTTTTGTTTATGGTTTCCTTTGCTGTGCCGACGCTTTTAAGTTGAGTTAGGTCCCATTTGTTTCTTTTGGTGTTCATCATTCTGAGAGGTGGGGCAACAAAGAACCTGCTGCGATTTCTGTCCAAGCGTGTTCTGCCTCTGTTTTCCCCAAGAGGTTTGTAGTCTCCACCCTTGCATTTAGATCTTCCATCTGTTTCCTTCTGTGTGTGGTGTTAGAGAGTATTCTGATTTCATTCTCTTTTTAATGTTCTAAGGAACCTCCACACTGTTCTCCACAGAGGCTGTACCAACTTACCTTCCCAACGACAGTGTAGGAGGGTTCCCTCTTCTCCACACCCTCTCCACCATGTACCGTTTGTAGACTTTCTGACAACGGCCATTCTGACCGGCGTGAGGCGATACCTCGTTGTAGTTTGACTGGCATTTCTCTAATATTGAGCCACGCTGACATCCTTTCACGTAGCCACGGCGTGAGGCAAACGTACCTCTTGCAATTAGGCTGCTTGAACATCTGCCCTCCTGGGAACCCTTTCTCCATGACCTACGCCAGGACGTTGTTTGAGGGCAGCTGATTTTCCTTTACAGCCCTCAGGCCTTGTGAATAGTCAGCGCCCAGCAGCACAGGTTTTCAAGTTCTTGTTCTGGGAAAGAGCCACAGGGTGGCAGGATGCCTTCAAGCCCCACTCTTTTTGTTAAATTTCTCATTTAATTTTTATTTCATCGGCGTAGAGTTGATTTCCCATGTCGTGTCTGTTTTAGGTGTACAGGAACCTGACTCAGTTATCCATAGACGTGTGTGTGTTCCTTCTCGGGTTCTTTTCCCATGTAATTTCTTACAGTGTGCTCAGGAGAGTTCCCTGGGCTGGCCAGTGGGTCCCTTTCGCTTGTCTCTTTGATGTATTTCAGTGTGTGGTACGTGTTAACCCCAACCTCCTAATGTATCCCTCCCCTCAGTGTTCCCTTTTGGACATCATAAGTGTGTTTTCTAAGCCTGTGAGCCTGTTTCTGTTTTGTAAATGAGCCCACTCTGGACGCATTGCTAGATCCCAGCTATAAGTGATAGCTTCTGATATTTGTCTTTCTCTCTCTGACTTACCTCACTCAGTATGATAATCTCTCAGTCCATCCATGTTGCTGCAAGTGGTATGAGTTTGCTCTTTTTTTATGACTGACTCGTATTCCACTGTATTCACGTACCGCACATTCTTCACTTCTCTCTCATTAGACATTTCAGTTGATTCTATGTCTTGTAAATAGCACTGCCCTGAAAATGGGGGTGCACGTGTTGTTTCCAATTAGGATGTTCTCCAGATCTAAGCCCAGAAGTGGGATTGTCAGGTCATGTACAAACCCTATGTTTAGTTTTTTAAGGAAGCTCTGTACTGTTCTCCAGAGCAGCTGCAACCCGTTGCATCCCCACCAACACTGTGAAGGACTCCCTTTTCCCCACACCCTCTCCAGCATTTATTCTCCGCAGATTGTGTTTGATGATAGCCATCCTGAGCGGTGTGAAATGGCACCTCGTTTTTCGTTGTGATTTGCCCTTCTTCAAGAATTAGTGATGTTGACCTACACGGAATCTAAAACTTGTCCTGATGAACTCAGTGACAAGAATAAGGACGCAGAGGCAGAGAGTGGACCGGAGAACTCGAGGTTTGGGAGGGGGCGGGGGGTGAAGGGGAAGCTGAGACGAAGCGAGAGAGTAGCACAGACATATATATACTACCAGCTGTAAAACAGATAGCCAGTGGGAAGTTGTTATATAACAAAGGGTGTTCAACTCGAGGATGGAAGATGCCTTAGAGGACTGGGAGGGGGAGGATGGGGGGGAGTCGAGGGAGGGAGGGAATACGGGGATATGTGTATAAAAACAGATGATTGAACTTGGTGTACCCCCCCCCAAAAAAACAATAAATAAATTAAATAAAAGAGTTAGTGATGTTGAGTATCTTTCTGATCTTTGTCTTGTTTTGTTTACATAGTGTGAGTAAAACTTAGCTCCTGCAGTTGGCTTTGTGAAAGTCGGCCCTGCATTGAATTCTTTTCCGACGATTTACCCCAGGGCTTCCTTGGGGACAGGTGTCCTGTGCAGCCCCGCAGGCCTTGTGAGGTTTCAGTGCCACTGGGCGCCGGCTTGAAAGTTGTAGTTACAGGAAACGGCCACAAGGCGGCAGCATTGCTTCATGCGCCACTCTGGTTACTCGGGCAACTGGAGCCTGGGGCAAAGTCCTGTTCCTGGGCTGTCAATCAGAGTGGCATGCGCCCGAAGAAACACCCAAGACTCGTCTCATTCCTTCTTCCCCCTCACCCTCTACCACCCCCCTGTTCACTCCCTGATGAACCCCAGCTCCTGGAATACCACCCTTCTGAGGGTGCTGTCATCCGTAGTTGGGGCGACCCTTAGGAAGGAGGCTGGTGGCCCCCTGTGACCCAGCAATCCCACTCCTGGGCGTAGACGCTGAGAAAACAAAAATTTTAGCAGACACGTGCACCCTAGCGATCATGGCGGCACGCTGTACAAAAGCCAATACGTGGAAGCAACCGAAGTGTCGGAGGACAGAAGCAGGGATAAAGGAGATGGGGCCCAGAGACACGATGGAATATGACTCAGCCATAAAAAAGGATGGAATAATGCTAACCCTAACCCTAGGGTACATCTGCTAATTTCAACCTCCTGATTCATGCCTCTCTCCCACCGTTCCCCTTTGGTAGCCAGAAGCTGGCTTTCTAAGTCTGAGCCTTTCTTTTGTAAATTAGTTCATTTGCATCCATTGTTACACGCCAACTATAAGTGATACCATATGACATTTATCTTTCTCTGTCTGACCCACGTCGCTTAGTGTGATCGTATCCAGGTCCTTCCGAGTTGCTGCCAACGGCCTTGCTTCATTCATTTCAGAGCTGAGTGACGTTCCGTTGTACACACGGACCGCACCTTTGTTAGCCATTCAGCTTTCTGTGGACATTTTGGCTGCGTCCAGGTCTAGGCTTTTGTAAACACTGCTGCACTGAAAGCTGCCTACGAGTCTCTTGTCCATTTAGGGTTTTCCCCCGGACGTGCACCCAGGAGTGGAATTGCTGGATGTTTAGATGTTAAAAGAACCTCCGTACTGTTGTCCTCCAGAGTGGCCGGTAGCAATTTACATTCCCACTGCGGGAGTGTAGCAGCGTTCCCTCTTGTCCACACCTTCTCCAGCATTTCCGCTTTTCAGACTTTGTGATGATGGTCACTCTGACTGATGAGAGGTGATACCTCGTTGCAGTGTTGATTTACCGAGAACAACGTGGAGGTGCCATTAGAGGCAGATACAGGGCCACCATAGGATTCAGCCATCCCACTGCTCAGAGCGTATCCGGAGAAGACCGGAATGCAAAAAGACACGTGCACCAAAACGTGCACTTTGGCACCACTTACACTAGCCCGGACCAGGAAGCAACCAAAATGTCCAAGGACCCAGCAATGGATAAAGAAGTAGTAGTTCCATTACACAGTGGAATATTACTCAGACGTGAAAAAGAATGAAATAATGCCACTATAGCAACCTAGATTAACCTAGTTGTAATCCTACTAAGTGAAGTGAGTTAGAAAGAAAAAGACAACCATCACATGATATCACTTCTACATGGAAAATAAACATAAATACCAATGAACCAACTGACAAAAGAGAAACAGACTCACACAGTTAGAAAACGAACTTATGCTTAGCAAAGGGGACCGATACCGGGAAGGGATAAATTAGGCAGTTGGGATTAGCAACCAGATGCTATTACAAACAAAATACATAATCAACAAGGGCCTGGGTATACCAAGGGAGGTCACCTCAACACTCTGTCATCACCTCTATGGGAAAGAAAATCTGAAAGTTAATAGATATATGGATACATGTAAACGAAAAAGATTCTGTACCCTTACAACAGAGTCGGGCTTTGAAGAAATCCTGCCGCCTTGTGGCCCTTTCCCGCAACAGCAACTTTAAAGCTGCAGCTTATGGAGACAATATTCACAAGGAGTAAAGGATGTAAATCACAGCTGCGCTCCAACAATTCCCTGGGGTAAGTATTCTAAAAACAATTTTCACAAGGGCAGATCTTCATGAAGACCATATCAACAGGTAAATAAGACAACGTTTTAAAAAAAATAGCACGCCACACGCTGCTGAGTACAGCGAATTACTTGAGACGGGCCGCTCAACACTGCGAGGAGGGCTCACACCTGGCCACAGTCGGAAAGGCCATGAATCAAAGGTCTGCAGACAGTAAAGCTACAGTGCTGGTGGAAAACAGGGGGCTCTCCTATGTTGCTGCTGGGATGGACACGGTAAGAGCCACGACCGAGAACAACGTGGAGGTGCCATTAGAGGTAGGTACAGAGCGACCGTAGGATTCAGCCATCCCACTGCTCAGAGCATATCCGGAGAAGACCAGAATTCAAAAAGACACATGCACCAAAACGTGCACTTTGGCACCACTTGCCATAGCCCAGACCGGGAAGCAACCAAAATGTCCAAGCAGCCAGGAATGCATACAGAGGTAGTAGTTCCATTACACAGTGCTATATTACTCAGGCGGGAAAAGGAAGGAAGCCGGCAATCCCACGACTGGGCATACACCCAAAGAACACCAGAATTCAAAAAGACACACGGCCTCCAATGTTCATCGCGGCACTATTTACAACAGCCAGGACATGGAAGCAACCTAAATGTCCAGCAACAGATGAATGGATAAAGAAGATGTGGTACACATATACAATGGAATCTTACTCAGCTATAAAAAGGGATGAGGTGGAGCTATATGTAATGAGGTGGATGGGCCTCGAGTCTGTCCTACAGCGTGAGGGAAGCCAGAAAGAGAAAAACAAATACTTTATGCTAACTCATATATACGGAATCTAAAAAACAAAACAAAACAAAAAACAAAAAAACCCAAAAAAAACGGTACTGATGAACCCAGTGACAGGACAAGAATAAGGATGCAGATGCAGAGAATGGACTGGAGGACACGGGGTTGGGGGGGCAGGAGGCGAAGAGGAAGCTGGCACGAAGTGAGAGAGTAGCATCTGCTCAAACAATCCTGCATAGCCACGTAAAGGTCACGGATCTCGGGGATTTGAAAGGGTGGAGCAGGACGCCCTAACACGGAGTCTGTCTCCGATGGCAGTCACTGTCACGGTAACGTCCGCTGCGTGCACTAGGCTTGGCTGCACTGAAGGAGGGCCCGCCTGCATCTGAGGACTATGGGCCCAGGCAGAGGGGAACGGGCCCTGCAGGACCAAAAGGGGTCTCATTTGCCAGTCCATCCTCCCCACTCCCTCAGCCCCACGACAGTCCAGCCTTGGGACCCAAGCCTGCTCAGGGTCCGGGGATGTGACCCCGGCCCAGGTCACCGAGGCCTGAGGGGAAGAGTTTTGGCATTCCTTTTTTTTTTTTCTCTTTTCAATGTTAGTTGTTATTTTGTATCTTGTGATTTACAATGTTGCAGGTTTGTGCCTCTTGTTTTTCTTTCTGAGCTGTACAGCAACGTGATTGACGGATACAGAGACCTATATATGTTCTTTTTGGAGTTCTCGTCCCGTATGGGTTATTACGGAATGTTGAGTAGGGTTCCTTGTGCTATACCCTGGGCCCTCAGTGATTACTCTGTAAACAGTGGTGCGTATATACTAATCTCGACACGCTCACTTCCCCCTGCCCACCGCCGTTCCCTTTCGCTCACCATAAGATTCTTTCCTAAGTCTGCGAGGCTGTTTGTTTTGTAAAGAAGCTCATTTGCGTCCATTCTTAGGGTCCACCTGTACTTGATATCACGAGGTTTGTCCTTCGCTGTCTCATGTCCCTTAGTACGATCACCTCCACCTCCTTGCCCGTGGCTGCAAGTGGCATGATTTCATCCTTTTTCAGTGGCTGGCTCATATGCCATCGTGTCTTTGGACCGCATCTTCCTTCTCCCTGCTTCTGTCCTCATACACGTAGGTTGCTTCCACGTCGTGCCTATTGCACACACTGCTGTCACGGTCACTGGGGGGTTCGTGTCTTTGAGAATTTTGGTTTTCTTGGGATCTACGCTCAGGAGTGGGATTGCTGGGTCCCATGGGACGTCTATGTTTAGTCTCTTAAGGAACCTCCATACTGTTCTCCATAGTGGATGCACCGACTCCCACTCCCACCCACAGGGCAGGAGGGCTCCCTCTTTTCCACACCCTCTCCCTCACTGACTGCTGTAGATTTTCTGATGATGGCCACCCTGACCTGTGAGAGGCGATACCGCATGGCAATTCTGAGGTGCGTTTCTCTCACCCCTAGTGATGCCGAGCATCTTTTCATGGGCCCGAGGGCCATCTATGTGTCTTCTGTGGAGAGGTGTCCACTTAGATCTTTTACGCATTTTCTGGTGGGTTGACCGTTCTTTTGATGTTGAGCCGCAGGAGTGGTTTGTACGTTTTGGAGGTTAATTCCTCACGGGTACCTTCGTTTGCAGATATTGGTTCCCATTCTAAGGGTGGTCTTCTTGTTTTGTTTATGGTTTCCTTTGCTGTGCCGACGCTTTTAAGTTGAGTTAGGTCCCATTTGTTTCTTTTGGTGTTCATCATTCTGAGAGGTGGGGCAACAAAGAACCTGCTGCGATTTCTGTCAAAGCGTGTTCTGCCTCTGTTTTCCCCAAGAGGTTTGTAGTCTCCGCCCTTGCATTTAGATCTTCCATCTGTTTCCTTCTGTGTGTGGTGTTAGAGAGTATTCTGATTTCATTCTCTTTTTAATGTTCTAAGGAACCTCCACACTGTTCTCCACAGAGGCTGTACCAACTTACCTTCCCAACGACAGTGTAGGAGGGTTCCCTCTTCTCCACACCCTCTCCACCATGTACCGTTTGTAGACTTTCTGACAACGGCCATTCTGACCGGCGTGAGGCGATACCTCGTTGTAGTTTGACTGGCATTTCTCTAATATTGAGCCACGCTGACATCCTTTCACGTAGCCACGGTGTGAGGCAAACGTACCTCTTGCAATTGGCTGCTTGAACGTCTGCCCTCCTGGGAACCCTTTCTCCGTGACCTACGCCAGGACGTTGTTTGAGGGCAGCTGATTTTCCTGTACAGCCCTCAGGCCTTGTGAATAGTCAGCGCCCAGCAGCACAGGTTTTCAAGTTCTTGTTCTGGGAAAGAGCCACAGGGTGGCAGGATGCCTTCAAGCCCCACTCTTTTTGTTAAATTTCTCATTTAATTTTTATTTCATCGGCGTAGAGTTGATTTCCCATGTCGTGTCTGTTTTAGGTGTACAGGAACCTGACTCAGTTATCCATAGACGTGTGTGTGTTCCTTCTCGGGTTCTTTTCCCATGTAATTTCTTACAGTGTGCTCAGGAGAGTTCCCTGGGCTGGCCAGTGGGTCCCTTTCGCTTGTCTCTTTGATGTATTTCAGTGTGTGGTACGTGTTAACCCCAACCTCCTAATGTATCCCTCCCCTCAGTGTTCCCTTTTGGACATCATAAGTGTGTTTTCTAAGCCTGTGAGCCTGTTTCTGTTTTGTAAATGAGCCCACTCTGGACGCATTGCTAGATCCCAGCTATAAGTGATAGCTTCTGATATTTGTCTTTCTCTCTCTGACTTACCTCACTCAGTATGATAATCTCTCAGTCCATCCATGTTGCTGCAAGTGGTATGAGTTTGCTCTTTTTTTATGACTGACTCGTATTCCACTGTATACACGTACTGCGCATTCTTCACTTCTCTCTCATTAGACATTTCAGTTGATTCTATGTCTTGTAAATAGCACTGCCCTGAAAATGGGGGTGCACGTGTTGTTTCCAATTAGGATGTTCTCCAGATCTAAGCCCAGAAGTGGGATTGTCAGGTCATGTACAAACCCTATGTTTAGTTTTTTAAGGAAGCTCTGTACTGTTCTCCAGAGCAGCTTCAACCTGTTGCATCCCCACCAACAGTGTGAAGGACTCCCTTTTCCCCACACCCTCTCCAGCATTTATTCTCCGCAGATTGTGTTTGATGATAGCCATCCTGAGCGGTGTGAAATGGCACCTCGTTTTTCGTTGTGATTTGCCCTTCTTCAAGAATTAGTGATGTTGACCTACACGGAATCTAAAACTTGTCCTGATGAACTCAGTGACAAGAATAAGGACGCAGAGGCAGAGAGTGGACCGGAGAACTCGAGGTTTGGGAGGGGGCGGGGGGTGAAGGGGAAGCTGAGATGAAGCGAGAGAGTAGCACAGACATATATATACTACCAGCTGTAAAACAGATAGCCAGTGGGAAGTTGTTATATAACAAAGGGTGTTCAACTCGAGGATGGAAGATGCCTTAGAGGACTGGGAGGGGGAGGATGGGGGGGAGTCGAGGGAGGGAGGGAATACGGGGATATGTGTATAAAAACAGATGATTGAACTTGGTGTACCCCCCCCAAAAAAACAATAAATAAATTAAAAAAAAAGAGTTAGTGATGTTGAGTATCTTTCTGATCTTTGTCTTGTTTTGTTTACATAGTGTGAGTAAAACTTAGCTCCTGCAGTTGGCTTTGTGAAAGTCGGCCCTGCATTGAATTCTTTTCCGACGATTTACCCCAGGGCTTCCTTGGGGACAGGTGTCCTGTGCAGCCCCGCAGGCCTTGTGAGGTTTCAGTGCCACTGGGCGCCGGCTTGAAAGTTGTAGTTACAGGAAACGGCCACAAGGCGGCAGCATTGCTTCATGCGCCACTCTGGTTACTCGGGCAACTGGAGCCTGGGGCAAAGTCCTGTTCCTGGGCAGTCAATCAGAGTGGCATGCGCCCGAAGAAACACCCAAGACTCGTCTCATTCCTTCTTCCCCCTCACCCTCTACCACCCCCCTGTTCACTCCCTGATGAACCCCAGCTCCTGGAATACCACCCTTCTGAGGGTGCTGTCATCCGTAGTTGGGGCGACCCTTAGGAAGGAGGCTGGTGGCCCCCTGTGACCCAGCAATCCCACTCCTGGGCGTAGACGCTGAGAAAACAAAAATTTTAGCAGACACGTGCACCCTAGCGATCATGGCGGCACGCTGTACAAAAGCCAATACGTGGAAGCAACCGAAGTGTCGGAGGACAGAAGCAGGGATAAAGGAGATGGGGCCCAGAGACACGATGGAATATGACTCAGCCATAAAAAAGGATGGAATAATGCTAACCCTAACCCTAGGGTACATCTGCTAATTTCAACCTCCTGATTCATGCCTCTCTCCCACCGTTCCCCTTTGGTAGCCAGAAGCTGGCTTTCTAAGTCTGAGCCTTTCTTTTGTAAATTAGTTCATTTGCATCCATTGTTACACGCCAACTATAAGTGATACCATATGACATTTATCTTTCTCTGTCTGACCCACGTCGCTTAGTGTGATCGTATCCAGGTCCTTCCGAGTTGCTGCCAACGGCCTTGCTTCATTCATTTCAGAGCTGAGTGACGTTCCGTTGTACACACGGACCGCACCTTTGTTAGCCATTCAGCTTTCTGTGGACATTTTGGCTGCGTCCAGGTCTAGGCTTTTGTAAACACTGCTGCACTGAAAGCTGCCTACGAGTCTCTTGTCCATTTAGGGTTTTCCCCCGGACGTGCACCCAGGAGTGGAATTGCTGGATGTTTAGATGTTAAAAGAACCTCCGTACTGTTGTCCTCCAGAGTGGCCGGTAGCAATTTACATTCCCACTGCGGGAGTGTAGCAGCGTTCCCTCTTGTCCACACCTTCTCCAGCATTTCCGCTTTTCAGACTTTGTGATGATGGTCACTCTGACTGATGAGAGGTGATACCTCGTTGCAGTGTTGATTTACCGAGAACAACGTGGAGGTGCCATTAGAGGCAGATACAGGGCCACCATAGGATTCAGCCATCCCACTGCTCAGAGCGTATCCGGAGAAGACCGGAATGCAAAAAGACACGTGCACCAAAACGTGCACTTTGGCACCACTTACACTAGCCCGGACCAGGAAGCAACCAAAATGTCCAAGGACCCAGCAATGGATAAAGAAGTAGTAGTTCCATTACACAGTGGAATATTACTCAGACGTGAAAAAGAATGAAATAATGCCACTATAGCAACCTAGATTAACCTAGTTGTAATCCTACTAAGTGAAGTGAGTTAGAAAGAAAAAGACAACCATCACATGATATCACTTCTACATGGAAAATAAACATAAATACCAATGAACCAACTGACAAAAGAGAAACAGACTCACACAGTTAGAAAACGAACTTATGCTTAGCAAAGGGGACCGATACCGGGAAGGGATAAATTAGGCAGTTGGGATTAGCAACCAGATGCTATTACAAACAAAATACATAATCAACAAGGGCCTGGGTATACCAAGGGAGGTCACCTCAACACTCTGTCATCACCTCTATGGGAAAGAAAATCTGAAAGTTAATAGATATATGGATACATGTAAACGAAAAAGATTCTGTACCCTTACAACAGAGTCGGGCTTTGAAGAAATCCTGCCGCCTTGTGGCCCTTTCCCGCAACAGCAACTTTAAAGCTGCAGCTTATGGAGACAATATTCACAAGGAGTAAAGGATGTAAGTCACAGCTGCGCTCCAACAATTCCCTGGGGTAAGTATTCTAAAAACAATTTTCACAAGGGCAGATCTTCATGAAGACCATATCAACAGGTAAATAAGACAACGTTTTAAAAAAAATAGCACGCCACACGCTGCTGAGTACGGCGAATTACTTGAGACGGGCCGCTCAACACTGCGAGGAGGGCTCACACCTGGCCACAGTCGGAAAGGCCATGAATCAAAGGTCTGCAGACAGTAAAGCTACAGTGCTGGTGGAAAACAGGGGGCTCTCCTATGTTGCTGCTGGGATGGACACGGTAAGAGCCACGACCGAGAACAACGTGGAGGTGCCATTAGAGGTAGGTACAGAGCGACCGTAGGATTCAGCCATCCCACTGCTCAGAGCATATCCGGAGAAGACCAGAATTCAAAAAGACACATGCACCAAAACGTGCACTTTGGCACCACTTGCCATAGCCCAGACCGGGAAGCAACCAAAATGTCCAAGCAGCCAGGAATGCATACAGAGGTAGTAGTTCCATTACACAGTGCTATATTACTCAGGCGGGAAAAGGAAGGAAGCCGGCAATCCCACGACTGGGCATACACCCAAAGAACACCAGAATTCAAAAAGACACACGGCCTCCAATGTTCATCGCGGCACTATTTACAACAGCCAGGACATGGAAGCAACCTAAATGTCCAGCAACAGATGAATGGATAAAGAAGATGTGGTACACATATACAATGGAATCTTACTCAGCTATAAAAAGGGATGAGGTGGAGCTATATGTAATGAGGTGGATGGGCCTCGAGTCTGTCCTACAGCGTGAGGGAAGCCAGAAAGAGAAAAACAAATACTTTATGCTAACTCATATATACGGAATCTAAAAAACAAAACAAAACAAAAAACAAAAAAACCCAAAAAAAACGGTACTGATGAACCCAGTGACAGGACAAGAATAAGGATGCAGATGCAGAGAATGGACTGGAGGACACGGGGTTGGGGGGGCAGGAGGCGAAGAGGAAGCTGGCACGAAGTGAGAGAGTAGCATCTGCTCAAACAATCCTGCATAGCCACGTAAAGGTCACGGATCTCGGGGATTTGAAAGGGTGGAGCAGGACGCCCTAACACGGAGTCTGTCTCCGATGGCAGTCACTGTCACGGTAACGTCCGCTGCGTGCACTAGGCTTGGCTGCACTGAAGGAGGGCCCGCCTGCATCTGAGGACTATGGGCCCAGGCAGAGGGGAACGGGCCCTGCAGGACCAAAAGGGGTCTCATTTGCCAGTCCATCCTCCCCACTCCCTCAGCCCCACGACAGTCCAGCCTTGGGACCCAAGCCTGCTCAGGGTCCGGGGATGTGACCCCGGCCCAGGTCACCGAGGCCTGAGGGGAAGAGTTTTGGCATTCCTTTTTTTTTTTTCTCTTTTCAATGTTAGTTGTTATTTTGTATCTTGTGATTTACAATGTTGCAGGTTTGTGCCTCTTGTTTTTCTTTCTGAGCTGTACAGCAACGTGATTGACGGATACAGAGACCTATATATGTTCTTTTTGGAGTTCTCGTCCCGTATGGGTTATTACGGAATGTTGAGTAGGGTTCCTTGTGCTATACCCTGGGCCCTCAGTGATTACTCTGTAAACAGTGGTGCGTATATACTAATCTCGACACGCTCACTTCCCCCTGCCCACCGCCGTTCCCTTTCGCTCACCATAAGATTCTTTCCTAAGTCTGCGAGGCTGTTTGTTTTGTAAAGAAGCTCATTTGCGTCCATTCTTAGGGTCCACCTGTACTTGATATCACGAGGTTTGTCCTTCGCTGTCTCATGTCCCTTAGTACGATCACCTCCACCTCCTTGCCCGTGGCTGCAAGTGGCATGATTTCATCCTTTTTCAGTGGCTGGCTCATATGCCATCGTGTCTTTGGACCGCATCTTCCTTCTCCCTGCTTCTGTCCTCATACACGTAGGTTGCTTCCACGTCGTGCCTATTGCACACACTGCTGTCACGGTCACTGGGGGGTTCGTGTCTTTGAGAATTTTGGTTTTCTTGGGATCTACGCTCAGGAGTGGGATTGCTGGGTCCCATGGGACGTCTATGTTTAGTCTCTTAAGGAACCTCCATACTGTTCTCCATAGTGGATGCACCGACTCCCACTCCCACCCACAGGGCAGGAGGGCTCCCTCTTTTCCACACCCTCTCCCTCACTGACTGCTGTAGATTTTCTGATGATGGCCACCCTGACCTGTGAGAGGCGATACCGCATGGCAATTCTGAGGTGCGTTTCTCTCACCCCTAGTGATGCCGAGCATCTTTTCATGGGCCCGAGGGCCATCTATGTGTCTTCTGTGGAGAGGTGTCCACTTAGATCTTTTACGCATTTTCTGGTGGGTTGACCGTTCTTTTGATGTTGAGCCGCAGGAGTGGTTTGTACGTTTTGGAGGTTAATTCCTCACGGGTACCTTCGTTTGCAGATATTGGTTCCCATTCTAAGGGTGGTCTTCTTGTTTTGTTTATGGTTTCCTTTGCTGTGCCGACGCTTTTAAGTTGAGTTAGGTCCCATTTGTTTCTTTTGGTGTTCATCATTCTGAGAGGTGGGGCAACAAAGAACCTGCTGCGATTTCTGTCAAAGCGTGTTCTGCCTCTGTTTTCCCCAAGAGGTTTGTAGTCTCCGCCCTTGCATTTAGATCTTCCATCTGTTTCCTTCTGTGTGTGGTGTTAGAGAGTATTCTGATTTCATTCTCTTTTTAATGTTCTAAGGAACCTCCACACTGTTCTCCACAGAGGCTGTACCAACTTACCTTCCCAACGACAGTGTAGGAGGGTTCCCTCTTCTCCACACCCTCTCCACCATGTACCGTTTGTAGACTTTCTGACAACGGCCATTCTGACCGGCGTGAGGCGATACCTCGTTGTAGTTTGACTGGCATTTCTCTAATATTGAGCCACGCTGACATCCTTTCACGTAGCCACGGTGTGAGGCAAACGTACCTCTTGCAATTGGCTGCTTGAACGTCTGCCCTCCTGGGAACCCTTTCTCCGTGACCTACGCCAGGACGTTGTTTGAGGGCAGCTGATTTTCCTGTACAGCCCTCAGGCCTTGTGAATAGTCAGCGCCCAGCAGCACAGGTTTTCAAGTTCTTGTTCTGGGAAAGAGCCACAGGGTGGCAGGATGCCTTCAAGCCCCACTCTTTTTGTTAAATTTCTCATTTAATTTTTATTTCATCGGCGTAGAGTTGATTTCCCATGTCGTGTCTGTTTTAGGTGTACAGGAACCTGACTCAGTTATCCATAGACGTGTGTGTGTTCCTTCTCGGGTTCTTTTCCCATGTAATTTCTTACAGTGTGCTCAGGAGAGTTCCCTGGGCTGGCCAGTGGGTCCCTTTCGCTTGTCTCTTTGATGTATTTCAGTGTGTGGTACGTGTTAACCCCAACCTCCTAATGTATCCCTCCCCTCAGTGTTCCCTTTTGGACATCATAAGTGTGTTTTCTAAGCCTGTGAGCCTGTTTCTGTTTTGTAAATGAGCCCACTCTGGACGCATTGCTAGATCCCAGCTATAAGTGATAGCTTCTGATATTTGTCTTTCTCTCTCTGACTTACCTCACTCAGTATGATAATCTCTCAGTCCATCCATGTTGCTGCAAGTGGTATGAGTTTGCTCTTTTTTTATGACTGACTCGTATTCCACTGTATACACGTACCGCGCATTCTTCACTTCTCTCTCATTAGACATTTCAGTTGATTCTATGTCTTGTAAATAGCACTGCCCTGAAAATGGGGGTGCACGTGTTGTTTCCAATTAGGATGTTCTCCAGATCTAAGCCCAGAAGTGGGATTGTCAGGTCATGTACAAACCCTATGTTTAGTTTTCTAAGGAAGCTCTGTACTGTTCTCCAGAGCAGCTGCAACCCGTTGCATCCCCACCAACAGTGTGAAGGACTCCCTTTTCCCCACACCCTCTCCAGCATTTATTCTCCGCAGATTGTGTTTGATGATGGCCATCCTGAGCGGTGTGAAATGGCACCTCGTTTTTCGTTGTGATTTGCCCTTCTTCAAGAATTAGTGATGTTGACCTACACGGAATCTAAAACTTGTCCTGATGAACTCAGTGACAAGAATAAGGACGCAGAGGCAGAGAGTGGACCGGAGAACTCGAGGTTTGGGAGGGGGCGGGGGGTGAAGGGGAAGCTGAGACGAAGCGAGAGAGTAGCACAGACATATATATACTACCAGCTGTAAAACAGATAGCCAGTGGGAAGTTGTTATATAACAAAGGGTGTTCAACTCGAGGATGGAAGATGCCTTAGAGGACTGGGAGGGGGAGGATGGGGGGGAGTCGAGGGAGGGAGGGAATACGGGGATATGTGTATAAAAACAGATGATTGAACTTGGTGTACCCCCCCCAAAAAAACAATAAATAAATTAAAAAAAAAGAGTTAGTGATGTTGAGTATCTTT
The DNA here is from genome assembly GCF_030028045.1 of Hippopotamus amphibius kiboko. Lineage (NCBI taxonomy): Eukaryota > Metazoa > Chordata > Mammalia > Artiodactyla > Hippopotamidae > Hippopotamus > Hippopotamus amphibius. Next base: position 343,210 of record NC_080203.1, read on the forward strand.
CTGATCTTTGTCTTGTTTTGTTTACATAGTGTGAGTAAAACTTAGCTCCTGCAGTTGGCTTTGTGAAAGTCGGCCCTGCATTGAATTCTTTTCCGACGATTTACCCCAGGGCTTCCTTGGGGACAGGTGTCCTGTGCAGCCCCGCAGGCCTTGTGAGGTTTCAGTGCCACTGGGCGCCGGCTTGAAAGTTGTAGTTACAGGAAACGGCCACAAGGCGGCAGCATTGCTTCATGCGCCACTCTGGTTACTCGGGCAACTGGAGCCTGGGGCAAAGTCCTGTTCCTGGGCAGTCAATCAGAGTGGCATGCGCCCAAAGAAACACCCAAGACTCGTCTCATTCCTTCTTCCCCCTCACCCTCTACCACCCCCCTGTTCACTCCCTGATGAACCCCAGCTCCTGGAATACCACCCTTCTGAGGGTGCTGTCATCCGTAGTTGGGGCGACCCTTAGGAAGGAGGCTGGTGGCCCCCTGTGACCCAGCAATCCCACTCCTGGGCGTAGACGCTGAGAAAACAAAAATTTTAGCAGACACGTGCACCCTAGCGATCATGGCGGCACGCTGTACAAAAGCCAATACGTGGAAGCAACCGAAGTGTCGGAGGACAGAAGCAGGGATAAAGGAGATGGGGCCCAGAGACACGATGGAATATGACTCAGCCATAAAAAAGGATGGAATAATGCTAACCCTAACCCTAGGGTACATCTGCTAATTTCAACCTCCTGATTCATGCCTCTCTCCCACCGTTCCCCTTTGGTAGCCAGAAGCTGGCTTTCTAAGTCTGAGCCTTTCTTTTGTAAATTAGTTCATTTGCATCCATTGTTACACGCCAACTATAAGTGATACCATATGACATTTATCTTTCTCTGTCTGACCCACGTCGCTTAGTGTGATCGTATCCAGGTCCTTCCGAGTTGCTGCCAACGGCCTTGCTTCATTCATTTCAGAGCTGAGTGACGTTCCGTTGTACACACGGACCGCACCTTTGTTAGCCATTCAGCTTTCTGTGGACATTTTGGCTGCGTCCAGGTCTAGGCTTTTGTAAACACTGCTGCACTGAAAGCTGCCTACGAGTCTCTTGTCCATTTAGGGTTTTCCCCCGGACGTGCACCCAGGAGTGGAATTGCTGGATGTTTAGATGTTAAAAGAACCTCCGTACTGTTGTCCTCCAGAGTGGCCGGTAGCAATTTACATTCCCACTGCGGGAGTGTAGCAGCGTTCCCTCTTGTCCACACCTTCTCCAGCATTTCCGCTTTTCAGACTTTGTGATGATGGTCACTCTGACTGATGAGAGGTGATACCTCGTTGCAGTGTTGATTTACCGAGAACAACGTGGAGGTGCCATTAGAGGCAGATACAGGGCCACCATAGGATTCAGCCATCCCACTGCTCAGAGCGTATCCGGAGAAGACCGGAATGCAAAAAGACACGTGCACCAAAACGTGCACTTTGGCACCACTTACACTAGCCCGGACCAGGAAGCAACCAAAATGTCCAAGGACCCAGCAATGGATAAAGAAGTAGTAGTTCCATTACACAGTGGAATATTACTCAGACGTGAAAAAGAATGAAATAATGCCACTATAGCAACCTAGATTAACCTAGTTGTAATCCTACTAAGTGAAGTGAGTTAGAAAGAAAAAGACAACCATCACATGATATCACTTCTACATGGAAAATAAACATAAATACCAATGAACCAACTGACAAAAGAGAAACAGACTCACACAGTTAGAAAACGAACTTATGCTTAGCAAAGGGGACCGATACCGGGAAGGGATAAATTAGGCAGTTGGGATTAGCAACCAGATGCTATTACAAACAAAATACATAATCAACAAGGGCCTGGGTATACCAAGGGAGGTCACCTCAACACTCTGTCATCACCTCTATGGGAAAGAAAATCTGAAAGTTAATAGATATATGGATACATGTAAACGAAAAAGATTCTGTACCCTTACAACAGAGTCGGGCTTTGAAGAAATCCTGCCGCCTTGTGGCCCTTTCCCGCAACAGCAACTTTAAAGCTGCAGCTTATGGAGACAATATTCACAAGGAGTAAAGGATGTAAATCACAGCTGCGCTCCAACAATTCCCTGGGGTAAGTATTCTAAAAACAATTTTCACAAGGGCAGATCTTCATGAAGACCATATCAACAGGTAAATAAGACAACGTTTTAAAAAAAATAGCACGCCACACGCTGCTGAGTACGGCGAATTACTTGAGACGGGCCGCTCAACACTGCGAGGAGGGCTCACACCTGGCCACAGTCGGAAAGGCCGTGAATCAAAGGTCTGCAGACAGTAAAGCTACAGTGCTGGTGGAAAACAGGGGGCTCTCCTATGTTGCTGCTGGGATGGACACGGTAAGAGCCACGACCGAGAACAACGTGGAGGTGCCATTAGAGGTAGGTACAGAGCGACCGTAGGATTCAGCCATCCCACTGCTCAGAGCATATCCGGAGAAGACCAGAATTCAAAAAGACACATGCACCAAAACGTGCACTTTGGCACCACTTGCCATAGCCCAGACCGGGAAGCAACCAAAATGTCCAAGCAGCCAGGAATGCATACAGAGGTAGTAGTTCCATTACACAGTGCTATATTACTCAGGCGGGAAAAGGAAGGAAGCCGGCAATCCCACGACTGGGCATACACCCAAAGAATACCAGAATTCAAAAAGACACACGGCCTCCAATGTTCATCGCGGCACTATTTACAACAGCCAGGACATGGAAGCAACCTAAATGTCCAGCAACAGATGAATGGATAAAGAAGATGTGGTACACATATACAATGGAATCTTACTCAGCTATAAAAAGGGATGAGGTGGAGCTATATGTAATGAGGTGGATGGGCCTCGAGTCTGTCCTACAGCGTGAGGGAAGCCAGAAAGAGAAAAACAAATACTTTATGCTAACTCATATATACGGAATCTAAAAAACAAAACAAAACAAAAAACAAAAAAACCCAAAAAAAACGGTACTGATGAACCCAGTGACAGGACAAGAATAAGGATGCAGATGCAGAGAATGGACTGGAGGACACGGGGTTGGGGGGGCAGGAGGCGAAGAGGAAGCTGGCACGAAGTGAGAGAGTAGCATCTGCTCAAACAATCCTGCATAGCCACGTAAAGGTCACGGATCTCGGGGATTTGAAAGGGTGGAGCAGGACGCCCTAACACGGAGTCTGTCTCCGATGGCAGTCACTGTCACGGTAACGTCCGCTGCGTGCACTAGGCTTGGCTGCACTGAAGGAGGGCCCGCCTGCATCTGAGGACTATGGGCCCAGGCAGAGGGGAACGGGCCCTGCAGGACCAAAAGGGGTCTCATTTGCCAGTCCATCCTCCCCACTCCCTCAGCCCCACGACAGTCCAGCCTTGGGACCCAAGCCTGCTCAGGGTCCGGGGATGTGACCCCGGCCCAGGTCACCGAGGCCTGAGGGGAAGAGTTTTGGCATTCCTTTTTTTTTTTTCTCTTTTCAATGTTAGTTGTTATTTTGTATCTTGTGATTTACAATGTTGCAGGTTTGTGCCTCTTGTTTTTCTTTCTGAGCTGTACAGCAACGTGATTGACGGATACAGAGACCTATATATGTTCTTTTTGGAGTTCTCGTCCCGTATGGGTTATTACGGAATGTTGAGTAGGGTTCCTTGTGCTATACCCTGGGCCCTCAGTGATTACTCTGTAAACAGTGGTGCGTATATACTAATCTCGACACGCTCACTTCCCCCTGCCCACCGCCGTTCCCTTTCGCTCACCATAAGATTCTTTCCTAAGTCTGTGAGGCTGTTTGTTTTGTAAAGAAGCTCATTTGCGTCCATTCTTAGGGTCCACCTGTACTTGATATCACGAGGTTTGTCCTTCGCTGTCTCATGTCCCTTAGTACGATCACCTCCACCTCCTTGCCCGTGGCTGCAAGTGGCATGATTTCATCCTTTTTCAGTGGCTGGCTCATATGCCATCGTGTCTTTGGACCGCATCTTCCTTCTCCCTGCTTCTGTCCTCATACACGTAGGTTGCTTCCACGTCGTGCCTATTGCACACACTGCTGTCACGGTCACTGGGGGGTTCGTGTCTTTGAGAATTTTGGTTTTCTTGGGATCTACGCTCAGGAGTGGGATTGCTGGGTCCCATGGGACGTCTATGTTTAGTCTCTTAAGGAACCTCCATACTGTTCTCCATAGTGGATGCACCGACTCCCACTCCCACCCACAGGGCAGGAGGGCTCCCTCTTTTCCACACCCTCTCCCTCACTGACTGCTGTAGATTTTCTGATGATGGCCACCCTGACCTGTGAGAGGCGATACCGCATGGCAATTCTGAGGTGCGTTTCTCTCACCCCTAGTGATGCCGAGCATCTTTTCATGGGCCCGAGGGCCATCTATGTGTCTTCTGTGGAGAGGTGTCCACTTAGATCTTTTACGCATTTTCTGGTGGGTTGACCGTTCTTTTGATGTTGAGCCGCAGGAGTGGTTTGTACGTTTTGGAGGTTAATTCCTCACGGGTACCTTCGTTTGCAGATATTGGTTCCCATTCTAAGGGTGGTCTTCTTGTTTTGTTTATGGTTTCCTTTGCTGTGCCGACGCTTTTAAGTTGAGTTAGGTCCCATTTGTTTCTTTTGGTGTTCATCATTCTGAGAGGTGGGGCAACAAAGAACCTGCTGCGATTTCTGTCAAAGCGTGTTCTGCCTCTGTTTTCCCCAAGAGGTTTGTAGTCTCCGCCCTTGCATTTAGATCTTCCATCTGTTTCCTTCTGTGTGTGGTGTTAGAGAGTATTCTGATTTCATTCTCTTTTTAATGTTCTAAGGAACCTCCACACTGTTCTCCACAGAGGCTGTACCAACTTACCTTCCCAACGACAGTGTAGGAGGGTTCCCTCTTCTCCACACCCTCTCCACCATGTACCGTTTGTAGACTTTCTGACAACGGCCATTCTGACCGGCGTGAGGCGATACCTCGTTGTAGTTTGACTGGCATTTCTCTAATATTGAGCCACGCTGACATCCTTTCACGTAGCCACGGTGTGAGGCAAACGTACCTCTTGCAATTGGCTGCTTGAACGTCTGCCCTCCTGGGAACCCTTTCTCCGTGACCTACGCCAGGACGTTGTTTGAGGGCAGCTGATTTTCCTGTACAGCCCTCAGGCCTTGTGAATAGTCAGCGCCCAGCAGCACAGGTTTTCAAGTTCTTGTTCTGGGAAAGAGCCACAGGGTGGCAGGATGCCTTCAAGCCCCACTCTTTTTGTTAAATTTCTCATTTAATTTTTATTTCATCGGCGTAGAGTTGATTTCCCATGTCGTGTCTGTTTTAGGTGTACAGGAACCTGACTCAGTTATCCATAGATGTGTGTGTGTTCCTTCTCGGGTTCTTTTCCCATGTAATTTCTTACAGTGTGCTCAGGAGAGTTCCCTGGGCTGGCCAGTGGGTCCCTTTCGCTTGTCTCTTTGATGTATTTCAGTGTGTGGTACGTGTTAACCCCAACCTCCTAATGTATCCCTCCCCTCAGTGTTCCCTTTTGGACATCATAAGTGTGTTTTCTAAGCCTGTGAGCCTGTTTCTGTTTTGTAAATGAGCCCACTCTGGACGCATTGCTAGATCCCAGCTATAAGTGATAGCTTCTGATATTTGTCTTTCTCTCTCTGACTTACCTCACTCAGTATGATAATCTCTCAGTCCATCCATGTTGCTGCAAGTGGTATGAGTTTGCTCTTTTTTTATGACTGACTCGTATTCCACTGTATACACGTACTGCGCATTCTTCACTTCTCTCTCATTAGACATTTCAGTTGATTCTATGTCTTGTAAATAGCACTGCCCTGAAAATGGGGGTGCACGTGTTGTTTCCAATTAGGATGTTCTCCAGATCTAAGCCCAGAAGTGGGATTGTCAGGTCATGTACAAACCCTATGTTTAGTTTTTTAAGGAAGCTCTGTACTGTTCTCCAGAGCAGCTTCAACCTGTTGCATCCCCACCAACAGTGTGAAGGACTCCCTTTTCCCCACACCCTCTCCAGCATTTATTCTCCGCAGATTGTGTTTGATGATAGCCATCCTGAGCGGTGTGAAATGGCACCTCGTTTTTCGTTGTGATTTGCCCTTCTTCAAGAATTAGTGATGTTGACCTACACGGAATCTAAAACTTGTCCTGATGAACTCAGTGACAAGAATAAGGACGCAGAGGCAGAGAGTGGACCGGAGAACTCGAGGTTTGGGAGGGGGCGGGGGGTGAAGGGGAAGCTGAGACGAAGCGAGAGAGTAGCACAGACATATATATACTACCAGCTGTAAAACAGATAGCCAGTGGGAAGTTGTTATATAACAAAGGGTGTTCAACTCGAGGATGGAAGATGCCTTAGAGGACTGGGAGGGGGAGGATGGGGGGGAGTCGAGGGAGGGAGGGAATACGGGGATATGTGTATAAAAACAGATGATTGAACTTGGTGTACCCCCCCCAAAAAAACAATAAATAAATTAAAAAAAAAGAGTTAGTGATGTTGAGTATCTTTCTGATCTTTGTCTTGTTTTGTTTACATAGTGTGAGTAAAACTTAGCTCCTGCAGTTGGCTTTGTGAAAGTCGGCCCTGCATTGAATTCTTTTCCGACGATTTACCCCAGGGCTTCCTTGGGGACAGGTGTCCTGTGCAGCCCCGCAGGCCTTGTGAGGTTTCAGTGCCACTGGGCGCCGGCTTGAAAGTTGTAGTTACAGGAAACGGCCACAAGGCGGCAGCATTGCTTCATGCGCCACTCTGGTTACTCGGGCAACTGGAGCCTGGGGCAAAGTCCTGTTCCTGGGCAGTCAATCAGAGTGGCATGCGCCCGAAGAAACACCCAAGACTCGTCTCATTCCTTCTTCCCCCTCACCCTCTACCACCCCCCTGTTCACTCCCTGATGAACCCCAGCTCCTGGAATACCACCCTTCTGAGGGTGCTGTCATCCGTAGTTGGGGCGACCCTTAGGAAGGAGGCTGGTGGCCCCCTGTGACCCAGCAATCCCACTCCTGGGCGTAGACGCTGAGAAAACAAAAATTTTAGCAGACACGTGCACCCTAGCGATCATGGCGGCACGCTGTACAAAAGCCAATACGTGGAAGCAACCGAAGTGTCGGAGGACAGAAGCAGGGATAAAGGAGATGGGGCCCAGAGACACGATGGAATATGACTCAGCCATAAAAAAGGATGGAATAATGCTAACCCTAACCCTAGGGTACATCTGCTAATTTCAACCTCCTGATTCATGCCTCTCTCCCACCGTTCCCCTTTGGTAGCCAGAAGCTGGCTTTCTAAGTCTGAGCCTTTCTTTTGTAAATTAGTTCATTTGCATCCATTGTTACACGCCAACTATAAGTGATACCATATGACATTTATCTTTCTCTGTCTGACCCACGTCGCTTAGTGTGATCGTATCCAGGTCCTTCCGAGTTGCTGCCAACGGCCTTGCTTCATTCATTTCAGAGCTGAGTGACGTTCCGTTGTACACACGGACCGCACCTTTGTTAGCCATTCAGCTTTCTGTGGACATTTTGGCTGCGTCCAGGTCTAGGCTTTTGTAAACACTGCTGCACTGAAAGCTGCCTACGAGTCTCTTGTCCATTTAGGGTTTTCCCCCGGACGTGCACCCAGGAGTGGAATTGCTGGATGTTTAGATGTTAAAAGAACCTCCGTACTGTTGTCCTCCAGAGTGGCCGGTAGCAATTTACATTCCCACTGCGGGAGTGTAGCAGCGTTCCCTCTTGTCCACACCTTCTCCAGCATTTCCGCTTTTCAGACTTTGTGATGATGGTCACTCTGACTGATGAGAGGTGATACCTCGTTGCAGTGTTGATTTACCGAGAACAACGTGGAGGTGCCATTAGAGGCAGATACAGGGCCACCATAGGATTCAGCCATCCCACTGCTCAGAGCGTATCCGGAGAAGACCGGAATGCAAAAAGACACGTGCACCAAAACGTGCACTTTGGCACCACTTACACTAGCCCGGACCAGGAAGCAACCAAAATGTCCAAGGACCCAGCAATGGATAAAGAAGTAGTAGTTCCATTACACAGTGGAATATTACTCAGACGTGAAAAAGAATGAAATAATGCCACTATAGCAACCTAGATTAACCTAGTTGTAATCCTACTAAGTGAAGTGAGTTAGAAAGAAAAAGACAACCATCACATGATATCACTTCTACATGGAAAATAAACATAAATACCAATGAACCAACTGACAAAAGAGAAACAGACTCACACAGTTAGAAAACGAACTTATGCTTAGCAAAGGGGACCGATACCGGGAAGGGATAAATTAGGCAGTTGGGATTAGCAACCAGATGCTATTACAAACAAAATACATAATCAACAAGGGCCTGGGTATACCAAGGGAGGTCACCTCAACACTCTGTCATCACCTCTATGGGAAAGAAAATCTGAAAGTTAATAGATATATGGATACATGTAAACGAAAAAGATTCTGTACCCTTACAACAGAGTCGGGCTTTGAAGAAATCCTGCCGCCTTGTGGCCCTTTCCCGCAACAGCAACTTTAAAGCTGCAGCTTATGGAGACAATATTCACAAGGAGTAAAGGATGTAAATCACAGCTGCGCTCCAACAATTCCCTGGGGTAAGTATTCTAAAAACAATTTTCACAAGGGCAGATCTTCATGAAGACCATATCAACAGGTAAATAAGACAACGTTTTAAAAAAAATAGCACGCCACACGCTGCTGAGTACGGCGAATTACTTGAGACGGGCCGCTCAACACTGCGAGGAGGGCTCACACCTGGCCACAGTCGGAAAGGCCGTGAATCAAAGGTCTGCAGACAGTAAAGCTACAGTGCTGGTGGAAAACAGGGGGCTCTCCTATGTTGCTGCTGGGATGGACACGGTAAGAGCCACGACCGAGAACAACGTGGAGGTGCCATTAGAGGTAGGTACAGAGCGACCGTAGGATTCAGCCATCCCACTGCTCAGAGCATATCCGGAGAAGACCAGAATTCAAAAAGACACATGCACCAAAACGTGCACTTTGGCACCACTTGCCATAGCCCAGACCGGGAAGCAACCAAAATGTCCAAGCAGCCAGGAATGCATACAGAGGTAGTAGTTCCATTACACAGTGCTATATTACTCAGGCGGGAAAAGGAAGGAAGCCGGCAATCCCACGACTGGGCATACACCCAAAGAACACCAGAATTCAAAAAGACACACGGCCTCCAATGTTCATCGCGGCACTATTTACAACAGCCAGGACATGGAAGCAACCTAAATGTCCAGCAACAGATGAATGGATAAAGAAGATGTGGTACACATATACAATGGAATCTTACTCAGCTATAAAAAGGGATGAGGTGGAGCTATATGTAATGAGGTGGATGGGCCTCGAGTCTGTCCTACAGCGTGAGGGAAGCCAGAAAGAGAAAAACAAATACTTTATGCTAACTCATATATACGGAATCTAAAAAACAAAACAAAACAAAAAACAAAAAAACCCAAAAAAAACGGTACTGATGAACCCAGTGACAGGACAAGAATAAGGATGCAGATGCAGAGAATGGACTGGAGGACACGGGGTTGGGGGGGCAGGAGGCGAAGAGGAAGCTGGCACGAAGTGAGAGAGTAGCATCTGCTCAAACAATCCTGCATAGCCACGTAAAGGTCACGGATCTCGGGGATTTGAAAGGGTGGAGCAGGACGCCCTAACACGGAGTCAGTCTCCGATGGCAGTCACTGTCACGGTAACGTCCGCTGCGTGCACTAGGCTTGGCTGCACTGAAGGAGGGCCCGCCTGCATCTGAGGACTATGGGCCCAGGCAGAGGGGAACGGGCCCTGCAGGACCAAAAGGGGTCTCATTTGCCAGTCCATCCTCCCCACTCCCTCAGCCCCACGACAGTCCAGCCTTGGGACCCAAGCCTGCTCAGGGTCCGGGGATGTGACCCCGGCCCAGGTCACCGAGGCCTGAGGGGAAGAGTTTTGGCATTCCTTTTTTTTTTCTCTTTTCAATGTTAGTTGTTATTTTGTATCTTGTGATTTACAATGTTGCAGGTTTGTGCCTCTTGTTTTTCTTTCTGAGCTGTACAGCAACGTGATTGACGGATACAGAGACCTATATATGTTCTTTTTGGAGTTCTCGTCCCGTATGGGTTATTACGGAATGTTGAGTAGGGTTCCTTGTGCTATACCCTGGGCCCTCAGTGATTACTCTGTAAACAGTGGTGCGTATATACTAATCTCGACACGCTCACTTCCCCCTGCCCACCGCCGTTCCCTTTCGCTCACCATAAGATTCTTTCCTAAGTCTGCGAGGCTGTTTGTTTTGTAAAGAAGCTCATTTGCGTCCATTCTTAGGGTCCACCTGTACTTGATATCACGAGGTTTGTCCTTCGCTGTCTCAGGTCCCTCAGTACGATCACCTCCACCTCCTTGCCCGTGGCTGCAAGTGGCATGATTTCATCCTTTTTCAGTGGCTGGCTCATATGCCATCGTGTCTTTGGACCGCATCTTCCTTCTCCCTGCTTCTGTCCTCATACACGTAGGTTGCTTCCACGTCGTGCCTATTGCACACACTGCTGTCACGGTCACTGGGGGATTCGTGTCTTTGAGAATTTTGGTTTTCTTGGGATCTACGCTCAGGAGTGGGATTGCTGGGTCCCATGGGACGTCTATGTTTAGTCTCTTAAGGAACCTCCATACTGTTCTCCATAGTGGATGCACCGACTCCCACTCCCACCCACAGGGCAGGAGGGCTCCCTCTTTTCCACACCCTCTCCCTCACTGACTGCTGTAGATTTTCTGATGATGGCCACCCTGACCTGTGAGAGGCGATACCGCATGGCAATTCTGAGGTGCGTTTCTCTCACCCCTAGTGATGCCGAGCATCTTTTCATGGGCCCGAGGGCCATCTATGTGTCTTCTGTGGAGAGGTGTCCACTTAGATCTTTTACACATTTTCTGGTGGGTTGACCGTTCTTTTGATGTTGAGCCGCAGGAGTGGTTTGTACGTTTTGGAGGTTAATTCCTCACGGGTACCTTCGTTTGCAGATATTGGTTCCCATTCTAAGGGTGGTCTTCTTGTTTTGTTTATGGTTTCCTTTGCTGTGCCGACGCTTTTAAGTTGAGTTAGGTCCCATTTGTTTCTTTTGGTGTTCATCATTCTGAGAGGTGGGGCAACAAAGAACCTGCTGCGATTTCTGTCAAAGCGTGTTCTGCCTCTGTTTTCCCCAAGAGGTTTGTAGTCTCCGCCCTTGCATTTAGATCTTCCATCTGTTTCCTTCTGTGTGTGGTGTTAGAGAGTATTCTGATTTCATTCTCTTTTTAATGTTCTAAGGAACCTCCACACTGTTCTCCACAGAGGCTGTACCAACTTACCTTCCCAACGACAGTGTAGGAGGGTTCCCTCTTCTCCACACCCTCTCCACCATGTACCGTTTGTAGACTTTCTGACAACGGCCATTCTGACCGGCGTGAGGCGATACCTCGTTGTAGTTTGACTGGCATTTCTCTAATATTGAGCCACGCTGACATCCTTTCACGTAGCCACGGCGTGAGGCAAACGTACCTCTTGCAATTGGCTGCTTGAACGTCTGCCCTCCTGGGAACCCTTTCTCCGTGACCTACGCCAGGACGTTGTTTGAGGGCAGCTGATTTTCCTGTACAGCCCTCAGGCCTTGTGAATAGTCAGCGCCCAGCAGCACAGGTTTTCAAGTTCTTGTTCTGGGAAAGAGCCACAGGGTGGCAGGATGCCTTCAAGCCCCACTCTTTTTGTTAAATTTCTCATTTAATTTTTATTTCATCGGCGTAGAGTTGATTTCCCATGTCGTGTCTGTTTTAGGTGTACAGGAACCTGACTCAGTTATCCATAGACGTGTGTGTGTTCCTTCTCGGGTTCTTTTCCCATGTAATTTCTTACAGTGTGCTCAGGAGAGTTCCCTGGGCTGGCCAGTGGGTCCCTTTCGCTTGTCTCTTTGATGTATTTCAGTGTGTGGTACGTGTTAACCCCAACCTCCTAATGTATCCCTCCCCTCAGTGTTCCCTTTTGGACATCATAAGTGTGTTTTCTAAGCCTGTGAGCCTGTTTCTGTTTTGTAAATGAGCCCACTCTGGACGCATTGCTAGATCCCAGCTATAAGTGATAGCTTCTGATATTTGTCTTTCTCTCTCTGACTTACCTCACTCAGTATGATAATCTCTCAGTCCATCCATGTTGCTGCAAGTGGTATGAGTTTGCTCTTTTTTTATGACTGACTCGTATTCCACTGTATACACGTACTGCGCATTCTTCACTTCTCTCTCATTAGACATTTCAGTTGATTCTATGTCTTGTAAATAGCACTGCCCTGAAAATGGGGGTGCACGTGTTGTTTCCAATTAGGATGTTCTCCAGATCTAAGCCCAGAAGTGGGATTGTCAGGTCATGTACAAACCCTATGTTTAGTTTTTTAAGGAAGCTCTGTACTGTTCTCTAGAGCAGCTTCAACCTGTTGCATCCCCACCAACAGTGTGAAGGACTCCCTTTTCCCCACACCCTCTCCAGCATTTATTCTCCGCAGATTGTGTTTGATGATAGCCATCCTGAGCGGTGTGAAATGGCACCTCGTTTTTCGTTGTGATTTGCCCTTCTTCAAGAATTAGTGATGTTGACCTACACGGAATCTAAAACTTGTCCTGATGAACTCAGTGACAAGAATAAGGACGCAGAGGCAGAGAGTGGACCGGAGAACTCGAGGTTTGGGAGGGGGCGGGGGGTGAAGGGGAAGCTGAGACGAAGCGAGAGAGTAGCACAGACATATATATACTACCAGCTGTAAAACAGATAGCCAGTGGGAAGTTGTTATATAACAAAGGGTGTTCAACTCGAGGATGGAAGATGCCTTAGAGGACTGGGAGGGGGAGGATGGGGGGGAGTCGAGGGAGGGAGGGAATACGGGGATATGTGTATAAAAACAGATGATTGAACTTGGTGTACCCCCCCCAAAAAAACAATAAATAAATTAAAAAAAAAGAGTTAGTGATGTTGAGTATCTTTCTGATCTTTGTCTTGTTTTGTTTACATAGTGTGAGTAAAACTTAGCTCCTGCAGTTGGCTTTGTGAAAGTCGGCCCTGCATTGAATTCTTTTCCGACGATTTACCCCAGGGCTTCCTTGGGGACAGGTGTCCTGTGCAGCCCCGCAGGCCTTGTGAGGTTTCAGTGCCACTGGGCGCCGGCTTGAAAGTTGTAGTTACAGGAAACGGCCACAAGGCGGCAGCATTGCTTCATGCGCCACTCTGGTTACTCGGGCAACTGGAGCCTGGGGCAAAGTCCTGTTCCTGGGCAGTCAATCAGAGTGGCATGCGCCCAAAGAAACACCCAAGACTCGTCTCATTCCTTCTTCCCCCTCACCCTCTACCACCCCCCTGTTCACTCCCTGATGAACCCCAGCTCCTGGAATACCACCCTTCTGAGGGTGCTGTCATCCGTAGTTGGGGCGACCCTTAGGAAGGAGGCTGGTGGCCCCCTGTGACCCAGCAATCCCACTCCTGGGCGTAGACGCTGAGAAAACAAAAATTTTAGCAGACACGTGCACCCTAGCGATCATGGCGGCACGCTGTACAAAAGCCAATACGTGGAAGCAACCGAAGTGTCGGAGGACAGAAGCAGGGATAAAGGAGATGGGGCCCAGAGACACGATGGAATATGACTCAGCCATAAAAAAGGATGGAATAATGCTAACCCTAACCCTAGGGTACATCTGCTAATTTCAACCTCCTGATTCATGCCTCTCTCCCACCGTTCCCCTTTGGTAGCCAGAAGCTGGCTTTCTAAGTCTGAGCCTTTCTTTTGTAAATTAGTTCATTTGCATCCATTGTTACACGCCAACTATAAGTGATACCATATGACATTTATCTTTCTCTGTCTGACCCACGTCGCTTAGTGTGATCGTATCCAGGTCCTTCCGAGTTGCTGCCAACGGCCTTGCTTCATTCATTTCAGAGCTGAGTGACGTTCCGTTGTACACACGGACCGCACCTTTGTTAGCCATTCAGCTTTCTGTGGACATTTTGGCTGCGTCCAGGTCTAGGCTTTTGTAAACACTGCTGCACTGAAAGCTGCCTACGAGTCTCTTGTCCATTTAGGGTTTTCCCCCGGACGTGCACCCAGGAGTGGAATTGCTGGATGTTTAGATGTTAAAAGAACCTCCGTACTGTTGTCCTCCAGAGTGGCCGGTAGCAATTTACATTCCCACTGCGGGAGTGTAGCAGCGTTCCCTCTTGTCCACACCTTCTCCAGCATTTCCGCTTTTCAGACTTTGTGATGATGGTCACTCTGACTGATGAGAGGTGATACCTCGTTGCAGTGTTGATTTACCGAGAACAACGTGGAGGTGCCATTAGAGGCAGATACAGGGCCACCATAGGATTCAGCCATCCCACTGCTCAGAGCGTATCCGGAGAAGACCGGAATGCAAAAAGACACGTGCACCAAAACGTGCACTTTGGCACCACTTACACTAGCCCGGACCAGGAAGCAACCAAAATGTCCAAGGACCCAGCAATGGATAAAGAAGTAGTAGTTCCATTACACAGTGGAATATTACTCAGACGTGAAAAAGAATGAAATAATGCCACTATAGCAACCTAGATTAACCTAGTTGTAATCCTACTAAGTGAAGTGAGTTAGAAAGAAAAAGACAACCATCACATGATATCACTTCTACATGGAAAATAAACATAAATACCAATGAACCAACTGACAAAAGAGAAACAGACTCACACAGTTAGAAAACGAACTTATGCTTAGCAAAGGGGACCGATACCGGGAAGGGATAAATTAGGCAGTTGGGATTAGCAACCAGATGCTATTACAAACAAAATACATAATCAACAAGGGCCTGGGTATACCAAGGGAGGTCACCTCAACACTCTGTCATCACCTCTATGGGAAAGAAAATCTGAAAGTTAATAGATATATGGATACATGTAAACGAAAAAGATTCTGTACCCTTACAACAGAGTCGGGCTTTGAAGAAATCCTGCCGCCTTGTGGCCCTTTCCCGCAACAGCAACTTTAAAGCTGCAGCTTATGGAGACAATATTCACAAGGAGTAAAGGATGTAAATCACAGCTGCGCTCCAACAATTCCCTGGGGTAAGTATTCTAAAAACAATTTTCACAAGGGCAGATCTTCATGAAGACCATATCAACAGGTAAATAAGACAACGTTTTAAAAAAAATAGCACGCCACACGCTGCTGAGTACGGCGAATTACTTGAGACGGGCCGCTCAACACTGCGAGGAGGGCTCACACCTGGCCACAGTCGGAAAGGCCGTGAATCAAAGGTCTGCAGACAGTAAAGCTACAGTGCTGGTGGAAAACAGGGGGCCCTCCTATGTTGCTGCTGGCATGGACACGGTAAGAGCCACGACCGAGAACAACGTGGAGGTGCCATTAGAGGTAGGTACAGAGCGACCGTAGGATTCAGCCATCCCACTGCTCAGAGCATATCTGGAGAAGACCAGAATTCAAAAAGACACATGCACCAAAACGTGCACTTTGGCACCACTTGCCATAGCCCAGACCGGGAAGCAACCAAAATGTCCAAGCAGCCAGGAATGCATACAGAGGTAGTAGTTCCATTACACAGTGCTATATTACTCAGGCGGGAAAAGGAAGGAAGCCGGCAATCCCACGACTGGGCATACACCCAAAGAACACCAGAATTCAAAAAGACACACGGCCTCCAATGTTCATCGCGGCACTATTTACAACAGCCAGGACATGGAAGCAACCTAAATGTCCAGCAACAGATGAATGGATAAAGAAGATGTGGTACACATATACAATGGAATCTTACTCAGCTATAAAAAGGGATGAGGTGGAGCTATATGTAATGAGGTGGATGGGCCTCGAGTCTGTCCTACAGCGTGAGGGAAGCCAGAAAGAGAAAAACAAATACTTTATGCTAACTCATATATACGGAATCTAAAAAACAAAACAAAACAAAAAACAAAAAAACCCCAAAAAAACGGTACTGATGAACCCAGTGACAGGACAAGAATAAGGATGCAGATGCAGAGAATGGACTGGAGGACACGGGGTTGGGGGGGCAGGAGGCGAAGAGGAAGCTGGCACGAAGTGAGAGAGTAGCATCTGCTCAAACAATCCTGCATAGCCACGTAAAGGTCACGGATCTCGGGGATTTGAAAGGGTGGAGCAGGACGCCCTAACACGGAGTCTGTCTCCGATGGCAGTCACTGTCACGGTAACGTCCGCTGCGTGCACTAGGCTTGGCTGCACTGAAGGAGGGCCCGCCTGCATCTGAGGACTATGGGCCCAGGCAGAGGGGAACGGGCCCTGCAGGACCAAAAGGGGTCTCATTTGCCAGTCCATCCTCCCCACTCCCTCAGCCCCACGACAGTCCAGCCTTGGGACCCAAGCCTGCTCAGGGTCCGGGGATGTGACCCCGGCCCAGGTCACCGAGGCCTGAGGGGAAGAGTTTTGGCATTCCTTTTTTTTTTCTCTTTTCAATGTTAGTTGTTATTTTGTATCTTGTGATTTACAATGTTGCAGGTTTGTGCCTCTTGTTTTTCTTTCTGAGCTGTACAGCAACGTGATTGACGGATACAGAGACCTATATATGTTCTTTTTGGAGTTCTCGTCCCGTATGGGTTATTACGGAATGTTGAGTAGGGTTCCTTGTGCTATACCCTGGGCCCTCAGTGACTACTCTGTAAACAGTGGTGCGTATATACTAATCTCGACACGCTCACTTCCCCCTGCCCACCGCCGTTCCCTTTCGCTCACCATAAGATTCTTTCCTAAGTCTGCGAGGCTGTTTGTTTTGTAAAGAAGCTCATTTGCGTCCATTCTTAGGGTCCACCTGTACTTGATATCACGAGAGGTTTGTCCTTCGCTGTCTCATGTCCCTTAGTACGATCACCTCCACCTCCTTGCCCGTGGCTGCAAGTGGCATGATTTCATCCTTTTTCAGTGGCTGGCTCATATGCCATCGTGTCTTTGGACCGCATCTTCCTTCTCCCTGCTTCTGTCCTCATACACGTAGGTTGCTTCCACGTCGTGCCTATTGCACACACTGCTGTCACGGTCACTGGGGGGTTCGTGTCTTTGAGAATTTTGGTTTTCTTGGGATCTACGCTCAGGAGTGGGATTGCTGGGTCCCATGGGACGTCTATGTTTAGTCTCTTAAGGAACCTCCATACTGTTCTCCATAGTGGATGCACCGACTCCCACTCCCACCCACAGGGCAGGAGGGCTCCCTCTTCTCCACACCCTCTCCCTCACTTACTGCTGTAGATTTTCTGATGATGGCCACCCTGACCTGTGAGAGGCGATACCGCATGGCAATTCTGAGGTGCGTTTCTCTCACCCCTAGTGATGCCGAGCATCTTTTCATGGGCCCGAGGGCCATCTATGTGTCTTCTGTGGAGAGGTGTCCACTTAGATCTTTTACGCATTTTCTGGTGGGTTGACCATTCTTTTGATGTTGAGCCGCAGGAGTGGTTTGTACGTTTTGGAGGTTAATTCCTCACGGGTACCTTCGTTTGCAGATATTGGTTCCCATTCTAAGGGTGGTCTTCTTGTTTTGTTTATGGTTTCCTTTGCTGTGCCGACGCTTTTAAGTTGAGTTAGGTCCCATTTGTTTCTTTTGGTGTTCATCATTCTGAGAGGTGGGGCAACAAAGAACCTGCTGCGATTTCTGTCAAAGCGTGTTCTGCCTCTGTTTTCCCCAAGAGGTTTGTAGTCTCCGCCCTTGCATTTAGATCTTCCATCTGTTTCCTTCTGTGTGTGGTGTTAGAGAGTATTCTGATTTCATTCTCTTTTTAATGTTCTAAGGAACCTCCACACTGTTCTCCACAGAGGCTGTACCAACTTACCTTCCCAACGACAGTGTAGGAGGGTTCCCTCTTCTCCACACCCTCTCCACCATGTACCGTTTGTAGACTTTCTGACAACGGCCATTCTGACCGGCGTGAGGCGATACCTCGTTGTAGTTTGACTGGCATTTCTCTAATATTGAGCCACGCTGACATCCTTTCACGTAGCCACGGCGTGAGGCAAACGTACCTCTTGCAATTGGCTGCTTGAACGTCTGCCCTCCTGGGAACCCTTTCTCCGTGACCTACGCCAGGACGTTGTTTGAGGGCAGCTGATTTTCCTGTACAGCCCTCAGGCCTTGTGAATAGTCAGCGCCCAGCAGCACAGGTTTTCAAGTTCTTGTTCTGGGAAAGAGCCACAGGGTGGCAGGATGCCTTCAAGCCCCACTCTTTTTGTTAAATTTCTCATTTAATTTTTATTTCATCGGCGTAGAGTTGATTTCCCATGTCGTGTCTGTTTTAGGTGTACAGGAACCTGACTCAGTTATCCATAGACGTGTGTGTGTTCCTTCTCGGGTTCTTTTCCCATGTAATTTCTTACAGTGTGCTCAGGAGAGTTCCCTGGGCTGGCCAGTGGGTCCCTTTCGCTTGTCTCTTTGATGTATTTCAGTGTGTGGTACGTGTTAACCCCAACCTCCTAATGTATCCCTCCCCTCAGTGTTCCCTTTTGGACATCATAAGTGTGTTTTCTAAGCCTGTGAGCCTGTTTCTGTTTTGTAAATGAGCCCACTCTGGACGCATTGCTAGATCCCAGCTATAAGTGATAGCTTCTGATATTTGTCTTTCTCTCTCTGACTTACCTCACTCAGTATGATAATCTCTCAGTCCATCCATGTTGCTGCAAGTGGTATGAGTTTGCTCTTTTTTTATGACTGACTCGTATTCCACTGTATACACGTACTGCGCATTCTTCACTTCTCTCTCATTAGACATTTCAGTTGATTCTATGTCTTGTAAATAGCACTGCCCTGAAAATGGGGGTGCACGTGTTGTTTCCAATTAGGATGTTCTCCAGATCTAAGCCCAGAAGTGGGATTGTCAGGTCATGTACAAACCCTATGTTTAGTTTTTTAAGGAAGCTCTGTACTGTTCTCTAGAGCAGCTTCAACCTGTTGCATCCCCACCAACAGTGTGAAGGACTCCCTTTTCCCCACACCCTCTCCAGCATTTATTCTCCGCAGATTGTGTTTGATGATAGCCATCCTGAGCGGTGTGAAATGGCACCTCGTTTTTCGTTGTGATTTGCCCTTCTTCAAGAATTAGTGATGTTGACCTACACGGAATCTAAAACTTGTCCTGATGAACTCAGTGACAAGAATAAGGACGCAGAGGCAGAGAGTGGACCGGAGAACTCGAGGTTTGGGAGGGGGCGGGGGGTGAAGGGGAAGCTGAGACGAAGCGAGAGAGTAGCACAGACATATATATACTACCAGCTGTAAAACAGATAGCCAGTGGGAAGTTGTTATATAACAAAGGGTGTTCAACTCGAGGATGGAAGATGCCTTAGAGGACTGGGAGGGGGAGGATGGGGGGGAGTCGAGGGAGGGAGGGAATACGGGGATATGTGTATAAAAACAGATGATTGAACTTGGTGTACCCCCCCCAAAAAAACAATAAATAAATTAAAAAAAAAGAG
This sequence comes from Hippopotamus amphibius kiboko, assembly GCF_030028045.1. Taxonomy (NCBI): domain Eukaryota; kingdom Metazoa; phylum Chordata; class Mammalia; order Artiodactyla; family Hippopotamidae; genus Hippopotamus; species Hippopotamus amphibius. The sequence continues at coordinate 362,702 of NC_080203.1, forward strand.
TTAGTGATGTTGAGTATCTTTCTGATCTTTGTCTTGTTTTGTTTACATAGTGTGAGTAAAACTTAGCTCCTGCAGTTGGCTTTGTGAAAGTCGGCCCTGCATTGAATTCTTTTCCGACGATTTACCCCAGGGCTTCCTTGGGGACAGGTGTCCTGTGCAGCCCCGCAGGCCTTGTGAGGTTTCAGTGCCACTGGGCGCCGGCTTGAAAGTTGTAGTTACAGGAAACGGCCACAAGGCGGCAGCATTGCTTCATGCGCCACTCTGGTTACTCGGGCAACTGGAGCCTGGGGCAAAGTCCTGTTCCTGGGCAGTCAATCAGAGTGGCATGCGCCCAAAGAAACACCCAAGACTCGTCTCATTCCTTCTTCCCCCTCACCCTCTACCACCCCCCTGTTCACTCCCTGATGAACCCCAGCTCCTGGAATACCACCCTTCTGAGGGTGCTGTCATCCGTAGTTGGGGCGACCCTTAGGAAGGAGGCTGGTGGCCCCCTGTGACCCAGCAATCCCACTCCTGGGCGTAGACGCTGAGAAAACAAAAATTTTAGCAGACACGTGCACCCTAGCGATCATGGCGGCACGCTGTACAAAAGCCAATACGTGGAAGCAACCGAAGTGTCGGAGGACAGAAGCAGGGATAAAGGAGATGGGGCCCAGAGACACGATGGAATATGACTCAGCCATAAAAAAGGATGGAATAATGCTAACCCTAACCCTAGGGTACATCTGCTAATTTCAACCTCCTGATTCATGCCTCTCTCCCACCGTTCCCCTTTGGTAGCCAGAAGCTGGCTTTCTAAGTCTGAGCCTTTCTTTTGTAAATTAGTTCATTTGCATCCATTGTTACACGCCAACTATAAGTGATACCATATGACATTTATCTTTCTCTGTCTGACCCACGTCGCTTAGTGTGATCGTATCCAGGTCCTTCCGAGTTGCTGCCAACGGCCTTGCTTCATTCATTTCAGAGCTGAGTGACGTTCCGTTGTACACACGGACCGCACCTTTGTTAGCCATTCAGCTTTCTGTGGACATTTTGGCTGCGTCCAGGTCTAGGCTTTTGTAAACACTGCTGCACTGAAAGCTGCCTACGAGTCTCTTGTCCATTTAGGGTTTTCCCCCGGACGTGCACCCAGGAGTGGAATTGCTGGATGTTTAGATGTTAAAAGAACCTCCGTACTGTTGTCCTCCAGAGTGGCCGGTAGCAATTTACATTCCCACTGCGGGAGTGTAGCAGCGTTCCCTCTTGTCCACACCTTCTCCAGCATTTCCGCTTTTCAGACTTTGTGATGATGGTCACTCTGACTGATGAGAGGTGATACCTCGTTGCAGTGTTGATTTACCGAGAACAACGTGGAGGTGCCATTAGAGGCAGATACAGGGCCACCATAGGATTCAGCCATCCCACTGCTCAGAGCGTATCCGGAGAAGACCGGAATGCAAAAAGACACGTGCACCAAAACGTGCACTTTGGCACCACTTACACTAGCCCGGACCAGGAAGCAACCAAAATGTCCAAGGACCCAGCAATGGATAAAGAAGTAGTAGTTCCATTACACAGTGGAATATTACTCAGACGTGAAAAAGAATGAAATAATGCCACTATAGCAACCTAGATTAACCTAGTTGTAATCCTACTAAGTGAAGTGAGTTAGAAAGAAAAAGACAACCATCACATGATATCACTTCTACATGGAAAATAAACATAAATACCAATGAACCAACTGACAAAAGAGAAACAGACTCACACAGTTAGAAAACGAACTTATGCTTAGCAAAGGGGACCGATACCGGGAAGGGATAAATTAGGCAGTTGGGATTAGCAACCAGATGCTATTACAAACAAAATACATAATCAACAAGGGCCTGGGTATACCAAGGGAGGTCACCTCAACACTCTGTCATCACCTCTATGGGAAAGAAAATCTGAAAGTTAATAGATATATGGATACATGTAAACGAAAAAGATTCTGTACCCTTACAACAGAGTCGGGCTTTGAAGAAATCCTGCCGCCTTGTGGCCCTTTCCCGCAACAGCAACTTTAAAGCTGCAGCTTATGGAGACAATATTCACAAGGAGTAAAGGATGTAAATCACAGCTGCGCTCCAACAATTCCCTGGGGTAAGTATTCTAAAAACAATTTTCACAAGGGCAGATCTTCATGAAGACCATATCAACAGGTAAATAAGACAACGTTTTAAAAAAAATAGCACGCCACACGCTGCTGAGTACGGCGAATTACTTGAGACGGGCCGCTCAACACTGCGAGGAGGGCTCACACCTGGCCACAGTCGGAAAGGCCGTGAATCAAAGGTCTGCAGACAGTAAAGCTACAGTGCTGGTGGAAAACAGGGGGCCCTCCTATGTTGCTGCTGGCATGGACACGGTAAGAGCCACGACCGAGAACAACGTGGAGGTGCCATTAGAGGTAGGTACAGAGCGACCGTAGGATTCAGCCATCCCACTGCTCAGAGCATATCTGGAGAAGACCAGAATTCAAAAAGACACATGCACCAAAACGTGCACTTTGGCACCACTTGCCATAGCCCAGACCGGGAAGCAACCAAAATGTCCAAGCAGCCAGGAATGCATACAGAGGTAGTAGTTCCATTACACAGTGCTATATTACTCAGGCGGGAAAAGGAAGGAAGCCGGCAATCCCACGACTGGGCATACACCCAAAGAACACCAGAATTCAAAAAGACACACGGCCTCCAATGTTCATCGCGGCACTATTTACAACAGCCAGGACATGGAAGCAACCTAAATGTCCAGCAACAGATGAATGGATAAAGAAGATGTGGTACACATATACAATGGAATCTTACTCAGCTATAAAAAGGGATGAGGTGGAGCTATATGTAATGAGGTGGATGGGCCTCGAGTCTGTCCTACAGCGTGAGGGAAGCCAGAAAGAGAAAAACAAATACTTTATGCTAACTCATATATACGGAATCTAAAAAACAAAACAAAACAAAAAACAAAAAAACCCCAAAAAAACGGTACTGATGAACCCAGTGACAGGACAAGAATAAGGATGCAGATGCAGAGAATGGACTGGAGGACACGGGGTTGGGGGGGCAGGAGGCGAAGAGGAAGCTGGCACGAAGTGAGAGAGTAGCATCTGCTCAAACAATCCTGCATAGCCACGTAAAGGTCACGGATCTCGGGGATTTGAAAGGGTGGAGCAGGACGCCCTAACACGGAGTCTGTCTCCGATGGCAGTCACTGTCACGGTAACGTCCGCTGCGTGCACTAGGCTTGGCTGCACTGAAGGAGGGCCCGCCTGCATCTGAGGACTATGGGCCCAGGCAGAGGGGAACGGGCCCTGCAGGACCAAAAGGGGTCTCATTTGCCAGTCCATCCTCCCCACTCCCTCAGCCCCACGACAGTCCAGCCTTGGGACCCAAGCCTGCTCAGGGTCCGGGGATGTGACCCCGGCCCAGGTCACCGAGGCCTGAGGGGAAGAGTTTTGGCATTCCTTTTTTTTTTCTCTTTTCAATGTTAGTTGTTATTTTGTATCTTGTGATTTACAATGTTGCAGGTTTGTGCCTCTTGTTTTTCTTTCTGAGCTGTACAGCAACGTGATTGACGGATACAGAGACCTATATATGTTCTTTTTGGAGTTCTCGTCCCGTATGGGTTATTACGGAATGTTGAGTAGGGTTCCTTGTGCTATACCCTGGGCCCTCAGTGATTACTCTGTAAACAGTGGTGCGTATATACTAATCTCGACACGCTCACTTCCCCCTGCCCACCGCCGTTCCCTTTCGCTCACCATAAGATTCTTTCCTAAGTCTGCGAGGCTGTTTGTTTTGTAAAGAAGCTCATTTGCGTCCATTCTTAGGGTCCACCTGTACTTGATATCACGAGGTTTGTCCTTCGCTGTCTCATGTCCCTTAGTACGATCACCTCCACCTCCTTGCCCGTGGCTGCAAGTGGCATGATTTCATCCTTTTTCAGTGGCTGGCTCATATGCCATCGTGTCTTTGGACCGCATCTTCCTTCTCCCTGCTTCTGTCCTCATACACGTAGGTTGCTTCCACGTCGTGCCTATTGCACACACTGCTGTCACGGTCACTGGGGGATTCGTGTCTTTGAGAATTTTGGTTTTCTTGGGATCTACGCTCAGGAGTGGGATTGCTGGGTCCCATGGGACGTCTATGTTTAGTCTCTTAAGGAACCTCCATACTGTTCTCCATAGTGGATGCACCGACTCCCACTCCCACCCACAGGGCAGGAGGGCTCCCTCTTTTCCACACCCTCTCCCTCACTGACTGCTGTAGATTTTCTGATGATGGCCACCCTGACCTGTGAGAGGCGATACCGCATGGCAATTCTGAGGTGCGTTTCTCTCACCCCTAGTGATGCCGAGCATCTTTTCATGGGCCCGAGGGCCATCTATGTGTCTTCTGTGGAGAGGTGTCCACTTAGATCTTTTACACATTTTCTGGTGGGTTGACCGTTCTTTTGATGTTGAGCCGCAGGAGTGGTTTGTACGTTTTGGAGGTTAATTCCTCACGGGTACCTTCGTTTGCAGATATTGGTTCCCATTCTAAGGGTGGTCTTCTTGTTTTGTTTATGGTTTCCTTTGCTGTGCCGACGCTTTTAAGTTGAGTTAGGTCCCATTTGTTTCTTTTGGTGTTCATCATTCTGAGAGGTGGGGCAACAAAGAACCTGCTGCGATTTCTGTCAAAGCGTGTTCTGCCTCTGTTTTCCCCAAGAGGTTTGTAGTCTCCGCCCTTGCATTTAGATCTTCCATCTGTTTCCTTCTGTGTGTGGTGTTAGAGAGTATTCTGATTTCATTCTCTTTTTAATGTTCTAAGGAACCTCCACACTGTTCTCCACAGAGGCTGTACCAACTTACCTTCCCAACGACAGTGTAGGAGGGTTCCCTCTTCTCCACACCCTCTCCACCATGTACCGTTTGTAGACTTTCTGACAACGGCCATTCTGACCGGCGTGAGGCGATACCTCGTTGTAGTTTGACTGGCATTTCTCTAATATTGAGCCACGCTGACATCCTTTCACGTAGCCACGGCGTGAGGCAAACGTACCTCTTGCAATTGGCTGCTTGAACGTCTGCCCTCCTGGGAACCCTTTCTCCGTGACCTACGCCAGGACGTTGTTTGAGGGCAGCTGATTTTCCTGTACAGCCCTCAGGCCTTGTGAATAGTCAGCGCCCAGCAGCACAGGTTTTCAAGTTCTTGTTCTGGGAAAGAGCCACAGGGTGGCAGGATGCCTTCAAGCCCCACTCTTTTTGTTAAATTTCTCATTTAATTTTTATTTCATCGGCGTAGAGTTGATTTCCCATGTCGTGTCTGTTTTAGGTGTACAGGAACCTGACTCAGTTATCCATAGACGTGTGTGTGTTCCTTCTCGGGTTCTTTTCCCATGTAATTTCTTACAGTGTGCTCAGGAGAGTTCCCTGGGCTGGCCAGTGGGTCCCTTTCGCTTGTCTCTTTGATGTATTTCAGTGTGTGGTACGTGTTAACCCCAACCTCCTAATGTATCCCTCCCCTCAGTGTTCCCTTTTGGACATCATAAGTGTGTTTTCTAAGCCTGTGAGCCTGTTTCTGTTTTGTAAATGAGCCCACTCTGGACGCATTGCTAGATCCCAGCTATAAGTGATAGCTTCTGATATTTGTCTTTCTCTCTCTGACTTACCTCACTCAGTATGATAATCTCTCAGTCCATCCATGTTGCTGCAAGTGGTATGAGTTTGCTCTTTTTTTATGACTGACTCGTATTCCACTGTATACACGTACTGCGCATTCTTCACTTCTCTCTCATTAGACATTTCAGTTGATTCTATGTCTTGTAAATAGCACTGCCCTGAAAATGGGGGTGCACGTGTTGTTTCCAATTAGGATGTTCTCCAGATCTAAGCCCAGAAGTGGGATTGTCAGGTCATGTACAAACCCTATGTTTAGTTTTTTAAGGAAGCTCTGTACTGTTCTCCAGAGCAGCTTCAACCTGTTGCATCCCCACCAACAGTGTGAAGGACTCCCTTTTCCCCACACCCTCTCCAGCATTTATTCTCCGCAGATTGTGTTTGATGATAGCCATCCTGAGCGGTGTGAAATGGCACCTCGTTTTTCGTTGTGATTTGCCCTTCTTCAAGAATTAGTGATGTTGACCTACACGGAATCTAAAACTTGTCCTGATGAACTCAGTGACAAGAATAAGGACGCAGAGGCAGAGAGTGGACCGGAGAACTCGAGGTTTGGGAGGGGGCGGGGGGTGAAGGGGAAGCTGAGACGAAGCGAGAGAGTAGCACAGACATATATATACTACCAGCTGTAAAACAGATAGCCAGTGGGAAGTTGTTATATAACAAAGGGTGTTCAACTCGAGGATGGAAGATGCCTTAGAGGACTGGGAGGGGGAGGATGGGGGGGAGTCGAGGGAGGGAGGGAATACGGGGATATGTGTATAAAAACAGATGATTGAACTTGGTGTACCCCCCCCAAAAAAACAATAAATAAATTAAAAAAAAAGAGTTAGTGATGTTGAGTATCTTTCTGATCTTTGTCTTGTTTTGTTTACATAGTGTGAGTAAAACTTAGCTCCTGCAGTTGGCTTTGTGAAAGTCGGCCCTGCATTGAATTCTTTTCCGACGATTTACCCCAGGGCTTCCTTGGGGACAGGTGTCCTGTGCAGCCCCGCAGGCCTTGTGAGGTTTCAGTGCCACTGGGCGCCGGCTTGAAAGTTGTAGTTACAGGAAACGGCCACAAGGCGGCAGCATTGCTTCATGCGCCACTCTGGTTACTCGGGCAACTGGAGCCTGGGGCAAAGTCCTGTTCCTGGGCAGTCAATCAGAGTGGCATGCGCCCAAAGAAACACCCAAGACTCGTCTCATTCCTTCTTCCCCCTCACCCTCTACCACCCCCCTGTTCACTCCCTGATGAACCCCAGCTCCTGGAATACCACCCTTCTGAGGGTGCTGTCATCCGTAGTTGGGGCGACCCTTAGGAAGGAGGCTGGTGGCCCCCTGTGACCCAGCAATCCCACTCCTGGGCGTAGACGCTGAGAAAACAAAAATTTTAGCAGACACGTGCACCCTAGCGATCATGGCGGCACGCTGTACAAAAGCCAATACGTGGAAGCAACCGAAGTGTCGGAGGACAGAAGCAGGGATAAAGGAGATGGGGCCCAGAGACACGATGGAATATGACTCAGCCATAAAAAAGGATGGAATAATGCTAACCCTAACCCTAGGGTACATCTGCTAATTTCAACCTCCTGATTCATGCCTCTCTCCCACCGTTCCCCTTTGGTAGCCAGAAGCTGGCTTTCTAAGTCTGAGCCTTTCTTTTGTAAATTAGTTCATTTGCATCCATTGTTACACGCCAACTATAAGTGATACCATATGACATTTATCTTTCTCTGTCTGACCCACGTCGCTTAGTGTGATCGTATCCAGGTCCTTCCGAGTTGCTGCCAACGGCCTTGCTTCATTCATTTCAGAGCTGAGTGACGTTCCGTTGTACACACGGACCGCACCTTTGTTAGCCATTCAGCTTTCTGTGGACATTTTGGCTGCGTCCAGGTCTAGGCTTTTGTAAACACTGCTGCACTGAAAGCTGCCTACGAGTCTCTTGTCCATTTAGGGTTTTCCCCCGGACGTGCACCCAGGAGTGGAATTGCTGGATGTTTAGATGTTAAAAGAACCTCCGTACTGTTGTCCTCCAGAGTGGCCGGTAGCAATTTACATTCCCACTGCGGGAGTGTAGCAGCGTTCCCTCTTGTCCACACCTTCTCCAGCATTTCCGCTTTTCAGACTTTGTGATGATGGTCACTCTGACTGATGAGAGGTGATACCTCGTTGCAGTGTTGATTTACCGAGAACAACGTGGAGGTGCCATTAGAGGCAGATACAGGGCCACCATAGGATTCAGCCATCCCACTGCTCAGAGCGTATCCGGAGAAGACCGGAATGCAAAAAGACACGTGCACCAAAACGTGCACTTTGGCACCACTTACACTAGCCCGGACCAGGAAGCAACCAAAATGTCCAAGGACCCAGCAATGGATAAAGAAGTAGTAGTTCCATTACACAGTGGAATATTACTCAGACGTGAAAAAGAATGAAATAATGCCACTATAGCAACCTAGATTAACCTAGTTGTAATCCTACTAAGTGAAGTGAGTTAGAAAGAAAAAGACAACCATCACATGATATCACTTCTACATGGAAAATAAACATAAATACCAATGAACCAACTGACAAAAGAGAAACAGACTCACACAGTTAGAAAACGAACTTATGCTTAGCAAAGGGGACCGATACCGGGAAGGGATAAATTAGGCAGTTGGGATTAGCAACCAGATGCTATTACAAACAAAATACATAATCAACAAGGGCCTGGGTATACCAAGGGAGGTCACCTCAACACTCTGTCATCACCTCTATGGGAAAGAAAATCTGAAAGTTAATAGATATATGGATACATGTAAACGAAAAAGATTCTGTACCCTTACAACAGAGTCGGGCTTTGAAGAAATCCTGCCGCCTTGTGGCCCTTTCCCGCAACAGCAACTTTAAAGCTGCAGCTTATGGAGACAATATTCACAAGGAGTAAAGGATGTAAATCACAGCTGCGCTCCAACAATTCCCTGGGGTAAGTATTCTAAAAACAATTTTCACAAGGGCAGATCTTCATGAAGACCATATCAACAGGTAAATAAGACAACGTTTTAAAAAAAATAGCACGCCACACGCTGCTGAGTACGGCGAATTACTTGAGACGGGCCGCTCAACACTGCGAGGAGGGCTCACACCTGGCCACAGTCGGAAAGGCCGTGAATCAAAGGTCTGCAGACAGTAAAGCTACAGTGCTGGTGGAAAACAGGGGGCTCTCCTATGTTGCTGCTGGGATGGACACGGTAAGAGCCACGACCGAGAACAACGTGGAGGTGCCATTAGAGGTAGGTACAGAGCGACCGTAGGATTCAGCCATCCCACTGCTCAGAGCATATCCGGAGAAGACCAGAATTCAAAAAGACACATGCACCAAAACGTGCACTTTGGCACCACTTGCCATAGCCCAGACCGGGAAGCAACCAAAATGTCCAAGCAGCCAGGAATGCATACAGAGGTAGTAGTTCCATTACACAGTGCTATATTACTCAGGCGGGAAAAGGAAGGAAGCCGGCAATCCCACGACTGGGCATACACCCAAAGAACACCAGAATTCAAAAAGACACACGGCCTCCAATGTTCATCGCGGCACTATTTACAACAGCCAGGACATGGAAGCAACCTAAATGTCCAGCAACAGATGAATGGATAAAGAAGATGTGGTACACATATACAATGGAATCTTACTCAGCTATAAAAAGGGATGAGGTGGAGCTATATGTAATGAGGTGGATGGGCCTCGAGTCTGTCCTACAGCGTGAGGGAAGCCAGAAAGAGAAAAACAAATACTTTATGCTAACTCATATATACGGAATCTAAAAAACAAAACAAAACAAAAAACAAAAAAACCCAAAAAAAACGGTACTGATGAACCCAGTGACAGGACAAGAATAAGGATGCAGATGCAGAGAATGGACTGGAGGACACGGGGTTGGGGGGGCAGGAGGCGAAGAGGAAGCTGGCACGAAGTGAGAGAGTAGCATCTGCTCAAACAATCCTGCATAGCCACGTAAAGGTCACGGATCTCGGGGATTTGAAAGGGTGGAGCAGGACGCCCTAACACGGAGTCTGTCTCCGATGGCAGTCACTGTCACGGTAACGTCCGCTGCGTGCACTAGGCTTGGCTGCACTGAAGGAGGGCCCGCCTGCATCTGAGGACTATGGGCCCAGGCAGAGGGGAACGGGCCCTGCAGGACCAAAAGGGGTCTCATTTGCCAGTCCATCCTCCCCACTCCCTCAGCCCCACGACATTCCAGCCTTGGGACCCAAGCCTGCTCAGGGTCCGGGGATGTGACCCCGGCCCAGGTCACCGAGGCCTGAGGGGAAGAGTTTTGGCATTCCTTTTTTTTTTCTCTTTTCAATGTTAGTTGTTATTTTGTATCTTGTGATTTACAATGTTGCAGGTTTGTGCCTCTTGTTTTTCTTTCTGAGCTGTACAGCAACGTGATTGACGGATACAGAGACCTATATATGTTCTTTTTGGAGTTCTCGTCCCGTATGGGTTATTACGGAATGTTGAGTAGGGTTCCTTGTGCTATACCCTGGGCCCTCAGTGATTACTCTGTAAACAGTGGTGCGTATATACTAATCTCGACACGCTCACTTCCCCCTGCCCACCGCCGTTCCCTTTCGCTCACCATAAGATTCTTTCCTAAGTCTGCGAGGCTGTTTGTTTTGTAAAGAAGCTCATTTGCGTCCATTCTTAGGGTCCACCTGTACTTGATATCACGAGGTTTGTCCTTCGCTGTCTCATGTCCCTCAGTACGATCACCTCCACCTCCTTGCCCGTGGCTGCAAGTGGCATGATTTCATCCTTTTTCAGTGGCTGGCTCATATGCCATCGTGTCTTTGGACCGCATCTTCCTTCTCCCTGCTTCTGTCCTCATACACGTAGGTTGCTTCCACGTCGTGCCTATTGCACACACTGCTGTCACGGTCACTGGGGGATTCGTGTCTTTGAGAATTTTGGTTTTCTTGGGATCTACGCTCAGGAGTGGGATTGCTGGGTCCCATGGGACGTCTATGTTTAGTCTCTTAAGGAACCTCCATACTGTTCTCCATAGTGGATGCACCGACTCCCACTCCCACCCACAGGGCAGGAGGGCTCCCTCTTTTCCACACCCTCTCCCTCACTGACTGCTGTAGATTTTCTGATGATGGCCACCCTGACCTGTGAGAGGCGATACCGCATGGCAATTCTGAGGTGCGTTTCTCTCACCCCTAGTGATGCCGAGCATCTTTTCATGGGCCCGAGGGCCATCTATGTGTCTTCTGTGGAGAGGTGTCCACTTAGATCTTTTACACATTTTCTGGTGGGTTGACCGTTCTTTTGATGTTGAGCCGCAGGAGTGGTTTGTACGTTTTGGAGGTTAATTCCTCACGGGTACCTTCGTTTGCAGATATTGGTTCCCATTCTAAGGGTGGTCTTCTTGTTTTGTTTATGGTTTCCTTTGCTGTGCCGACGCTTTTAAGTTGAGTTAGGTCCCATTTGTTTCTTTTGGTGTTCATCATTCTGAGAGGTGGGGCAACAAAGAACCTGCTGCGATTTCTGTCAAAGCGTGTTCTGCCTCTGTTTTCCCCAAGAGGTTTGTAGTCTCCGCCCTTGCATTTAGATCTTCCATCTGTTTCCTTCTGTGTGTGGTGTTAGAGAGTATTCTGATTTCATTCTCTTTTTAATGTTCTAAGGAACCTCCACACTGTTCTCCACAGAGGCTGTACCAACTTACCTTCCCAACGACAGTGTAGGAGGGTTCCCTCTTCTCCACACCCTCTCCACCATGTACCGTTTGTAGACTTTCTGACAACGGCCATTCTGACCGGCGTGAGGCGATACCTCGTTGTAGTTTGACTGGCATTTCTCTAATATTGAGCCACGCTGACATCCTTTCACGTAGCCACGGCGTGAGGCAAACGTACCTCTTGCAATTGGCTGCTTGAACGTCTGCCCTCCTGGGAACCCTTTCTCCGTGACCTACGCCAGGACGTTGTTTGAGGGCAGCTGATTTTCCTGTACAGCCCTCAGGCCTTGTGAATAGTCAGCGCCCAGCAGCACAGGTTTTCAAGTTCTTGTTCTGGGAAAGAGCCACAGGGTGGCAGGATGCCTTCAAGCCCCACTCTTTTTGTTAAATTTCTCATTTAATTTTTATTTCATCGGCGTAGAGTTGATTTCCCATGTCGTGTCTGTTTTAGGTGTACAGGAACCTGACTCAGTTATCCATAGACGTGTGTGTGTTCCTTCTCGGGTTCTTTTCCCATGTAATTTCTTACAGTGTGCTCAGGAGAGTTCCCTGGGCTGGCCAGTGGGTCCCTTTCGCTTGTCTCTTTGATGTATTTCAGTGTGTGGTACGTGTTAACCCCAACCTCCTAATGTATCCCTCCCCTCAGTGTTCCCTTTTGGACATCATAAGTGTGTTTTCTAAGCCTGTGAGCCTGTTTCTGTTTTGTAAATGAGCCCACTCTGGACGCATTGCTAGATCCCAGCTATAAGTGATAGCTTCTGATATTTGTCTTTCTCTCTCTGACTTACCTCACTCAGTATGATAATCTCTCAGTCCATCCATGTTGCTGCAAGTGGTATGAGTTTGCTCTTTTTTTATGACTGACTCGTATTCCACTGTATACACGTACTGCGCATTCTTCACTTCTCTCTCATTAGACATTTCAGTTGATTCTATGTCTTGTAAATAGCACTGCCCTGAAAATGGGGGTGCACGTGTTGTTTCCAATTAGGATGTTCTCCAGATCTAAGCCCAGAAGTGGGATTGTCAGGTCATGTACAAACCCTATGTTTAGTTTTTTAAGGAAGCTCTGTACTGTTCTCTAGAGCAGCTTCAACCTGTTGCATCCCCACCAACAGTGTGAAGGACTCCCTTTTCCCCACACCCTCTCCAGCATTTATTCTCCGCAGATTGTGTTTGATGATAGCCATCCTGAGCGGTGTGAAATGGCACCTCGTTTTTCGTTGTGATTTGCCCTTCTTCAAGAATTAGTGATGTTGACCTACACGGAATCTAAAACTTGTCCTGATGAACTCAGTGACAAGAATAAGGACGCAGAGGCAGAGAGTGGACCGGAGAACTCGAGGTTTGGGAGGGGGCGGGGGGTGAAGGGGAAGCTGAGACGAAGCGAGAGAGTAGCACAGACATATATATACTACCAGCTGTAAAACAGATAGCCAGTGGGAAGTTGTTATATAACAAAGGGTGTTCAACTCGAGGATGGAAGATGCCTTAGAGGACTGGGAGGGGGAGGATGGGGGGGAGTCGAGGGAGGGAGGGAATACGGGGATATGTGTATAAAAACAGATGATTGAACTTGGTGTACCCCCCCCAAAAAAACAATAAATAAATTAAAAAAAAAGAGTTAGTGATGTTGAGTATCTTTCTGATCTTTGTCTTGTTTTGTTTACATAGTGTGAGTAAAACTTAGCTCCTGCAGTTGGCTTTGTGAAAGTCGGCCCTGCATTGAATTCTTTTCCGACGATTTACCCCAGGGCTTCCTTGGGGACAGGTGTCCTGTGCAGCCCCGCAGGCCTTGTGAGGTTTCAGTGCCACTGGGCGCCGGCTTGAAAGTTGTAGTTACAGGAAACGGCCACAAGGCGGCAGCATTGCTTCATGCGCCACTCTGGTTACTCGGGCAACTGGAGCCTGGGGCAAAGTCCTGTTCCTGGGCAGTCAATCAGAGTGGCATGCGCCCAAAGAAACACCCAAGACTCGTCTCATTCCTTCTTCCCCCTCACCCTCTACCACCCCCCTGTTCACTCCCTGATGAACCCCAGCTCCTGGAATACCACCCTTCTGAGGGTGCTGTCATCCGTAGTTGGGGCGACCCTTAGGAAGGAGGCTGGTGGCCCCCTGTGACCCAGCAATCCCACTCCTGGGCGTAGACGCTGAGAAAACAAAAATTTTAGCAGACACGTGCACCCTAGCGATCATGGCGGCACGCTGTACAAAAGCCAATACGTGGAAGCAACCGAAGTGTCGGAGGACAGAAGCAGGGATAAAGGAGATGGGGCCCAGAGACACGATGGAATATGACTCAGCCATAAAAAAGGATGGAATAATGCTAACCCTAACCCTAGGGTACATCTGCTAATTTCAACCTCCTGATTCATGCCTCTCTCCCACCGTTCCCCTTTGGTAGCCAGAAGCTGGCTTTCTAAGTCTGAGCCTTTCTTTTGTAAATTAGTTCATTTGCATCCATTGTTACACGCCAACTATAAGTGATACCATATGACATTTATCTTTCTCTGTCTGACCCACGTCGCTTAGTGTGATCGTATCCAGGTCCTTCCGAGTTGCTGCCAACGGCCTTGCTTCATTCATTTCAGAGCTGAGTGACGTTCCGTTGTACACACGGACCGCACCTTTGTTAGCCATTCAGCTTTCTGTGGACATTTTGGCTGCGTCCAGGTCTAGGCTTTTGTAAACACTGCTGCACTGAAAGCTGCCTACGAGTCTCTTGTCCATTTAGGGTTTTCCCCCGGACGTGCACCCAGGAGTGGAATTGCTGGATGTTTAGATGTTAAAAGAACCTCCGTACTGTTGTCCTCCAGAGTGGCCGGTAGCAATTTACATTCCCACTGCGGGAGTGTAGCAGCGTTCCCTCTTGTCCACACCTTCTCCAGCATTTCCGCTTTTCAGACTTTGTGATGATGGTCACTCTGACTGATGAGAGGTGATACCTCGTTGCAGTGTTGATTTACCGAGAACAACGTGGAGGTGCCATTAGAGGCAGATACAGGGCCACCATAGGATTCAGCCATCCCACTGCTCAGAGCGTATCCGGAGAAGACCGGAATGCAAAAAGACACGTGCACCAAAACGTGCACTTTGGCACCACTTACACTAGCCCGGACCAGGAAGCAACCAAAATGTCCAAGGACCCAGCAATGGATAAAGAAGTAGTAGTTCCATTACACAGTGGAATATTACTCAGACGTGAAAAAGAATGAAATAATGCCACTATAGCAACCTAGATTAACCTAGTTGTAATCCTACTAAGTGAAGTGAGTTAGAAAGAAAAAGACAACCATCACATGATATCACTTCTACATGGAAAATAAACATAAATACCAATGAACCAACTGACAAAAGAGAAACAGACTCACACAGTTAGAAAACGAACTTATGCTTAGCAAAGGGGACCGATACCGGGAAGGGATAAATTAGGCAGTTGGGATTAGCAACCAGATGCTATTACAAACAAAATACATAATCAACAAGGGCCTGGGTATACCAAGGGAGGTCACCTCAACACTCTGTCATCACCTCTATGGGAAAGAAAATCTGAAAGTTAATAGATATATGGATACATGTAAACGAAAAAGATTCTGTACCCTTACAACAGAGTCGGGCTTTGAAGAAATCCTGCCGCCTTGTGGCCCTTTCCCGCAACAGCAACTTTAAAGCTGCAGCTTATGGAGACAATATTCACAAGGAGTAAAGGATGTAAATCACAGCTGCGCTCCAACAATTCCCTGGGGTAAGTATTCTAAAAACAATTTTCACAAGGGCAGATCTTCATGAAGACCATATCAACAGGTAAATAAGACAACGTTTTAAAAAAAATAGCATGCCACACGCTGCTGAGTACGGCGAATTACTTGAGACGGGCCGCTCAACACTGCGAGGAGGGCTCACACCTGGCCACAGTCGGAAAGGCCGTGAATCAAAGGTCTGCAGACAGTAAAGCTACAGTGCTGGTGGAAAACAGGGGGCTCTCCTATGTTGCTGCTGGGATGGACACGGTAAGAGCCACGACCGAGAACAACGTGGAGGTGCCATTAGAGGTAGGTACAGAGCGACCGTAGGATTCAGCCATCCCACTGCTCAGAGCATATCCGGAGAAGACCAGAATTCAAAAAGACACATGCACCAAAACGTGCACTTTGGCACCACTTGCCATAGCCCAGACTGGGAAGCAACCAAAATGTCCAAGCAGCCAGGAATGCATACAGAGGTAGTAGTTCCATTACACAGTGCTATATTACTCAGGCGGGAAAAGGAAGGAACCCGGCAATCCCACGACTGGGCATACACCCAAAGAACACCAGAATTCAAAAAGACACACGGCCTCCAATGTTCATCGCGGCACTATTTACAACAGCCAGGACATGGAAGCAACCTAAATGTCCAGCAACAGATGAATGGATAAAGAAGATGTGGTACACATATACAATGGAATCTTACTCAGCTATAAAAAGGGATGAGGTGGAGCTATATGTAATGAGGTGGATGGGCCTCGAGTCTGTCCTACAGCGTGAGGGAAGCCAGAAAGAGAAAAACAAATACTTTATGCTAACTCATATATACGGAATCTAAAAAACAAAACAAAACAAAAAACAAAAAAACCCAAAAAAAACGGTACTGATGAACCCAGTGACAGGACAAGAATAAGGATGCAGATGCAGAGAATGGACTGGAGGACACGGGGTTGGGGGGGCAGGAGGCGAAGAGGAAGCTGGCACGAAGTGAGAGAGTAGCATCTGCTCAAACAATCCTGCATAGCCACGTAAAGGTCACGGATCTCGGGGATTTGAAAGGGTGGAGCAGGACGCCCTAACACGGAGTCTGTCTCCGATGGCAGTCACTGTCACGGTAACGTCCGCTGCGTGCACTAGGCTTGGCTGCACTGAAGGAGGGCCCGCCTGCATCTGAGGACTATGGGCCCAGGCAGAGGGGAACGGGCCCTGCAGAACCAAAAGGGGTCTCATTTGCCAGTCCATCCTCCCCACTCCCTCAGCCCCACGACAGTCCAGCCTTGGGACCCAAGCCTGCTCAGGGTCCGGGGATGTGACCCCGGCCCAGGTCACCGAGGCCTGAGGGGAAGAGTTTTGGCATTCCTTTTTTTTTTTTCTCTTTTCAATGTTAGTTGTTATTTTGTATCTTGTGATTTACAGTGTTGCAGGTTTGTGCCTCTTGTTTTTCTTTCTGAGCTGTACAGCAACGTGATTGACGGATACAGAGACCTATATATGTTCTTTTTGGAGTTCTCGTCCCGTATGGGTTATTACGGAATGTTGAGTAGGGTTCCTTGTGCTATACCCTGGGCCCTCAGTGATTACTCTGTAAACAGTGGTGCGTATATACTAATCTCGACACGCTCACTTCCCCCTGCCCACCGCCGTTCCCTTTCGCTCACCATAAGATTCTTTCCTAAGTCTGCGAGGCTGTTTGTTTTGTAAAGAAGCTCATTTGCGTCCATTCTTAGGGTCCACCTGTACTTGATATCACGAGAGGTTTGTCCTTCGCTGTCTCATGTCCCTCAGTACGATCACCTCCACCTCCTTGCCCGTGGCTGCAAGTGGCATGATTTCATCCTTTTTCAGTGGCTGGCTCATATGCCATCGTGTCTTTGGACCGCATCTTCCTTCTCCCTGCTTCTGTCCTCATACACGTAGGTTGCTTCCACGTCGTGCCTATTGCACACACTGCTGTCACGGTCACTGGGGGGTTCGTGTCTTTGAGAATTTTGGTTTTCTTGGGATCTACGCTCAGGAGTGGGATTGCTGGGTCCCATGGGACGTCTATGTTTAGTCTCTTAAGGAACCTCCATACTGTTCTCCATAGTGGATGCACCGACTCCCACTCCCACCCACAGGGCAGGAGGGCTCCCTCTTTTCCACACCCTCTCCCTCACTGACTGCTGTAGATTTTCTGATGATGGCCACCCTGACCTGTGAGAGGCGATACCGCATGGCAATTCTGAGGTGCGTTTCTCTCACCCCTAGTGATGCCGAGCATCTTTTCATGGGCCCGAGGGCCATCTATGTGTCTTCTGTGGAGAGGTGTCCACTTAGATCTTTTACGCATTTTCTGGTGGGTTGACCGTTCTTTTGATGTTGAGCCGCAGGAGTGGTTTGTACGTTTTGGAGGTTAATTCCTCACGGGTACCTTCGTTTGCAGATATTGGTTCCCATTCTAAGGGTGGTCTTCTTGTTTTGTTTATGGTTTCCTTTGCTGTGCCGACGCTTTTAAGTTGAGTTAGGTCCCATTTGTTTCTTTTGGTGTTCATCATTCTGAGAGGTGGGGCAACAAAGAACCTGCTGCGATTTCTGTCAAAGCGTGTTCTGCCTCTGTTTTCCCCAAGAGGTTTGTAGTCTCCGCCCTTGCATTTAGATCTTCCATCTGTTTCCTTCTGTGTGTGGTGTTAGAGAGTATTCTGATTTCATTCTCTTTTTAATGTTCTAAGGAACCTCCACACTGTTCTCCACAGAGGCTGTACCAACTTACCTTCCCAACGACAGTGTAGGAGGGTTCCCTCTTCTCCACACCCTCTCCACCATGTACCGTTTGTAGACTTTCTGACAACGGCCATTCTGACCGGCGTGAGGCGATACCTCGTTGTAGTTTGACTGGCATTTCTCTAATATTGAGCCACGCTGACATCCTTTCACGTAGCCACGGCGTGAGGCAAACGTACCTCTTGCAATTGGCTGCTTGAACGTCTGCCCTCCTGGGAACCCTTTCTCCGTGACCTACGCCAGGACGTTGTTTGAGGGCAGCTGATTTTCCTGTACAGCCCTCAGGCCTTGTGAATAGTCAGCGCCCAGCAGCACAGGTTTTCAAGTTCTTGTTCTGGGAAAGAGCCACAGGGTGGCAGGATGCCTTCAAGCCCCACTCTTTTTGTTAAATTTCTCATTTAATTTTTATTTCATCGGCGTAGAGTTGATTTCCCATGTCGTGTCTGTTTTAGGTGTACAGGAACCTGACTCAGTTATCCATAGACGTGTGTGTGTTCCTTCTCGGGTTCTTTTCCCATGTAATTTCTTACAGTGTGCTCAGGAGAGTTCCCTGGGCTGGCCAGTGGGTCCCTTTCGCTTGTCTCTTTGATGTATTTCAGTGTGTGGTACGTGTTAACCCCAACCTCCTAATGTATCCCTCCCCTCAGTGTTCCCTTTTGGACATCATAAGTGTGTTTTCTAAGCCTGTGAGCCTGTTTCTGTTTTGTAAATGAGCCCACTCTGGACGCATTGCTAGATCCCAGCTATAAGTGATAGCTTCTGATATTTGTCTTTCTCTCTCTGACTTACCTCACTCAGTATGATAATCTCTCAGTCCATCCATGTTGCTGCAAGTGGTATGAGTTTGCTCTTTTTTTATGACTGACTCGTATTCCACTGTATACACGTACTGCGCATTCTTCACTTCTCTCTCATTAGACATTTCAGTTGATTCTATGTCTTGTAAATAGCACTGCCCTGAAAATGGGGGTGCACGTGTTGTTTCCAATTAGGATGTTCTCCAGATCTAAGCCCAGAAGTGGGATTGTCAGGTCATGTACAAACCCTATGTTTAGTTTTTTAAGGAAGCTCTGTACTGTTCTCTAGAGCAGCTTCAACCTGTTGCATCCCCACCAACAGTGTGAAGGACTCCCTTTTCCCCACACCCTCTCCAGCATTTATTCTCCGCAGATTGTGTTTGATGATAGCCATCCTGAGCGGTGTGAAATGGCACCTCGTTTTTCGTTGTGATTTGCCCTTCTTCAAGAATTAGTGATGTTGACCTACACGGAATCTAAAACTTGTCCTGATGAACTCAGTGACAAGAATAAGGACGCAGAGGCAGAGAGTGGACCGGAGAACTTGAGGTTTGGGAGGGGGCGGGGGGTGAAGGGGAAGCTGAGACGAAGCGAGAGAGTAGCACAGACATATATATACTACCAGCTGTAAAACAGATAGCCAGTGGGAAGTTGTTATATAACAAAGGGTGTTCAACTCGAGGATGGAAGATGCCTTAGAGGACTGGGAGGGGGAGGATGGGGGGGAGTCGAGGGAGGGAGGGAATACGGGGATATGTGTATAAAAACAGATGATTGAACTTGGTGTACCCCCCCCAAAAAAACAATAAATAAATTAAAAAAAAAGAGTTAGTGATGTTGAGTATCTTTCTGATCTTTGTCTTGTTTTGTTTACATAGTGTGAGTAAAACTTAGCTCCTGCAGTTGGCTTTGTGAAAGTCGGCCCTGCATTGAATTCTTTTCCGACGATTTACCCCAGGGCTTCCTTGGGGACAGGTGTCCTGTGCAGCCCCGCAGGCCTTGTGAGGTTTCAGTGCCACTGGGCGCCGGCTTGAAAGTTGTAGTTACAGGAAACGGCCACAAGGCGGCAGCATTGCTTCATGCGCCACTCTGGTTACTCGGGCAACTGGAGCCTGGGGCAAAGTCCTGTTCCTGGGCAGTCAATCAGAGTGGCATGCGCCCAAAGAAACACCCAAGACTCGTCTCATTCCTTCTTCCCCCTCACCCTCTACCACCCCCCTGTTCACTCCCTGATGAACCCCAGCTCCTGGAATACCACCCTTCTGAGGGTGCTGTCATCCGTAGTTGGGGCGACCCTTAGGAAGGAGGCTGGTGGCCCCCTGTGACCCAGCAATCCCACTCCTGGGCGTAGACGCTGAGAAAACAAAAATTTTAGCAGACACGTGCACCCTAGCGATCATGGCGGCACGCTGTACAAAAGCCAATACGTGGAAGCAACCGAAGTGTCGGAGGACAGAAGCAGGGATAAAGGAGATGGGGCCCAGAGACACGATGGAATATGACTCAGCCATAAAAAAGGATGGAATAATGCTAACCCTAACCCTAGGGTACATCTGCTAATTTCAACCTCCTGATTCATGCCTCTCTCCCACCGTTCCCCTTTGGTAGCCAGAAGCTGGCTTTCTAAGTCTGAGCCTTTCTTTTGTAAATTAGTTCATTTGCATCCATTGTTACACGCCAACTATAAGTGATACCATATGACATTTATCTTTCTCTGTCTGACCCACGTCGCTTAGTGTGATCGTATCCAGGTCCTTCCGAGTTGCTGCCAACGGCCTTGCTTCATTCATTTCAGAGCTGAGTGACGTTCCGTTGTACACACGGACCGCACCTTTGTTAGCCATTCAGCTTTCTGTGGACATTTTGGCTGCGTCCAGGTCTAGGCTTTTGTAAACACTGCTGCACTGAAAGCTGCCTACGAGTCTCTTGTCCATTTAGGGTTTTCCCCCGGACGTGCACCCAGGAGTGGAATTGCTGGATGTTTAGATGTTAAAAGAACCTCCGTACTGTTGTCCTCCAGAGTGGCCGGTAGCAATTTACATTCCCACTGCGGGAGTGTAGCAGCGTTCCCTCTTGTCCACACCTTCTCCAGCATTTCCGCTTTTCAGACTTTGTGATGATGGTCACTCTGACTGATGAGAGGTGATACCTCGTTGCAGTGTTGATTTACCGAGAACAACGTGGAGGTGCCATTAGAGGCAGATACAGGGCCACCATAGGATTCAGCCATCCCACTGCTCAGAGCGTATCCGGAGAAGACCGGAATGCAAAAAGACACGTGCACCAAAACGTGCACTTTGGCACCACTTACACTAGCCCGGACCAGGAAGCAACCAAAATGTCCAAGGACCCAGCAATGGATAAAGAAGTAGTAGTTCCATTACACAGTGGAATATTACTCAGACGTGAAAAAGAATGAAATAATGCCACTATAGCAACCTAGATTAACCTAGTTGTAATCCTACTAAGTGAAGTGAGTTAGAAAGAAAAAGACAACCATCACATGATATCACTTCTACATGGAAAATAAACATAAATACCAATGAACCAACTGACAAAAGAGAAACAGACTCACACAGTTAGAAAACGAACTTATGCTTAGCAAAGGGGACCGATACCGGGAAGGGATAAATTAGGCAGTTGGGATTAGCAACCAGATGCTATTACAAACAAAATACATAATCAACAAGGGCCTGGGTATACCAAGGGAGGTCACCTCAACACTCTGTCATCACCTCTATGGGAAAGAAAATCTGAAAGTTAATAGATATATGGATACATGTAAACGAAAAAGATTCTGTACCCTTACAACAGAGTCGGGCTTTGAAGAAATCCTGCCGCCTTGTGGCCCTTTCCCGCAACAGCAACTTTAAAGCTGCAGCTTATGGAGACAATATTCACAAGGAGTAAAGGATGTAAATCACAGCTGCGCTCCAACAATTCCCTGGGGTAAGTATTCTAAAAACAATTTTCACAAGGGCAGATCTTCATGAAGACCATATCAACAGGTAAATAAGACAACGTTTTAAAAAAAATAGCACGCCACACGCTGCTGAGTACGGCGAATTACTTGAGACGGGCCGCTCAACACTGCGAGGAGGGCTCACACCTGGCCACAGTCGGAAAGGCCGTGAATCAAAGGTCTGCAGACAGTAAAGCTACAGTGCTGGTGGAAAACAGGGGGCCCTCCTATGTTGCTGCTGGCATGGACACGGTAAGAGCCACGACCGAGAACAACGTGGAGGTGCCATTAGAGGTAGGTACAGAGCGACCGTAGGATTCAGCCATCCCACTGCTCAGAGCATATCCGGAGAAGACCAGAATTCAAAAAGACACATGCACCAAAACGTGCACTTTGGCACCACTTGCCATAGCCCAGACCGGGAAGCAACCAAAATGTCCAAGCAGCCAGGAATGCATACAGAGGTAGTAGTTCCATTACACAGTGCTATATTACTCAGGCGGGAAAAGGAAGGAAGCCGGCAATCCCACGACTGGGCATACACCCAAAGAACACCAGAATTCAAAAAGACACACGGCCTCCAATGTTCATCGCGGCACTATTTACAACAGCCAGGACATGGAAGCAACCTAAATGTCCAGCAACAGATGAATGGATAAAGAAGATGTGGTACACATATACAATGGAATCTTACTCAGCTATAAAAAGGGATGAGGTGGAGCTATATGTAATGAGGTGGATGGGCCTCGAGTCTGTCCTACAGCGTGAGGGAAGCCAGAAAGAGAAAAACAAATACTTTATGCTAACTCATATATACGGAATCTAAAAAACAAAACAAAACAATAAACAAAAAACCCCAAAAAAAACAGTACTGATGAACCCAGTGACAGGACAAGAATAAGGATGCAGATGCAGAGAATGGACTGGAGGACACGGGGTTGGGGGGGCAGGGGGCGAAGAGGAAGCTGGCACGAAGTGAGAGAGTAGCATCTGCTCAAACAATCCTGCATAGCCACGTAAAGGTCACGGATCTCGGGGATTTGAAAGGGTGGAGCAGGACGCCCTAACACGGAGTCTGTCTCCGATGGCAGTCACTGTCACGGTAACGTCCGCTGCGTGCACGAGGCTTGGCTGCACTGAAGGAGGGCCCGCCTGCATCTGAGGACTATGGGCCCAGGCAGAGGGGAACGGGCCCTGCAGGACCAAAAGGGGTCTCATTTGCCAGTCCATCCTCCCCACTCCCTCAGCCCCACGACAGTCCAGCCTTGGGACCCAAGCCTGCTCAGGGTCCGGGGATGTGACCCCGGCCCAGGTCACCGAGGCCTGAGGGGAAGAGTTTTGGCATTCCTTTTTTTTTTTTCTCTTTTCAATGTTAGTTGTTATTTTGTACCTTGTGATTTACAGTGTTGCAGGTTTGTGCCTCTTGTTTTTCTTTCTGAGCTGTACAGCAACGTGATTGACGGATACAGAGACCTATATATGTTCTTTTTGGAGTTCTCGTCCCGTATGGGTTATTACGGAATGTTGAGTAGGGTTCCTTGTGCTATACCCTGGGCCCTCAGTGATTACTCTGTAAACAGTGGTGCGTATATACTAATCTCGACACGCTCACTTCCCCCTGCCCACCGCCGTTCCCTTTCGCTCACCATAAGATTCTTTCCTAAGTCTGCGAGGCTGTTTGTTTTGTAAAGAAGCTCATTTGCGTCCATTCTTAGGGTCCACCTGTACTTGATATCACGAGAGGTTTGTCCTTCGCTGTCTCATGTCCCTTAGTACGATCACCTCCACCTCCTTGCCCGTGGCTGCAAGTGGCATGATTTCATCCTTTTTCAGTGGCTGGCTCATATGCCATCGTGTCTTTGGACCGCATCTTCCTTCTCCCTGCTTCTGTCCTCATACACGTAGGTTGCTTCCACGTCGTGCCTATTGCACACACTGCTGTCACGGTCACTGGGGGGTTCGTGTCTTTGAGAATTTTGGTTTTCTTGGGATCTACGCTCAGGAGTGGGATTGCTGGGTCCCATGGGACGTCTATGTTTAGTCTCTTAAGGAACCTCCATACTGTTCTCCATAGTGGATGCACCGACTCCCACTCCCACCCACAGGGCAGGAGGGCTCCCTC
The DNA here is from genome assembly GCF_030028045.1 of Hippopotamus amphibius kiboko. Lineage (NCBI taxonomy): Eukaryota > Metazoa > Chordata > Mammalia > Artiodactyla > Hippopotamidae > Hippopotamus > Hippopotamus amphibius. The sequence goes on from NC_080203.1 coordinate 386,471, forward strand.
TTCTCCACACCCTCTCCCTCACTTACTGCTATAGATTTTCTGATGATGGCCACCCTGACCTGTGAGAGGCGATACCGCATGGCAATTCTGAGGTGCGTTTCTCTCACCCCTAGTGATGCCGAGCATCTTTTCATGGGCCCGAGGGCCATCTATGTGTCTTCTGTGGAGAGGTGTCCACTTAGATCTTTTACGCATTTTCTGGTGGGTTGACCATTCTTTTGATGTTGAGCCGCAGGAGTGGTTTGTACGTTTTGGAGGTTAATTCCTCACGGGTACCTTCGTTTGCAGATATTGGTTCCCATTCTAAGGGTGGTCTTCTTGTTTTGTTTATGGTTTCCTTTGCTGTGCCGACACTTTTAAGTTGAGTTAGGTCCCATTTGTTTCTTTTGGTGTTCATCATTCCGAGAGGTGGGGCAACAAAGAACCTGCTGCGATTTCTGTCAAAGCGTGTTCTGCCTCTGTTTTCCCCAAGAGGTTTGTAGTCTCCGCCCTTGCATTTAGATCTTCCATCTGTTTCCTTCTGTGTGTGGTGTTAGAGAGTATTCTGATTTCATTCTCTTTTTAATGTTCTAAGGAACCTCCACACTGTTCTCCACAGAGGCTGTACCAACTTACCTTCCCAACGACAGTGTAGGAGGGTTCCCTCTTCTCCACACCCTCTCCACCATGTACCGTTTGTAGACTTTCTGACAACGGCCATTCTGACCGGCGTGAGGCGATACCTCGTTGTAGTTTGACTGGCATTTCTCTAATATTGAGCCACGCTGACATCCTTTCACGTAGCCACGGCGTGAGGCAAACGTACCTCTTGCAATTGGCTGCTTGAACGTCTGCCCTCCTGGGAACCCTTTCTCCGTGACCTACGCCAGGACGTTGTTTGAGGGCAGCTGATTTTCCTGTACAGCCCTCAGGCCTTGTGAATAGTCAGCGCCCAGCAGCACAGGTTTTCAAGTTCTTCTTCTGGGAAAGAGCCACAGGGTGGCAGGATGCCTTCAAGCCCCACTCTTTTTGTTAAATTTCTCATTTAATTTTTATTTCATCGGCGTAGAGTTGATTTCCCATGTCGTGTCTGTTTTAGGTGTACAGGAACCTGACTCAGTTATCCATAGACGTGTGTGTGTTCCTTCTCGGGTTCTTTTCCCATGTAATTTCTTACAGTGTGCTCAGGAGAGTTCCCTGGGCTGGCCAGTGGGTCCCTTTCGCTTGTCTCTTTGATGTATTTCAGTGTGTGGTACGTGTTAACCCCAACCTCCTAATGTATCCCTCCCCTCAGTGTTCCCTTTTGGACATCATAAGTGTGTTTTCTAAGCCTGTGAGCCTGTTTCTGTTTTGTAAATGAGCCCACTCTGGACGCATTGCTAGATCCCAGCTATAAGTGATAGCTTCTGATATTTGTCTTTCTCTCTCTGACTTACCTCACTCAGTATGATAATCTCTCAGTCCATCCATGTTGCTGCAAGTGGTATGAGTTTGCTCTTTTTTTATGACTGACTCGTATTCCACTGTATACACGTACCACGCATTCTTCACTTCTCTCTCATTAGACATTTCAGTTGATTCTATGTCTTGTAAATAGCACTGCCCTGAAAATGGGGGTGCACGTGTTGTTTCCAATTAGGATGTTCTCCAGATCTAAGCCCAGAAGTGGGATTGTCAGGTCATGTACAAACCCTATGTTTAGTTTTTTAAGGAAGCTCTGTACTGTTCTCCAGAGCAGCTTCAACCCGTTGCATCCCCACCAACAGTGTGAAGGACTCCCTTTTCCCCACACCCTCTCCAGCATTTATTCTCCGCAGATTGTGTTTGATGATAGCCATCCTGAGCGGTGTGAAATGGCACCTCGTTTTTCGTTGTGATTTGCCCTTCTTCAAGAATTAGTGATGTTGACCTACACGGAATCTAAAACTTGTCCTGATGAACTCAGTGACAAGAATAAGGACGCAGAGGCAGAGAGTGGACCGGAGAACTCGAGGTTTGGGAGGGGGCGGGGGGTGAAGGGGAAGCTGAGACGAAGCGAGAGAGTAGCACAGACATATATATACTACCAGCTGTAAAACAGATAGCCAGTGGGAAGTTGTTATATAACAAAGGGTGTTCAACTCGAGGATGGAAGATGCCTTAGAGGACTGGGAGGGGGAGGATGGGGGGGAGTCGAGGGAGGGAGGGAATACGGGGATATGTGTATAAAAACAGATGATTGAACTTGGTGTACCCCCCCCAAAAAAACAATAAATAAATTAAAAAAAAAGAGTTAGTGATGTTGAGTATCTTTCTGATCTTTGTCTTGTTTTGTTTACATAGTGTGAGTAAAACTTAGCTCCTGCAGTTGGCTTTGTGAAAGTCGGCCCTGCATTGAATTCTTTTCCGACGATTTACCCCAGGGCTTCCTTGGGGACAGGTGTCCTGTGCAGCCCCGCAGGCCTTGTGAGGTTTCAGAGCCACTGGGCGCCGGCTTGAAAGTTGTAGTTACAGGAAACGGCCACAAGGCGGCAGCATTGCTTCATGCGCCACTCTGGTTACTCGGGCAACTGGAGCCTGGGGCAAAGTCCTGTTCCTGGGCAGTCAATCAGAGTGGCATGCGCCCAAAGAAACACCCAAGACTCGTCTCATTCCTTCTTCCCCCTCACCCTCTACCACCCCCCTGTTCACTCCCTGATGAACCCCAGCTCCTGGAATACCACCCTTCTGAGGGTGCTGTCATCCGTAGTTGGGGCGACCCTTAGGAAGGAGGCTGGTGGCCCCCTGTGACCCAGCAATCCCACTCCTGGGCGTAGACGCTGAGAAAACAAAAATTTTAGCAGACACGTGCACCCTAGCGATCATGGCGGCACGCTGTACAAAAGCCAATACGTGGAAGCAACCGAAGTGTCGGAGGACAGAAGCAGGGATAAAGGAGATGGGGCCCAGAGACACGATGGAATATGACTCAGCCATAAAAAAGGATGGAATAATGCTAACCCTAACCCTAGGGTACATCTGCTAATTTCAACCTCCTGATTCATGCCTCTCTCCCACCGTTCCCCTTTGGTAGCCAGAAGCTGGCTTTCTAAGTCTGAGCCTTTCTTTTGTAAATTAGTTCATTTGCATCCATTGTTACACGCCAACTATAAGTGATACCATATGACATTTATCTTTCTCTGTCTGACCCACGTCGCTTAGTGTGATCGTATCCAGGTCCTTCCGAGTTGCTGCCAACGGCCTTGCTTCATTCATTTCAGAGCTGAGTGACGTTCCGTTGTACACACGGACCGCACCTTTGTTAGCCATTCAGCTTTCTGTGGACATTTTGGCTGCGTCCAGGTCTAGGCTTTTGTAAACACTGCTGCACTGAAAGCTGCCTACGAGTCTCTTGTCCATTTAGGGTTTTCCCCCGGACGTGCACCCAGGAGTGGAATTGCTGGATGTTTAGATGTTAAAAGAACCTCCGTACTGTTGTCCTCCAGAGTGGCCGGTAGCAATTTACATTCCCACTGCGGGAGTGTAGCAGCGTTCCCTCTTGTCCACACCTTCTCCAGCATTTCCGCTTTTCAGACTTTGTGATGATGGTCACTCTGACTGATGAGAGGTGATACCTCGTTGCAGTGTTGATTTACCGAGAACAACGTGGAGGTGCCATTAGAGGCAGATACAGGGCCACCATAGGATTCAGCCATCCCACTGCTCAGAGCGTATCCGGAGAAGACCGGAATGCAAAAAGACACGTGCACCAAAACGTGCACTTTGGCACCACTTACACTAGCCCGGACCAGGAAGCAACCAAAATGTCCAAGGACCCAGCAATGGATAAAGAAGTAGTAGTTCCATTACACAGTGGAATATTACTCAGACGTGAAAAAGAATGAAATAATGCCACTATAGCAACCTAGATTAACCTAGTTGTAATCCTACTAAGTGAAGTGAGTTAGAAAGAAAAAGACAACCATCACATGATATCACTTCTACATGGAAAATAAACATAAATACCAATGAACCAACTGACAAAAGAGAAACAGACTCACACAGTTAGAAAACGAACTTATGCTTAGCAAAGGGGACCGATACCGGGAAGGGATAAATTAGGCAGTTGGGATTAGCAACCAGATGCTATTACAAACAAAATACATAATCAACAAGGGCCTGGGTATACCAAGGGAGGTCACCTCAACACTCTGTCATCACCTCTATGGGAAAGAAAATCTGAAAGTTAATAGATATATGGATACATGTAAACGAAAAAGATTCTGTACCCTTACAACAGAGTCGGGCTTTGAAGAAATCCTGCCGCCTTGTGGCCCTTTCCCGCAACAGCAACTTTAAAGCTGCAGCTTATGGAGACAATATTCACAAGGAGTAAAGGATGTAAATCACAGCTGCGCTCCAACAATTCCCTGGGGTAAGTATTCTAAAAACAATTTTCACAAGGGCAGATCTTCATGAAGACCATATCAACAGGTAAATAAGACAACGTTTTAAAAAAAATAGCACGCCACACGCTGCTGAGTACGGCGAATTACTTGAGACGGGCCGCTCAACACTGCGAGGAGGGCTCACACCTGGCCACAGTCGGAAAGGCCGTGAATCAAAGGTCTGCAGACAGTAAAGCTACAGTGCTGGTGGAAAACAGGGGGCCCTCCTATGTTGCTGCTGGCATGGACACGGTAAGAGCCACGACCGAGAACAACGTGGAGGTGCCATTAGAGGTAGGTACAGAGCGACCGTAGGATTCAGCCATCCCACTGCTCAGAGCATATCCGGAGAAGACCAGAATTCAAAAAGACACATGCACCAAAACGTGCACTTTGGCACCACTTGCCATAGCCCAGACCGGGAAGCAACCAAAATGTCCCAGCAGCCAGGAATGCATACAGAGGTAGTAGTTCCATTACACAGTGCTATATTACTCAGGCGGGAAAAGGAAGGAAGCCGGCAATCCCACGACTGGGCATACACCCAAAGAACACCAGAATTCAAAAAGACACACGGCCTCCAATGTTCATCGCGGCACTATTTACAACAGCCAGGACATGGAAGCAACCTAAATGTCCATCAACAGATGAATGGATAAAGAAGATGTGGTACACATATACAATGGAATCTTACTCAGCTATAAAAAGGGATGAGGTGGAGCTATATGTAATGAGGTGGATGGGCCTCGAGTCTGTCCTACAGCGTGAGGGAAGCCAGAAAGAGAAAAACAAATACTTTATGCTAACTCATATATACGGAATCTAAAAAACAAAACAAAACAAAAAACAAAAAAACCCAAAAAAAACGGTACTGATGAACCCAGTGACAGGACAAGAATAAGGATGCAGATGCAGAGAATGGACTGGAGGACACAGGGTTGGGGGGGCAGGGGGCGAAGAGGAAGCTGGCACGAAGTGAGAGAGTAGCATCTGCTCAAACAATCCTGCATAGCCACGTAAAGGTCACGGATCTCGGGGATTTGAAAGGGTGGAGCAGGACGCCCTAACACAGAGTCTGTCTCCGATGGCAGTCACTGTCACGGTAACGTCCGCTGCGTGCACGAGGCTTGGCTGCACTGAAGGAGGGCCCGCCTGCATCTGAGGACTATGGGCCCAGGCAGAGGGGAACGGGCCCTGCAGGACGAAAAGGGGTCTCATTTGCCAGTCCATCCTCCCCACTCCCTCAGCCCCACGACAGTCCAGCCTTGGGACCCAAGCCTGCTCAGGGTCCGGGGATGTGACCCCGGCCCAGGTCACCGAGGCCTGAGGGGAAGAGTTTTGGCATTCCTTTTTTTTTTTCTCTTTTCAATGTTAGTTGTTATTTTGTATCTTGTGATTTACAATGTTGCAGGTTTGTGCCTCTTGTTTTTCTTTCTGAGCTGTACAGCAACGTGATTGACGGATACAGAGACCTATATATGTTCTTTTTGGAGTTCTCGTCCCGTATGGGTTATTACGGAATGTTGAGTAGGGTTCCTTGTGCTATACCCTGGGCCCTCAGTGATTACTCTGTAAACAGTGGTGCGTATATACTAATCTCGACACGCTCACTTCCCCCTGCCCACCGCCGTTCCCTTTCGCTCACCATAAGATTCTTTCCTAAGTCTGCGAGGCTGTTTGTTTTGTAAAGAAGCTCATTTCCGTCCATTCTTAGGGTCCACCTGTACTTGATATCACGAGAGGTTTGTCCTTCGCTGTCTCATGTCCCTCAGTACGATCACCTCCACCTCCTTGCCCGTGGCTGCAAGTGGCATGATTTCATCCTTTTTCAGTGGCTGGCTCATATTCCATCGTGTCTTTGGACCGCATCTTCCTTCTCCCTGCTTCTGTCCTCATACACGTAGGTTGCTTCCACGTCGTGCCTATTGCACACACTGCTGTCACGGTCACTGGGGGGTTCGTGTCTTTGAGAATTTTGGTTTTCTTGGGATCTACGCTCAGGAGTGGGATTGCTGGGTCCCATGGGACGTCTATGTTTAGTCTCTTAAGGAACCTCCATACTGTTCTCCATAGTGGATGCACCGACTCCCACTCCCACCCACAGGGCAGGAGGGCTCCCTCTTCTCCACACCCTCTCCCTCACTTACTGCTGTAGATTGTCTGATGATGGCCACCCTGACCTGTGAGAGGCGATACCGCATGGCAATTCTGAGGTGCGTTTCTCTCACCCCTAGTGATGCCGAGCATCTTTTCATGGGCCCGAGGGCCATCTATGTGTCTTCTGTGGAGAGGTGTCCACTTAGATCTTTTACGCATTTTCTGGTGGGTTGACCGTTCTTTTGATGTTGAGCCGCAGGAGTGGTTTGTACGTTTTGGAGGTTAATTCCTCACGGGTACCTTCGTTTGCAGATATTGGTTCCCATTCTAAGGGTGGTCTTCTTGTTTTGTTTATGGTTTCCTTTGCTGTGCCGACGCTTTTAAGTTGAGTTAGGTCCCATTTGTTTCTTTTGGTGTTCATCATTCTGAGAGGTGGGGCAACAAAGAACCTGCTGCGATTTCTGTCAAAGCGTGTTCTGCCTCTGTTTTCCCCAAGAGGTTTGTAGTCTCCGCCCTTGCATTTAGATCTTCCATCTGTTTCCTTCTGTGTGTGGTGTTAGAGAGTATTCTGATTTCATTCTCTTTTTAATGTTCTAAGGAACCTCCACACTGTTCTCCACAGAGGCTGTACCAACTTACCTTCCCAACGACAGTGTAGGAGGGTTCCCTCTTCTCCACACCCTCTCCACCATGTACCGTTTGTAGACTTTCTGACAACGGCCATTCTGACCGGCGTGAGGCGATACCTCGTTGTAGTTTGACTGGCATTTCTCTAATATTGAGCCACGCTGACATCCTTTCACGTAGCCACGGCGTGAGGCAAACGTACCTCTTGCAATTGGCTGCTTGAACGTCTGCCCTCCTGGGAACCCTTTCTCCGTGACCTACGCCAGGACGTTGTTTGAGGGCAGCTGATTTTCCTTTACAGCCCTCAGGCCTTGTGAATAGTCAGCGCCCAGCAGCACAGGTTTTCAAGTTCTTCTTCTGGGAAAGAGCCACAGGGTGGCAGGATGCCTTCAAGCCCCACTCTTTTTGTTAAATTTCTCATTTAATTTTTATTTCATCGGCGTAGAGTTGATTTCCCATGTCGTGTCTGTTTTAGGTGTACAGGAACCTGACTCAGTTATCCATAGACGTGTGTGTGTTCCTTCTCGGGTTCTTTTCCCATGTAATTTCTTACAGTGTGCTCAGGAGAGTTCCCTGTGCTGGCCAGTGGGTCCCTTTCGCTTGTCTCTTTGATGTATTTCAGTGTGTGGTACGTGTTAACCCCAACCTCCTAATGTATCCCTCCCCTCAGTGTTCCCTTTTGGACATCATAAGTGTGTTTTCTAAGCCTGTGAGCCTGTTTCTGTTTTGTAAATGAGCCCACTCTGGACGCATTGCTAGATCCCAGCTATAAGTGATAGCTTCTGATATTTGTCTTTCTCTCTCTGACTTACCTCACTCAGTATGATAATCTCTCAGTCCATCCATGTTGCTGCAAGTGGTATGAGTTTGCTCTTTTTTTATGACTGACTCGTATTCCACTGTATACACGTACCGCGCATTCTTCACTTCTCTCTCATTAGACATTTCAGTTGATTCTATGTCTTGTAAATAGCACTGCCCTGAAAATGGGGGTGCACGTGTTGTTTCCAATTAGGATGTTCTCCAGATCTAAGCCCAGAAGTGGGATTGTCAGGTCATGTACAAACCCTATGTTTAGTTTTCTAAGGAAGCTCTGTACTGTTCTCCAGAGCAGCTGCAACCCGTTGCATCCCCACCAACACTGTGAAGGACTCCCTTTTCCCCACACCCTCTCCAGCATTTATTCTCCGCAGATTGTGTTTGATGATAGCCATCCTGAGCGGTGTGAAATGGCACCTCGTTTTTCGTTGTGATTTGCCCTTCTTCAAGAATTAGTGATGTTGACCTACACGGAATCTAAAACTTGTCCTGATGAACTCAGTGACAAGAATAAGGACGCAGAGGCAGAGAGTGGACCGGAGAACTCGAGGTTTGGGAGGGGGCGGGGGGTGAAGGGGAAGCTGAGACGAAGCGAGAGAGTAGCACAGACATATATATACTACCAGCTGTAAAACAGATAGCCAGTGGGAAGTTGTTATATAACAAAGGGTGTTCAACTCGAGGATGGAAGATGCCTTAGAGGACTGGGAGGGGGAGGATGGGGGGGAGTCGAGGGAGGGAGGGAATACGGGGATATGTGTATAAAAACAGATGATTGAACTTGGTGTACCCCCCCCAAAAAAAACAATAAATAAATTAAAAAAAAAGAGTTAGTGATGTTGAGTATCTTTCTGATCTTTGTCTTGTTTTGTTTACATAGTGTGAGTAAAACTTAGCTCCTGCAGTTGGCTTTGTGAAAGTCGGCCCTGCATTGAATTCTTTTCCGACGATTTACCCCAGGGCTTCCTTGGGGACAGGTGTCCTGTGCAGCCCCGCAGGCCTTGTGAGGTTTCAGTGCCACTGGGCGCCGGCTTGAAAGTTGTAGTTACAGGAAACGGCCACAAGGCGGCAGCATTGCTTCATGCGCCACTCTGGTTACTCGGGCAACTGGAGCCTGGGGCAAAGTCCTGTTCCTGGGCTGTCAATCAGAGTGGCATGCGCCCGAAGAAACACCCAAGACTCGTCTCATTCCTTCTTCCCCCTCACCCTCTACCACCCCCCTGTTCACTCCCTGATGAACCCCAGCTCCTGGAATACCACCCTTCTGAGGGTGCTGTCATCCGTAGTTGGGGCGACCCTTAGGAAGGAGGCTGGTGGCCCCCTGTGACCCAGCAATCCCACTCCTGGGCGTAGACGCTGAGAAAACAAAAATTTTAGCAGACACGTGCACCCTAGCGATCATGGCGGCACGCTGTACAAAAGCCAATACGTGGAAGCAACCGAAGTGTCGGAGGACAGAAGCAGGGATAAAGGAGATGGGGCCCAGAGACACGATGGAATATGACTCAGCCATAAAAAAGGATGGAATAATGCTAACCCTAACCCTAGGGTACATCTGCTAATTTCAACCTCCTGATTCATGCCTCTCTCCCACCGTTCCCCTTTGGTAGCCAGAAGCTGGCTTTCTAAGTCTGAGCCTTTCTTTTGTAAATTAGTTCACTTGCATCCATTGTTACACGCCAACTATAAGTGACACCATATGACCTTTATCTTTCTCTGTCTGACCCACGTCGCTTAGTGTGATCGTATCCAGGTCCTTCCGAGTTGCTGCCAACGGCCTTGCTTCATTCATTTCAGAGCTGAGTGACGTTCCGTTGTACACACGGACCGCACCTTTGTTAGCCATTCAGCTTTCTGTGGACATTTTGGCTGCGTCCAGGTCTAGGCTTTTGTAAACACTGCTGCACTGAAAGCTGCCTACGAGTCTCTTGTCCATTTAGGGTTTTCCCCCGGACGTGCACCCAGGAGTGGAATTGCTGGATGTTTAGATGTTAAAAGAACCTCCGTACTGTTGTCCTCCAGAGTGGCCGGTAGCAATTTACGTTCCCACTGCAGGAGTGTAGCAGCGTTCCCTCTTCTCCACACCTTCTCCAGCATTTCCGCTTTTCAGACTTTGTGATGATGGTCACTCTGACTGATGAGAGGTGATACCTCGTTGCAGTGTTGATTTACCGAGAACAACGTGGAGGTGCCATTAGAGGCAGATACAGGGCCACCATAGGATTCAGCCATCCCGCTGCTCAGAGCGTATCCGGAGAAGACCGGAATGCAAAAAGACACGTGCACCAAAACGTGCACTTTGGCACCACTTACACTAGCCCGGACCAGGAAGCAACCAAAATGTCCAAGGACCCAGCAATGGATAAAGAAGTAGTAGTTCCATTACACAGTGGAATATTACTCAGACGTGAAAAAGAATGAAATAATGCCACTATAGCAACCTAGATTAACCTAGTTGTAATCCTACTAAGTGAAGTGAGTTAGAAAGAAAAAGACAACCATCACATGATATCACTTCTACATGGAAAATAAACATAAATACCAATGAACCAACTGACAAAAGAGAAACAGACTCACACAGTTAGAAAACAAACTTATGCTTAGCAAAGGGGACCGATACCGGGAAGGGATAAATTAGGCAGTTGGGATTAGCAACCAGATGCTATTACAAACAAAATACATAATCAACAAGGGCCTGGGTATACCAAGGGAGGTCACCTCAACACTCTGTCATCACCTCTATGGGAAAGATAATCTGAAAGTTAATAGATATATGGATACATGTAAACGAAAAAGACTCTGTACCCTTACAGCAGAGTCGGGCTTTGAAGAAAATCTGCCGCCTTGTGGCCGTTTCCCGCAAAAGCAACTTTAAAGCTGCAGCTTATGGAGACAATATTCACAAGGAGTAAAGGATGTAAATCACAGCTGCGCTCCAACAATTCCCTGGGGTAAGTATTCTAAAAACAATTTTCACAAGGGCAGATCTTCATGAAGACCATATCAATAGGTAAATAAGACAACGTTTTAAAAAAAATAGCACGCCACACGCTGCTGAGTACGGCGAATTACTTGAGACGGGCCGCTCAACACTGCGAGGAGGGCTCACACCTGGCCACAGTCGGAAAGGCCGTGAATCAAAGGTCTGCAGACAGTAAAGCTACAGTGCTGGTGGAAAACAGGGGGCCCTCCTATGTTGCTGCTGGCATGGACACAGTAAGAGCCACGACCGAGAACAACGTGGAGGTGCCATTAGAGGTAGGTACAGAGCGACCGTAGGATTCAGCCATCCCACTGCTCAGAGCATATCCGGAGAAGACCAGAATTCAAAAAGACACGTGCACCAAAACGTGCACTTTGGCACCACTTGCCATCGCCCAGACCGGGAAGCAACCAAAATGTCCCAGCAGCCAGGAATGCATACAGAGGTAGTAGTTCCATTACACAGGGCTATATTACTCAGGCGGGAAAAGGAAGGAACCCGGCAATCCCACGACTGGGCATACACCCAAAGAACACCAGAATTCAAAAAGACACACGGCCTCCAATGTTCATCGCGGCACTATTTACAACAGCCAGGACATGGAAGCAACCTAAATGTCCATCAACAGATGAATGGATAAAGAAGATGTGGTACACATATACAATGGAATCTTACTCAGCTATAAAAAGGGATGAGGTGGAGCTATATGTAATGAGGTGGATGGGCCTCGAGTCTGTCCTACAGTGTGAGGGAAGCCAGAAAGAGAAAAACAAATACTTTATGCTAACTCATATATACGGAATCTAAACAACAAAACAAAACAAAAAACAAAAAACAAAAAAACCCCAAAAAAACGGTACTGATGAACCCAGTGACAGGACAAGAATAAGGATGCAGATGCAGAGAATGGACTGGAGGACACGGGGTTGGGGGGGCAGGGGGCGAAGAGGAAGCTGGCACGAAGTGAGAGAGTAGCATCTGCTCAAACAATCCTGCATAGCCACGTAAAGGTCACGGATCTCGGGGATTTGAAAGGGTGGAGCAGGACGCCCTAACACAGAGTCTGTCTCCGATGGCAGTCACTGTCACGGTAACGTCCGCTGCGTGCACGAGGCTTGGCTGCACTGAAGGAGGGCCCGCCTGCATCTGAGGACTATGGGCCCAGGCAGAGGGGAACGGGCCCTGCAGGACGAAAAGGGGTCTCATTTGCCAGTCCATCCTCCCCACTCCCTCAGCCCCACGACAGTCCAGCCTTGGGACCCAAGCCTGCTCAGGGTCCGGGGATGTGACCCCGGCCCAGGTCACCGAGGCCTGAGGGGAAGAGTTTTGGCATTCCTTTTTTTTTTTCTCTTTTCAATGTTAGTTGTTATTTTGTATCTTGTGATTTACAATGTTGCAGGTTTGTGCCTCTTGTTTTTCTTTCTGAGCTGTACAGCAACGTGATTGACGGATACAGAGACCTATATATGTTCTTTTTGGAGTTCTCGTCCCGTATGGGTTATTACGGAATGTTGAGTAGGGTTCCTTGTGCTATACCCTGGGCCCTCAGTGATTACTCTGTAAACAGTGGTGCGTATATACTAATCTCGACACGCTCACTTCCCCCTGCCCACCGCCGTTCCCTTTCGCTCACCATAAGATTCTTTCCTAAGTCTGCGAGGCTGTTTGTTTTGTAAAGAAGCTCATTTGCGTCCATTCTTAGGGTCCACCTGTACTTGATATCACGAGAGGTTTGTCCTTCGCTGTCTCATGTCCCTCAGTACGATCACCTCCACCTCCTTGCCCGTGGCTGCAAGTGGCATGATTTCATCCTTTTTCAGTGGCTGGCTCATATTCCATCGTGTCTTTGGACCGCATCTTCCTTCTCCCTGCTTCTGTCCTCATACACGTAGGTTGCTTCCACGTCGTGCCTATTGCACACACTGCTGTCACGGTCACTGGGGGGTTCGTGTCTTTGAGAATTTTGGTTTTCTTGGGATCTACGCTCAGGAGTGGGATTGCTGGGTCCCATGGGACGTCTATGTTTAGTCTCTTAAGGAACCTCCATACTGTTCTCCATAGTGGATGCACCGACTCCCACTCCCACCCACAGGGCAGGAGGGCTCCCTCTTCTCCACACCCTCTCCCTCACTTACTGCTGTAGATTGTCTGATGATGGCCACCCTGACCTGTGAGAGGCGATACCGCATGGCAATTCTGAGGTGCGTTTCTCTCACCCCTAGTGATGCCGAGCATCTTTTCATGGGCCCGAGGGCCATCTATGTGTCTTCTGTGGAGAGGTGTCCACTTAGATCTTTTACGCATTTTCTGGTGGGTTGACCGTTCTTTTGATGTTGAGCCGCAGGAGTGGTTTGTACGTTTTGGAGGTTAATTCCTCACGGGTACCTTCGTTTGCAGATATTGGTTCCCATTCTAAGGGTGGTCTTCTTGTTTTGTTTATGGTTTCCTTTGCTGTGCCGACGCTTTTAAGTTGAGTTAGGTCCCATTTGTTTCTTTTGGTGTTCATCATTCTGAGAGGTGGGGCAACAAAGAACCTGCTGCGATTTCTGTCAAAGCGTGTTCTGCCTCTGTTTTCCCCAAGAGGTTTGTAGTCTCCGCCCTTGCATTTAGATCTTCCATCTGTTTCCTTCTGTGTGTGGTGTTAGAGAGTATTCTGATTTCATTCTCTTTTTAATGTTCTAAGGAACCTCCACACTGTTCTCCACAGAGGCTGTACCAACTTACCTTCCCAACGACAGTGTAGGAGGGTTCCCTCTTCTCCACACCCTCTCCACCATGTACCGTTTGTAGACTTTCTGACAACGGCCATTCTGACCGGCGTGAGGCGATACCTCGTTGTAGTTTGACTGGCATTTCTCTAATATTGAGCCACGCTGACATCCTTTCACGTAGCCACGGCATGAGGCAAACGTACCTCTTGCAATTGGCTGCTTGAACGTCTGCCCTCCTGGGAACCCTTTCTCCGTGACCTACGCCAGGACGTTGTTTGAGGGCAGCTGATTTTCCTTTACAGCCCTCAGGCCTTGTGAATAGTCAGCGCCCAGCAGCACAGGTTTTCAAGTTCTTGTTCTGGGAAAGAGCCACAGGGTGGCAGGATGCCTTCAAGCCCCACTCTTTTTGTTAAATTTCTCATTTAATTTTTATTTCATCGGCGTAGAGTTGATTTCCCATGTCGTGTCTGTTTTAGGTGTACAGGAACCTGACTCAGTTATCCATAGACGTGTGTGTGTTCCTTCTCGGGTTCTTTTCCCATGTAATTTCTTACAGTGTGCTCAGGAGAGTTCCCTGTGCTGGCCAGTGGGTCCCTTTCGCTTGTCTCTTTGATGTATTTCAGTGTGTGGTACGTGTTAACCCCAACCTCCTAATGTATCCCTCCCCTCAGTGTTCCCTTTTGGACATCATAAGTGTGTTTTCTAAGCCTGTGAGCCTGTTTCTGTTTTGTAAATGAGCCCACTCTGGACGCATTGCTAGATCCCAGCTATAAGTGATAGCTTCTGATATTTGTCTTTCTCTCTCTGACTTACCTCACTCAGTATGATAATCTCTCAGTCCATCCATGTTGCTGCAAGTGGTATGAGTTTGCTCTTTTTTTATGACTGACTCGTATTCCACTGTATACACGTACCGCGCATTCTTCACTTCTCTCTCATTAGACATTTCAGTTGATTCTATGTCTTGTAAATAGCACTGCCCTGAAAATGGGGGTGCACGTGTTGTTTCCAATTAGGATGTTCTCCAGATCTAAGCCCAGAAGTGGGATTGTCAGGTCATGTACAAACCCTATGTTTAGTTTTTTAAGGAAGCTCTGTACTGTTCTCCAGAGCAGCTGCAACCCGTTGCATCCCCACCAACACTGTGAAGGACTCCCTTTTCCCCACACCCTCTCCAGCATTTATTCTCCGCAGATTGTGTTTGATGATAGCCATCCTGAGCGGTGTGAAATGGCACCTCGTTTTTCGTTGTGATTTGCCCTTCTTCAAGAATTAGTGATGTTGACCTACACGGAATCTAAAACTTGTCCTGATGAACTCAGTGACAAGAATAAGGACGCAGAGGCAGAGAGTGGACCGGAGAACTCGAGGTTTGGGAGGGGGCGGGGGGTGAAGGGGAAGCTGAGACGAAGCGAGAGAGTAGCACAGACATATATATACTACCAGCTGTAAAACAGATAGCCAGTGGGAAGTTGTTATATAACAAAGGGTGTTCAACTCGAGGATGGAAGATGCCTTAGAGGACTGGGAGGGGGAGGATGGGGGGGAGTCGAGGGAGGGAGGGAATACGGGGATATGTGTATAAAAACAGATGATTGAACTTGGTGTACCCCCCCCAAAAAAAACAATAAATAAATTAAAAAAAAAGAGTTAGTGATGTTGAGTATCTTTCTGATCTTTGTCTTGTTTTGTTTACATAGTGTGAGTAAAACTTAGCTCCTGCAGTTGGCTTTGTGAAAGTCGGCCCTGCATTGAATTCTTTTCCGACGATTTACCCCAGGGCTTCCTTGGGGACAGGTGTCCTGTGCAGCCCCGCAGGCCTTGTGAGGTTTCAGTGCCACTGGGCACCGGCTTGAAAGTTGTAGTTACAGGAAACGGCCACAAGGCGGCAGCATTGCTTCATGCGCCACTCTGGTTACTCGGGCAACTGGAGCCTGGGGCAAAGTCCTGTTCCTGGGCTGTCAATCAGAGTGGCATGCGCCCGAAGAAACACCCAAGACTCGTCTCATTCCTTCTTCCCCCTCACCCTCTACCACCCCCCTGTTCACTCCCTGATGAACCCCAGCTCCTGGAATACCACCCTTCTGAGGGTGCTGTCATCCGTAGTTGGGGCGACCCTTAGGAAGGAGGCTGGTGGCCCCCTGTGACCCAGCAATCCCACTCCTGGGCGTAGACGCTGAGAAAACAAAAATTTTAGCAGACACGTGCACCCTAGCGATCATGGCGGCACGCTGTACAAAAGCCAATACGTGGAAGCAACCGAAGTGTCGGAGGACAGAAGCAGGGATAAAGGAGATGGGGCCCAGAGACACGATGGAATATGACTCAGCCATAAAAAAGGATGGAATAATGCTAACCCTAACCCTAGGGTACATCTGCTAATTTCAACCTCCTGATTCATGCCTCTCTCCCACCGTTCCCCTTTGGTAGCCAGAAGCTGGCTTTCTAAGTCTGAGCCTTTCTTTTGTAAATTAGTTCACTTGCATCCATTGTTACACGCCAACTAGAAGTGACACCATATGACCTTTATCTTTCTCTGTCTGACCCACGTCGCTTAGTGTGATCGTATCCAGGTCCTTCCGAGTTGCTGCCAACGGCCTTGCTTCATTCATTTCAGAGCTGAGTGACGTTCCGTTGTACACACGGACCGCACCTTTGTTAGCCATTCAGCTTTCTGTGGACATTTTGGCTGCGTCCAGGTCTAGGCTTTTGTAA
Organism: Hippopotamus amphibius kiboko; assembly: GCF_030028045.1. NCBI lineage: Eukaryota > Metazoa > Chordata > Mammalia > Artiodactyla > Hippopotamidae > Hippopotamus > Hippopotamus amphibius. Next base: position 402,808 of record NC_080203.1, read on the forward strand.
ACACTGCTGCACTGAAAGCTGGCTATGAGTCTCTTGTCCATTTAGGGTTTTCCCCCGGACGTGCACCCAGGAGTGGAATTGCTGGATGTTTAGATGTTAAAAGAACCTCCGTACTGTTGTCCTCCAGAGTGGCCGGTAGCAATTTACGTTCCCACTGCGGGAGTGTAGCAGCGTTCCCTCTTCTCCACACCTTCTCCAGCATTTCCGCTTTTCAGACTTTGTGATGATGGTCACTCTGACTGATGAGAGGTGATACCTCGTTGCAGTGTTGATTTACCGAGAACAACGTGGAGGTGCCATTAGAGGCAGATACAGGGCCACCATAGGATTCAGCCATCCCGCTGCTCAGAGCGTATCCGGAGAAGACCGGAATGCAAAAAGACACGTGCACCAAAACGTGCACTTTGGCACCACTTACACTAGCCCGGACCAGGAAGCAACCAAAATGTCCAAGGACCCAGCAATGGATAAAGAAGTAGTAGTTCCATTACACAGTGGAATATTACTCAGACGTGAAAAAGAATGAAATAATGCCACTATAGCAACCTAGATTAACCTAGTTGTAATCCTACTAAGTGAAGTGAGTTAGAAAGAAAAAGACAACCATCACATGATATCACTTCTACATGGAAAATAAACATAAATACCAATGAACCAACTGACAAAAGAGAAACAGACTCACACAGTTAGAAAACGAACTTATGCTTAGCAAAGGGGACCGATACCGGGAAGGGATAAATTAGGCAGTTGGGATTAGCAACCAGATGCTATTACAAACAAAATACATAATCAACAAGGGCCTGGGTATACCAAGGGAGGTCACCTCAACACTCTGTCATCACCTCTATGGGAAAGAAAATCTGAAAGTTAATAGATATATGGATACATGTAAACGAAAAAGACTCTGTACCCTTACAGCAGAGTCGGGCTTTGAAGAAAATCTGCCGCCTTGTGGCCGTTTCCCGCAACAGCAACTTTAAAGCTGCAGCTTATGGAGACAATATTCACAAGGAGTAAAGGATGTAAATCACAGCTGCGCTCCAACAATTCCCTGGGGTAAGTATTCTAAAAACAATTTTCACAAGGGCAGATCTTCATGAAGCCCATATCAATAGGTAAATAAGACAACGTTTTAAAAAAAATAGCACGCCACACGCTGCTGAGTACGGCGAATTACTTGAGACGGGCCGCTCAACACTGCGAGGAGGGCTCACACCTGGCCACAGTCGGAAAGGCCGTGAATCAAAGGTCTGCAGACAGTAAAGCTACAGTGCTGGTGGAAAACAGGGGGCCCTCCTATGTTGCTGCTGGCATGGACACGGTAAGAGCCACGACCGAGAACAACGTGGAGGTGCCATTAGAGGTAGGTACAGAGCGACCGTAGGATTCAGCCATCCCACTGCTCAGAGCATATCCGGAGAAGACCAGAATTCAAAAAGACACGTGCACCAAAACGTGCACTTTGGCACCACTTGCCATCGCCCAGACCGGGAAGCAACCAAAATGTCCAAGCAGCCAGGAATGCATACAGAGGTAGTAGTTCCATTACACAGTGCTATATTACTCAGGCGGGAAAAGGAAGGAAGCCGGCAATCCCACGACTGGGCATACACCCAAAGAACACCAGAATTCAAAAAGACACACGGCCTCCAATGTTCATCGCGGCACTATTTACAACAGCCAGGACATGGAAGCAACCTAAATGTCCATCAACAGATGAATGGATAAAGAAGATGTGGTACACATATACAATGGAATCTTACTCAGCTATAAAAGGGGATGAGGTGGAGCTATATGTAATGAGGTGGATGGGCCTCGAGTCTGTCCTACAGCGTGAGGGAAGCCAGAAAGAGAAAAACAAATACTTTATGCTAACTCATATATACGGAATCTAAAAAACAAAACAAAACAATAAACAAAAAACAAAAAAAAACCAAAAAAAACGGTACTGATGAACCCAGTGACAGGACAAGAATAAGGATGCAGATGCAGAGAATGGACTGGAGGACACGGGGTTGGGGGGGCAGGGGGCGAAGAGGAAGCTGGCACGAAGTGAGAGAGTAGCATCTGCTCAAACAATCCTGCATAGCCACGTAAAGGTCACGGATCTCGGGGATTTGAAAGGGTGGAGCAAGACGCCCTAACACGGAGTCTGTCTCCGATGGCAGTCACTGTCACGGTAACGTCCGCTGCGTGCACGAGGCTTGGCTGCACTGAAGGAGGGCCCACCTGCATCTGAGGACTATGGGCCCAGGCAGAGGGGAATGGGCCCTGCAGGACCAAAAGGGGTCTCATTTGCCAGTCCATCCTCCCCACTCCCTCAGCCCCACGACAGTCCAGCCTTGGGACCCAAGCCTGCTCAGGGTCCGGGGATGTGACCCCGGCCCAGGTCACCGAGGCCTGAGGGGAAGAGTTTTGGCATTCCTTTTTTTTTTTCTCTTTTCAATGTTAGTTGTTATTTTGTATCTTGTGATTTACAGTGTTGCAGGTTTGTGCCTCTTGTTTTTCTTTCTGAGCTGTACAGCAACGTGATTGACGGATACAGAGACCTATATATGTTCTTTTTGGAGTTCTCGTCCCGTATGGGTTATTACGGAATGTTGAGTAGGGTTCCTTGTGCTATACCCTGGGCCCTCAGTGATTACTCTGTAAACAGTGGTGCGTATATACTAATCTCGACACGCTCACTTCCCCCTGCCCACCGCCGTTCCCTTTCGCTCACCATAAGATTCTTTCCTAAGTCTGCGAGGCTGTTTGTTTTGTAAAGAAGCTCATTTGCGTCCATTCTTAGGGTCCACCTGTACTTGATATCACGAGAGGTTTGTCCTTCGCTGTCTCATGTCCCTTAGTACGATCACCTCCACCTCCTTGCCCGTGGCTGCAAGTGGCATGATTTCATCCTTTTTCAGTGGCTGGCTCATATTCCATCGTGTCTTTGGACCGCATCTTCCTTCTCCCTGCTTCTGTCCTCATACACGTAGGTTGCTTCCACGTCGTGCCTATTGCACACACTGCTGTCACGGTCACTGGGGGGTTCGTGTCTTTGAGAATTTTGGTTTTCTTGGGATCTACGCTCAGGAGTGGGATTGCTGGGTCCCATGGGACGTCTATGTTTAGTCTCTTAAGGAACCTCCATACTGTTCTCCATAGTGGATGCACCGACTCCCACTCCCACCCACAGGGCAGGAGGGCTCCCTCTTCTCCACACCCTCTCCCTCACTTACTGCTGTAGATTTTCTGATGATGGCCACCCTGACCTGTGAGAGGCGATACCGCATGGCAATCCTGAGGTGCGTTTCTCTCACCCCTAGTGATGCCGAGCATCTTTTCATGGGCCCGAGGGCCATCTACGTGTCTTCTGTGGAGAGGTGTCCACTTAGATCTTTTACGCATTTTCTGGTGGGTTGACCGTTCTTTTGATGTTGAGCTGCAGGAGTGGTTTGTACGTTTTGGAGGTTAATTCCTCACGGGTACCTTCGTTTGCAGATATTGGTTCCCATTCTAAGGGTGGTCTTCTTGTTTTGTTTATGGTTTCCTTTGCTGTGCCGACGCTTTTAAGTTGAGTTAGGTCCCATTTGTTTCTTTTGGTGTTCATCATTCTGAGAGGTGGGGCAACAAAGAACCTGCTGCGATTTCTGTCAAAGCGTGTTCTGCCTCTGTTTTCCCCAAGAGGTTTGTAGTCTCCGCCCTTGCATTTAGATCTTCCATCTGTTTCCTTCTGTGTGTGGTGTTAGAGAGTATTCTGATTTCATTCTCTTTTTAATGTTCTAAGGAACCTCCACACTGTTCTCCACAGAGGCTGTACCAACTTACCTTCCCAACGACAGTGTAGGAGGGTTCCCTCTTCTCCACACCCTCTCCACCATGTACCGTTTGTAGACTTTCTGACAACGGCCATTCTGACCGGCGTGAGGCGATACCTCGTTGTAGTTTGACTGGCATTTCTCTAATATTGAGCCACGCTGACATCCTTTCACGTAGCCACGGCGTGAGGCAAACGTACCTCTTGCAATTGGCTGCTTGAACGTCTGCCCTCCTGGGAACCCTTTCTCCGTGACCTACGCCAGGACGTTGTTTGAGGGCAGCTGATTTTCCTTTACAGCCCTCAGGCCTTGTGAATAGTCAGCGCCCAGCAGCACAGGTTTTCAAGTTCTTCTTCTGGGAAAGAGCCACAGGGTGGCAGGATGCCTTCAAGCCCCACTCTTTTTGTTAAATTTCTCATTTAATTTTTATTTCATCGGCGTAGAGTTGATTTCCCATGTCGTGTCTGTTTTAGGTGTACAGGAACCTGACTCAGTTATCCATAGACGTGTGTGTGTTCCTTCTCGGGTTCTTTTCCCATGTAATTTCTTACAGTGTGCTCAGGAGAGTTCCCTGTGCTGGCCAGTGGGTCCCTTTCGCTTGTCTCTTTGATGTATTTCAGTGTGTGGTACGTGTTAACCCCAACCTCCTAATGTATCCCTCCCCTCAGTGTTCCCTTTTGGACATCATAAGTGTGTTTTCTAAGCCTGTGAGCCTGTTTCTGTTTTGTAAATGAGCCCACTCTGGACGCATTGCTAGATCCCAGCTATAAGTGATAGCTTCTGATATTTGTCTTTCTCTCTCTGACTTACCTCACTCAGTATGATAATCTCTCAGTCCATCCATGTTGCTGCAAGTGGTATGAGTTTGCTCTTTTTTTATGACTGACTCGTATTCCACTGTATACACGTACCGCGCATTCTTCACTTCTCTCTCATTAGACATTTCAGTTGATTCTATGTCTTGTAAATAGCACTGCCCTGAAAATGGGGGTGCACGTGTTGTTTCCAATTAGGATGTTCTCCAGATCTAAGCCCAGAAGTGGGATTGTCAGGTCATGTACAAACCCTATGTTTAGTTTTCTAAGGAAGCTCTGTACTGTTCTCCAGAGCAGCTGCAACCCGTTGCATCCCCACCAACAGTGTGAAGGACTCCCTTTTCCCCACACCCTCTCCAGCATTTATTCTCCGCAGATTGTGTTTGATGATGGCCATCCTGAGCGGTGTGAAATGGCACCTCGTTTTTCGTTGTGATTTGCCCTTCTTCAAGAATTAGTGATGTTGACCTACACGGAATCTAAAACTTGTCCTGATGAACTCAGTGACAAGAATAAGGACGCAGAGGCAGAGAGTGGACCGGAGAACTCGAGGTTTGGGAGGGGGCGGGGGGTGAAGGGGAAGCTGAGACGAAGCGAGAGAGTAGCACAGACATATATATACTACCAGCTGTAAAACAGATAGCCAGTGGGAAGTTGTTATATAACAAAGGGTGTTCAACTCGAGGATGGAAGATGCCTTAGAGGACTGGGAGGGGGAGGATGGGGGGGAGTCGAGGGAGGGAGGGAATACGGGGATATGTGTATAAAAACAGATGATTGAACTTGGTGTACCCCCCCCAAAAAAACAATAAATAAATTAAAAAAAAAGAGTTAGTGATGTTGAGTATCTTTCTGATCTTTGTCTTGTTTTGTTTACATAGTGTGAGTAAAACTTAGCTCCTGCAGTTGGCTTTGTGAAAGTCGGCCCTGCATTGAATTCTTTTCCGACGATTTACCCCAGGGCTTCCTTGGGGACAGGTGTCCTGTGCAGCCCCGCAGGCCTTGTGAGGTTTCAGTGCCACTGGGCGCCGGCTTGAAAGTTGTAGTTACAGGAAACGGCCACAAGGCGGCAGCATTGCTTCATGCGCCACTCTGGTTACTCGGGCAACTGGAGCCTGGGGCAAAGTCCTGTTCCTGGGCTGTCAATCAGAGTGGCATGCGCCCGAAGAAACACCCAAGACTCGTCTCATTCCTTCTTCCCCCTCACCCTCTACCACCCCCCTGTTCACTCCCTGATGAACCCCAGCTCCTGGAATACCACCCTTCTGAGGGTGCTGTCATCCGTAGTTGGGGCGACCCTTAGGAAGGAGGCTGGTGGCCCCCTGTGACCCAGCAATCCCACTCCTGGGCGTAGACGCTGAGAAAACAAAAATTTTAGCAGACACGTGCACCCTAGCGATCATGGCGGCACGCTGTACAAAAGCCAATACGTGGAAGCAACCGAAGTGTCAGAGGACAGAAGCAGGGATAAAGGAGATGGGGCCCAGAGACACGATGGAATATGACTCAGCCATAAAAAAGGATGGAATAATGCTAACCCTAACCCTAGGGTACATCTGCTAATTTCAACCTCCTGATTCATGCCTCTCTCCCACCGTTCCCCTTTGGTAGCCAGAAGCTGGCTTTCTAAGTCTGAGCCTTTCTTTTGTAAATTAGTTCATTTGCATCCATTGTTACACGCCAACTATAAGTGATACCATATGACATTTATCTTTCTCTGTCTGACCCACGTCGCTTAGTGTGATCGTATCCAGGTCCTTCCGAGTTGCTGCCAACGGCCTTGCTTCATTCATTTCAGAGCTGAGTGACGTTCCGTTGTACACACGGACCGCACCTTTGTTAGCCATTCAGCTTTCTGTGGACATTTTGGCTGCGTCCAGGTCTAGGCTTTTGTAAACACTGCTGCACTGAAAGCTGGCTACGAGTCTCTTGTCCATTTAGGGTTTTCCCCCGGACGTGCACCCAGGAGTGGAATTGCTGGATGTTTAGATGTTAAAAGAACCTCCGTACTGTTGTCCTCCAGAGTGGCCGGTAGCAATTTACGTTCCCACTGCGGGAGTGTAGCAGCGTTCCCTCTTCTCCACACCTTCTCCAGCATTTCCGCTTTTCAGACTTTGTGATGATGGTCACTCTGACTGATGAGAGGTGATACCTCGTTGCAGTGTTGATTTACCGAGAACAACGTGGAGGTGCCATTAGAGGCAGATACAGGGCCACCATAGGATTCAGCCATCCCGCTGCTCAGAGCGTATCCGGAGAAGACCGGAATGCAAAAAGACACGTGCACCAAAACGTGCACTTTGGCACCACTTACACTAGCCCGGACCAGGAAGCAACCAAAATGTCCAAGGACCCAGCAATGGATAAAGAAGTAGTAGTTCCATTACACAGTGGAATATTACTCAGACGTGAAAAAGAATGAAATAATGCCACTATAGCAACCTAGATTAACCTAGTTGTAATCCTACTAAGTGAAGTGAGTTAGAAAGAAAAAGACAACCATCACATGATATCACTTCTACATGGAAAATAAACATAAATACCAATGAACCAACTGACAAAAGAGAAACAGACTCACACAGTTAGAAAACGAACTTATGCTTAGCAAAGGGGACCGATACCGGGAAGGGATAAATTAGGCAGTTGGGATTAGCAACCAGATGCTATTACAAACAAAATACATAATCAACAAGGGCCTGGGTATACCAAGGGAGGTCACCTCAACACTCTGTCATCACCTCTATGGGAAAGAAAATCTGAAAGTTAATAGATATATGGATACATGTAAACGAAAAAGACTCTGTACCCTTACAGCAGAGTCGGGCTTTGAAGAAAATCTGCCGCCTTGTGGCCGTTTCCCGCAACAGCAACTTTAAAGCTGCAGCTTATGGAGACAATATTCACAAGGAGTAAAGGATGTAAATCACAGCTGCGCTCCAACAATTCCCTGGGGTAAGTATTCTAAAAACAATTTTCACAAGGGCAGATCTTCATGAAGACCATATCAACAGGTAAATAAGACAACGTTTTAAAAAAAATAGCATGCCACACGCTGCTGAGTACGGCGAATTACTTGAGACGGGCCGCTCAACACTGCGAGGAGGGCTCACACCGGGCCACAGTCGGAAAGGCCGTGAATCAAAGGTCTGCAGACAGTAAAGCTACAGTGCTGGTGGAAAACAGGGGGCCCTCCTATGTTGCTGCTGGCATGGACACGGTAAGAGCCACGACCGAGAACAACGTGGAGGTGCCATTAGAGGTAGGTACAGAGCGACCGTAGGATTCAGCCATCCCACTGCTCAGAGCATATCCGGAGAAGACCAGAATTCAAAAAGACACGTGCACCAAAACGTGCACTTTGGCACCACTTGCCATCGCCCAGACCGGGAAGCAACCAAAATGTCCAAGCAGCCAGGAATGCATACAGAGGTAGTAGTTCCATTACACAGGGCTATATTACTCAGGCGGGAAAAGGAAGGAAGCCGGCAATCCCACGACTGGGCATACACCCAAAGAACACCAGAATTCAAAAAGACACACGGCCTCCAATGTTCATCGCGGCACTATTTACAACAGCCAGGACATGGAAGCAACCTAAATGTCCATCAACAGATGAATGGATAAAGAAGATGTGGTACACATATACAATGGAATCTTACTCAGCTATAAAAGGGGATGAGGTGGAGCTATATGTAATGAGGTGGATGGGCCTCGAGTCTGTCCTACAGCGTGAGGGAAGCCAGAAAGAGAAAAACAAATACTTTATGCTAACTCATATATACGGAATCTAAAAAAACAAAACAAAACAATAAACAAAAAACAAAAAAAAACCAAAAAAAACGGTACTGATGAACCCAGTGACAGGACAAGAATAAGGATGCAGATGCAGAGAATGGACTGGAGGACACGGGGTTGGGGGGGCAGGGGGCGAAGAGGAAGCTGGCACGAAGTGAGAGAGTAGCATCTGCTCAAACAATCCTGCATAGCCACGTAAAGGTCACGGATCTCGGGGATTTGAAAGGGTGGAGCAGGACGCCCTAACACGGAGTCTGTCTCCGATGGCAGTCACTGTTACGGTAACGTCCGCTGCATGCACGAGGCTTGGCTGCACTGAAGGAGGGCCCGCCTGCATCTGAGGACTATGGGCCCAGGCAGAGGGGAACGGGCCCTGCAGGACCAAAAGGGGTCTCATTTGCCAGTCCATCCTCCCCACTCCCTCAGCCCCACGACAGTCCAGCCTTGGGACCCAAGCCTGCTCAGGGTCCGGGGATGTGACCCCGGCCCAGGTCACCGAGGCCTGAGGGGAAGAGTTTTGGCATTCCTTTTTTTTTTCTCTTTTCAATGTTAGTTGTTATTTTGTATCTTGTGATTTACAGTGTTGCAGGTTTGTGCCTCTTGTTTTTCTTTCTGAGCTGTACAGCAACGTGATTGACGGATACAGAGACCTATATATGTTCTTTTTGGAGTTCTCGTCCCGTATGGGTTATTACGGAATGTTGAGTAGGGTTCCTTGTGCTATACCCTGGGCCCTCAGTGATTACTCTGTAAACAGTGGTGCGTATATACTAATCTCGACACGCTCACTTCCCCCTGCCCACCGCCGTTCCCTTTCGCTCACCATAAGATTCTTTCCTAAGTCTGCGAGGCTGTTTGTTTTGTAAAGAAGCTCATTTGCGTCCATTCTTAGGGTCCACCTGTACTTGATATCACGAGAGGTTTGTCCTTCGCTGTCTCCTGTCCCTTAGTACGATCACCTCCACCTCCTTGCCCGTGGCTGCAATTGGCATGATTTCATCCTTTTTCAGTGGCTGGCTCATATGCCATCGTGTCTTTGGACCGCATCTTCCTTCTCCCTGCTTCTGTCCTCATACACGTAGGTTGCTTCCACGTCGTGCCTATTGCACACACTGCTGTCACGGTCACTGGGGGGTTCGTGTCTTTGAGAATTTTGGTTTTCTTGGGATCTACGCTCAGGAGTGGGATTGCTGGGTCCCATGGGACGTCTATGTTTAGTCTCTTAAGGAACCTCCATACTGTTCTCCATAGTGGATGCACCGACTCCCACTCCCACCCACAGGGCAGGAGGGCTCCCTCTTCTCCACACCCTCTCCCTCACTTACTGCTGTAGATTTTCTGATGATGGCCACCCTGACCTGTGAGAGGCGATACCGCATGGCAATCCTGAGGTGCGTTTCTCTCACCCCTAGTGATGCCGAGCATCTTTTCATGGGCCCGAGGGCCATCTACGTGTCTTCTGTGGAGAGGTGTCCACTTAGATCTTTTACGCATTTTCTGGTGGGTTGACCGTTCTTTTGATGTTGAGCTGCAGGGGTGGTTTGTACGTTTTGGAGGTTAATTCCTCACGGGTACCTTCGTTTGCAGATATTGGTTCCCATTCTAAGGGTGGTCTTCTTGTTTTGTTTATGGTTTCCTTTGCTGTGCCGACGCTTTTAAGTTGAGTTAGGTCCCATTTGTTTCTTTTGGTGTTCATCATTCTGAGAGGTGGGGCAACAAAGAACCTGCTGCGATTTCTGTCAAAGCGTGTTCTGCCTCTGTTTTCCCCAAGAGGTTTGTAGTCTCCGCCCTTGCATTTAGATCTTCCATCTGTTTCCTTCTGTGTGTGGTGTTAGAGAGTATTCTGATTTCATTCTCTTTTTAATGTTCTAAGGAACCTCCACACTGTTCTCCACAGAGGCTGTACCAACTTACCTTCCCAACGACAGTGTAGGAGGGTTCCCTCTTCTCCACACCCTCTCCACCATGTACCGTTTGTAGACTTTCTGACAACGGCCATTCTGACCGGCGTGAGGCGATACCTCGTTGTAGTTTGACTGGCATTTCTCTAATATTGAGCCACGCTGACATCCTTTCACGTAGCCACGGCGTGAGGCAAACGTACCTCTTGCAATTGGCTGCTTGAACGTCTGCCCTCCTGGGAACCCTTTCTCCGTGACCTACGCCAGGACGTTGTTTGAGGGCAGCTGATTTTCCTTTACAGCCCTCAGGCCTTGTGAATAGTCAGCGCCCAGCAGCACAGGTTTTCAAGTTCTTCTTCTGGGAAAGAGCCACAGGGTGGCAGGATGCCTTCAAGCCCCACTCTTTTTGTTAAATTTCTCATTTAATTTTTATTTCATCGGCGTAGAGTTGATTTCCCATGTCGTGTCTGTTTTAGGTGTACAGGAACCTGACTCAGTTATCCATAGACGTGTGTGTGTTCCTTCTCGGGTTCTTTTCCCATGTAATTTCTTACAGTGTGCTCAGGAGAGTTCCCTGTGCTGGCCAGTGGGTCCCTTTCGCTTGTCTCTTTGATGTATTTCAGTGTGTGGTACGTGTTAACCCCAACCTCCTAATGTATCCCTCCCCTCAGTGTTCCCTTTTGGACATCATAAGTGTGTTTTCTAAGCCTGTGAGCCTGTTTCTGTTTTGTAAATGAGCCCACTCTGGACGCATTGCTAGATCCCAGCTATAAGTGATAGCTTCTGATATTTGTCTTTCTCTCTCTGACTTACCTCACTCAGTATGATAATCTCTCAGTCCATCCATGTTGCTGCAAGTGGTATGAGTTTGCTCTTTTTTTATGACTGACTCGTATTCCACTGTATACACGTACCGCGCATTCTTCACTTCTCTCTCATTAGACATTTCAGTTGATTCTATGTCTTGTAAATAGCACTGCCCTGAAAATGGGGGTGCACGTGTTGTTTCCAATTAGGATGTTCTCCAGATCTAAGCCCAGAAGTGGGATTGTCAGGTCATGTACAAACCCTATGTTTAGTTTTCTAAGGAAGCTCTGTACTGTTCTCCAGAGCAGCTGCAACCCGTTGCATCCCCACCAACAGTGTGAAGGACTCCCTTTTCCCCACACCCTCTCCAGCATTTATTCTCCGCAGATTGTGTTTGATGATGGCCATCCTGAGCGGTGTGAAATGGCACCTCGTTTTTCGTTGTGATTTGCCCTTCTTCAAGAATTAGTGATGTTGACCTACACGGAATCTAAAACTTGTCCTGATGAACTCAGTGACAAGAATAAGGACGCAGAGGCAGAGAGTGGACCGGAGAACTCGAGGTTTGGGAGGGGGCGGGGGGTGAAGGGGAAGCTGAGACGAAGCGAGAGAGTAGCACAGACATATATATACTACCAGCTGTAAAACAGATAGCCAGTGGGAAGTTGTTATATAACAAAGGGTGTTCAACTCGAGGATGGAAGATGCCTTAGAGGACTGGGAGGGGGAGGATGGGGGGGAGTCGAGGGAGGGAGGGAATACGGGGATATGTGTATAAAAACAGATGATTGAACTTGGTGTACCCCCCCCAAAAAAACAATAAATAAATTAAAAAAAAAGAGTTAGTGATGTTGAGTATCTTTCTGATCTTTGTCTTGTTTTGTTTACATAGTGTGAGTAAAACTTAGCTCCTGCAGTTGGCTTTGTGAAAGTCGGCCCTGCATTGAATTCTTTTCCGACGATTTACCCCAGGGCTTCCTTGGGGACAGGTGTCCTGTGCAGCCCCGCAGGCCTTGTGAGGTTTCAGTGCCACTGGGCGCCGGCTTGAAAGTTGTAGTTACAGGAAACGGCCACAAGGCGGCAGCATTGCTTCATGCGCCACTCTGGTTACTCGGGCAACTGGAGCCTGGGGCAAAGTCCTGTTCCTGGGCTGTCAATCAGAGTGGCATGCGCCCGAAGAAACACCCAAGACTCGTCTCATTCCTTCTTCCCCCTCACCCTCTACCACCCCCCTGTTCACTCCCTGATGAACCCCAGCTCCTGGAATACCACCCTTCTGAGGGTGCTGTCATCCGTAGTTGGGGCGACCCTTAGGAAGGAGGCTGGTGGCCCCCTGTGACCCAGCAATCCCACTCCTGGGCGTAGACGCTGAGAAAACAAAAATTTTAGCAGACACGTGCACCCTAGCGATCATGGCGGCACGCTGTACAAAAGCCAATACGTGGAAGCAACCGAAGTGTCGGAGGACAGAAGCAGGGATAAAGGAGATGGGGCCCAGAGACACGATGGAATATGACTCAGCCATAAAAAAGGATGGAATAATGCTAACCCTAACCCTAGGGTACATCTGCTAATTTCAACCTCCTGATTCATGCCTCTCTCCCACCGTTCCCCTTTGGTAGCCAGAAGCTGGCTTTCTAAGTCTGAGCCTTTCTTTTGTAAATTAGTTCATTTGCATCCATTGTTACACGCCAACTATAAGTGATACCATATGACATTTATCTTTCTCTGTCTGACCCACGTCGCTTAGTGTGATCGTATCCAGGTCCTTCCGAGTTGCTGCCAACGGCCTTGCTTCATTCATTTCAGAGCTGAGTGACGTTCCGTTGTACACACGGACCGCACCTTTGTTAGCCATTCAGCTTTCTGTGGACATTTTGGCTGCGTCCAGGTCTAGGCTTTTGTAAACACTGCTGCACTGAAAGCTGGCTACGAGTCTCTTGTCCATTTAGGGTTTTCCCCCGGACGTGCACCCAGGAGTGGAATTGCTGGATGTTTAGATGTTAAAAGAACCTCCGTACTGTTGTCCTCCAGAGTGGCCGGTAGCAATTTACGTTCCCACTGCGGGAGTGTAGCAGCGTTCCCTCTTCTCCACACCTTCTCCAGCATTTCCGCTTTTCAGACTTTGTGATGATGGTCACTCTGACTGATGAGAGGTGATACCTCGTTGCAGTGTTGATTTACCGAGAACAACGTGGAGGTGCCATTAGAGGCAGATACAGGGCCACCATAGGATTCAGCCATCCCGCTGCTCAGAGCGTATCCGGAGAAGACCGGAATGCAAAAAGACACGTGCACCAAAACGTGCACTTTGGCACCACTTACACTAGCCCGGACCAGGAAGCAACCAAAATGTCCAAGGACCCAGCAATGGATAAAGAAGTAGTAGTTCCATTACACAGTGGAATATTACTCAGACGTGAAAAAGAATGAAATAATGCCACTATAGCAACCTAGATTAACCTAGTTGTAATCCTACTAAGTGAAGTGAGTTAGAAAGAAAAAGACAACCATCACATGATATCACTTCTACATGGAAAATAAACATAAATACCAATGAACCAACTGACAAAAGAGAAACAGACTCACACAGTTAGAAAACGAACTTATGCTTAGCAAAGGGGACCGATACCGGGAAGGGATAAATTAGGCAGTTGGGATTAGCAACCAGATGCTATTACAAACAAAATACATAATCAACAAGGGCCTGGGTATACCAAGGGAGGTCACCTCAACACTCTGTCATCACCTCTATGGGAAAGAAAATCTGAAAGTTAATAGATATATGGATACATGTAAACGAAAAAGACTCTGTACCCTTACAGCAGAGTCGGGCTTTGAAGAAAATCTGCCGCCTTGTGGCCGTTTCCCGCAACAGCAACTTTAAAGCTGCAGCTTATGGAGACAATATTCACAAGGAGTAAAGGATGTAAATCACAGCTGCGCTCCAACAATTCCCTGGGGTAAGTATTCTAAAAACAATTTTCACAAGGGCAGATCTTCATGAAGACCATATCAACAGGTAAATAAGACAACGTTTTAAAAAAAATAGCATGCCACACGCTGCTGAGTACGGCGAATTACTTGAGACGGGCCGCTCAACACTGCGAGGAGGGCTCACACCGGGCCACAGTCGGAAAGGCCGTGAATCAAAGGTCTGCAGACAGTAAAGCTACAGTGCTGGTGGAAAACAGGGGGCCCTCCTATGTTGCTGCTGGCATGGACACGGTAAGAGCCACGACCGAGAACAACGTGGAGGTGCCATTAGAGGTAGGTACAGAGCGACCGTAGGATTCAGCCATCCCACTGCTCAGAGCATATCCGGAGAAGACCAGAATTCAAAAAGACACGTGCACCAAAACGTGCACTTTGGCACCACTTGCCATCGCCCAGACCGGGAAGCAACCAAAATGTCCAAGCAGCCAGGAATGCATACAGAGGTAGTAGTTCCATTACACAGGGCTATATTACTCAGGCGGGAAAAGGAAGGAAGCCGGCAATCCCACGACTGGGCATACACCCAAAGAACACCAGAATTCAAAAAGACACACGGCCTCCAATGTTCATCGCGGCACTATTTACAACAGCCAGGACATGGAAGCAACCTAAATGTCCATCAACAGATGAATGGATAAAGAAGATGTGGTACACATATACAATGGAATCTTACTCAGCTATAAAAGGGGATGAGGTGGAGCTATATGTAATGAGGTGGATGGGCCTCGAGTCTGTCCTACAGCGTGAGGGAAGCCAGAAAGAGAAAAACAAATACTTTATGCTAACTCATATATACGGAATCTAAAAAAACAAAACAAAACAATAAACAAAAAACAAAAAAAAACCAAAAAAAACGGTACTGATGAACCCAGTGACAGGACAAGAATAAGGATGCAGATGCAGAGAATGGACTGGAGGACACGGGGTTGGGGGGGCAGGGGGCGAAGAGGAAGCTGGCACGAAGTGAGAGAGTAGCATCTGCTCAAACAATCCTGCATAGCCACGTAAAGGTCACGGATCTCGGGGATTTGAAAGGGTGGAGCAGGACGCCCTAACACGGAGTCTGTCTCCGATGGCAGTCACTGTTACGGTAACGTCCGCTGCATGCACGAGGCTTGGCTGCACTGAAGGAGGGCCCGCCTGCATCTGAGGACTATGGGCCCAGGCAGAGGGGAACGGGCCCTGCAGGACCAAAAGGGGTCTCATTTGCCAGTCCATCCTCCCCACTCCCTCAGCCCCACGACAGTCCAGCCTTGGGACCCAAGCCTGCTCAGGGTCCGGGGATGTGACCCCGGCCCAGGTCACCGAGGCCTGAGGGGAAGAGTTTTGGCATTCCTTTTTTTTTTCTCTTTTCAATGTTAGTTGTTATTTTGTATCTTGTGATTTACAGTGTTGCAGGTTTGTGCCTCTTGTTTTTCTTTCTGAGCTGTACAGCAACGTGATTGACGGATACAGAGACCTATATATGTTCTTTTTGGAGTTCTCGTCCCGTATGGGTTATTACGGAATGTTGAGTAGGGTTCCTTGTGCTATACCCTGGGCCCTCAGTGATTACTCTGTAAACAGTGGTGCGTATATACTAATCTCGACACGCTCACTTCCCCCTGCCCACCGCCGTTCCCTTTCGCTCACCATAAGATTCTTTCCTAAGTCTGCGAGGCTGTTTGTTTTGTAAAGAAGCTCATTTGCGTCCATTCTTAGGGTCCACCTGTACTTGATATCACGAGAGGTTTGTCCTTCGCTGTCTCCTGTCCCTTAGTACGATCACCTCCACCTCCTTGCCCGTGGCTGCAATTGGCATGATTTCATCCTTTTTCAGTGGCTGGCTCATATGCCATCGTGTCTTTGGACCGCATCTTCCTTCTCCCTGCTTCTGTCCTCATACACGTAGGTTGCTTCCACGTCGTGCCTATTGCACACACTGCTGTCACGGTCACTGGGGGGTTCGTGTCTTTGAGAATTTTGGTTTTCTTGGGATCTACGCTCAGGAGTGGGATTGCTGGGTCCCATGGGACGTCTATGTTTAGTCTCTTAAGGAACCTCCATACTGTTCTCCATAGTGGATGCACCGACTCCCACTCCCACCCACAGGGCAGGAGGGCTCCCTCTTCTCCACACCCTCTCCCTCACTTACTGCTGTAGATTTTCTGATGATGGCCACCCTGACCTGTGAGAGGCGATACCGCATGGCAATCCTGAGGTGCGTTTCTCTCACCCCTAGTGATGCCGAGCATCTTTTCATGGGCCCGAGGGCCATCTACGTGTCTTCTGTGGAGAGGTGTCCACTTAGATCTTTTACGCATTTTCTGGTGGGTTGACCGTTCTTTTGATGTTGAGCTGCAGGGGTGGTTTGTACGTTTTGGAGGTTAATTCCTCACGGGTACCTTCGTTTGCAGATATTGGTTCCCATTCTAAGGGTGGTCTTCTTGTTTTGTTTATGGTTTCCTTTGCTGTGCCGACGCTTTTAAGTTGAGTTAGGTCCCATTTGTTTCTTTTGGTGTTCATCATTCTGAGAGGTGGGGCAACAAAGAACCTGCTGCGATTTCTGTCAAAGCGTGTTCTGCCTCTGTTTTCCCCAAGAGGTTTGTAGTCTCCGCCCTTGCATTTAGATCTTCCATCTGTTTCCTTCTGTGTGTGGTGTTAGAGAGTATTCTGATTTCATTCTCTTTTTAATGTTCTAAGGAACCTCCACACTGTTCTCCACAGAGGCTGTACCAACTTACCTTCCCAACGACAGTGTAGGAGGGTTCCCTCTTCTCCACACCCTCTCCACCATGTACCGTTTGTAGACTTTCTGACAACGGCCATTCTGACCGGCGTGAGGCGATACCTCGTTGTAGTTTGACTGGCATTTCTCTAATATTGAGCCACGCTGACATCCTTTCACGTAGCCACGGCGTGAGGCAAACGTACCTCTTGCAATTGGCTGCTTGAACGTCTGCCCTCCTGGGAACCCTTTCTCCGTGACCTACGCCAGGACGTTGTTTGAGGGCAGCTGATTTTCCTTTACAGCCCTCAGGCCTTGTGAATAGTCAGCGCCCAGCAGCACAGGTTTTCAAGTTCTTCTTCTGGGAAAGAGCCACAGGGTGGCAGGATGCCTTCAAGCCCCACTCTTTTTGTTAAATTTCTCATTTAATTTTTATTTCATCGGCGTAGAGTTGATTTCCCATGTCGTGTCTGTTTTAGGTGTACAGGAACCTGACTCAGTTATCCATAGACGTGTGTGTGTTCCTTCTCGGGTTCTTTTCCCATGTAATTTCTTACAGTGTGCTCAGGAGAGTTCCCTGTGCTGGCCAGTGGGTCCCTTTCGCTTGTCTCTTTGATGTATTTCAGTGTGTGGTACGTGTTAACCCCAACCTCCTAATGTATCCCTCCCCTCAGTGTTCCCTTTTGGACATCATAAGTGTGTTTTCTAAGCCTGTGAGCCTGTTTCTGTTTTGTAAATGAGCCCACTCTGGACGCATTGCTAGATCCCAGCTATAAGTGATAGCTTCTGATATTTGTCTTTCTCTCTCTGACTTACCTCACTCAGTATGATAATCTCTCAGTCCATCCATGTTGCTGCAAGTGGTATGAGTTTGCTCTTTTTTTATGACTGACTCGTATTCCACTGTATACACGTACCGCGCATTCTTCACTTCTCTCTCATTAGACATTTCAGTTGATTCTATGTCTTGTAAATAGCACTGCCCTGAAAATGGGGGTGCACGTGTTGTTTCCAATTAGGATGTTCTCCAGATCTAAGCCCAGAAGTGGGATTGTCAGGTCATGTACAAACCCTATGTTTAGTTTTCTAAGGAAGCTCTGTACTGTTCTCCAGAGCAGCTGCAACCCGTTGCATCCCCACCAACAGTGTGAAGGACTCCCTTTTCCCCACACCCTCTCCAGCATTTATTCTCCGCAGATTGTGTTTGATGATGGCCATCCTGAGCGGTGTGAAATGGCACCTCGTTTTTCGTTGTGATTTGCCCTTCTTCAAGAATTAGTGATGTTGACCTACACGGAATCTAAAACTTGTCCTGATGAACTCAGTGACAAGAATAAGGACGCAGAGGCAGAGAGTGGACCGGAGAACTCGAGGTTTGGGAGGGGGCGGGGGGTGAAGGGGAAGCTGAGACGAAGCGAGAGAGTAGCACAGACATATATATACTACCAGCTGTAAAACAGATAGCCAGTGGGAAGTTGTTATATAACAAAGGGTGTTCAACTCGAGGATGGAAGATGCCTTAGAGGACTGGGAGGGGGAGGATGGGGGGGAGTCGAGGGAGGGAGGGAATACGGGGATATGTGTATAAAAACAGATGATTGAACTTGGTGTACCCCCCCCAAAAAAACAATAAATAAATTAAAAAAAAAGAGTTAGTGATGTTGAGTATCTTTCTGATCTTTGTCTTGTTTTGTTTACATAGTGTGAGTAAAACTTAGCTCCTGCAGTTGGCTTTGTGAAAGTCGGCCCTGCATTGAATTCTTTTCCGACGATTTACCCCAGGGCTTCCTTGGGGACAGGTGTCCTGTGCAGCCCCGCAGGCCTTGTGAGGTTTCAGTGCCACTGGGCGCCGGCTTGAAAGTTGTAGTTACAGGAAACGGCCACAAGGCGGCAGCATTGCTTCATGCGCCACTCTGGTTACTCGGGCAACTGGAGCCTGGGGCAAAGTCCTGTTCCTGGGCTGTCAATCAGAGTGGCATGCGCCCGAAGAAACACCCAAGACTCGTCTCATTCCTTCTTCCCCCTCACCCTCTACCACCCCCCTGTTCACTCCCTGATGAACCCCAGCTCCTGGAATACCACCCTTCTGAGGGTGCTGTCATCCGTAGTTGGGGCGACCCTTAGGAAGGAGGCTGGTGGCCCCCTGTGACCCAGCAATCCCACTCCTGGGCGTAGACGCTGAGAAAACAAAAATTTTAGCAGACACGTGCACCCTAGCGATCATGGCGGCACGCTGTACAAAAGCCAATACGTGGAAGCAACCGAAGTGTCGGAGGACAGAAGCAGGGATAAAGGAGATGGGGCCCAGAGACACGATGGAATATGACTCAGCCATAAAAAAGGATGGAATAATGCTAACCCTAACCCTAGGGTACATCTGCTAATTTCAACCTCCTGATTCATGCCTCTCTCCCACCGTTCCCCTTTGGTAGCCAGAAGCTGGCTTTCTAAGTCTGAGCCTTTCTTTTGTAAATTAGTTCATTTGCATCCATTGTTACACGCCAACTATAAGTGATACCATATGACATTTATCTTTCTCTGTCTGACCCACGTCGCTTAGTGTGATCGTATCCAGGTCCTTCCGAGTTGCTGCCAACGGCCTTGCTTCATTCATTTCAGAGCTGAGTGACGTTCCGTTGTACACACGGACCGCACCTTTGTTAGCCATTCAGCTTTCTGTGGACATTTTGGCTGCGTCCAGGTCTAGGCTTTTGTAAACACTGCTGCACTGAAAGCTGGCTACGAGTCTCTTGTCCATTTAGGGTTTTCCCCCGGACGTGCACCCAGGAGTGGAATTGCTGGATGTTTAGATGTTAAAAGAACCTCCGTACTGTTGTCCTCCAGAGTGGCCGGTAGCAATTTACGTTCCCACTGCGGGAGTGTAGCAGCGTTCCCTCTTCTCCACACCTTCTCCAGCATTTCCGCTTTTCAGACTTTGTGATGATGGTCACTCTGACTGATGAGAGGTGATACCTCGTTGCAGTGTTGATTTACCGAGAACAACGTGGAGGTGCCATTAGAGGCAGATACAGGGCCACCATAGGATTCAGCCATCCCGCTGCTCAGAGCGTATCCGGAGAAGACCGGAATGCAAAAAGACACGTGCACCAAAACGTGCACTTTGGCACCACTTACACTAGCCCGGACCAGGAAGCAACCAAAATGTCCAAGGACCCAGCAATGGATAAAGAAGTAGTAGTTCCATTACACAGTGGAATATTACTCAGACGTGAAAAAGAATGAAATAATGCCACTATAGCAACCTAGATTAACCTAGTTGTAATCCTACTAAGTGAAGTGAGTTAGAAAGAAAAAGACAACCATCACATGATATCACTTCTACATGGAAAATAAACATAAATACCAATGAACCAACTGACAAAAGAGAAACAGACTCACACAGTTAGAAAACGAACTTATGCTTAGCAAAGGGGACCGATACCGGGAAGGGATAAATTAGGCAGTTGGGATTAGCAACCAGATGCTATTACAAACAAAATACATAATCAACAAGGGCCTGGGTATACCAAGGGAGGTCACCTCAACACTCTGTCATCACCTCTATGGGAAAGAAAATCTGAAAGTTAATAGATATATGGATACATGTAAACGAAAAAGACTCTGTACCCTTACAGCAGAGTCGGGCTTTGAAGAAAATCTGCCGCCTTGTGGCCGTTTCCCGCAACAGCAACTTTAAAGCTGCAGCTTATGGAGACAATATTCACAAGGAGTAAAGGATGTAAATCACAGCTGCGCTCCAACAATTCCCTGGGGTAAGTATTCTAAAAACAATTTTCACAAGGGCAGATCTTCATGAAGACCATATCAACAGGTAAATAAGACAACGTTTTAAAAAAAATAGCATGCCACACGCTGCTGAGTACGGCGAATTACTTGAGACGGGCCGCTCAACACTGCGAGGAGGGCTCACACCGGGCCACAGTCGGAAAGGCCGTGAATCAAAGGTCTGCAGACAGTAAAGCTACAGTGCTGGTGGAAAACAGGGGGCCCTCCTATGTTGCTGCTGGCATGGACACGGTAAGAGCCACGACCGAGAACAACGTGGAGGTGCCATTAGAGGTAGGTACAGAGCGACCGTAGGATTCAGCCATCCCACTGCTCAGAGCATATCCGGAGAAGACCAGAATTCAAAAAGACACGTGCACCAAAACGTGCACTTTGGCACCACTTGCCATCGCCCAGACCGGGAAGCAACCAAAATGTCCAAGCAGCCAGGAATGCATACAGAGGTAGTAGTTCCATTACACAGGGCTATATTACTCAGGCGGGAAAAGGAAGGAAGCCGGCAATCCCACGACTGGGCATACACCCAAAGAACACCAGAATTCAAAAAGACACACGGCCTCCAATGTTCATCGCGGCACTATTTACAACAGCCAGGACATGGAAGCAACCTAAATGTCCATCAACAGATGAATGGATAAAGAAGATGTGGTACACATATACAATGGAATCTTACTCAGCTATAAAAGGGGATGAGGTGGAGCTATATGTAATGAGGTGGATGGGCCTCGAGTCTGTCCTACAGCGTGAGGGAAGCCAGAAAGAGAAAAACAAATACTTTATGCTAACTCATATATACGGAATCTAAAAAAACAAAACAAAACAATAAACAAAAAACAAAAAAAAAACCAAAAAAAACGGTACTGATGAACCCAGTGACAGGACAAGAATAAGGATGCAGATGCAGAGAATGGACTGGAGGACACGGGGTTGGGGGGGCAGGGGGCGAAGAGGAAGCTGGCACGAAGTGAGAGAGTAGCATCTGCTCAAACAATCCTGCATAGCCACGTAAAGGTCACGGATCTCGGGGATTTGAAAGGGTGGAGCAGGACGCCCTAACACGGAGTCTGTCTCCGATGGCAGTCACTGTTACGGTAACGTCCGCTGCGTGCACGAGGCTTGGCTGCACTGAAGGAGGGCCCGCCTGCATCTGAGGACTATGGGCCCAGGCAGAGGGGAACGGGCCCTGCAGGACCAAAAGGGGTCTCATTTGCCAGTCCATCCTCCCCACTCCCTCAGCCCC
Organism: Hippopotamus amphibius kiboko; assembly: GCF_030028045.1. NCBI lineage: Eukaryota > Metazoa > Chordata > Mammalia > Artiodactyla > Hippopotamidae > Hippopotamus > Hippopotamus amphibius. Next base: position 424,680 of record NC_080203.1, read on the forward strand.
ACGACAGTCCAGCCTTGGGACCCAAGCCTGCTCAGGGTCCGGGGATGTGACCCCGGCCCAGGTCACCGAGGCCTGAGGGGAAGAGTTTTGGCATTCCTTTTTTTTTTCTCTTTTCAATGTTAGTTGTTATTTTGTATCTTGTGATTTACAGTGTTGCAGGTTTGTGCCTCTTGTTTTTCTTTCTGAGCTGTACAGCAACGTGATTGACGGATACAGAGACCTATATATGTTCTTTTTGGAGTTCTCGTCCCGTATGGGTTATTACGGAATGTTGAGTAGGGTTCCTTGTGCTATACCCTGGGCCCTCAGTGATTACTCTGTAAACAGTGGTGCGTATATACTAATCTCGACACGCTCACTTCCCCCTGCCCACCGCCGTTCCCTTTCGCTCACCATAAGATTCTTTCCTAAGTCTGCGAGGCTGTTTGTTTTGTAAAGAAGCTCATTTGCGTCCATTCTTAGGGTCCACCTGTACTTGATATCACGAGAGGTTTGTCCTTCGCTGTCTCCTGTCCCTTAGTACGATCACCTCCACCTCCTTGCCCGTGGCTGCAAGTGGCATGATTTCATCCTTTTTCAGTGGCTGGCTCATATGCCATCGTGTCTTTGGACCGCATCTTCCTTCTCCCTGCTTCTGTCCTCATACACGTAGGTTGCTTCCACGTCGTGCCTATTGCACACACTGCTGTCACGGTCACTGGGGGGTTCGTGTCTTTGAGAATTTTGGTTTTCTTGGGATCTACGCTCAGGAGTGGGATTGCTGGGTCCCATGGGACGTCTATGTTTAGTCTCTTAAGGAACCTCCATACTGTTCTCCATAGTGGATGCACCGACTCCCACTCCCACCCACAGGGCAGGAGGGCTCCCTCTTCTCCACACCCTCTCCCTCACTTACTGCTGTAGATTTTCTGATGATGGCCACCCTGACCTGTGAGAGGTGATACCGCATGGCAATCCTGAGGTGCGTTTCTCTCACCCCTAGTGATGCCGAGCATCTTTTCATGGGCCCGAGGGCCATCTACGTGTCTTCTGTGGAGAGGTGTCCACTTAGATCTTTTACGCATTTTCTGGTGGGTTGACCGTTCTTTTGATGTTGAGCTGCAGGAGTGGTTTGTACGTTTTGGAGGTTAATTCCTCACGGGTACCTTCGTTTGCAGATATTGGTTCCCATTCTAAGGGTGGTCTTCTTGTTTTGTTTATGGTTTCCTTTGCTGTGCCGACGCTTTTAAGTTGAGTTAGGTCCCATTTGTTTCTTTTGGTGTTCATCATTCTGAGAGGTGGGGCAACAAAGAACCTGCTGCGATTTCTGTCAAAGCGTGTTCTGCCTCTGTTTTCCCCAAGAGGTTTGTAGTCTCCGCCCTTGCATTTAGATCTTCCATCTGTTTCCTTCTGTGTGTGGTGTTAGAGAGTATTCTGATTTCATTCTCTTTTTAATGTTCTAAGGAACCTCCACACTGTTCTCCACAGAGGCTGTACCAACTTACCTTCCCAACGACAGTGTAGGAGGGTTCCCTCTTCTCCACACCCTCTCCACCATGTACCGTTTGTAGACTTTCTGACAACGGCCATTCTGACCGGCGTGAGGCGATACCTCGTTGTAGTTTGACTGGCATTTCTCTAATATTGAGCCACGCTGACATCCTTTCACGTAGCCACGGCGTGAGGCAAACGTACCTCTTGCAATTGGCTGCTTGAACGTCTGCCCTCCTGGGAACCCTTTCTCCGTGACCTACGCCAGGACGTTGTTTGAGGGCAGCTGATTTTCCTTTACAGCCCTCAGGCCTTGTGAATAGTCAGCGCCCAGCAGCACAGGTTTTCAAGTTCTTCTTCTGGGAAAGAGCCACAGGGTGGCAGGATGCCTTCAAGCCCCACTCTTTTTGTTAAATTTCTCATTTAATTTTTATTTCATCGGCGTAGAGTTGATTTCCCATGTCGTGTCTGTTTTAGGTGTACAGGAACCTGACTCAGTTATCCATAGACGTGTGTGTGTTCCTTCTTGGGTTCTTTTCCCATGTAATTTCTTACAGTGTGCTCAGGAGAGTTCCCTGTGCTGGCCAGTGGGTCCCTTTCGCTTGTCTCTTTGATGTATTTCAGTGTGTGGTACGTGTTAACCCCAACCTCCTAATGTATCCCTCCCCTCAGTGTTCCCTTTTGGACATCATAAGTGTGTTTTCTAAGCCTGTGAGCCTGTTTCTGTTTTGTAAATGAGCCCACTCTGGACGCATTGCTAGATCCCAGCTATAAGTGATAGCTTCTGATATTTGTCTTTCTCTCTCTGACTTACCTCACTCAGTATGATAATCTCTCAGTCCATCCATGTTGCTGCAAGTGGTATGAGTTTGCTCTTTTTTTATGACTGACTCGTATTCCACTGTATACACGTACCGCGCATTCTTCACTTCTCTCTCATTAGACATTTCAGTTGATTCTATGTCTTGTAAATAGCACTGCCCTGAAAATGGGGGTGCACGTGTTGTTTCCAATTAGGATGTTCTCCAGATCTAAGCCCAGAAGTGGGATTGTCAGGTCATGTACAAACCCTATGTTTAGTTTTCTAAGGAAGCTCTGTACTGTTCTCCAGAGCAGCTGCAACCCGTTGCATCCCCACCAACAGTGTGAAGGACTCCCTTTTCCCCACACCCTCTCCAGCATTTATTCTCCGCAGATTGTGTTTGATGATGGCCATCCTGAGCGGTGTGAAATGGCACCTCGTTTTTCGTTGTGATTTGCCCTTCTTCAAGAATTAGTGATGTTGACCTACACGGAATCTAAAACTTGTCCTGATGAACTCAGTGACAAGAATAAGGACGCAGAGGCAGAGAGTGGACCGGAGAACTCGAGGTTTGGGAGGGGGCGGGGGGTGAAGGGGAAGCTGAGACGAAGCGAGAGAGTAGCACAGACATATATATACTACCAGCTGTAAAACAGATAGCCAGTGGGAAGTTGTTATATAACAAAGGGTGTTCAACTCGAGGATGGAAGATGCCTTAGAGGACTGGGAGGGGGAGGATGGGGGGGAGTCGAGGGAGGGAGGGAATACGGGGATATGTGTATAAAAACAGATGATTGAACTTGGTGTACCCCCCCCAAAAAAACAATAAATAAATTAAAAAAAAAGAGTTAGTGATGTTGAGTATCTTTCTGATCTTTGTCTTGTTTTGTTTACATAGTGTGAGTAAAACTTAGCTCCTGCAGTTGGCTTTGTGAAAGTCGGCCCTGCATTGAATTCTTTTCCGACGATTTACCCCAGGGCTTCCTTGGGGACAGGTGTCCTGTGCAGCCCCGCAGGCCTTGTGAGGTTTCAGTGCCACTGGGCGCCGGCTTGAAAGTTGTAGTTACAGGAAACGGCCACAAGGCGGCAGCATTGCTTCATGCGCCACTCTGGTTACTCGGGCAACTGGAGCCTGGGGCAAAGTCCTGTTCCTGGGCTGTCAATCAGAGTGGCATGCGCCCGAAGAAACACCCAAGACTCGTCTCATTCCTTCTTCCCCCTCACCCTCTACCACCCCCCTGTTCACTCCCTGATGAACCCCAGCTCCTGGAATACCACCCTTCTGAGGGTGCTGTCATCCGTAGTTGGGGCGACCCTTAGGAAGGAGGCTGGTGGCCCCCTGTGACCCAGCAATCCCACTCCTGGGCGTAGACGCTGAGAAAACAAAAATTTTAGCAGACACGTGCACCCTAGCGATCATGGCAGCACGCTGTACAAAAGCCAATACGTGGAAGCAACCGAAGTGTCGGAGGACAGAAGCAGGGATAAAGGAGATGGGGCCCAGAGACACGATGGAATATGACTCAGCCATAAAAAAGGATGGAATAATGCTAACCCTAACCCTAGGGTACATCTGCTAATTTCAACCTCCTGATTCATGCCTCTCTCCCACCGTTCCCCTTTGGTAGCCAGAAGCTGGCTTTCTAAGTCTGAGCCTTTCTTTTGTAAATTAGTTCATTTGCATCCATTGTTACACGCCAACTATAAGTGATACCATATGACATTTATCTTTCTCTGTCTGACCCACGTTGCTTAGTGTGATCGTATCCAGGTCCTTCCGAGTTGCTGCCAACGGCCTTGCTTCATTCATTTCAGAGCTGAGTGACGTTCCGTTGTACACACGGACCGCACCTTTGTTAGCCATTCAGCTTTCTGTGGACATTTTGGCTGCGTCCAGGTCTAGGCTTTTGTAAACACTGCTGCACTGAAAGCTGCCTACGAGTCTCTTGTCCATTTAGGGTTTTCCCCCGGACGTGCACCCAGGAGTGGAATTGCTGGATGTTTAGATGTTAAAAGAACCTCCGTACTGTTGTCCTCCAGAGTGGCCGGTAGCAATTTACGTTCCCACTGCGGGAGTGTAGCAGCGTTCCCTCTTCTCCACACCTTCTCCAGCATTTCCGCTTTTCAGACTTTGTGATGATGGTCACTCTGACTGATGAGAGGTGATACCTCGTTGCAGTGTTGATTTACCGAGAACAACGTGGAGGTGCCATTAGAGGCAGATACAGGGCCACCATAGGATTCAGCCATCCCGCTGCTCAGAGCGTATCCGGAGAAGACCGGAATGCAAAAAGACACGTGCACCAAAACGTGCACTTTGGCACCACTTACACTAGCCCGGACCAGGAAGCAACCAAAATGTCCAAGGACCCAGCAATGGATAAAGAAGTAGTAGTTCCATTACACAGTGGAATATTACTCAGACGTGAAAAAGAATGAAATAATGCCACTATAGCAACCTAGATTAACCTAGTTGTAATCCTACTAAGTGAAGTGAGTTAGAAAGAAAAAGACAACCATCACATGATATCACTTCTACATGGAAAATAAACATAAATACCAATGAACCAACTGACAAAAGAGAAACAGACTCACACAGTTAGAAAACGAACTTATGCTTAGCAAAGGGGACCGATACCGGGAAGGGATAAATTAGGCAGTTGGGATTAGCAACCAGATGCTATTACAAACAAAATACATAATCAACAAGGGCCTGGGTATACCAAGGGAGGTCACCTCAACACTCTGTCATCACCTCTATGGGAAAGAAAATCTGAAAGTTAATAGATATATGGATACATGTAAACGAAAAAGACTCTGTACCCTTACAACAGAGTCGGGCTTTGAAGAAATCCTGCCGCCTTGTGGCCCTTTCCCGCAACAGCAACTTTAAAGCTGCAGCTTATGGAGACAATATTCACAAGGAGTAAAGGATGTAAATCACAGCTGCGCTCCAACAATTCCCTGGGGTAAGTATTCTAAAAACAATTTTCACAAGGGCAGATCTTCATGAAGACCATATCAACAGGTAAATAAGACAACGTTTTAAAAAAAATAGCACGCCACACGCTGCTGAGTACGGCGAATTACTTGAGACGGGCCGCTCAACACTGCGAGGAGGGCTCACACCGGGCCACAGTCGGAAAGGCCGTGAATCAAAGGTCTGCAGACAGTAAAGCTACAGTGCTGGTGGAAAACAGGGGGCCCTCCTATGTTGCTGCTGGCATGGACACGGTAAGAGCCACGACCGAGAACAACGTGGAGGTGCCATTAGAGGTAGGTACAGAGCGACCGTAGGATTCAGCCATCCCACTGCTCAGAGCATATCCGGAGAAGACCAGAATTCAAAAAGACACGTGCACCAAAACGTGCACTTTGGCACCACTTGCCATAGCCCAGACCGGGAAGCAACCAAAATGTCCCAGCAGCCAGGAATGCATACAGAGGTAGTAGTTCCATTACACAGTGCTATATTACTCAGGCGGGAAAAGGAAGGAAGCCGGCAATCCCACGACTGGGCATACACCCAAAGAACACCAGAATTCAAAAAGACACACGGCCTCCAATGTTCATCGCGGCACTATTTACAACAGCCAGGACATGGAAGCAACCTAAATGTCCATCAACAGATGAATGGATAAAGAAGATGTGGTACACATATACAATGGAATCTTACTCAGCTATAAAAAGGGATGAGGTGGAGCTATATGTAATGAGGTGGATGGGCCTCGAGTCTGTCCTACAGCGTGAGGGAAACCAGAAAGAGAAAAACAAATACTTTATGCTAACTCATATATACGGAATCTAAACAACAAAACAAAACAAAAAACAAAAAACAAAAAAACCCCAAAAAAACGGTACTGATGAACCCAGTGACAGGACAAGAATAAGGATGCAGATGCAGAGAATGGACTGGAGGACACGGGGTTGGGGGGGCAGGGGGCGAAGAGGAAGCTGGCACGAAGTGAGAGAGTAGCATCTGCTCAAACAATCCTGCATAGCCACGTAAAGGTCACGGATCTCGGGGATTTGAAAGGGTGGAGCAGGACGCCCTAACACGGAGTCTGTCTCCGATGGCAGTCACTGTCACGGTAACGTCCGCTGCGTGCACTAGGCTTGGCTGCACTGAAGGAGGGCCCGCCTGCATCTGAGGACTATGGGCCCAGGCAGAGGGGAACGGGCCCTGCAGGACCAAAAGGGGTCTCATTTGCCAGTCCATCCTCCCCACTCCCTCAGCCCCACGACAGTCCAGCCTTGGGACCCAAGCCTGCTCAGGGTCCGGGGATGTGACCCCGGCCCAGGTCACCGAGGCCTGAGGGGAAGAGTTTTGGCATTCCTTTTTTTTTTCTCTTTTCAATGTTAGTTGTTATTTTGTATCTTGTGATTTACAATGTTGCAGGTTTGTGCCTCTTGTTTTTCTTTCTGAGCTGTACAGCAACGTGATTGACGGATACAGAGACCTATATATGTTCTTTTTGGAGTTCTCGTCCCGTATGGGTTATTACAGAATGTTGAGTAGGGTTCCTTGTGCTATACCCTGGGCCCTCAGTGATTACTCTGTAAACAGTGGTGCGTATATACTAATCTCGACACGCTCACTTCCCCCTGCCCACCGCCGTTCCCTTTCGCTCACCATAAGATTCTTTCCTAAGTCTGCGAGGCTGTTTGTTTTGTAAAGAAGCTCATTTGCGTCCATTCTTAGGGTCCACCTGTACTTGATATCACGAGAGGTTTGTCCTTCGCTGTCTCATGTCCCTTAGTACGATCACCTCCACCTCCTTGCCCGTGGCTGCAAGTGGCATGATTTCATCCTTTTTCAGTGGCTGGCTCATATGCCATCGTGTCTTTGGACCGCATCTTCCTTCTCCCTGCTTCTGTCCTCATACACGTAGGTTGCTTCCACGTCGTGCCTATTGCACACACTGCTGTCACGGTCACTGGGGGGTTCGTGTCTTTGAGAATTTTGGTTTTCTTGGGATCTACGCTCAGGAGTGGGATTGCTGGGTCCCATGGGACGTCTATGTTTAGTCTCTTAAGGAACCTCCATACTGTTCTCCATAGTGGATGCACCGACTCCCACTCCCACCCACAGGGCAGGAGGGCTCCCTCTTCTCCACACCCTCTCCCTCACTTACTGCTGTAGATTTTCTGATGATGGCCACCCTGACCTGTGAGAGGCGATACCGCATGGCAATTCTGAGGTGCGTTTCTCTCACCCCTAGTGATGCCGAGCATCTTTTCATGGGCCCGAGGGCCATCTATGTGTCTTCTGTGGAGAGGTGTCCACTTAGATCTTTTACGCATTTTCTGGTGGGTTGACCGTTCTTTTGATGTTGAGCCGCAGGAGTGGTTTGTACGTTTTGGAGGTTAATTCCTCACGGGTACCTTCGTTTGCAGATATTGGTTCCCATTCTAAGGGTGGTCTTCTTGTTTTGTTTATGGTTTCCTTTGCTGTGCCGACGCTTTTAAGTTGAGTTAGGTCCCATTTGTTTCTTTTGGTGTTCATCATTCCGAGAGGTGGGGCAACAAAGAACCTGCTGCGATTTCTGTCAAAGCGTGTTCTGCCTCTGTTTTCCCCAAGAGGTTTGTAGTCTCCGCCCTTGCATTTAGATCTTCCATCTGTTTCCTTCTGTGTGTGGTGTTAGAGAGTATTCTGATTTCATTCTCTTTTTAATGTTCTAAGGAACCTCCACACTGTTCTCCACAGAGGCTGTACCAACTTACCTTCCCAACGACAGTGTAGGAGGGTTCCCTCTTCTCCACACCCTCTCCACCATGTACCGTTTGTAGACTTTCTGACAACGGCCATTCTGACCGGCGTGAGGCGATACCTCGTTGTAGTTTGACTGGCATTTCTCTAATATTGAGCCACGCTGACATCCTTTCATGTAGCCACGGTGTGAGGCAAACGTACCTCTTGCAATTGGCTGCTTGAACGTCTGCCCTCCTGGGAACCCTTTCTCCGTGACCTACGCCAGGACGTTGTTTGAGGGCAGCTGATTTTCCTTTACAGCCCTCAGGCCTTGTGAATAGTCAGCGCCCAGCAGCACAGGTTTTCAAGTTCTTCTTCTGGGAAAGAGCCACAGGGTGGCAGGATGCCTTCAAGCCCCACTCTTTTTGTTAAATTTCTCATTTAATTTTTATTTCATCGGCGTAGAGTTGATTTCCCATGTCGTGTCTGTTTTAGGTGTACAGGAACCTGACTCAGTCATCCATAGACGTGTGTGTGTTCCTTCTCGGGTTCTTTTCCCATGTAATTTCTTACAGTGTGCTCAGGAGAGTTCCCTGTGCTGGCCAGTGGGTCCCTTTCGCTTGTCTCTTTGATGTATTTCAGTGTGTGGTACGTGTTAACCCCAACCTCCTAATGTATCCCTCCCCTCAGTGTTCCCTTTTGGACATCATAAGTGTGTTTTCTAAGCCTGTGAGCCTGTTTCTGTTTTGTAAATGAGCCCACTCTGGACGCATTGCTAGATCCCAGCTATAAGTGATAGCTTCTGATATTTGTCTTTCTCTCTCTGACTTACCTCACTCAGTATGATAATCTCTCAGTCCATCCATGTTGCTGCAAGTGGTATGAGTTTGCTCTTTTTTTATGACTGACTCGTATTCCACTGTATACACGTACCGCGCATTCTTCACTTCTCTCTCATTAGACATTTCAGTTGATTCTATGTCTTGTAAATAGCACTGCCCTGAAAATGGGGGTGCACGTGTTGTTTCCAATTAGGATGTTCTCCAGATCTAAGCCCAGAAGTGGGATTGTCAGGTCATGTACAAACCCTATGTTTAGTTTTCTAAGGAAGCTCTGTACTGTTCTCCAGAGCAGCTGCAACCCGTTGCATCCCCACCAACAGTGTGAAGGACTCCCTTTTCCCCACACCCTCTCCAGCATTTATTCTCTGCAGATTGTGTTTGATGATGGCCATCCTGAGCGGTGTGAAATGGCACCTCGTTTTTCGTTGTGATTTGCCCTTCTTCAAGAATTAGTGATGTTGACCTACACGGAATCTAAAACTTGTCCTGATGAACTCAGTGACAAGAATAAGGACGCAGAGGCAGAGAGTGGACCGGAGAACTCGAGGTTTGGGAGGGGGCGGGGGGTGAAGGGGAAGCTGAGACGAAGCGAGAGAGTAGCACAGACATATATATACTACCAGCTGTAAAACAGATAGCCAGTGGGAAGTTGTTATATAACAAAGGGTGTTCAACTCGAGGATGGAAGATGCCTTAGAGGACTGGGAGGGGGAGGATGGGGGGGAGTCGAGGGAGGGAGGGAATACGGGGATATGTGTATAAAAACAGATGATTGAACTTGGTGTACCCCCCCCAAAAAAACAATAAATAAATTAAAAAAGAAGAGTTAGTGATGTTGAGTATCTTTCTGATCTTTGTCTTGTTTTGTTTACATAGTGTGAGTAAAACTTAGCTCCTGCAGTTGGCTTTGTGAAAGTCGGCCCTGCATTGAATTCTTTTCTGACGATTTACCCCAGGGCTTCCTTGGGGACAGGTGTCCTGTGCAGCCCCGCAGGCCTTGTGAGGTTTCAGTGCCACTGGGCGCCGGCTTGAAAGTTGTAGTTACAGGAAACGGCCACAAGGCGGCAGCATTGCTTCATGCGCCACTCTGGTTACTCGGGCAACTGGAGCCTGGGGCAAAGTCCTGTTCCTGGGCTGTCAATCAGAGTGGCATGCGCCCGAAGAAACACCCAAGACTCGTCTCATTCCTTCTTCCCCCTCACCCTCTACCACCCCCCTGTTCACTCCCTGATGAACCCCAGCTCCTGGAATACCACCCTTCTGAGGGTGCTGTCATCCGTAGTTGGGGCGACCCTTAGGAAGGAGGCTGGTGGCCCCCTGTGACCCAGCAATCCCACTCCTGGGCGTAGACGCTGAGAAAACAAAAATTTTAGCAGACACGTGCACCCTAGCGATCATGGCAGCACGCTGTACAAAAGCCAATACGTGGAAGCAACCGAAGTGTCGGAGGACAGAAGCAGGGATAAAGGAGATGGGGCCCAGAGACACGATGGAATATGACTCAGCCATAAAAAAGGATGGAATAATGCTAACCCTAACCCTAGGGTACATCTGCTAATTTCAACCTCCTGATTCATGCCTCTCTCCCACCGTTCCCCTTTGGTAGCCAGAAGCTGGCTTTCTAAGTCTGAGCCTTTCTTTTGTAAATTAGTTCATTTGCATCCATTGTTACACGCCAACTATAAGTGATACCATATGACATTTATCTTTCTCTGTCTGACCCACGTTGCTTAGTGTGATCGTATCCAGGTCCTTCCGAGTTGCTGCCAACGGCCTTGCTTCATTCATTTCAGAGCTGAGTGACGTTCCGTTGTACACACGGACCGCACCTTTGTTAGCCATTCAGCTTTCTGTGGACATTTTGGCTGCGTCCAGGTCTAGGCTTTTGTAAACACTGCTGCACTGAAAGCTGCCTACGAGTCTCTTGTCCATTTAGGGTTTTCCCCCGGACGTGCACCCAGGAGTGGAATTGCTGGATGTTTAGATGTTAAAAGAACCTCCGTACTGTTGTCCTCCAGAGTGGCCGGTAGCAATTTACGTTCCCACTGCGGGAGTGTAGCAGCGTTCCCTCTTCTCCACACCTTCTCCAGCATTTCCGCTTTTCAGACTTTGTGATGATGGTCACTCTGACTGATGAGAGGTGATACCTCGTTGCAGTGTTGATTTACCGAGAACAACGTGGAGGTGCCATTAGAGGCAGATACAGGGCCACCATAGGATTCAGCCATCCCGCTGCTCAGAGCGTATCCGGAGAAGACCGGAATGCAAAAAGACACGTGCACCAAAACGTGCACTTTGGCACCACTTACACTAGCCCGGACCAGGAAGCAACCAAAATGTCCAAGGACCCAGCAATGGATAAAGAAGTAGTAGTTCCATTACACAGTGGAATATTACTCAGACGTGAAAAAGAATGAAATAATGCCACTATAGCAACCTAGATTAACCTAGTTGTAATCCTACTAAGTGAAGTGAGTTAGAAAGAAAAAGACAACCATCACATGATATCACTTCTACATGGAAAATAAACATAAATACCAATGAACCAACTGACAAAAGAGAAACAGACTCACACAGTTAGAAAACGAACTTATGCTTAGCAAAGGGGACCGATACCGGGAAGGGATAAATTAGGCAGTTGGGATTAGCAACCAGATGCTATTACAAACAAAATACATAATCAACAAGGGCCTGGGTATACCAAGGGAGGTCACCTCAACACTCTGTCATCACCTCTATGGGAAAGAAAATCTGAAAGTTAATAGATATATGGATACATGTAAACGAAAAAGACTCTGTACCCTTACAACAGAGTCGGGCTTTGAAGAAATCCTGCCGCCTTGTGGCCGTTTCCCGCAACAGCAACTTTAAAGCTGCAGCTTATGGAGACAATATTCACAAGGAGTAAAGGATGTAAATCACAGCTGCGCTCCAACAATTCCCTGGGGTAAGTATTCTAAAAACAATTTTCACAAGGGCAGATCTTCATGAAGACCATATCAACAGGTAAATAAGACAACGTTTTAAAAAAAATAGCACGCCACACGCTGCTGAGTACGGCGAATTACTTGAGACGGGCTGCTCAACACTGCGAGGAGGGCTCACACCGGGCCACAGTCGGAAAGGCCGTGAATCAAAGGTCTGCAGACAGTAAAGCTACAGTGCTGGTGGAAAACAGGGGGCCCTCCTATGTTGCTGCTGGCATGGACACGGTAAGAGCCACGACCGAGAACAACGTGGAGGTGCCATTAGAGGTAGGTACAGAGCGACCGTAGGATTCAGCCATCCCACTGCTCAGAGCATATCCGGAGAAGACCAGAATTCAAAAAGACACGTGCACCAAAACGTGCACTTTGGCACCACTTGCCATCGCCCAGACCGGGAAGCAACCAAAATGTCCAAGCAGCCAGGAATGCATACAGAGGTAGTAGTTCCATTACACAGTGCTATATTACTCAGGCGGGAAAAGGAAGGAAGCCGGCAATCCCACGACTGGGCATACACCCAAAGAACACCAGAATTCAAAAAGACACACGGCCTCCAATGTTCATCGCGGCACTATTTACAACAGCCAGGACATGGAAGCAACCTAAATGTCCATCAACAGATGAATGGATAAAGAAGATGTGGTACACATATACAATGGAATCTTACTCAGCTATAAAAAGGGATGAGGTGGAGCTATATGTAATGAGGTGGATGGGCCTCGAGTCTGTCCTACAGCGTGAGGGAAGCCAGAAAGAGAAAAACAAATACTTTATGCTAACTCATATATACGGAATCTAAACAACAAAACAAAACAAAAAACAAAAAACAAAAAAACCCCAAAAAAACGGTACTGATGAACCCAGTGACAGGACAAGAATAAGGATGCAGATGCAGAGAATGGACTGGAGGACACGGGGTTGGGGGGGCAGGGGGCGAAGAGGAAGCTGGCACGAAGTGAGAGAGTAGCATCTGCTCAAACAATCCTGCATAGCCACGTAAAGGTCACGGATCTCGGGGATTTGAAAGGGTGGAGCAGGACGCCCTAACACGGAGTCTGTCTCCGATGGCAGTCACTGTCACGGTAACGTCCGCTGCGTGCACTAGGCTTGGCTGCACTGAAGGAGGGCCCGCCTGCATCTGAGGACTATGGGCCCAGGCAGAGGGGAACGGGCCCTGCAGGACCAAAAGGGGTCTCATTTGCCAGTCCATCCTCCCCACTCCCTCAGCCCCACGACAGTCCAGCCTTGGGACCCAAGCCTGCTCAGGGTCCGGGGATGTGACCCCGGCCCAGGTCACCGAGGCCTGAGGGGAAGAGTTTTGGCATTCCTTTTTTTTTTCTCTTTTCAATGTTAGTTGTTATTTTGTATCTTGTGATTTACAATGTTGCAGGTTTGTGCCTCTTGCTTTTCTTTCTGAGCTGTACAGCAACGTGATTGACGGATACAGAGACCTATATATGTTCTTTTTGGAGTTCTCGTCCCGTATGGGTTATTACAGAATGTTGAGTAGGGTTCCTTGTGCTATACCCTGGGCCCTCAGTGATTACTCTGTAAACAGTGGTGCGTATATACTAATCTCGACACGCTCACTTCCCCCTGCCCACCGCCGTTCCCTTTCGCTCACCATAAGATTCTTTCCTAAGTCTGCGAGGCTGTTTGTTTTGTAAAGAAGCTCATTTGCGTCCATTCTTAGGGTCCACCTGTACTTGATATCACGAGAGGTTTGTCCTTCGCTGTCTCATGTCCCTTAGTACGATCACCTCCACCTCCTTGCCCGTGGCTGCAAGTGGCATGATTTCATCCTTTTTCAGTGGCTGGCTCATATGCCATCGTGTCTTTGGACCGCATCTTCCTTCTCCCTGCTTCTGTCCTCATACACGTAGGTTGCTTCCACGTCGTGCCTATTGCACACACTGCTGTCACGGTCACTGGGGGGTTCGTGTCTTTGAGAATTTTGGTTTTCTTGGGATCTACGCTCAGGAGTGGGATTGCTGGGTCCCATGGGACGTCTATGTTTAGTCTCTTAAGGAACCTCCATACTGTTCTCCATAGTGGATGCACCGACTCCCACTCCCACCCACAGGGCAGGAGGGCTCCCTCTTCTCCACACCCTCTCCCTCACTTACTGCTGTAGATTTTCTGATGATGGCCACCCTGACCTGTGAGAGGCGATACCGCATGGCAATTCTGAGGTGCGTTTCTCTCACCCCTAGTGATGCCGAGCATCTTTTCATGGGCCCGAGGGCCATCTATGTGTCTTCTGTGGAGAGGTGTCCACTTAGATCTTTTACGCATTTTCTGGTGGGTTGACCGTTCTTTTGATGTTGAGCCGCAGGAGTGGTTTGTACGTTTTGGAGGTTAATTCCTCACGGGTACCTTCGTTTGCAGATATTGGTTCCCATTCTAAGGGTGGTCTTCTTGTTTTGTTTATGGTTTCCTTTGCTGTGCCGACGCTTTTAAGTTGAGTTAGGTCCCATTTGTTTCTTTTGGTGTTCATCATTCCGAGAGGTGGGGCAACAAAGAACCTGCTGCGATTTCTGTCAAAGCGTGTTCTGCCTCTGTTTTCCCCAAGAGGTTTGTAGTCTCCGCCCTTGCATTTAGATCTTCCATCTGTTTCCTTCTGTGTGTGGTGTTAGAGAGTATTCTGATTTCATTCTCTTTTTAATGTTCTAAGGAACCTCCACACTGTTCTCCACAGAGGCTGTACCAACTTACCTTCCCAACGACAGTGTAGGAGGGTTCCCTCTTCTCCACACCCTCTCCACCATGTACCGTTTGTAGACTTTCTGACAATGGCCATTCTGACCGGCGTGAGGCGATACCTCGTTGTAGTTTGACTGGCATTTCTCTAATATTGAGCCATGCTGACATCCTTTCATGTAGCCACGGTGTGAGGCAAACGTACCTCTTGCAATTGGCTGCTTGAACGTCTGCCCTCCTGGGAACCCTTTCTCCGTGACCTACGCCAGGACGTTGTTTGAGGGCAGCTGATTTTCCTTTACAGCCCTCAGGCCTTGTGAATAGTCAGCGCCCAGCAGCACAGGTTTTCAAGTTCTTGTTCTGGGAAAGAGCCACAGGGTGGCAGGATGCCTTCAAGCCCCACTCTTTTTGTTAAATTTCTCATTTAATTTTTATTTCATCGGCGTAGAGTTGATTTCCCATGTCGTGTCTGTTTTAGGTGTACAGGAACCTGACTCAGTTATCCATAGACGTGTGTGTGTTCCTTCTCGGGTTCTTTTCCCATGTAATTTCTTACAGTGTGCTCAGGAGAGTTCCCTGTGCTGGCCAGTGGGTCCCTTTCGCTTGTCTCTTTGATGTATTTCAGTGTGTGGTACGTGTTAACCCCAACCTCCTAATGTATCCCTCCCCTCAGTGTTCCCTTTTGGACATCATAAGTGTGTTTTCTAAGCCTGTGAGCCTGTTTCTGTTTTGTAAATGAGCCCACTCTGGACGCATTGCTAGATCCCAGCTATAAGTGATAGCTTCTGATATTTGTCTTTCTCTCTCTGACTTACCTCACTCAGTATGATAATCTCTCAGTCCATCCATGTTGCTGCAAGTGGTATGAGTTTGCTCTTTTTTTATGACTGACTCGTATTCCACTGTATACACGTACTGCGCATTCTTCACTTCTCTCTCATTAGACATTTCAGTTGATTCTATGTCTTGTAAATAGCACTGCCCTGAAAATGGGGGTGCACGTGTTGTTTCCAATTAGGATGTTCTCCAGATCTAAGCCCAGAAGTGGGATTGTCAGGTCATGTACAAACCCTATGTTTAGTTTTCTAAGGAAGCTCTGTACTGTTCTCCAGAGCAGCTGCAACCCGTTGCATCCCCACCAACAGTGTGAAGGACTCCCTTTTCCCCACACCCTCTCCAGCATTTATTCTCTGCAGATTGTGTTTGATGATGGCCATCCTGAGCGGTGTGAAATGGCACCTCGTTTTTCGTTGTGATTTGCCCTTCTTCAAGAATTAGTGATGTTGACCTACACGGAATCTAAAACTTGTCCTGATGAACTCAGTGACAAGAATAAGGACGCAGAGGCAGAGAGTGGACCGGAGAACTCGAGGTTTGGGAGGGGGCGGGGGGTGAAGGGGAAGCTGAGACGAAGCGAGAGAGTAGCACAGACATATATATACTACCAGCTGTAAAACAGATAGCCAGTGGGAAGTTGTTATATAACAAAGGGTGTTCAACTCGAGGATGGAAGATGCCTTAGAGGACTGGGAGGGGGAGGATGGGGGGGAGTCGAGGGAGGGAGGGAATACGGGGATATGTGTATAAAAACAGATGATTGAACTTGGTGTACCCCCCCCAAAAAAACAATAAATAAATTAAAAAAAAAAGAGTTAGTGATGTTGAGTATCTTTCTGATCTTTGTCTTGTTTTGTTTACATAGTGTGAGTAAAACTTAGCTCCTGCAGTTGGCTTTGTGAAAGTCGGCCCTGCATTGAATTCTTTTCCGACGATTTACCCCAGGGCTTCCTTGGGGACAGGTGTCCTGTGCAGCCCCGCAGGCCTTGTGAGGTTTCAGTGCCACTGGGCGCCGGCTTGAAAGTTGTAGTTACAGGAAACGGCCACAAGGCGGCAGCATTGCTTCATGCGCCACTCTGGTTACTCGGGCAACTGGAGCCTGGGGCAAAGTCCTGTTCCTGGGCTGTCAATCAGAGTGGCATGCGCCCGAAGAAACACCCAAGACTCGTCTCATTCCTTCTTCCCCCTCACCCTCTACCACCCCCCTGTTCACTCCCTGATGAACCCCAGCTCCTGGAATACCACCCTTCTGAGGGTGCTGTCATCCGTAGTTGGGGCGACCCTTAGGAAGGAGGCTGGTGGCCCCCTGTGACCCAGCAATCCCACTCCTGGGCGTAGACGCTGAGAAAACAAAAATTTTAGCAGACACGTGCACCCTAGCGATCATGGCGGCACGCTGTACAAAAGCCAATACGTGGAAGCAACCGAAGTGTCGGAGGACAGAAGCAGGGATAAAGGAGATGGGGCCCAGAGACACGATGGAATATGACTCAGCCATAAAAAAGGATGGAATAATGCTAACCCTAACCCTAGGGTACATCTGCTAATTTCAACCTCCTGATTCATGCCTCTCTCCCACCGTTCCCCTTTGGTAGCCAGAAGCTGGCTTTCTAAGTCTGAGCCTTTCTTTTGTAAATTAGTTCATTTGCATCCATTGTTACACGCCAACTATAAGTGATACCATATGACATTTATCTTTCTCTGTCTGACCCACGTCGCTTAGTGTGATCGTATCCAGGTCCTTCCGAGTTGCTGCCAACGGCCTTGCTTCATTCATTTCAGAGCTGAGTGACGTTCCGTTGTACACACGGACCGCACCTTTGTTAGCCATTCAGCTTTCTGTGGACATTTTGGCTGCGTCCAGGTCTAGGCTTTTGTAAACACTGCTGCACTGAAAGCTGGCTACGAGTCTCTTGTCCATTTAGGGTTTTCCCCCGGACGTGCACCCAGGAGTGGAATTGCTGGATGTTTAGATGTTAAAAGAACCTCCGTACTGTTGTCCTCCAGAGTGGCCGGTAGCAATTTACGTTCCCACTGCGGGAGTGTAGCAGCGTTCCCTCTTGTCCACACCTTCTCCAGCATTTCCGCTTTTCAGACTTTGTGATGATGGTCACTCTGACTGATGAGAGGTGATACCTCGTTGCAGTGTTGATTTACCGAGAACAACGTGGAGGTGCCATTAGAGGCAGATACAGGGCCACCATAGGATTCAGCCATCCCGCTGCTCAGAGCGTATCCGGAGAAGACCGGAATGCAAAAAGACACGTGCACCAAAACGTGCACTTTGGCACCACTTACACTAGCCCGGACCAGGAAGCAACCAAAATGTCCAAGGACCCAGCAATGGATAAAGAAGTAGTAGTTCCATTACACAGTGGAATATTACTCAGACGTGAAAAAGAATGAAATAATGCCACTATAGCAACCTAGATTAACCTAGTTGTAATCCTACTAAGTGAAGTGAGTTAGAAAGAAAAAGACAACCATCACATGATATCACTTCTACATGGAAAATAAACATAAATACCAATGAACCAACTGACAAAAGAGAAACAGACTCACACAGTTAGAAAACGAACTTATGCTTAGCAAAGGGGACCGATACCGGGAAGGGATAACTTAGGCAGTTGGGATTAGCAACCAGATGCTATTACAAACAAAATACATAATCAACAAGGGCCTGGGTATACCAAGGGAGGTCACCTCAACACTCTGTCATCACCTCTATGGGAAAGAAAATCTGAAAGTTAATAGATATATGGATACATGTAAACGAAAAAGACTCTGTACCCTTACAACAGAGTCGGGCTTTGAAGAAATCCTGCCGCCTTGTGGCCGTTTCCCGCAACAGCAACTTTAAAGCTGCAGCTTATGGAGACAATATTCACAAGGAGTAAAGGATGTAAATCACAGCTGCGCTCCAACAATTCCCTGGGGTAAGTATTCTAAAAACAATTTTCACAAGGGCAGATCTTCATGAAGACCATATCAACAGGTAAATAAGACAACGTTTTAAAAAAAATAGCACGCCACACGCTGCTGAGTACGGCGAATTACTTGAGACGGGCCGCTCAACACTGCGAGGAGGGCTCACACCGGGCCACAGTCGGAAAGGCCGTGAATCAAAGGTCTGCAGACAGTAAAGCTACAGTGCTGGTGGAAAACAGGGGGCCCTCCTATGTTGCTGCTGGCATGGACACGGTAAGAGCCACGACCGAGAACAACGTGGAGGTGCCATTAGAGGTAGGTACAGAGCGACCGTAGCATTCAGCCATCCCACTGCTCAGAGCATATCCGGAGAAGACCAGAATTCAAAAAGACACGTGCACCAAAACGTGCACTTTGGCACCACTTGCCATAGCCCAGACCGGGAAGCAACCAAAATGTCCAAGCAGCCAGGAATGCATACAGAGGTAGTAGTTCCATTACACAGTGCTATATTACTCAGGCGGGAAAAGGAAGGAAGCCGGCAATCCCACGACTGGGCATACACCCAAAGAACACCAGAATTCAAAAAGACACACGGCCTCCAATGTTCATCGCGGCACTATTTACAACAGCCAGGACATGGAAGCAACCTAAATGTCCATCAACAGATGAAT
This sequence comes from Hippopotamus amphibius kiboko, assembly GCF_030028045.1. Classification (NCBI taxonomy): domain Eukaryota; kingdom Metazoa; phylum Chordata; class Mammalia; order Artiodactyla; family Hippopotamidae; genus Hippopotamus; species Hippopotamus amphibius. The sequence continues at coordinate 443,612 of NC_080203.1, forward strand.
GGATAAAGAAGATGTGGTACACATATACAATGGAATCTTACTCAGCTATAAAAAGGGATGAGGTGGAGCTATATGTAATGAGGTGGATGGGCCTCGAGTCTGTCCTACAGCGTGAGGGAAGCCAGAAAGAGAAAAACAAATACTTTATGCTAACTCATATATACGGAATCTAAACAACAAAACAAAACAAAAAACAAAAAACAAAAAAACCCCAAAAAAACGGTACTGATGAACCCAGTGACAGGACAAGAATAAGGATGCAGATGCAGAGAATGGACTGGAGGACACGGGGTTGGGGGGGCAGGGGGCGAAGAGGAAGCTGGCACGAAGTGAGAGAGTAGCATCTGCTCAAACAATCCTGCATAGCCACGTAAAGGTCACGGATCTCGGGGATTTGAAAGGGTGGAGCAGGACGCCCTAACACGGAGTCTGTCTCCGATGGCAGTCACTGTCACGGTAACGTCCGCTGCGTGCACTAGGCTTGGCTGCACTGAAGGAGGGCCCGCCTGCATCTGAGGACTATGGGCCCAGGCAGAGGGGAACGGGCCCTGCAGGACCAAAAGGGGTCTCATTTGCCAGTCCATCCTCCCCACTCCCTCAGCCCCACGACAGTCCAGCCTTGGGACCCAAGCCTGCTCAGGGTCCGGGGATGTGACCCCGGCCCAGGTCACCGAGGCCTGAGGGGAAGAGTTTTGGCATTCCTTTTTTTTTTCTCTTTTCAATGTTAGTTGTTATTTTGTATCTTGTGATTTACAATGTTGCAGGTTTGTGCCTCTTGTTTTTCTTTCTGAGCTGTACAGCAACGTGATTGACGGATACAGAGACCTATATATGTTCTTTTTGGAGTTCTCGTCCCGTATGGGTTATTACAGAATGTTGAGTAGGGTTCCTTGTGCTATACCCTGGGCCCTCAGTGATTACTCTGTAAACAGTGGTGCGTATATACTAATCTCGACACGCTCACTTCCCCCTGCCCACCGCCGTTCCCTTTCGCTCACCATAAGATTCTTTCCTAAGTCTGCGAGGCTGTTTGTTTTGTAAAGAAGCTCATTTGCGTCCATTCTTAGGGTCCACCTGTACTTGATATCACGAGAGGTTTGTCCTTCGCTGTCTCATGTCCCTTAGTACGATCACCTCCACCTCCTTGCCCGTGGCTGCAAGTGGCATGATTTCATCCTTTTTCAGTGGCTGGCTCATATGCCATCGTGTCTTTGGACCGCATCTTCCTTCTCCCTGCTTCTGTCCTCATACACGTAGGTTGCTTCCACGTCGTGCCTATTGCACACACTGCTGTCACGGTCACTGGGGGGTTCGTGTCTTTGAGAATTTTGGTTTTCTTGGGATCTACGCTCAGGAGTGGGATTGCTGGGTCCCATGGGACGTCTATGTTTAGTCTCTTAAGGAACCTCCATACTGTTCTCCATAGTGGATGCACCGACTCCCACTCCCACCCACAGGGCAGGAGGGCTCCCTCTTCTCCACACCCTCTCCCTCACTTACTGCTGTAGATTTTCTGATGATGGCCACCCTGACCTGTGAGAGGCGATACCGCATGGCAATTCTGAGGTGCGTTTCTCTCACCCCTAGTGATGCCGAGCATCTTTTCATGGGCCCGAGGGCCATCTATGTGTCTTCTGTGGAGAGGTGTCCACTTAGATCTTTTACGCATTTTCTGGTGGGTTGACCGTTCTTTTGATGTTGAGCCGCAGGAGTGGTTTGTACGTTTTGGAGGTTAATTCCTCACGGGTACCTTCGTTTGCAGATATTGGTTCCCATTCTAAGGGTGGTCTTCTTGTTTTGTTTATGGTTTCCTTTGCTGTGCCGACGCTTTTAAGTTGAGTTAGGTCCCATTTGTTTCTTTTGGTGTTCATCATTCCGAGAGGTGGGGCAACAAAGAACCTGCTGCGATTTCTGTCAAAGCGTGTTCTGCCTCTGTTTTCCCCAAGAGGTTTGTAGTCTCCGCCCTTGCATTTAGATCTTCCATCTGTTTCCTTCTGTGTGTGGTGTTAGAGAGTATTCTGATTTCATTCTCTTTTTAATGTTCTAAGGAACCTCCACACTGTTCTCCACAGAGGCTGTACCAACTTACCTTCCCAACGACAGTGTAGGAGGGTTCCCTCTTCTCCACACCCTCTCCACCATGTACCGTTTGTAGACTTTCTGACAACGGCCATTCTGACCGGCGTGAGGCGATACCTCGTTGTAGTTTGACTGGCATTTCTCTAATATTGAGCCACGCTGACATCCTTTCACGTAGCCACGGTGTGAGGCAAACGTACCTCTTGCAATTGGCTGCTTGAACGTCTGCCCTCCTGGGAACCCTTTCTCCGTGACCTACGCCAGGACGTTGTTTGAGGGCAGCTGATTTTCCTTTACAGCCCTCAGGCCTTGTGAATAGTCAGCGCCCAGCAGCACAGGTTTTCAAGTTCTTGTTCTGGGAAAGAGCCACAGGGTGGCAGGATGCCTTCAAGCCCCACTCTTTTTGTTAAATTTCTCATTTAATTTTTATTTCATCGGCGTAGAGTTGATTTCCCATGTCGTGTCTGTTTTAGGTGTACAGGAACCTGACTCAGTTATCCATAGACGTGTGTGTGTTCCTTCTCGGGTTCTTTTCCCATGTAATTTCTTACAGTGTGCTCAGGAGAGTTCCCTGTGCTGGCCAGTGGGTCCCTTTCGCTTGTCTCTTTGATGTATTTCAGTGTGTGGTACGTGTTAACCCCAACCTCCTAATGTATCCCTCCCCTCAGTGTTCCCTTTTGGACATCATAAGTGTGTTTTCTAAGCCTGTGAGCCTGTTTCTGTTTTGTAAATGAGCCCACTCTGGACGCATTGCTAGATCCCAGCTATAAGTGATAGCTTCTGATATTTGTCTTTCTCTCTCTGACTTACCTCACTCAGTATGATAATCTCTCAGTCCATCCATGTTGCTGCAAGTGGTATGAGTTTGCTCTTTTTTTATGACTGACTCGTATTCCACTGTATACACGTACCGCGCATTCTTCACTTCTCTCTCATTAGACATTTCAGTTGATTCTATGTCTTGTAAATAGCACTGCCCTGAAAATGGGGGTGCACGTGTTGTTTCCAATTAGGATGTTCTCCAGATCTAAGCCCAGAAGTGGGATTGTCAGGTCATGTACAAACCCTATGTTTAGTTTTCTAAGGAAGCTCTGTACTGTTCTCCAGAGCAGCTGCAACCCGTTGCATCCCCACCAACAGTGTGAAGGACTCCCTTTTCCCCACACCCTCTCCAGCATTTATTCTCTGCAGATTGTGTTTGATGATGGCCATCCTGAGCGGTGTGAAATGGCACCTCGTTTTTCGTTGTGATTTGCCCTTCTTCAAGAATTAGTGATGTTGACCTACACGGAATCTAAAACTTGTCCTGATGAACTCAGTGACAAGAATAAGGACGCAGAGGCAGAGAGTGGACCGGAGAACTCGAGGTTTGGGAGGGGGCGGGGGGTGAAGGGGAAGCTGAGACGAAGCGAGAGAGTAGCACAGACATATATATACTACCAGCTGTAAAACAGATAGCCAGTGGGAAGTTGTTATATAACAAAGGGTGTTCAACTCGAGGATGGAAGATGCCTTAGAGGACTGGGAGGGGGAGGATGGGGGGGAGTCGAGGGAGGGAGGGAATACGGGGATATGTGTATAAAAACAGATGATTGAACTTGGTGTACCCCCCCCAAAAAAACAATAAATAAATTAAAAAAAAAAGAGTTAGTGATGTTGAGTATCTTTCTGATCTTTGTCTTGTTTTGTTTACATAGTGTGAGTAAAACTTAGCTCCTGCAGTTGGCTTTGTGAAAGTCAGCCCTGCATTGAATTCTTTTCCGACGATTTACCCCAGGGCTTCCTTGGGGACAGGTGTCCTGTGCAGCCCCGCAGGCCTTGTGAGGTTTCAGTGCCACTGGGCGCCGGCTTGAAAGTTGTAGTTACAGGAAACGGCCACAAGGCGGCAGCATTGCTTCATGCGCCACTCTGGTTACTCGGGCAACTGGAGCCTGGGGCAAAGTCCTGTTCCTGGGCTGTCAATCAGAGTGGCATGCGCCCGAAGAAACACCCAAGACTCGTCTCATTCCTTCTTCCCCCTCACCCTCTACCACCCCCCTGTTCACTCCCTGATGAACCCCAGCTCCTGGAATACCACCCTTCTGAGGGTGCTGTCATCCGTAGTTGGGGCGACCCTTAGGAAGGAGGCTGGTGGCCCCCTGTGACCCAGCAATCCCACTCCTGGGCGTAGACGCTGAGAAAACAAAAATTTTAGCAGACACGTGCACCCTAGCGATCATGGCGGCACGCTGTACAAAAGCCAATACGTGGAAGCAACCGAAGTGTCGGAGGACAGAAGCAGGGATAAAGGAGATGGGGCCCAGAGACACGATGGAATATGACTCAGCCATAAAAAAGGATGGAATAATGCTAACCCTAACCCTAGGGTACATCTGCTAATTTCAACCTCCTGATTCATGCCTCTCTCCCACCGTTCCCCTTTGGTAGCCAGAAGCTGGCTTTCTAAGTCTGAGCCTTTCTTTTGTAAATTAGTTCATTTGCATCCATTGTTACACGCCAACTATAAGTGATACCATATGACATTTATCTTTCTCTGTCTGACCCACGTCGCTTAGTGTGATCGTATCCAGGTCCTTCCGAGTTGCTGCCAACGGCCTTGCTTCATTCATTTCAGAGCTGAGTGACGTTCCGTTGTACACACGGACCGCACCTTTGTTAGCCATTCAGCTTTCTGTGGACATTTTGGCTGCGTCCAGGTCTAGGCTTTTGTAAACACTGCTGCACTGAAAGCTGCCTACGAGTCTCTTGTCCATTTAGGGTTTTCCCCCAGACGTGCACCCAGGAGTGGAATTGCTGGATGTTTAGATGTTAAAAGAACCTCTGTACTGTTGTCCTCCAGAGTGGCCGGTAGCAATTTACGTTCCCACTGCGGGAGTGTAGCAGCGTTCCCTCTTCTCCACACCTTCTCCAGCATTTCCGCTTTTCAGACTTTGTGATGATGGTCACTCTGACTGATGAGAGGTGATACCTCGTTGCAGTGTTGATTTACCGAGAACAACGTGGAGGTGCCATTAGAGGCAGATACAGGGCCACCATAGGATTCAGCCATCCCGCTGCTCAGAGCGTATCCGGAGAAGACCGGAATGCAAAAAGACACGTGCACCAAAACGTGCAATTTGGCACCACTTACACTAGCCCGGACCAGGAAGCAACCAAAATGTCCAAGGACCCAGCAATGGATAAAGAAGTAGTAGTTCCATTACACAGTGGAATATTACTCAGACGTGAAAAAGAATGAAATAATGCCACTATAGCAACCTAGAGTAACCTAGTTGTAATCCTACTAAGTGAAGTGAGTTAGAAAGAAAAAGACAACCATCACATGATATCACTTCTACATGGAAAATAAACATAAATACCAATGAACCAACTGACAAAAGAGAAACAGACTCACACAGTTAGAAAACGAACTTATGCTTAGCAAAGGGGACCGATACCGGGAAGGGATAAATTAGGCAGTTGGGATTAGCAACCAGATGCTATTACAAACAAAATACATAATCAACAAGGGCCTGGGTATACCAAGGGAGGTCACCTCAACACTCTGTCATCACCTCTATGGGAAAGATAATCTGAAAGTTAATAGATATATGGATACATGTAAACGAAAAAGACTCTGTACCCTTACAGCAGAGTCGGGCTTTGAAGAAAATCTGCCGCCTTGTGGCCGTTTCCCGCAACAGCAACTTTAAAGCTGCAGCTTATGGAGACAATATTCACAAGGAGTAAAGGATGTAAATCACAGCTGCGCTCCAACAATTCCCTGGGGTAAGTATTCTAAAAACAATTTTCACAAGGGCAGATCTTCATGAAGACCATATCAACAGGTAAATAAGACAACGTTTTAAAAAAAATAGCACGCCACACGCTGCTGAGTACGGCGAATTACTTGAGACGGGCCGCTCAACACTGCGAGGAGGGCTCACACCTGGCCACAGTCGGAAAGGCCGTGAATCAAAGGTCTGCAGACAGTAAAGCTACAGTGCTGGTGGAAAACAGGGGGCCCTCCTATGTTGCTGCTGGCATGGACACGGTAAGAGCCACGACCGAGAACAACGTGGAGGTGCCATTAGAGGTAGGTACAGAGCGACCGTAGGATTCAGCCATCCCACTGCTCAGAGCATATCCGGAGAAGACCAGAATTCAAAAAGACACGTGCACCAAAACGTGCACTTTGGCACCACTTGCCATCGCCCAGACCGGGAAGCAACCAAAATGTCCAAGCAGCCAGGAATGCATACAGAGGTAGTAGTTCCATTACACAGTGCTATATTACTCAGGCGGGAAAAGGAAGGAAGCCGGCAATCCCACGACTGGGCATACACCCAAAGAACACCAGAATTCAAAAAGACACACGGCCTCCAATGTTCATCGCGGCACTATTTACAACAGCCAGGACATGGAAGCAACCTAAATGTCCATCAACAGATGAATGGATAAAGAAGATGTGGTACACATATACAATGGAATCTTACTCAGCTATAAAAAGGGATGAGGTGGAGCTATATGTAATGAGGTGGATGGGCCTCGAGTCTGTCCTACAGCGTGAGGGAAGCCAGAAAGAGAAAAACAAATACTTTATGCTAACTCATATATACGGAATCTAAAAAACAAAACAAAACAAAAAACAAAAAACAAAAAAACCCAAAAAAAACGGTACTGATGAACCCAGTGACAGGACAAGAATAAGGATGCAGATGCAGAGAATGGACTGGAGGACACGGGGTTGGGGGGGCAGGGGGCGAAGAGGAAGCTGGCACGAAGTGAGAGAGTAGCATCTGCTCAAACAATCCTGCATAGCCACGTAAAGGTCACGGATCTCGGGGATTTGAAAGGGTGGAGCAGGACGCCCTAACACGGAGTCTGTCTCCGATGGCAGTCACTGTCACGGTAACGTCCGCTGCGTGCACTAGGCTTGGCTGCACTGAAGGAGGGCCCGCCTGCATCTGAGGACTATGGGCCCAGGCAGAGGGGAACGGGCCCTGCAGGACCAAAAGGGGTCTCATTTGCCAGTCCATCCTCCCCACTCCCTCAGCCCCACGACAGTCCAGCCTTGGGACCCAAGCCTGCTCAGGGTCCGGGGATGAGACCCCGGCCCAGGTCACCGAGGCATGAGGGGAAGAGTTTTGGCATTCCTTTTTTTTTTCTCTTTTCAATGTTAGTTGTTATTTTGTATCTTGTGATTTACAATGTTGCAGGTTTGTGCCTCTTGCTTTTCTTTCTGAGCTGTACAGCAACGTGATTGACGGATACAGAGACCTATATATGTTCTTTTTGGAGTTCTCGTCCCGTATGGGTTATTACAGAATGTTGAGTAGGGTTCCTTGTGCTATACCCTGGGCCCTCAGTGATTACTCTGTAAACAGTGGTGCGTATATACTAATCTCGACACGCTCACTTCCCCCTGCCCACCGCCGTTCCCTTTCGCTCACCATAAGATTCTTTCCTAAGTCTGCGAGGCTGTTTGTTTTGTAAAGAAGCTCATTTGCGTCCATTCTTAGGGTCCACCTGTACTTGATATCACGAGAGGTTTGTCCTTCGCTGTCTCATGTCCCTCAGTACGATCACCTCCACCTCCTTGCCCGTGGCTGCAAGTGGCATGATTTCATCCTTTTTCAGTGGCTGGCTCATATGCCATCGTGTCTTTGGACCGCATCTTCCTTCTCCCTGCTTCTGTCCTCATACACGTAGGTTGCTTCCACGTCGTGCCTATTGCACACACTGCTGTCACGGTCACTGGGGGGTTCGTGTCTTTGAGAATTTTGGTTTTCTTGGGATCTACGCTCAGGAGTGGGATTGCTGGGTCCCATGGGACGTCTATGTTTAGTCTCTTAAGGAACCTCCATACTGTTCTCCATAGTGGATGCACCGACTCCCACTCCCACCCACAGGGCAGGAGGGCTCCCTCTTCTCCACACCCTCTCCCTCACTGACTGCTGTAGATTTTCTGATGATGGCCACCCTGACCTGTGAGAGGCGATACCGCATGGCAATTCTGAGGTGCGTTTCTCTCACCCCTAGTGATGCCGAGCATCTTTTCATGGGCCCGAGGGCCATCTATGTGTCTTCTGTGGAGAGGTGTCCACTTAGATCTTTTACGCATTTTCTGGTGGGTTGACCGTTCTTTTGATGTTGAGCCGCAGGAGTGGTTTGTACGTTTTGGAGGTTAATTCCTCACGGGTACCTTCGTTTGCAGATATTGGTTCCCATTCTAAGGGTGGTCTTCTTGTTTTGTTTATGGTTTCCTTTGCTGTGCCGACGCTTTTAAGTTGAGTTAGGTCCCATTTGTTTCTTTTGGTGTTCATCATTCTGAGAGGTGGGGCAACAAAGAACCTGCTGCGATTTCTGTCAAAGCGTGTTCTGCCTCTGTTTTCCCCAAGAGGTTTGTAGTCTCCGCCCTTGCATTTAGATCTTCCATCTGTTTCCTTCTGTGTGTGGTGTTAGAGAGTATTCTGATTTCATTCTCTTTTTAATGTTCTAAGGAACCTCCACACTGTTCTCCACAGAGGCTGTACCAACTTACCTTCCCAACGACAGTGTAGGAGGGTTCCCTCTTCTCCACACCCTCTCCACCATGTACCGTTTGTAGACTTTCTGACAACGGCCATTCTGACCGGCGTGAGGCGATACCTCGTTGTAGTTTGACTGGCATTTCTCTAATATTGAGCCACGCTGACATCCTTTCACGTAGCCACGGCGTGAGGCAAACGTACCTCTTGCAATTGGCTGCTTGAACGTCTGCCCTCCTGGGAACCCTTTCTCCGTGACCTACGCCAGGACGTTGTTTGAGGGCAGCTGATTTTCCTTTACAGCCCTCAGGCCTTGTGAATAGTCAGCGCCCAGCAGCACAGGTTTTCAAGTTCTTCTTCTGGGAAAGAGCCACAGGGTGGCAGGATGCCTTCAAGCCCCACTCTTTTTGTTAAATTTCTCATTTAATTTTTATTTCATCGGCGTAGAGTTGATTTCCCATGTCGTGTCTGTTTTAGGTGTACAGGAACCTGACTCAGTTATCCATAGACGTGTGTGTGTTCCTTCTCGGGTTCTTTTCCCATGTAATTTCTTACAGTGTGCTCAGGAGAGTTCCCTGTGCTGGCCAGTGGGTCCCTTTCGCTTGTCTCTTTGATGTATTTCAGTGTGTGGTACGTGTTAACCCCAACCTCCTAATGTATCCCTCCCCTCAGTGTTCCCTTTTGGACATCATAAGTGTGTTTTCTAAGCCTGTGAGCCTGTTTCTGTTTTGTAAATGAGCCCACTCTGGACGCATTGCTAGATCCCAGCTATAAGTGATAGCTTCTGATATTTGTCTTTCTCTCTCTGACTTACCTCACTCAGTATGATAATCTCTCAGTCCATCCATGTTGCTGCAAGTGGTATGAGTTTGCTCTTTTTTTATGACTGACTCGTATTCCACTGTATACACGTACCGCGCATTCTTCACTTCTCTCTCATTAGACATTTCAGTTGATTCTATGTCTTGTAAATAGCACTGCCCTGAAAATGGGGGTGCACGTGTTGTTTCCAATTAGGATGTTCTCCAGATCTAAGCCCAGAAGTGGGATTGTCAGGTCATGTACAAACCCTATGTTTAGTTTTCTAAGGAAGCTCTGTACTGTTCTCCAGAGCAGCTGCAACCCGTTGCATCCCCACCAACAGTGTGAAGGACTCCCTTTTCCCCACACCCTCTCCAGCATTTATTCTCCGCAGATTGTGTTTGATGATGGCCATCCTGAGCGGTGTGAAATGGCACCTCGTTTTTCGTTGTGATTTGCCCTTCTTCAAGAATTAGTGATGTTGACCTACACGGAATCTGAAACTTGTCCTGATGAACTCAGTGACAAGAATAAGGACGCAGAGGCAGAGAGTGGACCGGAGAACTCGAGGTTTGGGAGGGGGTGGGGGGTGAAGGGGAAGCTGAGACGAAGCGAGAGAGTAGCACAGACATATATATACTACCAGCTGTAAAACAGATAGCCAGTGGGAAGTTGTTATATAACAAAGGGTGTTCAACTCGAGGATGGAAGATGCCTTAGAGGATTGGGAGGGGGAGGATGGGGGGGAGTCGAGGGAGGGAGGGAATACGGGGATATGTGTATAAAAACAGATGATTGAACTTGGTGTACCCCCCCCAAAAAAACAATAAATAAATTAAAAAAAAGAGTTAGTGATGTTGAGTATCTTTCTGATCTTTGTCTTGTTTTGTTTACATAGTGTGAGTAAAACTTAGCTCCTGCAGTTGGCTTTGTGAAAGTCGGCCCTGCATTGAATTCTTTTCCGACGATTTACCCCAGGGCTTCCTTGGGGACAGGTGTCCTGTGCAGCCCCGCAGGCCTTGTGAGGTTTCAGTGCCACTGGGCGCCGGCTTGAAAGTTGTAGTTACAGGAAACGGCCACAAGGCGGCAGCATTGCTTCATGCGCCACTCTGGTTACTCGGGCAACTGGAGCCTGGGGCAAAGTCCTGTTCCTGGGCTGTCAATCAGAGTGGCATGCGCCCGAAGAAACACCCAAGACTCGTCTCATTCCTTCTTCCCCCTCACCCTCTACCACCTCCCTGTTCACTCCCTGATGAACCCCAGCTCCTGGAATACCACCCTTCTGAGGGTGCTGTCATCCGTAGTTGGGGCGACCCTTAGGAAGGAGGCTGGTGGCCCCCTGTGACCCAGCAATCCCACTCCTGGGCGTAGACGCTGAGAAAACAAAAATTTTAGCAGACACGTGCACCCTAGCGATCATGGCGGCACGCTGTACAAAAGCCAATACGTGGAAGCAACCGAAGTGTCGGAGGACAGAAGCAGGGATAAAGGAGATGGGGCCCAGAGACACGATGGAATATGACTCAGCCATAAAAAAGGATGGAATAATGCTAACCCTAACCCTAGGGTACATCTGCTAATTTCAACCTCCTGATTCATGCCTCTCTCCCACCGTTCCCCTTTGGTAGCCAGAAGCTGGCTTTCTAAGTCTGAGCCTTTCTTTTGTAAATTAGTTCATTTGCATCCATTGTTACACGCCAACTATAAGTGATACCATATGACATTTATCTTTCTCTGTCTGACCCACATCGCTTAGTGTGATCGTATCCAGGTCCTTCCGAGTTGCTGCCAACGGCCTTGCTTCATTCATTTCAGAGCTGAGTGACGTTCCGTTGTACACACGGACCGCACCTTTGTTAGCCATTCAGCTTTCTGTGGACATTTTGGCTGCGTCCAGGTCTAGGCTTTTGTAAACACTGCTGCACTGAAAGCTGCCTACGAGTCTCTTGTCCATTTAGGGTTTTCCCCCGGACGTGCACCCAGGAGTGGAATTGCTGGATGTTTAGATGTTAAAAGAACCTCCGTACTGTTGTCCTCCAGAGTGGCCGGTAGCAATTTACGTTCCCACTGCGGGAGTGTAGCAGCGTTCCCTCTTGTCCACACCTTCTCCAGCATTTCCGCTTTTCAGACTTTGTGATGATGGTCACTCTGACTGATGAGAGGTGATACCTCGTTGCAGTGTTGATTTACCGAGAACAACGTGGAGGTGCCATTAGAGGCAGATACAGGGCCACCATAGGATTCAGCCATCCCGCTGCTCAGAGCGTATCCGGAGAAGACCGGAATGCAAAAAGACACGTGCACCAAAACGTGCACTTTGGCACCACTTACACTAGCCCGGACCAGGAAGCAACCAAAATGTCCAAGGACCCAGCAATGGATAAAGAAGTAGTAGTTCCATTACACAGTGGAATATTACTCAGACGTGAAAAAGAATGAAATAATGCCACTATAGCAACCTAGATTAACCTAGTTGTAATCCTACTAAGTGAAGTGAGTTAGAAAGAAAAAGACAACCATCACATGATATCACTTCTACATGGAAAATAAACATAAATACCAATGAACCAACTGACAAAAGAGAAACAGACTCACACAGTTAGAAAACGAACTTATGCTTAGCAAAGGGGACCGATACCGGGAAGGGATAAATTAGGCAGTTGGGATTAGCAACCAGATGCTATTACAAACAAAATACATAATCAACAAGGGCCTGGGTATACCAAGGGAGGTCACCTCAACACTCTGTCATCACCTCTATGGGAAAGAAAATCTGAAAGTTAATAGATATATGGATACATGTAAACGAAAAAGACTCTGTACCCTTACAACAGAGTCGGGCTTTGAAGAAATCCTGCCGCCTTGTGGCCGTTTCCCGCAACAGCAACTTTAAAGCTGCAGCTTATGGAGACAATATTCACAAGGAGTAAAGGATGTAAATCACAGCTGCGCTCCAACAATTCCCTGGGGTAAGTATTCTAAAAACAATTTTCACAAGGGCAGATCTTCATGAAGACCATATCAACAGGTAAATAAGACAACGTTTTAAAAAAAATAGCACGCCACACGCTGCTGAGTACGGCGAATTACTTGAGACGGGCCGCTCAACACTGCGAGGAGGGCTCACACCTGGCCACAGTCGGAAAGGCCGTGAATCAAAGGTCTGCAGACAGTAAAGCTACAGTGCTGGTGGAAAACAGGGGGCCCTCCTATGTTGCTGCTGGCATGGACACGGTAAGAGCCACGACCGAGAACAACGTGGAGGTGCCATTAGAGGTAGGTACAGAGCGACCGTAGGATTCAGCCATCCCACTGCTCAGAGCATATCCGGAGAAGACCAGAATTCAAAAAGACACGTGCACCAAAACGTGCACTTTGGCACCACTTGCCATCGCCCAGACCGGGAAGCAACCAAAATGTCCAAGCAGCCAGGAATGCATACAGAGGTAGTAGTTCCATTACACAGTGCTATATTACTCAGGCGGGAAAAGGAAGGAAGCCGGCAATCCCACGACTGGGCATACACCCAAAGAACACCAGAATTCAAAAAGACACACGGCCTCCAATGTTCATCGCGGCACTATTTACAACAGCCAGGACATGGAAGCAACCTAAATGTCCATCAACAGATGAATGGATAAAGAAGATGTGGTACACATATACAATGGAATCTTACTCAGCTATAAAAGGGGATGAGGTGGAGCTATATGTAATGAGGTGGATGGGCCTCGAGTCTGTCCTACAGCGTGAGGGAAGCCAGAAAGAGAAAAACAAATACTTTATGCTAACTCATATATACGGAATCTAAAAAAACAAAACAAAACAAAAAACAAAAAACAAAAAAAACCCAAAAAAAACGGTACTGATGAACCCAGTGACAGGACAAGAATAAGGATGCAGATGCAGAGAATGGACTGGAGGACACGGGGTTGGGGGGGCAGGGGGCGAAGAGGAAGCTGGCACGAAGTGAGAGAGTAGCATCTGCTCAAACAATCCTGCATAGCCACGTAAAGGTCACGGATCTCGGGGATTTGAAAGGGTGGAGCAGGACGCCCTAACACGGAGTCTGTCTCCGATGGCAGTCACTGTCACGGTAACGTCCGCTGCGTGCACGAGGCTTGGCTGCACTGAAGGAGGGCCCGCCTGCATCTGAGGACTATGGGCCCAGGCAGAGGGGAACGGGCCCTGCAGGACCAAAAGGGGTCTCATTTGCCAGTCCATCCTCCCCACTCCCTCAGCCCCACGACAGTCCAGCCTTGGGACCCAAGCCTGCTCAGGGTCCGGGGATGTGACCCCGGCCCAGGTCACCGAGGCCTGAGGGGAAGAGTTTTGGCATTCCTTTTTTTTTTCTCTCTTTTCAATGTTAGTTGTTATTTTGTATCTTGTGATTTACAATGTTGCAGGTTTGTGCCTCTTGTTTTTCTTTCTGAGCTGTACAGCAACGTGATTGACGGATACAGAGACCTATATATGTTCTTTTTGGAGTTCTCGTCCCGTATGGGTTATTACGGAATGTTGAGTAGGGTTCCTTGTGCTATACCCTGGGCCCTCAGTGATTACTCTGTAAACAGTGGTGCGTATATACTAATCTCGACACGCTCACTTCCCCCTGCCCACCGCCGTTCCCTTTCGCTCACCATAAGATTCTTTCCTAAGTCTGCGAGGCTGTTTGTTTTGTAAAGAAGCTCATTTGCGTCCATTCTTAGGGTCCACCTGTACTTGATATCACGAGAGGTTTGTCCTTCGCTGTCTCATGTCCCTTAGTACGATCACCTCCACCTCCTTGCCCGTGGCTGCAAGTGGCATGATTTCATCCTTTTTCAGTGGCTGGCTCATATGCCATCGTGTCTTTGGACCGCATCTTCCTTCTCCCTGCTTCTGTCCTCATACACGTAGGTTGCTTCCACGTCGTGCCTATTGCACACACTGCTGTCACGGTCACTGGGGGGTTCGTGTCTTTGAGAATTTTGGTTTTCTTGGGATCTACGCTCAGGAGTGGGATTGCTGGGTCCCATGGGACGTCTATGTTTAGTCTCTTAAGGAACCTCCATACTGTTCTCCATAGTGGATGCACCGACTCCCACTCCCACCCACAGGGCAGGAGGGCTCCCTCTTCTCCACACCCTCTCCCTCACTTACTGCTGTAGATTTTCTGATGATGGCCACCCTGACCTGTGAGAGGCGATACCGCATGGCAATTCTGAGGTGCGTTTCTCTCACCCCTAGTGATGCCGAGCATCTTTTCATGGGCCCGAGGGCCATCTATGTGTCTTCTGTGGAGAGGTGTCCACTTAGATCTTTTACGCATTTTCTGGTGGGTTGACCGTTCTTTTGATGTTGAGCCGCAGGAGTGGTTTGTACGTTTTGGAGGTTAATTCCTCACGGGTACCTTCGTTTGCAGATATTGGTTCCCATTCTAAGGGTGGTCTTCTTGTTTTGTTTATGGTTTCCTTTGCTGTGCCGACGCTTTTAAGTTGAGTTAGGTCCCATTTGTTTCTTTTGGTGTTCATCATTCTGAGAGGTGGGGCAACAAAGAACCTGCTGCGATTTCTGTCAAAGCGTGTTCTGCCTCTGTTTTCCCCAAGAGGTTTGTAGTCTCCGCCCTTGCATTTAGATCTTCCATCTGTTTCCTTCTGTGTGTGGTGTTAGAGAGTATTCTGATTTCATTCTCTTTTTAATGTTCTAAGGAACCTCCACACTGTTCTCCACAGAGGCTGTACCAACTTACCTTCCCAACGACAGTGTAGGAGGGTTCCCTCTTCTCCACACCCTCTCCACCATGTACCGTTTGTAGACTTTCTGACAACGGCCATTCTGACCGGCGTGAGGCGATACCTCGTTGTAGTTTGACTGGCATTTCTCTAATATTGAGCCACGCTGACATCCTTTCACGTAGCCACGGCGTGAGGCAAACGTACCTCTTGCAATTGGCTGCTTGAACGTCTGCCCTCCTGGGAACCCTTTCTCCGTGACCTACGCCAGGACGTTGTTTGAGGGCAGCTGATTTTCCTTTACAGCCCTCAGGCCTTGTGAATAGTCAGCGCCCAGCAGCACAGGTTTTCAAGTTCTTCTTCTGGGAAAGAGCCACAGGGTGGCAGGATGCCTTCAAGCCCCACTCTTTTTGTTAAATTTCTCATTTAATTTTTATTTCATCGGCGTAGAGTTGATTTCCCATGTCGTGTCTGTTTTAGGTGTACAGGAACCTGACTCAGTTATCCATAGACGTGTGTGTGTTCCTTCTCGGGTTCTTTTCCCATGTAATTTCTTACAGTGTGCTCAGGAGAGTTCCCTGTGCTGGCCAGTGGGTCCCTTTCGCTTGTCTCTTTGATGTATTTCAGTGTGTGGTACGTGTTAACCCCAACCTCCTAATGTATCCCTCCCCTCAGTGTTCCCTTTTGGACATCATAAGTGTGTTTTCTAAGCCTGTGAGCCTGTTTCTGTTTTGTAAATGAGCCCACTCTGGACGCATTGCTAGATCCCAGCTATAAGTGATAGCTTCTGATATTTGTCTTTCTCTCTCTGACTTACCTCACTCAGTATGATAATCTCTCAGTCCATCCATGTTGCTGCAAGTGGTATGAGTTTGCTCTTTTTTTATGACTGACTCGTATTCCACTGTATACACGTACCGCGCGTTCTTCACTTCTCTCTCATTAGACATTTCAGTTGATTCTATGTCTTGTAAATAGCACTGCCCTGAAAATGGGGGTGCACGTGTTGTTTCCAATTAGGATGTTCTCCAGATCTAAGCCCAGAAGTGGGATTGTCAGGTCATGTACAAACCCTATGTTTAGTTTTCTAAGGAAGCTCTGTACTGTTCTCCAGAGCAGCTGCAACCCGTTGCATCCCCACCAACAGTGTGAAGGACTCCCTTTTCCCCACACCCTCTCCAGCATTTATTCTCCGCAGATTGTGTTTGATGATGGCCATCCTGAGCGATGTGAAATGGCACCTCGTTTTTCGTTGTGATTTGCCCTTCTTCAAGAATTAGTGATGTTGACCTACACGGAATCTAAAACTTGTCCTGATGAACTCAGTGACAAGAATAAGGACGCAGAGGCAGAGAGTGGACCGGAGAACTCGAGGTTTGGGAGGGGGCGGGGGGTGAAGGGGAAGCTGAGACGAAGCGAGAGAGTAGCACAGACATATATATACTACCAGCTGTAAAACAGATAGCCAGTGGGAAGTTGTTATATAACAAAGGGTGTTCAACTCGAGGATGGAAGATGCCTTAGAGGACTGGGAGGGGGAGGATGGGGGGGAGTCGAGGGAGGGAGGGAATACGGGGATATGTGTATAAAAACAGATGATTGAACTTGGTGTACCCCCCCCCAAAAAAACAATAAATAAATTAAAAAAAAGAGTTAGTGATGTTGAGTATCTTTCTGATCTTTGTCTTGTTTTGTTTACATAGTGTGAGTAAAACTTAGCTCCTGCAGTTGGCTTTGTGAAAGTCGGCCCTGCATTGAATTCTTTTCCGACGATTTACCCCAGGGCTTCCTTGGGGACAGGTGTCCTGTGCAGCCCCGCAGGCCTTGTGAGGTTTCAGTGCCACTGGGCGCCGGCTTGAAAGTTGTAGTTACAGGAAACGGCCACAAGGCAGCAGCATTGCTTCATGCGCCACTCTGGTTACTCGGGCAACTGGAGCCTGGGGCAAAGTCCTGTTCCTGGGCTGTCAATCAGAGTGGCATGCGCCCGAAGAAACACCCAAGACTCGTCTCATTCCTTCTTCCCCCTCACCCTCTACCACCCCCCTGTTCACTCCCCGATGAACCCCAGCTCCTGGAATACCACCCTTCTGAGGGTGCTGTCATCCGTAGTTGGGGCGACCCTTAGGAAGGAGGCTGGTGGCCCCCTGTGACCCAGCAATCCCACTCCTGGGCGTAGACGCTGAGAAAACAAAAATTTTAGCAGACACGTGCACCCTAGCGATCATGGCGGCACGCTGTACAAAAGCCAATACGTGGAAGCAACCGAAGTGTCGGAGGACAGAAGCAGGGATAAAGGAGATGGGGCCCAGAGACACGATGGAATATGACTCAGCCATAAAAAAGGATGGAATAATGCTAACCCTAACCCTAGGGTACATCTGCTAATTTCAACCTCCTGATTCATGCCTCTCTCCCACCGTTCCCCTTTGGTAGCCAGAAGCTGGCTTTCTAAGTCTGAGCCTTTCTTTTGTAAATTAGTTCATTTGCATCCATTGTTACACGCCAACTATAAGTGATACCATATGACATTTATCTTTCTCTGTCTGACCCACGTCGCTTAGTGTGATCGTATCCAGGTCCTTCCGAGTTGCTGCCAACGGCCTTGCTTCATTCATTTCAGAGCTGAGTGACGTTCCGTTGTACACACGGACCGCACCTTTGTTAGCCATTCAGCTTTCTGTGGACATTTTGGCTGCGTCCAGGTCTAGGCTTTTGTAAACACTGCTGCACTGAAAGCTGCCTACGAGTCTCTTGTCCATTTAGGGTTTTCCCCCGGACGTGCACCCAGGAGTGGAATTGCTGGATGTTTAGATGTTAAAAGAACCTCCGTACTGTTGTCCTCCAGAGTGGCCGGTAGCAATTTACGTTCCCACTGCGGGAGTGTAGCAGCGTTCCCTCTTGTCCACACCTTCTCCAGCATTTCCGCTTTTCAGACTTTGTGATGATGGTCACTCTGACTGATGAGAGGTGATACCTCGTTGCAGTGTTGATTTACCGAGAACAACGTGGAGGTGCCATTAGAGGCAGATACAGGGCCACCATAGGATTCAGCCATCCCGCTGCTCAGAGCGTATCCGGAGAAGACCGGAATGCAAAAAGACACGTGCACCAAAACGTGCAATTTGGCACCACTTACACTAGCCCGGACCAGGAAGCAACCAAAATGTCCAAGGACCCAGCAATGGATAAAGAAGTAGTAGTTCCATTACACAGTGGAATATTACTCAGACGTGAAAAAGAATGAAATAATGCCACTATAGCAACCTAGATTAACCTAGTTGTAATCCTACTAAGTGAAGTGAGTTAGAAAGAAAAAGACAGCCATCACATGATATCACTTCTACATGGAAAATAAACATAAATACCAATGAACCAACTGACAAAAGAGAAACAGACTCACACAGTTAGAAAACGAACTTATGCTTAGCAAAGGGGACCGATACCGGGAAGGGATAAATTAGGCAGTTGGGATTAGCAACCAGATGCTATTACAAACAAAATACATAATCAACAAGGGCCTGGGTATACCAAGGGAGGTCACCTCAACACTCTGTCATCACCTCTATGGGAAAGATAATCTGAAAGTTAATAGATATATGGATACATGTAAACGAAAAAGACTCTGTACCCTTACAACAGAGTCGGGCTTTGAAGAAATCCTGCCGCCTTGTGGCCGTTTCCCGCAACAGCAACTTTAAAGCTGCAGCTTATGGAGACAATATTCACAAGGAGTAAAGGATGTAAATCACAGCTGCGCTCCAACAATTCCCTGGGGTAAGTATTCTAAAAACAATTTTCACAAGGGCAGATCTTCATGAAGACCATATCAACAGGTAAATAAGACAACGTTTTAAAAAAAATAGCACGCCACACGCTGCTGAGTACGGCGAATTACTTGAGACGGGCCGCTCAACACTGCGAGGAGGGCTCACACCTGGCCACAGTCGGAAAGGCCGTGAATCAAAGGTCTGCAGACAGTAAAGCTACAGTGCTGGTGGAAAACAGGGGGCCCTCCTATGTTGCTGCTGGCATGGACACGGTAAGAGCCACGACCGAGAACAACGTGGAGGTGCCATTAGAGGTAGGTACAGAGCGACCGTAGGATTCAGCCATCCCACTGCTCAGAGCATATCCGGAGAAGACCAGAATTCAAAAAGACACGTGCACCAAAACGTGCACTTTGGCACCACTTGCCATCGCCCAGACCGGGAAGCAACCAAAATGTCCAAGCAGCCAGGAATGCATACAGAGGTAGTAGTTCCATTACACAGTGCTATATTACTCAGGCGGGAAAAGGAAGGAAGCCGGCAATCCCACGACTGGGCATACACCCAAAGAACACCAGAATTCAAAAAGACACACGGCCTCCAATGTTCATCGCGGCACTATTTACAACAGCCAGGACATGGAAGCAACCTAAATGTCCATCAACAGATGAATGGATAAAGAAGATGTGGTACACATATACAATGGAATCTTACTCAGCTATAAAAGGGGATGAGGTGGAGCTATATGTAATGAGGTGGATGGGCCTCGAGTCTGTCCTACAGCGTGAGGGAAGCCAGAAAGAGAAAAACAAATACTTTATGCTAACTCATATATACGGAATCTAAAAAAACAAAACAAAACAAAAAACAAAAAACAAAAAAAAACCAAAAAAAACGGTACTGATGAACCCAGTGACAGGACAAGAATAAGGATGCAGATGCAGAGAATGGACTGGAGGACACGGGGTTGGGGGGGCAGGGGGCGAAGAGGAAGCTGGCACGAAGTGAGAGAGTAGCATCTGCTCAAACAATCCTGCATAGCCACGTAAAGGTCACGGATCTCGGGGATTTGAAAGGGTGGAGCAGGACGCCCTAACACGGAGTCTGTCTCCGATGGCAGTCACTGTCACGGTAACGTCCGCTGCGTGCACGAGGCTTGGCTGCACTGAAGGAGGGCCCGCCTGCATCTGAGGACTATGGGCCCAGGCAGAGGGGAACGGGCCCTGCAGGACCAAAAGGGGTCTCATTTGCCAGTCCATCCTCCCCACTCCCTCAGCCCCACGACAGTCCAGCCTTGGGACCCAAGCCTGCTCAGGGTCCGGGGATGTGACCCCGGCCCAGGTCACCGAGGCCTGAGGGGAAGAGTTTTGGCATTCCTTTTTTTTTTCTCTCTTTTCAATGTTAGTTGTTATTTTGTATCTTGTGATTTACAGTGTTGCAGGTTTGTGCCTCTTGTTTTTCTTTCTGAGCTGTACAGCAACGTGATTGACGGATACAGAGACCTATATATGTTCTTTTTGGAGTTCTCGTCCCGTATGGGTTATTACGGAATGTTGAGTAGGGTTCCTTGTGCTATACCCTGGGCCCTCAGTGATTACTCTGTAAACAGTGGTGCGTATATACTAATCTCGACACGCTCACTTCCCCCTGCCCACCGCCGTTCCCTTTCGCTCACCATAAGATTCTTTCCTAAGTCTGCGAGGCTGTTTGTTTTGTAAAGAAGCTCATTTGCGTCCATTCTTAGGGTCCACCTGTACTTGATATCACGAGAGGTTTGTCCTTCGCTGTCTCATGTCCCTTAGTACGATCACCTCCACCTCCTTGCCCGTGGCTGCAAGTGGCATGATTTCATCCTTTTTCAGTGGCTGGCTCATATGCCATCGTGTCTTTGGACCGCATCTTCCTTCTCCCTGCTTCTGTCCTCATACACGTAGGTTGCTTCCACGTCGTGCCTATTGCACACACTGCTGTCACGGTCACTGGGGGGTTCGTGTCTTTGAGAATTTTGGTTTTCTTGGGATCTACGCTCAGGAGTGGGATTGCTGGGTCCCATGGGACGTCTATGTTTAGTCTCTTAAGGAACCTCCATACTGTTCTCCATAGTGGATGCACCGACTCCCACTCCCACCCACAGGGCAGGAGGGCTCCCTCTTCTCCACACCCTCTCCCTCACTTACTGCTGTAGATTTTCTGATGATGGCCACCCTGACCTGTGAGAGGCGATACCGCATGGCAATTCTGAGGTGCGTTTCTCTCACCCCTAGTGATGCCGAGCATCTTTTCATGGGCCCGAGGGCCATCTATGTGTCTTCTGTGGAGAGGTGTCCACTTAGATCTTTTACGCATTTTCTGGTGGGTTGACCGTTCTTTTGATGTTGAGCCGCAGGAGTGGTTTGTACGTTTTGGAGGTTAATTCCTCACGGGTACCTTCGTTTGCAGATATTGGTTCCCATTCTAAGGGTGGTCTTCTTGTTTTGTTTATGGTTTCCTTTGCTGTGCCGACGCTTTTAAGTTGAGTTAGGTCCCATTTGTTTCTTTTGGTGTTCATCATTCTGAGAGGTGGGGCAACAAAGAACCTGCTGCGATTTCTGTCAAAGCGTGTTCTGCCTCTGTTTTCCCCAAGAGGTTTGTAGTCTCCGCCCTTGCATTTAGATCTTCCATCTGTTTCCTTCTGTGTGTGGTGTTAGAGAGTATTCTGATTTCATTCTCTTTTTAATGTTCTAAGGAACCTCCACACTGTTCTCCACAGAGGCTGTACCAACTTACCTTCCCAACGACAGTGTAGGAGGGTTCCCTCTTCTCCACACCCTCTCCACCATGTACCGTTTGTAGACTTTCTGACAACGGCCATTCTGACCGGCGTGAGGCGATACCTCGTTGTAGTTTGACTGGCATTTCTCTAATATTGAGCCACGCTGACATCCTTTCACGTAGCCACGGCGTGAGGCAAACGTACCTCTTGCAATTGGCTGCTTGAACGTCTGCCCTCCTGGGAACCCTTTCTCCGTGACCTACGCCAGGACGTTGTTTGAGGGCAGCTGATTTTCCTTTACAGCCCTCAGGCCTTGTGAATAGTCAGCGCCCAGCAGCACAGGTTTTCAAGTTCTTCTTCTGGGAAAGAGCCACAGGGTGGCAGGATGCCTTCAAGCCCCACTCTTTTTGTTAAATTTCTCATTTAATTTTTATTTCATCGGCGTAGAGTTGATTTCCCATGTCGTGTCTGTTTTAGGTGTACAGGAACCTGACTCAGTTATCCATAGACGTGTGTGTGTTCCTTCTCGGGTTCTTTTCCCATGTAATTTCTTACAGTGTGCTCAGGAGAGTTCCCTGTGCTGGCCAGTGGGTCCCTTTCGCTTGTCTCTTTGATGTATTTCAGTGTGTGGTACGTGTTAACCCCAACCTCCTAATGTATCCCTCCCCTCAGTGTTCCCTTTTGGACATCATAAGTGTGTTTTCTAAGCCTGTGAGCCTGTTTCTGTTTTGTAAATGAGCCCACTCTGGACGCATTGCTAGATCCCAGCTATAAGTGATAGCTTCTGATATTTGTCTTTCTCTCTCTGACTTACCTCACTCAGTATGATAATCTCTCAGTCCATCCATGTTGCTGCAAGTGGTATGAGTTTGCTCTTTTTTTATGACTGACTCGTATTCCACTGTATACACGTACCGCGCATTCTTCACTTCTCTCTCATTAGACATTTCAGTTGATTCTATGTCTTGTAAATAGCACTGCCCTGAAAATGGGGGTGCACGTGTTGTTTCCAATTAGGATGTTCTCCAGATCTAAGCCCAGAAGTGGGATTGTCAGGTCATGTACAAACCCTATGTTTAGTTTTCTAAGGAAGCTCTGTACTGTTCTCCAGAGCAGCTGCAACCCGTTGCATCCCCACCAACAGTGTGAAGGACTCCCTTTTCCCCACACCCTCTCCAGCATTTATTCTCCGCAGATTGTGTTTGATGATGGCCATCCTGAGCGGTGTGAAATGGCACCTCGTTTTTCGTTGTGATTTGCCCTTCTTCAAGAATTAGTGATGTTGACCTACACGGAATCTAAAACTTGTCCTGATGAACTCAGTGACAAGAATAAGGACGCAGAGGCAGAGAGTGGACCGGAGAACTCGAGGTTTGGGAGGGGGCGGGGGGTGAAGGGGAAGCTGAGACGAAGCGAGAGAGTAGCACAGACATATATATACTACCAGCTGTAAAACAGATAGCCAGTGGGAAGTTGTTATATAACAAAGGGTGTTCAACTCGAGGATGGAAGATGCCTTAGAGGACTGGGAGGGGGAGGATGGGGGGGAGTCGAGGGAGGGAGGGAATACGGGGATATGTGTATAAAAACAGATGATTGAACTTGGTGTACCCCCCCCCAAAAAAACAATAAATAAATTAAAAAAAAGAGTTAGTGATGTTGAGTATCTTTCTGATCTTTGTCTTGTTTTGTTTACATAGTGTGAGTAAAACTTAGCTCCTGCAGTTGGCTTTGTGAAAGTCGGCCCTGCATTGAATTCTTTTCCGACGATTTACCCCAGGGCTTCCTTGGGGACAGGTGTCCTGTGCAGCCCCGCAGGCCTTGTGAGGTTTCAGTGCCACTGGGCGCCGGCTTGAAAGTTGTAGTTACAGGAAACGGCCACAAGGCGGCAGCATTGCTTCATGCGCCACTCTGGTTACTCGGGCAACTGGAGCCTGGGGCAAAGTCCTGTTCCTGGGCTGTCAATCAGAGTGGCATGCGCCCGAAGAAACACCCAAGACTCGTCTCATTCCTTCTTCCCCCTCACCCTCTACCACCCCCCTGTTCACTCCCCGATGAACCCCAGCTCCTGGAATACCACCCTTCTGAGGGTGCTGTCATCCGTAGTTGGGGCGACCCTTAGGAAGGAGGCTGGTGGCCCCCTGTGACCCAGCAATCCCACTCCTGGGCGTAGACGCTGAGAAAACAAAAATTTTAGCAGACACGTGCACCCTAGCGATCATGGCGGCACGCTGTACAAAAGCCAATACGTGGAAGCAACCGAAGTGTCGGAGGACAGAAGCAGGGATAAAGGAGATGGGGCCCAGAGACACGATGGAATATGACTCAGCCATAAAAAAGGATGGAATAATGCTAACCCTAACCCTAGGGTACATCTGCTAATTTCAACCTCCTGATTCATGCCTCTCTCCCACCGTTCCCCTTTGGTAGCCAGAAGCTGGCTTTCTAAGTCTGAGCCTTTCTTTTGTAAATTAGTTCATTTGCATCCATTGTTACACGCCAACTATAAGTGATACCATATGACATTTATCTTTCTCTGTCTGACCCACGTCGCTTAGTGTGATCGTATCCAGGTCCTTCCGAGTTGCTGCCAACGGCCTTGCTTCATTCATTTCAGAGCTGAGTGACGTTCCGTTGTACACACGGACCGCACCTTTGTTAGCCATTCAGCTTTCTGTGGACATTTTGGCTGCGTCCAGGTCTAGGCTTTTGTAAACACTGCTGCACTGAAAGCTGCCTACGAGTCTCTTGTCCATTTAGGGTTTTCCCCCGGACGTGCACCCAGGAGTGGAATTGCTGGATGTTTAGATGTTAAAAGAACCTCCGTACTGTTGTCCTCCAGAGTGGCCGGTAGCAATTTACGTTCCCACTGCGGGAGTGTAGCAGCGTTCCCTCTTGTCCACACCTTCTCCAGCATTTCCGCTTTTCAGACTTTGTGATGATGGTCACTCTGACTGATGAGAGGTGATACCTCGTTGCAGTGTTGATTTACCGAGAACAACGTGGAGGTGCCATTAGAGGCAGATACAGGGCCACCATAGGATTCAGCCATCCCGCTGCTCAGAGCGTATCCGGAGAAGACCGGAATGCAAAAAGACACGTGCACCAAAACGTGCACTTTGGCACCACTTACACTAGCCCGGACCAGGAAGCAACCAAAATGTCCAAGGACCCAGCAATGGATAAAGAAGTAGTAGTTCCATTACACAGTGGAATATTACTCAGACGTGAAAAAGAATGAAATAATGCCACTATAGCAACCTAGATTAACCTAGTTGTAATCCTACTAAGTGAAGTGAGTTAGAAAGAAAAAGACAACCATCACATGATATCACTTCTACATGGAAAATAAACATAAATACCAATGAACCAACTGACAAAAGAGAAACAGACTCACACAGTTAGAAAACGAACTTATGCTTAGCAAAGGGGACCGATACCGGGAAGGGATAAATTAGGCAGTTGGGATTAGCAACCAGATGCTATTACAAACAAAATACATAATCAACAAGGGCCTGGGTATACCAAGGGAGGTCACCTCAACACTCTGTCATCACCTCTATGGGAAAGATAATCTGAAAGTTAATAGATATATGGATACATGTAAACGAAAAAGACTCTGTACCCTTACAACAGAGTCGGGCTTTGAAGAAATCCTGCCGCCTTGTGGCCGTTTCCCGCAACAGCAACTTTAAAGCTGCAGCTTATGGAGACAATATTCACAAGGAGTAAAGGATGTAAATCACAGCTGCGCTCCAACAATTCCCTGGGGTAAGTATTCTAAAAACAATTTTCACAAGGGCAGATCTTCATGAAGACCATATCAACAGGTAAATAAGACAACGTTTTAAAAAAAATAGCACGCCACACGCTGCTGAGTACGGCGAATTACTTGAGACGGGCCGCTCAACACTGCGAGGAGGGCTCACACCTGGCCACAGTCGGAAAGGCCGTGAATCAAAGGTCTGCAGACAGTAAAGCTACAGTGCTGGTGGAAAACAGGGGGCCCTCCTATGTTGCTGCTGGCATGGACACGGTAAGAGCCACGACCGAGAACAACGTGGAGGTGCCATTAGAGGTAGGTACAGAGCGACCGTAGGATTCAGCCATCCCACTGCTCAGAGCATATCCGGAGAAGACCAGAATTCAAAAAGACACGTGCACCAAAACGTGCACTTTGGCACCACTTGCCATCGCCCAGACCGGGAAGCAACCAAAATGTCCAAGCAGCCAGGAATGCATACAGAGGTAGTAGTTCCATTACACAGTGCTATATTACTCAGGCGGGAAAAGGAAGGAAGCCGGCAATCCCACGACTGGGCATACACCCAAAGAACACCAGAATTCAAAAAGACACACGGCCTCCAATGTTCATCGCGGCACTATTTACAACAGCCAGGACATGGAAGCAACCTAAATGTCCATCAACAGATGAATGGATAAAGAAGATGTGGTACACATATACAATGGAATCTTACTCAGCTATAAAAGGGGATGAGGTGGAGCTATATGTAATGAGGTGGATGGGCCTCGAGTCTGTCCTACAGCGTGAGGGAAGCCAGAAAGAGAAAAACAAATACTTTATGCTAACTCATATATACGGAATCTAAAAAAACAAAACAAAACAAAAAACAAAAAACAAAAAAAAACCAAAAAAAACGGTACTGATGAACCCAGTGACAGGACAAGAATAAGGATGCAGATGCAGAGAATGGACTGGAGGACACGGGGTTGGGGGGGCAGGGGGCGAAGAGGAAGCTGGCACGAAGTGAGAGAGTAGCATCTGCTCAAACAATCCTGCATAGCCACGTAAAGGTCACGGATCTCGGGGATTTGAAAGGGTGGAGCAGGACGCCCTAACACGGAGTCTGTCTCCGATGGCAGTCACTGTCACGGTAACGTCCGCTGCGTGCACGAGGCTTGGCTGCACTGAAGGAGGGCCCGCCTGCATCTGAGGACTATGGGCCCAGGCAGAGGGGAACGGGCCCTGCAGGACCAAAAGGGGTCTCATTTGCCAGTCCATCCTCCCCACTCCCTCAGCCCCACGACAGTCCAGCCTTGGGACCCAAGCCTGCTCAGGGTCCGGGGATGTGACCCCGGCCCAGGTCACCGAGGCCTGAGGGGAAGAGTTTTGGCATTCCTTTTTTTTTTCTCTCTTTTCAATGTTAGTTGTTATTTTGTATCTTGTGATTTACAGTGTTGCAGGTTTGTGCCTCTTGTTTTTCTTTCTGAGCTGTACAGCAACGTGATTGACGGATACAGAGACCTATATATGTTCTTTTTGGAGTTCTCGTCCCGTATGGGTTATTACGGAATGTTGAGTAGGGTTCCTTGTGCTATACCCTGGGCCCTCAGTGATTACTCTGTAAACAGTGGTGCGTATATACTAATCTCGACACGCTCACTTCCCCCTGCCCACCGCCGTTCCCTTTCGCTCACCATAAGATTCTTTCCTAAGTCTGCGAGGCTGTTTGTTTTGTAAAGAAGCTCATTTGCGTCCATTCTTAGGGTCCACCTGTACTTGATATCACGAGAGGTTTGTCCTTCGCTGTCTCATGTCCCTTAGTACGATCACCTCCACCTCCTTGCCCGTGGCTGCAAGTGGCATGATTTCATCCTTTTTCAGTGGCTGGCTCATATGCCATCGTGTCTTTGGACCGCATCTTCCTTCTCCCTGCTTCTGTCCTCATACACGTAGGTTGCTTCCACGTCGTGCCTATTGCACACACTGCTGTCACGGTCACTGGGGGGTTCGTGTCTTTGAGAATTTTGGTTTTCTTGGGATCTACGCTCAGGAGTGGGATTGCTGGGTCCCATGGGACGTCTATGTTTAGTCTCTTAAGGAACCTCCATACTGTTCTCCATAGTGGATGCACCGACTCCCACTCCCACCCACAGGGCAGGAGGGCTCCCTCTTCTCCACACCCTCTCCCTCACTTACTGCTGTAGATTTTCTGATGATGGCCACCCTGACCTGTGAGAGGCGATACCGCATGGCAATTCTGAGGTGCGTTTCTCTCACCCCTAGTGATGCCGAGCATCTTTTCATGGGCCCGAGGGCCATCTATGTGTCTTCTGTGGAGAGGTGTCCACTTAGATCTTTTACGCATTTTCTGGTGGGTTGACCGTTCTTTTGATGTTGAGCCGCAGGAGTGGTTTGTACGTTTTGGAGGTTAATTCCTCACGGGTACCTTCGTTTGCAGATATTGGTTCCCATTCTAAGGGTGGTCTTCTTGTTTTGTTTATGGTTTCCTTTGCTGTGCCGACGCTTTTAAGTTGAGTTAGGTCCCATTTGTTTCTTTTGGTGTTCATCATTCTGAGAGGTGGGGCAACAAAGAACCTGCTGCGATTTCTGTCAAAGCGTGTTCTGCCTCTGTTTTCCCCAAGAGGTTTGTAGTCTCCGCCCTTGCATTTAGATCTTCCATCTGTTTCCTTCTGTGTGTGGTGTTAGAGAGTATTCTGATTTCATTCTCTTTTTAATGTTCTAAGGAACCTCCACACTGTTCTCCACAGAGGCTGTACCAACTTACCTTCCCAACGACAGTGTAGGAGGGTTCCCTCTTCTCCACACCCTCTCCACCATGTACCGTTTGTAGACTTTCTGACAACGGCCATTCTGACCGGCGTGAGGCGATACCTCGTTGTAGTTTGACTGGCATTTCTCTAATATTGAGCCACGCTGACATCCTTTCACGTAGCCACGGCGTGAGGCAAACGTACCTCTTGCAATTGGCTGCTTGAACGTCTGCCCTCCTGGGAACCCTTTCTCCGTGACCTACGCCAGGACGTTGTTTGAGGGCAGCTGATTTTCCTTTACAGCCCTCAGGCCTTGTGAATAGTCAGCGCCCAGCAGCACAGGTTTTCAAGTTCTTGTTCTGGGAAAGAGCCACAGGGTGGCAGGATGCCTTCAAGCCCCACTCTTTTTGTTAAATTTCTCATTTAATTTTTATTTCATCGGCGTAGAGTTGATTTCCCATGTCGTGTCTGTTTTAGGTGTACAGGAACCTGACTCAGTTATCCATAGACGTGTGTGTGTTCCTTCTCGGGTTCTTTTCCCATGTAATTTCTTACAGTGTGCTCAGGAGAGTTCCCTGTGCTGGCCAGTGGGTCCCTTTCGCTTGTCTCTTTGATGTATTTCAGTGTGTGGTACGTGTTAACCCCAACCTCCTAATGTATCCCTCCCCTCAGTGTTCCCTTTTGGACATCATAAGTGTGTTTTCTAAGCCTGTGAGCCTGTTTCTGTTTTGTAAATGAGCCCACTCTGGACGCATTGCTAGATCCCAGCTATAAGTGATAGCTTCTGATATTTGTCTTTCTCTCTCTGACTTACCTCACTCAGTATGATAATCTCTCAGTCCATCCATGTTGCTGCAAGTGGTATGAGTTTGCTCTTTTTTTATGACTGACTCGTATTCCACTGTATACACGTACCACGCATTCTTCACTTCTCTCTCATTAGACATTTCAGTTGATTCTATGTCTTGTAAATAGCACTGCCCTGAAAATGGGGGTGCACGTGTTGTTTCCAATTAGGATGTTCTCCAGATCTAAGCTCAGAAGTGGGATTGTCAGGTCATGTACAAACCCTATGTTTAGTTTTCTAAGGAAGCTCTGTACTGTTCTCCAGAGCAGCTGCAACCCGTTGCATCCCCACCAACACTGTGAAGGACTCCCTTTTCCCCACACCCTCTCCAGCATTTATTCTCCGCAGATTGTGTTTGATGATGGCCATCCTGAGCGGTGTGAAATGGCACCTCGTTTTTCGTTGTGATTTGCCCTTCTTCAAGAATTAGTGATGTTGACCTACACGGAATCTAAAACTTGTCCTGATGAACTCAGTGACAAGAATAAGGACGCAGAGGCAGAGAGTGGACCGGAGAACTCGAGGTTTGGGAGGGGGCGGGGGGTGAAGGGGAAGCTGAGACGAAGCGAGAGAGTAGCACAGACATATATATACTACCAGCTGTAAAACAGATAGCCAGTGGGAAGTTGTTATATAACAAAGGGTGTTCAACTCGAGGATGGAAGATGCCTTAGAGGACTGGGAGGGGGAGGATGGGGGGGAGTCGAGGGAGGGAGGGAATACGGGGATATGTGTATAAAAACAGATGATTGAACTTGGTGTACCCCCCCCAAAAAAAACAATAAATAAATTAAAAAAAAGAGTTAGTGATGTTGAGTATCTTTCTGATCTTTGTCTTGTTTTGTTTACATAGTGTGAGTAAAACTTAGCTCCTGCAGTTGGCTTTGTGAAAGTCGGCCCTGCATTGAATTCTTTTCCGACGATTTACCCCAGGGCTTCCTTGGGGACAGGTGTCCTGTGCAGCCCCGCAGGCCTTGTGAGGTTTCAGTGCCACTGGGCGCCGGCTTGAAAGTTGTAGTTACAGGAAACGGCCACAAGGCGGCAGCATTGCTTCATGCGCCACTCTGGTTACTCGGGCAACTGGAGCCTGGGGCAAAGTCCTGTTCCTGGGCTGTCAATCAGAGTGGCATGCGCCCGAAGAAACACCCAAGACTCGTCTCATTCCTTCTTCCCCCTCACCCTCTACCACCCCCCTGTTCACTCCCCGATGAACCCCAGCTCCTGGAATACCACCCTTCTGAGGGTGCTGTCATCCGTAGTTGGGGCGACCCTTAGGAAGGAGGCTGGTGGCCCCCTGTGACCCAGCAATCCCACTCCTGGGCGTAGACGCTGAGAAAACAAAAATTTTAGCAGACACGTGCACCCTAGCGATCATGGCGGCACGCTGTACAAAAGCCAATACGTGGAAGCAACCGAAGTGTCGGAGGACAGAAGCAGGGATAAAGGAGATGGGGCCCAGAGACACGATGGAATATGACTCAGCCATAAAAAAGGATGGAATAATGCTAACCCTAACCCTAGGGTACATCTGCTAATTTCAACCTCCTGATTCATGCCTCTCTCCCACCGTTCCCCTTTGGTAGCCAGAAGCTGGCTTTCTAAGTCTGAGCCTTTCTTTTGTAAATTAGTTCATTTGCATCCATTGTTACACGCCAACTATAAGTGATACCATATGACATTTATCTTTCTCTGTCTGACCCACGTCGCTTAGTGTGATCGTATCCAGGTCCTTCCGAGTTGCTGCCAACGGCCTTGCTTCATTCATTTCAGAGCTGAGTGACGTTCCGTTGTACACACGGACCGCACCTTTGTTAGCCATTCAGCTTTCTGTGGACATTTTGGCTGCGTCCAGGTCTAGGCTTTTGTAAACACTGCTGCACTGAAAGCTGCCTACGAGTCTCTTGTCCATTTAGGGTTTTCCCCCGGACGTGCACCCAGGAGTGGAATTGCTGGATGTTTAGATGTTAAAAGAACCTCCGTACTGTTGTCCTCCAGAGTGGCCGGTAGCAATTTACGTTCCCACTGCGGGAGTGTAGCAGCGTTCCCTCTTCTCCACACCTTCTCCAGCATTTCCGCTTTTCAGACTTTGTGATGATGGTCACTCTGACTGATGAGAGGTGATACCTCGTTGCAGTGTTGATTTACCGAGAACAACGTGGAGGTGCCATTAGAGGCAGATACAGGGCCACCATAGGATTCAGCCATCCCGCTGCTCAGAGCGTATCCGGAGAAGACCGGAATGCAAAAAGACACGTGCACCAAAACGTGCACTTTGGCACCACTTACACTAGCCCGGACCAGGAAGCAACCAAAATGTCCAAGGACCCAGCAATGGATAAAGAAGTAGTAGTTCCATTACACAGTGGAATATTACTCAGACGTGAAAAAGAATGAAATAATGCCACTATAGCAACCTAGATTAACCTAGTTGTAATCCTACTAAGTGAAGTGAGTTAGAAAGAAAAAGACAACCATCACATGATATCACTTCTACATGGAAAATAAACATAAATACCAATGAACCAACTGACAAAAGAGAAACAGACTCACACAGTTAGAAAACGAACTTATGCTTAGCAAAGGGGACCGATACCGGGAAGGGATAAATTAGGCAGTTGGGATTAGCAACCAGATGCTATTACAAACAAAATACATAATCAACAAGGGCCTGGGTATACCAAGGGAGGTCACCTCAACACTCTGTCATCACCTCTATGGGAAAGATAATCTGAAAGTTAATAGATATATGGATACATGTAAACGAAAAAGACTCTGTACCCTTACAACAGAGTCGGGCTTTGAAGAAATCCTGCCGCCTTGTGGCCGTTTCCCGCAACAGCAACTTTAAAGCTGCAGCTTATGGAGACAATATTCACAAGGAGTAAAGGATGTAAATCACAGCTGCGCTCCAACAATTCCCTGGGGTAAGTATTCTAAAAACAATTTTCACAAGGGCAGATCTTCATGAAGACCATATCAACAGGTAAATAAGACAACGTTTTAAAAAAAATAGCACGCCACACGCTGCTGAGTACGGCGAATTACTTGAGACGGGCCGCTCAACACTGCGAGGAGGGCTCACACCTGGCCACAGTCGGAAAGGCCGTGAATCAAAGGTCTGCAGACAGTAAAGCTACAGTGCTGGTGGAAAACAGGGGGCCCTCCTATGTTGCTGCTGGCATGGACACGGTAAGAGCCACGACCGAGAACAACGTGGAGGTGCCATTAGAGGTAGGTACAGAGCGACCGTAGGATTCAGCCATCCCACTGCTCAGAGCATATCCGGAGAAGACCAGAATTCAAAAAGACACGTGCACCAAAACGTGCACTTTGGCACCACTTGCCATCGCCCAGACCGGGAAGCAACCAAAATGTCCAAGCAGCCAGGAATGCATACAGAGGTAGTAGTTCCATTACACAGTGCTATATTACTCAGGCGGGAAAAGGAAGGAAGCCGGCAATCCCACGACTGGGCATACACCCAAAGAACACCAGAATTCAAAAAGACACACGGCCTCCAATGTTCATCGCGGCACTATTTACAACAGCCAGGACATGGAAGCAACCTAAATGTCCATCAACAGATGAATGGATAAAGAAGATGTGGTACACATATACAATGGAATCTTACTCAGCTATAAAAGGGGATGAGGTGGAGCTATATGTAATGAGGTGGATGGGCCTCGAGTCTGTCCTACAGCGTGAGGGAAGCCAGAAAGAGAAAAACAAATACTTTATGCTAACTCATATATACGGAATCTAAAAAAACAAAACAAAACAAAAAACAAAAAACAAAAAAAAACCAAAAAAAACGGTACTGATGAACCCAGTGACAGGACAAGAATAAGGATGCAGATGCAGAGAATGGACTGGAGGACACGGGGTTGGGGGGGCAGGGGGCGAAGAGGAAGCTGGCACGAAGTGAGAGAGTAGCATCTGCTCAAACAATCCTGCATAGCCACGTAAAGGTCACGGATCTCGGGGATTTGAAAGGGTGGAGCAGGACGCCCTAACACGGAGTCTGTCTCCGATGGCAGTCACTGTCACGGTAACGTCCGCTGTGTGCACGAGGCTTGGCTGCACTGAAGGAGGGCCCGCCTGCATCTGAGGACTATGGGCCCAGGCAGAGGGGAACGGGCCCTGCAGGACCAAAAGGGGTCTCATTTGCCAGTCCATCCTCCCCACTCCCTCAGCCCCACGACAGTCCAGCCTTGGGACCCAAGCCTGCTCAGGGTCCGGGGATGTGACCCCGGCCCAGGTCACCGAGGCCTGAGGGGAAGAGTTTTGGCATTCCTTTTTTTTTTTCTCTCTTTTCAATGTTAGTTGTTATTTTGTATCTTGTGATTTACAGTGTTGCAGGTTTGTGCCTCTTGTTTTTCTTTCTGAGCTGTACAGCAACGTGATTGATGGATACAGAGACCTATATATGTTCTTTTTGGAGTTCTCGTCCCGTATGGGTTATTACGGAATGTTGAGTAGGGTTCCTTGTGCTATACCCTGGGCCCTCAGTGATTACTCTGTAAACAGTGGTGCGTATATACTAATCTCGACACGCTCACTTCCCCCTGCCCACCGCCGTTCCCTTTCGCTCACCATAAGATTCTTTCCTAAGTCTGCGAGGCTGTTTGTTTTGTAAAGAAGCTCATTTGCGTCCATTCTTAGGGTCCACCTGTACTTGATATCACGAGAGGTTTGTCCTTCGCTGTCTCATGTCCCTTAGTACGATCACCTCCACCTCCTTGCCCGTGGCTGCAAGTGGCATGATTTCATCCTTTTTCAGTGGCTGGCTCATATGCCATCGTGTCTTTGGACCGCATCTTCCTTCTCCCTGCTTCTGTCCTCATACACGTAGGTTGCTTCCACGTCGTGCCTATTGCACACACTGCTGTCACGGTCACTGGGGGGTTCGTGTCTTTGAGAATTTTGGTTTTCTTGGGATCTACGCTCAGGAGTGGGATTGCTGGGTCCCATGGGACGTCTATGTTTAGTCTCTTAAGGAACCTCCATACTGTTCTCCATAGTGGATGCACCGACTCCCACTCCCACCCACAGGGCAGGAGGGCTCCCTCTTCTCCACACCCTCTCCCTCACTTACTGCTGTAGATTGTCTGATGATGGCCACCCTGACCTGTGAGAGGCGATACCGCATGGCAATTCTGAGGTGCGTTTCTCTCACCCCTAGTGATGCCGAGCATCTTTTCATGGGCCCGAGGGCCATCTATGTGTCTTCTGTGGAGAGGTGTCCACTTAGATCTTTTACGCATTTTCTGGTGGGTTGACCGTTCTTTTGATGTTGAGCCGCAGGAGTGGTTTGTACGTTTTGGAGGTTAATTCCTCACGGGTACCTTCGTTTGCAGATATTGGTTCCCATTCTAAGGGTGGTCTTCTTGTTTTGTTTATGGTTTCCTTTGCTGTGCCGACGCTTTTAAGTTGAGTTAGGTCCCATTTGTTTCTTTTGGTGTTCATCATTCTGAGAGGTGGGGCAACAAAGAACCTGCTGCGATTTCTGTCAAAGCGTGTTCTGCCTCTGTTTTCCCCAAGAGGTTTGTAGTCTCCGCCCTTGCATTTAGATCTTCCATCTGTTTCCTTCTGTGTGTGGTGTTAGAGAGTATTCTGATTTCATTCTCTTTTTAATGTTCTAAGGAACCTCCACACTGTTCTCCACAGAGGCTGTACCAACTTACCTTCCCAACGACAGTGTAGGAGGGTTCCCTCTTCTCCACACCCTCTCCACCATGTACCGTTTGTAGACTTTCTGACAACGGCCATTCTGACCGGCGTGAGGCGATACCTCGTTGTAGTTTGACTGGCATTTCTCTAATATTGAGCCACGCTGACATCCTTTCACGTAGCCACGGCGTGAGGCAAACGTACCTCTTGCAATTGGCTGCTTGAACGTCTGCCCTCCTGGGAACCCTTTCTCCGTGACCTACGCCAGGACGTTGTTTGAGGGCAGCTGATTTTCCTTTACAGCCCTCAGGCCTTGTGAATAGTCAGCGCCCAGCAGCACAGGTTTTCAAGTTCTTGTTCTGGGAAAGAGCCACAGGGTGGCAGGATGCCTTCAAGCCCCACTCTTTTTGTTAAATTTCTCATTTAATTTTTATTTCATCGGCGTAGAGTTGATTTCCCATGTCGTGTCTGTTTTAGGTGTACAGGAACCTGACTCAGTTATCCATAGACGTGTGTGTGTTCCTTCTCGGGTTCTTTTCCCATGTAATTTCTTACAGTGTGCTCAGGAGAGTTCCCTGTGCTGGCCAGTGGGTCCCTTTCGCTTGTCTCTTTGATGTATTTCAGTGTGTGGTACGTGTTAACCCCAACCTCCTAATGTATCCCTCCCCTCAGTGTTCCCTTTTGGACATCATAAGTGTGTTTTCTAAGCCTGTGAGCCTGTTTCTGTTTTGTAAATGAGCCCACTCTGGACGCATTGCTAGATCCCAGCTATAAGTGATAGCTTCTGATATTTGTCTTTCTCTCTCTGACTTACCTCACTCAGTATGATAATCTCTCAGTCCATCCATGTTGCTGCAAGTGGTATGAGTTTGCTCTTTTTTTATGACTGACTCGTATTCCACTGTATTCACGTACCGCGCATTCTTCACTTCTCTCTCATTAGACATTTCAGTTGATTCTATGTCTTGTAAATAGCACTGCCCTGAAAATGGGGGTGCATGTGTTGTTTCCAATTAGGATGTTCTCCAGATCTAAGCTCAGAAGTGGGATTGTCAGGTCATGTACAAACCCTATGTTTAGTTTTCTAAGGAAGCTCTGTACTGTTCTCCAGAGCAGCTGCAACCCGTTGCATCCCCACCAACAGTGTGAAGGACTCCCTTTTCCCCACACCCTCTCCAGCATTTATTCTCCGCAGATTGTGTTTGATGATGGCCATCCTGAGCGGTGTGAAATGGCACCTCGTTTTTCGTTGTGATTTGCCCTTCTTCAAGAATTAGTGATGTTGACCTACACGGAATCTAAAACTTGTCCTGATGAACTCAGTGACAAGAATAAGGACGCAGAGGCAGAGAGTGGACCGGAGAACTCGAGGTTTGGGAGGGGGCGGGGGGTGAAGGGGAAGCTGAGACGAAGCGAGAGAGTAGCACAGACATATATATACTACCAGCTGTAAAACAGATAGCCAGTGGGAAGTTGTTATATAACAAAGGGTGTTCAACTCGAGGATGGAAGATGCCTTAGAGGACTGGGAGGGGGAGGATGGGGGGGAGTCGAGGGAGGGAGGGAATACGGGGATATGTGTATAAAAACAGATGATTGAACTTGGTGTACCCCCCCCAAAAAAAACAATAAATAAATTAAAAAAAAGAGTTAGTGATGTTGAGTATCTTTCTGATCTTTGTCTTGTTTTGTTTACATAGTGTGAGTAAAACTTAGCTCCTGCAGTTGGCTTTGTGAAAGTCGGCCCTGCATTGAATTCTTTTCCGACGATTTACCCCAGGGCTTCCTTGGGGACAGGTGTCCTGTGCAGCCCCGCAGGCCTTGTGAGGTTTCAGTGCCACTGGGCGCCGGCTTGAAAGTTGTAGTTACAGGAAACGGCCACAAGGCGGCAGCATTGCTTCATGCGCCACTCTGGTTACTCGGGCAACTGGAGCCTGGGGCAAAGTCCTGTTCCTGGGCTGTCAATCAGAGTGGCATGCGCCCGAAGAAACACCCAAGACTCGTCTCATTCCTTCTTCCCCCTCACCCTCTACCACCCCCCTGTTCACTCCCCGATGAACCCCAGCTCCTGGAATACCACCCTTCTGAGGGTGCTGTCATCCGTAGTTGGGGCGACCCTTAGGAAGGAGGCTGGTGGCCCCCTGTGACCCAGCAATCCCACTCCTGGGCGTAGACGCTGAGAAAACAAAAATTTTAGCAGACACGTGCACCCTAGCGATCATGGCGGCACGCTGTACAAAAGCCAATACGTGGAAGCAACCGAAGTGTCGGAGGACAGAAGCAGGGATAAAGGAGATGGGGCCCAGAGACACGATGGAATATGACTCAGCCATAAAAAAGGATGGAATAATGCTAACCCTAACCCTAGGGTACATCTGCTAATTTCAACCTCCTGATTCATGCCTCTCTCCCACCGTTCCCCTTTGGTAGCCAGAAGCTGGCTTTCTAAGTCTGAGCCTTTCTTTTGTAAATTAGTTCATTTGCATCCATTGTTACACGCCAACTATAAGTGATACCATATGACATTTATCTTTCTCTGTCTGACCCACGTCGCTTAGTGTGATCGTATCCAGGTCCTTCCGAGTTGCTGCCAACGGCCTTGCTTCATTCATTTCAGAGCTGAGTGACGTTCCGTTGTACACACGGACCGCACCTTTGTTAGCCATTCAGCTTTCTGTGGACATTTTGGCTGCGTCCAGGTCTAGGCTTTTGTAAACACTGCTGCACTGAAAGCTGCCTACGAGTCTCTTGTCCATTTAGGGTTTTCCCCCGGACGTGCACCCAGGAGTGGAATTGCTGGATGTTTAGATGTTAAAAGAACCTCCGTACTGTTGTCCTCCAGAGTGGCCGGTAGCAATTTACGTTCCCACTGCGGGAGTGTAGCAGCGTTCCCTCTTCTCCACACCTTCTCCAGCATTTCCGCTTTTCAGACTTTGTGATGATGGTCACTCTGACTGATGAGAGGTGATACCTCGTTGCAGTGTTGATTTACCGAGAACAACGTGGAGGTGCCATTAGAGGCAGATACAGGGCCACCATAGGATTCAGCCATCCCGCTGCTCAGAGCGTATCCGGAGAAGACCGGAATGCAAAAAGACACGTGCACCAAAACGTGCACTTTGGCACCACTTACACTAGCCCGGACCAGGAAGCAACCAAAATGTCCAAGGACCCAGCAATGGATAAAGAAGTAGTAGTTCCATTACACAGTGGAATATTACTCAGACGTGAAAAAGAATGAAATAATGCCACTATAGCAACCTAGATTAACCTAGTTGTAATCCTACTAAGTGAAGTGAGTTAGAAAGAAAAAGACAACCATCACATGATATCACTTCTACATGGAAAATAAACATAAATACCAATGAACCAACTGACAAAAGAGAAACAGACTCACACAGTTAGAAAACGAACTTATGCTTAGCAAAGGGGACCGATACCGGGAAGGGATAAATTAGGCAGTTGGGATTAGCAACCAGATGCTATTACAAACAAAATACATAATCAACAAGGGCCTGGGTATACCAAGGGAGGTCACCTCAACACTCTGTCATCACCTCTATGGGAAAGAAAATCTGAAAGTTAATAGATATATGGATACATGTAAACGAAAAAGACTCTGTACCCTTACAACAGAGTCGGGCTTTGAAGAAATCCTGCCGCCTTGTGGCCGTTTCCCGCAACAGCAACTTTAAAGCTGCAGCTTATGGAGACAATATTCACAAGGAGTAAAGGATGTAAATCACAGCTGCGCTCCAACAATTCCCTGGGGTAAGTATTCTAAAAACAATTTTCACAAGGGCAGATCTTCATGAAGACCATATCAACAGGTAAATAAGACAACGTTTTAAAAAAAATAGCACGCCACACGCTGCTGAGTACGGCGAATTACTTGAGACGGGCCGCTCAACACTGCGAGGAGGGCTCACACCGGGCCACAGTCGGAAAGGCCGTGAATCAAAGGTCTGCAGACAGTAAAGCTACAGTGCTGGTGGAAAACAGGGGGCCCTCCTATGTTGCTGCTGGCATGGACACGGTAAGAGCCACGACCGAGAACAACGTGGAGGTGCCATTAGAGGTAGGTACAGAGCGACCGTAGCATTCAGCCATCCCACTGCTCAGAGCATATCCGGAGAAGACCAGAATTCAAAAAGACACGTGCACCAAAACGTGCACTTTGGCACCACTTGCCATAGCCCAGACCGGGAAGCAACCAAAATGTCCCAGCAGCCAGGAATGCATACAGAGGTAGTAGTTCCATTACACAGTGCTATATTACTCAGGCGGGAAAAGGAAGGAAGCCGGCAATCCCACGACTGGGCATACACCCAAAGAACACCAGAATTCAAAAAGACACACGGCCTCCAATGTTCATCGCGGCACTATTTACAACAGCCAGGACATGGAAGCAACCTAAATGTCCATCAACAGATGAATGGATAAAGAAGATGTGGTACACATATACAATGGAATCTTACTCAGCTATAAAAAGGGATGAGGTGGAGCTATATGTAATGAGGTGGATGGGCCTCGAGTCTGTCCTACAGCGTGAGGGAAGCCAGAAAGAGAAAAACAAATACTTTATGCTAACTCATATATACGGAATCTAAACAACAAAACAAAACAAAAAACAAAAAACAAAAAAACCCCAAAAAAACGGTACTGATGAACCCAGTGACAGGACAAGAATAAGGATGCAGATGCAGAGAATGGACTGGAGGACACGGGGTTGGGGGGGCAGGGGGCGAAGAGGAAGCTGGCACGAAGTGAGAGAGTAGCATCTGCTCAAACAATCCTGCATAGCCACGTAAAGGTCACGGATCTCGGGGATTTGAAAGGGTGGAGCAGGACGCCCTAACACGGAGTCTGTCTCCGATGGCAGTCACTGTCACGGTAACGTCCGCTGCGTGCACTAGGCTTGGCTGCACTGAAGGAGGGCCCGCCTGCATCTGAGGACTATGGGCCCAGGCAGAGGGGAACGGGCCCTGCAGGACCAAAAGGGGTCTCATTTGCCAGTCCATCCTCCCCACTCCCTCAGCCCCATGACAGTCCAGCCTTGGGACCCAAGCCTGCTCAGGGTCCGGGGATGTGACCCCGGCCCAGGTCACCGAGGCCTGAGGGGAAGAGTTTTGGCATTCCTTTTTTTTTTCTCTTTTCAATGTTAGTTGTTATTTTGTATCTTGTGATTTACAATGTTGCAGGTTTGTGCCTCTTGTTTTTCTTTCTGAGCTGTACAGCAACGTGATTGACGGATACAGAGACCTATATATGTTCTTTTTGGAGTTCTCGTCCCGTATGGGTTATTACAGAATGTTGAGTAGGGTTCCTTGTGCTATACCCTGGGCCCTCAGTGATTACTCTGTAAACAGTGGTGCGTATATACTAATCTCGACACGCTCACTTCCCCCTGCCCACCGCCGTTCCCTTTCGCTCACCATAAGATTCTTTCCTAAGTCTGCGAGGCTGTTTGTTTTGTAAAGAAGCTCATTTGCGTCCATTCTTAGGGTCCACCTGTACTTGATATCACGAGAGGTTTGTCCTTCGCTGTCTCATGTCCCTTAGTACGATCACCTCCACCTCCTTGCCCGTGGCTGCAAGTGGCATGATTTCATCCTTTTTCAGTGGCTGGCTCATATGCCATCGTGTCTTTGGACCGCATCTTCCTTCTCCCTGCTTCTGTCCTCATACACGTAGGTTGCTTCCACGTCGTGCCTATTGCACACACTGCTGTCACGGTCACTGGGGGGTTCGTGTCTTTGAGAATTTTGGTTTTCTTGGGATCTACGCTCAGGAGTGGGATTGCTGGGTCCCATGGGACGTCTATGTTTAGTCTCTTAAGGAACCTCCATACTGTTCTCCATAGTGGATGCACCGACTCCCACTCCCACCCACAGGGCAGGAGGGCTCCCTCTTCTCCACACCCTCTCCCTCACTGACTGCTGTAGATTTTCTGATGATGGCCACCCTGACCTGTGAGAGGCGATACCGCATGGCAATTCTGAGGTGCGTTTCTCTCACCCCTAGTGATGCCGAGCATCTTTTCATGGGCCCGAGGGCCATCTATGTGTCTTCTGTGGAGAGGTGTCCACTTAGATCTTTTACGCATTTTCTGGTGGGTTGACCGTTCTTTTGATGTTGAGCCGCAGGAGTGGTTTGTACGTTTTGGAGGTTAATTCCTCACGGGTACCTTCGTTTGCAGATATTGGTTCCCATTCTAAGGGTGGTCTTCTTTTTTTGTTTATGGTTTCCTTTGCTGTGCCGACGCTTTTAAGTTGAGTTAGGTCCCATTTGTTTCTTTTGGTGTTCATCATTCCGAGAGGTGGGGCAACAAAGAACCTGCTGCGATTTCTGTCAAAGCGTGTTCTGCCTCTGTTTTCCCCAAGAGGTTTGTAGTCTCCGCCCTTGCATTTAGATCTTCCATCTGTTTCCTTCTGTGTGTGGTGTTAGAGAGTATTCTGATTTCATTCTCTTTTTAATGTTCTAAGGAACCTCCACACTGTTCTCCACAGAGGCTGTACCAACTTACCTTCCCAACGACAGTGTAGGAGGGTTCCCTCTTCTCCACACCCTCTCCACCATGTACCGTTTGTAGACTTTCTGACAACGGCCATTCTGACCGGCGTGAGGCGATACCTCGTTGTAGTTTGACTGGCATTTCTCTAATATTGAGCCACGCTGACATCCTTTCATGTAGCCACGGTGTGAGGCAAACGTACCTCTTGCAATTGGCTGCTTGAACGTCTGCCCTCCTGGGAACCCTTTCTCCGTGACCTACGCCAGGACGTTGTTTGAGGGCAGCTGATTTTCCTTTACAGCCCTCAGGCCTTGTGAATAGTCAGCGCCCAGCAGCACAGGTTTTCAAGTTCTTGTTCTGGGAAAGAGCCACAGGGTGGCAGGATGCCTTCAAGCCCCACTCTTTTTGTTAAATTTCTCATTTAATTTTTATTTCATCGGCGTAGAGTTGATTTCCCATGTCGTGTCTGTTTTAGGTGTACAGGAACCTGACTCAGTTATCCATAGACGTGTGTGTGTTCCTTCTCGGGTTCTTTTCCCATGTAATTTCTTACAGTGTGCTCAGGAGAGTTCCCTGTGCTGGCCAGTGGGTCCCTTTCGCTTGTCTCTTTGATGTATTTCAGTGTGTGGTACGTGTTAACCCCAACCTCCTAATGTATCCCTCCCCTCAGTGTTCCCTTTTGGACATCATAAGTGTGTTTTCTAAGCCTGTGAGCCTGTTTCTGTTTTGTAAATGAGCCCACTCTGGACGCATTGCTAGATCCCAGCTATAAGTGATAGCTTCTGATATTTGTCTTTCTCTCTCTGACTTACCTCACTCAGTATGATAATCTCTCAGTCCATCCATGTTGCTGCAAGTGGTATGAGTTTGCTCTTTTTTTATGACTGACTCGTATTCCACTGTATACACGTACCGCGCATTCTTCACTTCTCTCTCATTAGACATTTCAGTTGATTCTATGTCTTGTAAATAGCACTGCCCTGAAAATGGGGGTGCACGTGTTGTTTCCAATTAGGATGTTCTCCAGATCTAAGCCCAGAAGTGGGATTGTCAGGTCATGTACAAACCCTATGTTTAGTTTTCTAAGGAAGCTCTGTACTGTTCTCCAGAGCAGCTGCAACCCGTTGCATCCCCACCAACAGTGTGAAGGACTCCCTTTTCCCCACACCCTCTCCAGCATTTATTCTCTGCAGATTGTGTTTGATGATGGCCATCCTGAGCGGTGTGAAATGGCACCTCGTTTTTCGTTGTGATTTGCCCTTCTTCAAGAATTAGTGATGTTGACCTACACGGAATCTAAAACTTGTCCTGATGAACTCAGTGACAAGAATAAGGACGCAGAGGCAGAGAGTGGACCGGAGAACTCGAGGTTTGGGAGGGGGCGGGGGGTGAAGGGGAAGCTGAGACGAAGCGAGAGAGTAGCACAGACATATATATACTACCAGCTGTAAAACAGATAGCCAGTGGGAAGTTGTTATATAACAAAGGGTGTTCAACTCGAGGATGGAAGGTGCCTTAGAGGACTGGGAGGGGGAGGATGGGGGGGAGTCGAGGGAGGGAGGGAATACGGGGATATGTGTATAAAAACAGATGATTGAACTTGGTGTACCCCCCCCAAAAAAACAATAAATAAATTAAAAAAAAAAGAGTTAGTGATGTTGAGTATCTTTCTGATCTTTGTCTTGTTTTGTTTACATAGTGTGAGTAAAACTTAGCTCCTGCAGTTGGCTTTGTGAAAGTCGGCCCTGCATTGAATTCTTTTCCGACGATTTACCCCAGGGCTTCCTTGGGGACAGGTGTCCTGTGCAGCCCCGCAGGCCTTGTGAGGTTTCAGTGCCACTGGGCGCCGGCTTGAAAGTTGTAGTTACAGGAAACGGCCACAAGGCGGCAGCATTGCTTCATGCGCCACTCTGGTTACTCGGGCAACTGGAGCCTGGGGCAAAGTCCTGTTCCTGGGCTGTCAATCAGAGTGGCATGCGCCCGAAGAAACACCCAAGACTCGTCTCATTCCTTCTTCCCCCTCACCCTCTACCACCCCCCTGTTCACTCCCTGATGAACCCCAGCTCCTGGAATACCACCCTTCTGAGGGTGCTGTCATCCGTAGTTGGGGTGACCCTTAGGAAGGAGGCTGGTGGCCCCCTGTGACCCAGCAATCCCACTCCTGGGCGTA
Source organism: Hippopotamus amphibius kiboko (assembly GCF_030028045.1). Lineage (NCBI taxonomy): Eukaryota > Metazoa > Chordata > Mammalia > Artiodactyla > Hippopotamidae > Hippopotamus > Hippopotamus amphibius. The sequence goes on from NC_080203.1 coordinate 486,949, forward strand.
GACGCTGAGAAAACAAAAATTTTAGCAGACACGTGCACCCTAGCGATCATGGCGGCACGCTGTACAAAAGCCAATACGTGGAAGCAACCGAAGTGTCGGAGGACAGAAGCAGGGATAAAGGAGATGGGGCCCAGAGACACGATGGAATATGACTCAGCCATAAAAAAGGATGGAATAATGCTAACCCTAACCCTAGGGTACATCTGCTAATTTCAACCTCCTGATTCATGCCTCTCTCCCACCGTTCCCCTTTGGTAGCCAGAAGCTGGCTTTCTAAGTCTGAGCCTTTCTTTTGTAAATTAGTTCATTTGCATCCATTGTTACACGCCAACTATAAGTGATACCATATGACATTTATCTTTCTCTGTCTGACCCACGTCGCTTAGTGTGATCGTATCCAGGTCCTTCCGAGTTGCTGCCAACGGCCTTGCTTCATTCATTTCAGAGCTGAGTGACGTTCCGTTGTACACACGGACCGCACCTTTGTTAGCCATTCAGCTTTCTGTGGACATTTTGGCTGCGTCCAGGTCTAGGCTTTTGTAAACACTGCTGCACTGAAAGCTGGCTACGAGTCTCTTGTCCATTTAGGGTTTTCCCCCGGACGTGCACCCAGGAGTGGAATTGCTGGATGTTTAGATGTTAAAAGAACCTCTGTACTGTTGTCCTCCAGAGTGGCCGGTAGCAATTTACGTTCCCACTGCGGGAGTGTAGCAGCGTTCCCTCTTCTCCACACCTTCTCCAGCATTTCCGCTTTTCAGACTTTGTGATGATGGTCACTCTGACTGATGAGAGGTGATACCTCGTTGCAGTGTTGATTTACCGAGAACAACGTGGAGGTGCCATTAGAGGCAGATACAGGGCCACCATAGGATTCAGCCATCCCGCTGCTCAGAGCGTATCCGGAGAAGACCGGAATGCAAAAAGACACGTGCACCAAAACGTGCAATTTGGCACCACTTACACTAGCCCGGACCAGGAAGCAACCAAAATGTCCAAGGACCCAGCAATGGATAAAGAAGTAGTAGTTCCATTACACAGTGGAATATTACTCAGACGTGAAAAAGAATGAAATAATGCCACTATAGCAACCTAGAGTAACCTAGTTGTAATCCTACTAAGTGAAGTGAGTTAGAAAGAAAAAGACAACCATCACATGATATCACTTCTACATGGAAAATAAACATAAATACCAATGAACCAACTGACAAAAGAGAAACAGACTCACACAGTTAGAAAACGAACTTATGCTTAGCAAAGGGGACCGATACCGGGAAGGGATAAATTAGGCAGTTGGGATTAGCAACCAGATGCTATTACAAACAAAATACATAATCAACAAGGGCCTGGGTATACCAAGGGAGGTCACCTCAACACTCTGTCATCACCTCTATGGGAAAGATAATCTGAAAGTTAATAGATATATGGATACATGTAAACGAAAAAGACTCTGTACCCTTACAGCAGAGTCGGGCTTTGAAGAAAATCTGCCGCCTTGTGGCCGTTTCCCGCAACAGCAACTTTAAAGCTGCAGCTTATGGAGACAATATTCACAAGGAGTAAAGGATGTAAATCACAGCTGCGCTCCAACAATTCCCTGGGGTAAGTATTCTAAAAACAATTTTCACAAGGGCAGATCTTCATGAAGACCATATCAACAGGTAAATAAGACAACGTTTTAAAAAAAATAGCACGCCACACGCTGCTGAGTACGGCGAATTACTTGAGACGGGCCGCTCAACACTGCGAGGAGGGCTCACACCTGGCCACAGTCGGAAAGGCCGTGAATCAAAGGTCTGCAGACAGTAAAGCTACAGTGCTGGTGGAAAACAGGGGGCCCTCCTATGTTGCTGCTGGCATGGACACGGTAAGAGCCACGACCGAGAACAACGTGGAGGTGCCATTAGAGGTAGGTACAGAGCGACCGTAGGATTCAGCCATCCCACTGCTCAGAGCATATCCGGAGAAGACCAGAATTCAAAAAGACACGTGCACCAAAACGTGCACTTTGGCACCACTTGCCATCGCCCAGACCGGGAAGCAACCAAAATGTCCAAGCAGCCAGGAATGCATACAGAGGTAGTAGTTCCATTACACAGTGCTATATTACTCAGGCGGGAAAAGGAAGGAAGCCGGCAATCCCACGACTGGGCATACACCCAAAGAACACCAGAATTCAAAAAGACACACGGCCTCCAATGTTCATCGCGGCACTATTTACAACAGCCAGGACATGGAAGCAACCTAAATGTCCATCAACAGATGAATGGATAAAGAAGATGTGGTACACATATACAATGGAATCTTACTCAGCTATAAAAAGGGATGAGGTGGAGCTATATGTAATGAGGTGGATGGGCCTCGAGTCTGTCCTACAGCGTGAGGGAAGCCAGAAAGAGAAAAACAAATACTTTATGCTAACTCATATATACGGAATCTAAACAACAAAACAAAACAAAAAACAAAAAACAAAAAAACCCCAAAAAAACGGTACTGATGAACCCAGTGACAGGACAAGAATAAGGATGCAGATGCAGAGAATGGACTGGAGGACACGGGGTTGGGGGGGCAGGGGGCGAAGAGGAAGCTGGCACGAAGTGAGAGAGTAGCATCTGCTCAAACAATCCTGCATAGCCACGTAAAGGTCACGGATCTCGGGGATTTGAAAGGGTGGAGCAGGACGCCCTAACACGGAGTCTGTCTCCGATGGCAGTCACTGTCACGGTAACGTCCGCTGCGTGCACTAGGCTTGGCTGCACTGAAGGAGGGCCCGCCTGCATCTGAGGACTATGGGCCCAGGCAGAGGGGAACGGGCCCTGCAGGACGAAAAGGGGTCTCATTTGCCAGTCCATCCTCCCCACTCCCTCAGCCCCACGACAGTCCAGCCTTGGGACCCAAGCCTGCTCAGGGTCCGGGGATGAGACCCCGGCCCAGGTCACCGAGGCATGAGGGGAAGAGTTTTGGCATTCCTTTTTTTTTTTCTCTTTTCAATGTTAGTTGTTATTTTGTATCTTGTGATTTACAATGTTGCAGGTTTGTGCCTCTTGCTTTTCTTTCTGAGCTGTACAGCAACGTGATTGACGGATACAGAGACCTATATATGTTCTTTTTGGAGTTCTCGTCCCGTATGGGTTATTACAGAATGTTGAGTAGGGTTCCTTGTGCTATACCCTGGGCCCTCAGTGATTACTCTGTAAACAGTGGTGCGTATATACTAATCTCGACACGCTCACTTCCCCCTGCCCACCGCCGTTCCCTTTCGCTCACCATAAGATTCTTTCCTAAGTCTGCGAGGCTGTTTGTTTTGTAAAGAAGCTCATTTGCGTCCATTCTTAGGGTCCACCTGTACTTGATATCACGAGAGGTTTGTCCTTCGCTGTCTCATGTCCCTCAGTACGATCACCTCCACCTCCTTGCCCGTGGCTGCAAGTGGCATGATTTCATCCTTTTTCAGTGGCTGGCTCATATGCCATCGTGTCTTTGGACCGCATCTTCCTTCTCCCTGCTTCTGTCCTCATACACGTAGGTTGCTTCCACGTCGTGCCTATTGCACACACTGCTGTCACGGTCACTGGGGGGTTCGTGTCTTTGAGAATTTTGGTTTTCTTGGGATCTACGCTCAGGAGTGGGATTGCTGGGTCCCATGGGACGTCTATGTTTAGTCTCTTAAGGAACCTCCATACTGTTCTCCATAGTGGATGCACCGACTCCCACTCCCACCCACAGGGCAGGAGGGCTCCCTCTTCTCCACACCCTCTCCCTCACTGACTGCTGTAGATTTTCTGATGATGGCCACCCTGACCTGTGAGAGGCGATACCGCATGGCAATTCTGAGGTGCGTTTCTCTCACCCCTAGTGATGCCGAGCATCTTTTCATGGGCCCGAGGGCCATCTATGTGTCTTCTGTGGAGAGGTGTCCACTTAGATCTTTTACGCATTTTCTGGTGGGTTGACCGTTCTTTTGATGTTGAGCCGCAGGAGTGGTTTGTACGTTTTGGAGGTTAATTCCTCACGGGTACCTTCGTTTGCAGATATTGGTTCCCATTCTAAGGGTGGTCTTCTTGTTTTGTTTATGGTTTCCTTTGCTGTGCCGACGCTTTTAAGTTGAGTTAGGTCCCATTTGTTTCTTTTGGTGTTCATCATTCTGAGAGGTGGGGCAACAAAGAACCTGCTGCGATTTCTGTCAAAGCGTGTTCTGCCTCTGTTTTCCCCAAGAGGTTTGTAGTCTCCGCCCTTGCATTTAGATCTTCCATCTGTTTCCTTCTGTGTGTGGTGTTAGAGAGTATTCTGATTTCATTCTCTTTTTAATGTTCTAAGGAACCTCCACACTGTTCTCCACAGAGGCTGTACCAACTTACCTTCCCAACGACAGTGTAGGAGGGTTCCCTCTTCTCCACACCCTCTCCACCATGTACCGTTTGTAGACTTTCTGACAACGGCCATTCTGACCGGCGTGAGGCGATACCTCGTTGTAGTTTGACTGGCATTTCTCTAATATTGAGCCACGCTGACATCCTTTCACGTAGCCACGGCGTGAGGCAAACGTACCTCTTGCAATTGGCTGCTTGAACGTCTGCCCTCCTGGGAACCCTTTCTCCGTGACCTACGCCAGGACGTTGTTTGAGGGCAGCTGATTTTCCTTTACAGCCCTCAGGCCTTGTGAATAGTCAGCGCCCAGCAGCACAGGTTTTCAAGTTCTTCTTCTGGGAAAGAGCCACAGGGTGGCAGGATGCCTTCAAGCCCCACTCTTTTTGTTAAATTTCTCATTTAATTTTTATTTCATCGGCGTAGAGTTGATTTCCCATGTCGTGTCTGTTTTAGGTGTACAGGAACCTGACTCAGTTATCCATAGACGTGTGTGTGTTCCTTCTCGGGTTCTTTTCCCATGTAATTTCTTACAGTGTGCTCAGGAGAGTTCCCTGTGCTGGCCAGTGGGTCCCTTTCGCTTGTCTCTTTGATGTATTTCAGTGTGTGGTACGTGTTAACCCCAACCTCCTAATGTATCCCTCCCCTCAGTGTTCCCTTTTGGACATCATAAGTGTGTTTTCTAAGCCTGTGAGCCTGTTTCTGTTTTGTAAATGAGCCCACTCTGGACGCATTGCTAGATCCCAGCTATAAGTGATAGCTTCTGATATTTGTCTTTCTCTCTCTGACTTACCTCACTCAGTATGATAATCTCTCAGTCCATCCATGTTGCTGCAAGTGGTATGAGTTTGCTCTTTTTTTATGACTGACTCGTATTCCACTGTATACACGTACCGCGCATTCTTCACTTCTCTCTCATTAGACATTTCAGTTGATTCTATGTCTTGTAAATAGCACTGCCCTGAAAATGGGGGTGCACGTGTTGTTTCCAATTAGGATGTTCTCCAGATCTAAGCCCAGAAGTGGGATTGTCAGGTCATGTACAAACCCTATGTTTAGTTTTCTAAGGAAGCTCTGTACTGTTCTCCAGAGCAGCTGCAACCCGTTGCATCCCCACCAACAGTGTGAAGGACTCCCTTTTCCCCACACCCTCTCCAGCATTTATTCTCCGCAGATTGTGTTTGATGATGGCCATCCTGAGCGGTGTGAAATGGCACCTCGTTTTTCGTTGTGATTTGCCCTTCTTCAAGAATTAGTGATGTTGACCTACACGGAATCTGAAACTTGTCCTGATGAACTCAGTGACAAGAATAAGGACGCAGAGGCAGAGAGTGGACCGGAGAACTCGAGGTTTGGGAGGGGGCGGGGGGTGAAGGGGAAGCTGAGACGAAGCGAGAGAGTAGCACAGACATATATATACTACCAGCTGTAAAACAGATAGCCAGTGGGAAGTTGTTATATAACAAAGGGTGTTCAACTCGAGGATGGAAGATGCCTTAGAGGACTGGGAGGGGGAGGATGGGGGGGAGTCGAGGGAGGGAGGGAATACGGGGATATGTGTATAAAAACAGATGATTGAACTTGGTGTACCCCCCCCAAAAAAACAATAAATAAATTAAAAAAAAGAGGTAGTGATGTTGAGTATCTTTCTGATCTTTGTCTTGTTTTGTTTACATAGTGTGAGTAAAACTTAGCTCCTGCAGTTGGCTTTGTGAAAGTCGGCCCTGCATTGAATTCTTTTCCGACGATTTACCCCAGGGCTTCCTTGGGGACAGGTGTCCTGTGCAGCCCCGCAGGCCTTGTGAGGTTTCAGTGCCACTGGGCGCCGGCTTGAAAGTTGTAGTTACAGGAAACGGCCACAAGGCGGCAGCATTGCTTCATGCGCCACTCTGGTTACTCGGGCAACTGGAGCCTGGGGCAAAGTCCTGTTCCTGGGCTGTCAATCAGAGTGGCATGCGCCCGAAGAAACACCCAAGACTCGTCTCATTCCTTCTTCCCCCTCACCCTCTACCACCTCCCTGTTCACTCCCTGATGAACCCCAGCTCCTGGAATACCACCCTTCTGAGGGTGCTGTCATCCGTAGTTGGGGCGACCCTTAGGAAGGAGGCTGGTGGCCCCCTGTGACCCAGCAATCCCACTCCTGGGCGTAGACGCTGAGAAAACAAAAATTTTAGCAGACACGTGCACCCTAGCGATCATGGCAGCACGCTGTACAAAAGCCAATACGTGGAAGCAACCGAAGTGTCGGAGGACAGAAGCAGGGATAAAGGAGATGGGGCCCAGAGACATGATGGAATATGACTCAGCCATAAAAAAGGATGGAATAATGCTAACCCTAACCCTAGGGTACATCTGCTAATTTCAACCTCCTGATTCATGCCTCTCTCCCACCGTTCCCCTTTGGTAGCCAGAAGCTGGCTTTCTAAGTCTGAGCCTTTCTTTTGTAAATTAGTTCATTTGCATCCATTGTTACATGCCAACTATAAGTGATACCATATGACATTTATCTTTCTCTGTCTGACCCACATCGCTTAGTGTGATCGTATCCAGGTCCTTCCGAGTTGCTGCCAACGGCCTTGCTTCATTCATTTCAGAGCTGAGTGACGTTCCGTTGTACACACGGACCGCACCTTTGTTAGCCATTCAGCTTTCTGTGGACATTTTGGCTGCGTCCAGGTCTAGGCTTTTGTAAACACTGCTGCACTGAAAGCTGCCTACGAGTCTCTTGTCCATTTAGGGTTTTCCCCCGGACGTGCACCCAGGAGTGGAATTGCTGGATGTTTAGATGTTAAAAGAACCTCCGTACTGTTGTCCTCCAGAGTGGCCGGTAGCAATTTACGTTCCCACTGCGGGAGTGTAGCAGCGTTCCCTCTTGTCCACACCTTCTCCAGCATTTCCGCTTTTCAGACTTTGTGATGATGGTCACTCTGACTGATGAGAGGTGATACCTCGTTGCAGTGTTGATTTACCGAGAACAACGTGGAGGTGCCATTAGAGGCAGATACAGGGCCACCATAGGATTCAGCCATCCCGCTGCTCAGAGCGTATCCGGAGAAGACCGGAATGCAAAAAGACACGTGCACCAAAACGTGCACTTTGGCACCACTTACACTAGCCCGGACCAGGAAGCAACCAAAATGTCCAAGGACCCAGCAATGGATAAAGAAGTAGTAGTTCCATTACACAGTGGAATATTACTCAGACGTGAAAAAGAATGAAATAATGCCACTATAGCAACCTAGATTAACCTAGTTGTAATCCTACTAAGTGAAGTGAGTTAGAAAGAAAAAGACAACCATCACATGATATCACTTCTACATGGAAAATAAACATAAATACCAATGAACCAACTGACAAAAGAGAAACAGACTCACACAGTTAGAAAACGAACTTATGCTTAGCAAAGGGGACCGATACCGGGAAGGGATAAATTAGGCAGTTGGGATTAGCAACCAGATGCTATTACAAACAAAATACATAATCAACAAGGGCCTGGGTATACCAAGGGAGGTCACCTCAACACTCTGTCATCACCTCTATGGGAAAGAAAATCTGAAAGTTAATAGATATATGGATACATGTAAACGAAAAAGACTCTGTACCCTTACAACAGAGTCGGGCTTTGAAGAAATCCTGCCGCCTTGTGGCCGTTTCCCGCAACAGCAACTTTAAAGCTGCAGCTTATGGAGACAATATTCACAAGGAGTAAAGGATGTAAATCACAGCTGCGCTCCAACAATTCCCTGGGGTAAGTATTCTAAAAACAATTTTCACAAGGGCAGATCTTCATGAAGACCATATCAACAGGTAAATAAGACAACGTTTTAAAAAAAATAGCACGCCACACGCTGCTGAGTACGGCGAATTACTTGAGACGGGCCGCTCAACACTGCGAGGAGGGCTCACACCTGGCCACAGTCGGAAAGGCCGTGAATCAAAGGTCTGCAGACAGTAAAGCTACAGTGCTGGTGGAAAACAGGGGGCCCTCCTATGTTGCTGCTGGCATGGACACGGTAAGAGCCACGACCGAGAACAACGTGGAGGTGCCATTAGAGGTAGGTACAGAGCGACCGTAGGATTCAGCCATCCCACTGCTCAGAGCATATCCGGAGAAGACCAGAATTCAAAAAGACACGTGCACCAAAACGTGCACTTTGGCACCACTTGCCATCGCCCAGACCGGGAAGCAACCAAAATGTCCAAGCAGCCAGGAATGCATACAGAGGTAGTAGTTCCATTACACAGGGCTATATTACTCAGGCGGGAAAAGGAAGGAAGCCGGCAATCCCACGACTGGGCATACACCCAAAGAACACCAGAATTCAAAAAGACACACGGCCTCCAATGTTCATCGCGGCACTATTTACAACAGCCAGGACATGGAAGCAACCTAAATGTCCATCAACAGATGAATGGATAAAGAAGATGTGGTACACATATACAATGGAATCTTACTCAGCTATAAAAGGGGATGAGGTGGAGCTATATGTAATGAGGTGGATGGGCCTCGAGTCTGTCCTACAGCGTGAGGGAAGCCAGAAAGAGAAAAACAAATACTTTATGCTAACTCATATATACGGAATCTAAAAAAACAAAACAAAACAAAAAACAAAAAACAAAAAAAAACCAAAAAAAACGGTACTGATGAACCCAGTGACAGGACAAGAATAAGGATGCAGATGCAGAGAATGGACTGGAGGACACGGGGTTGGGGGGGCAGGGGGCGAAGAGGAAGCTGGCACGAAGTGAGAGAGTAGCATCTGCTCAAACAATCCTGCATAGCCACGTAAAGGTCACGGATCTCGGGGATTTGAAAGGGTGGAGCAGGACGCCCTAACACGGAGTCTGTCTCCGATGGCAGTCACTGTCACGGTAACGTCCGCTGCGTGCACGAGGCTTGGCTGCACTGAAGGAGGGCCCGCCTGCATCTGAGGACTATGGGCCCAGGCAGAGTGGAACGGGCCCTGCAGGACCAAAAGGGGTCTCATTTGCCAGTCCATCCTCCCCACTCCCTCAGCCCCACGACAGTCCAGCCTTGGGACCCAAGCCTGCTCAGGGTCCGGGGATGTGACCCCGGCCCAGGTCACCGAGGCCTGAGGGGAAGAGTTTTGGCATTCCTTTTTTTTTTTCTCTCTTTTCAATGTTAGTTGTTATTTTGTATCTTGTGATTTACAATGTTGCAGGTTTGTGCCTCTTGTTTTTCTTTCTGAGCTGTACAGCAACGTGATTGACGGATACAGAGACCTATATATGTTCTTTTTGGAGTTCTCGTCCCGTATGGGTTATTACGGAATGTTGAGTAGGGTTCCTTGTGCTATACCCTGGGCCCTCAGTGATTACTCTGTAAACAGTGGTGCGTATATACTAATCTCGACACGCTCACTTCCCCCTGCCCACCGCCGTTCCCTTTCGCTCACCATAAGATTCTTTCCTAAGTCTGCGAGGCTGTTTGTTTTGTAAAGAAGCTCATTTGCGTCCATTCTTAGGGTCCACCTGTACTTGATATCACGAGAGGTTTGTCCTTCGCTGTCTCATGTCCCTTAGTACGATCACCTCCACCTCCTTGCCCGTGGCTGCAAGTGGCATGATTTCATCCTTTTTCAGTGGCTGGCTCATATTCCATCGTGTCTTTGGACCGCATCTTCCTTCTCCCTGCTTCTGTCCTCATACACGTAGGTTGCTTCCACGTCGTGCCTATTGCACACACTGCTGTCACGGTCACTGGGGGGTTCGTGTCTTTGAGAATTTTGGTTTTCTTGGGATCTACGCTCAGGAGTGGGATTGCTGGGTCCCATGGGACGTCTATGTTTAGTCTCTTAAGGAACCTCCATACTGTTCTCCATAGTGGATGCACCGACTCCCACTCCCACCCACAGGGCAGGAGGGCTCCCTCTTCTCCACACCCTCTCCCTCACTTACTGCTGTAGATTTTCTGATGATGGCCACCCTGACCTGTGAGAGGCGATACCGCATGGCAATTCTGAGGTGCGTTTCTCTCACCCCTAGTGATGCCGAGCATCTTTTCATGGGCCCGAGGGCCATCTATGTGTCTTCTGTGGAGAGGTGTCCACTTAGATCTTTTACGCATTTTCTGGTGGGTTGACCGTTCTTTTGATGTTGAGCCGCAGGAGTGGTTTGTACGTTTTGGAGGTTAATTCCTCACGGGTACCTTCGTTTGCAGATATTGGTTCCCATTCTAAGGGTGGTCTTCTTGTTTTGTTTATGGTTTCCTTTGCTGTGCCGACGCTTTTAAGTTGAGTTAGGTCCCATTTGTTTCTTTTGGTGTTCATCATTCTGAGAGGTGGGGCAACAAAGAACCTGCTGCGATTTCTGTCAAAGCGTGTTCTGCCTCTGTTTTCCCCAAGAGGTTTGTAGTCTCCGCCCTTGCATTTAGATCTTCCATCTGTTTCCTTCTGTGTGTGGTGTTAGAGAGTATTCTGATTTCATTCTCTTTTTAATGTTCTAAGGAACCTCCACACTGTTCTCCACAGAGGCTGTACCAACTTACCTTCCCAACGACAGTGTAGGAGGGTTCCCTCTTCTCCACACCCTCTCCACCATGTACCGTTTGTAGACTTTCTGACAACGGCCATTCTGACCGGCGTGAGGCGATACCTCGTTGTAGTTTGACTGGCATTTCTCTAATATTGAGCCACGCTGACATCCTTTCACGTAGCCACGGCGTGAGGCAAACGTACCTCTTGCAATTGGCTGCTTGAACGTCTGCCCTCCTGGGAACCCTTTCTCCGTGACCTACGCCAGGACGTTGTTTGAGGGCAGCTGATTTTCCTTTACAGCCCTCAGGCCTTGTGAATAGTCAGCGCCCAGCAGCACAGGTTTTCAAGTTCTTGTTCTGGGAAAGAGCCACAGGGTGGCAGGATGCCTTCAAGCCCCACTCTTTTTGTTAAATTTCTCATTTAATTTTTATTTCATCGGCGTAGAGTTGATTTCCCATGTCGTGTCTGTTTTAGGTGTACAGGAACCTGACTCAGTTATCCATAGACGTGTGTGTGTTCCTTCTCGGGTTCTTTTCCCATGTAATTTCTTACAGTGTGCTCAGGAGAGTTCCCTGTGCTGGCCAGTGGGTCCCTTTCGCTTGTCTCTTTGATGTATTTCAGTGTGTGGTACGTGTTAACCCCAACCTCCTAATGTATCCCTCCCCTCAGTGTTCCCTTTTGGACATCATAAGTGTGTTTTCTAAGCCTGTGAGCCTGTTTCTGTTTTGTAAATGAGCCCACTCTGGACGCATTGCTAGATCCCAGCTATAAGTGATAGCTTCTGATATTTGTCTTTCTCTCTCTGACTTACCTCACTCAGTATGATAATCTCTCAGTCCATCCATGTTGCTGCAAGTGGTATGAGTTTGCTCTTTTTTTATGACTGACTCGTATTCCACTGTATACACGTACCGCGCATTCTTCACTTCTCTCTCATTAGACATTTCAGTTGATTCTATGTCTTGTAAATAGCACTGCCCTGAAAATGGGGGTGCACGTGTTGTTTCCAATTAGGATGTTCTCCAGATCTAAGCTCAGAAGTGGGATTGTCAGGTCATGTACAAACCCTATGTTTAGTTTTCTAAGGAAGCTCTGTACTGTTCTCCAGAGCAGCTGCAACCCGTTGCATCCCCACCAACAGTGTGAAGGACTCCCTTTTCCCCACACCCTCTCCAGCATTTATTCTCCGCAGATTGTGTTTGATGATGGCCATCCTGAGCGGTGTGAAATGGCACCTCGTTTTTCGTTGTGATTTGCCCTTCTTCAAGAATTAGTGATGTTGACCTACACGGAATCTAAAACTTGTCCTGATGAACTCAGTGACAAGAATAAGGACGCAGAGGCAGAGAGTGGACCGGAGAACTCGAGGTTTGGGAGGGGGCGGGGGGTGAAGGGGAAGCTGAGACGAAGCGAGAGAGTAGCACAGACATATATATACTACCAGCTGTAAAACAGATAGCCAGTGGGAAGTTGTTATATAACAAAGGGTGTTCAACTCGAGGATGGAAGATGCCTTAGAGGACTGGGAGGGGGAGGATGGGGGGGAGTCGAGGGAGGGAGGGAATACGGGGATATGTGTATAAAAACAGATGATTGAACTTGGTGTACCCCCCCCCAAAAAAACAATAAATAAATTAAAAAAAAGAGTTAGTGATGTTGAGTATCTTTCTGATCTTTGTCTTGTTTTGTTTACATAGTGTGAGTAAAACTTAGCTCCTGCAGTTGGCTTTGTGAAAGTCGGCCCTGCATTGAATTCTTTTCCGACGATTTACCCCAGGGCTTCCTTGGGGACAGGTGTCCTGTGCAGCCCCGCAGGCCTTGTGAGGTTTCAGTGCCACTGGGCGCCGGCTTGAAAGTTGTAGTTACAGGAAACGGCCACAAGGCGGCAGCATTGCTTCATGCGCCACTCTGGTTACTCGGGCAACTGGAGCCTGGGGCAAAGTCCTGTTCCTGGGCTGTCAATCAGAGTGGCATGCGCCCGAAGAAACACCCAAGACTCGTCTCATTCCTTCTTCCCCCTCACCCTCTACCACCCCCCTGTTCACTCCCCGATGAACCCCAGCTCCTGGAATACCACCCTTCTGAGGGTGCTGTCATCCGTAGTTGGGGCGACCCTTAGGAAGGAGGCTGGTGGCCCCCTGTGACCCAGCAATCCCACTCCTGGGCGTAGACGCTGAGAAAACAAAAATTTTAGCAGACACGTGCACCCTAGCGATCATGGCGGCACGCTGTACAAAAGCCAATACGTGGAAGCAACCGAAGTGTCGGAGGACAGAAGCAGGGATAAAGGAGATGGGGCCCAGAGACACGATGGAATATGACTCAGCCATAAAAAAGGATGGAATAATGCTAACCCTAACCCTAGGGTACATCTGCTAATTTCAACCTCCTGATTCATGCCTCTCTCCCACCGTTCCCCTTTGGTAGCCAGAAGCTGGCTTTCTAAGTCTGAGCCTTTCTTTTGTAAATTAGTTCATTTGCATCCATTGTTACACGCCAACTATAAGTGATACCATATGACATTTATCTTTCTCTGTCTGACCCACGTCGCTTAGTGTGATCGTATCCAGGTCCTTCCGAGTTGCTGCCAACGGCCTTGCTTCATTCATTTCAGAGCTGAGTGACGTTCCGTTGTACACACGGACCGCACCTTTGTTAGCCATTCAGCTTTCTGTGGACATTTTGGCTGCGTCCAGGTCTAGGCTTTTGTAAACACTGCTGCACTGAAAGCTGCCTACGAGTCTCTTGTCCATTTAGGGTTTTCCCCCGGACGTGCACCCAGGAGTGGAATTGCTGGATGTTTAGATGTTAAAAGAACCTCCGTACTGTTGTCCTCCAGAGTGGCCGGTAGCAATTTACGTTCCCACTGCGGGAGTGTAGCAGCGTTCCCTCTTCTCCACACCTTCTCCAGCATTTCCGCTTTTCAGACTTTGTGATGATGGTCACTCTGACTGATGAGAGGTGATACCTCGTTGCAGTGTTGATTTACCGAGAACAACGTGGAGGTGCCATTAGAGGCAGATACAGGGCCACCATAGGATTCAGCCATCCCGCTGCTCAGAGCGTATCCGGAGAAGACCGGAATGCAAAAAGACACGTGCACCAAAACGTGCACTTTGGCACCACTTACACTAGCCCGGACCAGGAAGCAACCAAAATGTCCAAGGACCCAGCAATGGATAAAGAAGTAGTAGTTCCATTACACAGTGGAATATTACTCAGACGTGAAAAAGAATGAAATAATGCCACTATAGCAACCTAGAGTAACCTAGTTGTAATCCTACTAAGTGAAGTGAGTTAGAAAGAAAAAGACAACCATCACATGATATCACTTCTACATGGAAAATAAACATAAATACCAATGAACCAACTGACAAAAGAGAAACAGACTCACACAGTTAGAAAACGAACTTATGCTTAGCAAAGGGGACCGATACCGGGAAGGGATAAATTAGGCAGTTGGGATTAGCAACCAGATGCTATTACAAACAAAATACATAATCAACAAGGGCCTGGGTATACCAAGGGAGGTCACCTCAACACTCTGTCATCACCTCTATGGGAAAGAAAATCTGAAAGTTAATAGATATATGGATACATGTAAACGAAAAAGACTCTGTACCCTTACAACAGAGTCGGGCTTTGAAGAAATCCTGCCGCCTTGTGGCCGTTTCCCGCAACAGCAACTTTAAAGCTGCAGCTTATGGAGACAATATTCACAAGGAGTAAAGGATGTAAATCACAGCTGCGCTCCAACAATTCCCTGGGGTAAGTATTCTAAAAACAATTTTCACAAGGGCAGATCTTCATGAAGACCATATCAACAGGTAAATAAGACAACGTTTTAAAAAAAATAGCACGCCAACCGCTGCTGAGTACGGCGAATTACTTGAGACGGGCCGCTCAACACTGCGAGGAGGGCTCACACCTGGCCACAGTCGGAAAGGCCGTGAATCAAAGGTCTGCAGACAGTAAAGCTACAGTGCTGGTGGAAAACAGGGGGCCCTCCTATGTTGCTGCTGGCATGGACACGGTAAGAGCCACGACCGAGAACAACGTGGAGGTGCCATTAGAGGTAGGTACAGAGCGACCGTAGGATTCAGCCATCCCACTGCTCAGAGCATATCCGGAGAAGACCAGAATTCAAAAAGACACGTGCACCAAAACGTGCACTTTGGCACCACTTGCCATCGCCCAGACCGGGAAGCAACCAAAATGTCCAAGCAGCCAGGAATGCATACAGAGGTAGTAGTTCCATTACACAGTGCTATATTACTCAGGCGGGAAAAGGAAGGAAGCCGGCAATCCCACGACTGGGCATACACCCAAAGAACACCAGAATTCAAAAAGACACACGGCCTCCAATGTTCATCGCGGCACTATTTACAACAGCCAGGACATGGAAGCAACCTAAATGTCCATCAACAGATGAATGGATAAAGAAGATGTGGTACACATATACAATGGAATCTTACTCAGCTATAAAAGGGGATGAGGTGGAGCTATATGTAATGAGGTGGATGGGCCTCGAGTCTGTCCTACAGCGTGAGGGAAGCCAGAAAGAGAAAAACAAATACTTTATGCTAACTCATATATACGGAATCTAAAAAAACAAAACATAACAAAAAACAAAAAACAAAAAAAACCCAAAAAAAACGGTACTGATGAACCCAGTGACAGGACAAGAATAAGGATGCAGATGCAGAGAATGGACTGGAGGACACGGGGTTGGGGGGGCAGGGGGCGAAGAGGAAGCTGGCACGAAGTGAGAGAGTAGCATCTGCTCAAACAATCCTGCATAGCCACGTAAAGGTCACGGATCTCGGGGATTTGAAAGGGTGGAGCAGGACGCCCTAACACGGAGTCTGTCTCCGATGGCAGTCACTGTCACGGTAACGTCCGCTGCGTGCACGAGGCTTGGCTGCACTGAAGGAGGGCCCACCTGCATCTGAGGACTATGGGCCCAGGCAGAGGGGAACGGGCCCTGCAGGACGAAAAGGGGTCTCATTTGCCAGTCCATCCTCCCCACTCCCTCAGCCCCACGACAGTCCAGCCTTGGGACCCAAGCCTGCTCAGGGTCCGGGGATGTGACCCCGGCCCAGGTCACCGAGGCCTGAGGGGAAGAGTTTTGGCATTCCTTTTTTTTTTTCTCTCTTTTCAATGTTAGTTGTTATTTTGTATCTTGTGATTTACAGTGTTGCAGGTTTGTGCCTCTTGTTTTTCTTTCTGAGCTGTACAGCAACGTGATTGACGGATACAGAGACCTATATATGTTCTTTTTGGAGTTCTCGTCCCGTATGGGTTATTACGGAATGTTGAGTAGGGTTCCTTGTGCTATACCCTGGGCCCTCAGTGATTACTCTGTAAACAGTGGTGCGTATATACTAATCTCGACACGCTCACTTCCCCCTGCCCACCGCCGTTCCCTTTCGCTCACCATAAGATTCTTTCCTAAGTCTGCGAGGCTGTTTGTTTTGTAAAGAAGCTCATTTGCGTCCATTCTTAGGGTCCACCTGTACTTGATATCACGAGAGGTTTGTCCTTCGCTGTCTCATGTCCCTTAGTACGATCACCTCCACCTCCTTGCCCGTGGCTGCAAGTGGCATGATTTCATCCTTTTTCAGTGGCTGGCTCATATGCCATCGTGTCTTTGGACCGCATCTTCCTTCTCCCTGCTTCTGTCCTCATACACGTAGGTTGCTTCCACGTCGTGCCTATTGCACACACTGCTGTCACGGTCACTGGGGGGTTCGTGTCTTTGAGAATTTTGGTTTTCTTGGGATCTACGCTCAGGAGTGGGATTGCTGGGTCCCATGGGACGTCTATGTTTAGTCTCTTAAGGAACCTCCATACTGTTCTCCATAGTGGATGCACCGACTCCCACTCCCACCCACAGGGCAGGAGGGCTCCCTCTTCTCCACACCCTCTCCCTCACTTACTGCTGTAGATTTTCTGATGATGGCCACCCTGACCTGTGAGAGGCGATACCGCATGGCAATTCTGAGGTGCGTTTCTCTCACCCCTAGTGATGCCGAGCATCTTTTCATGGGCCCGAGGGCCATCTATGTGTCTTCTGTGGAGAGGTGTCCACTTAGATCTTTTACGCATTTTCTGGTGGGTTGACCGTTCTTTTGATGTTGAGCCGCAGGAGTGGTTTGTACGTTTTGGAGGTTAATTCCTCACGGGTACCTTCGTTTGCAGATATTGGTTCCCATTCTAAGGGTGGTCTTCTTGTTTTGTTTATGGTTTCCTTTGCTGTGCCGACGCTTTTAAGTTGAGTTAGGTCCCATTTGTTTCTTTTGGTGTTCATCATTCTGAGAGGTGGGGCAACAAAGAACCTGCTGCGATTTCTGTCAAAGCGTGTTCTGCCTCTGTTTTCCCCAAGAGGTTTGTAGTCTCCGCCCTTGCATTTAGATCTTCCATCTGTTTCCTTCTGTGTGTGGTGTTAGAGAGTATTCTGATTTCATTCTCTTTTTAATGTTCTAAGGAACCTCCACACTGTTCTCCACAGAGGCTGTACCAACTTACCTTCCCAACGACAGTGTAGGAGGGTTCCCTCTTCTCCACACCCTCTCCACCATGTACCGTTTGTAGACTTTCTGACAACGGCCATTCTGACCGGCGTGAGGCGATACCTCGTTGTAGTTTGACTGGCATTTCTCTAATATTGAGCCACGCTGACATCCTTTCACGTAGCCACGGCGTGAGGCAAACGTACCTCTTGCAATTGGCTGCTTGAACGTCTGCCCTCCTGGGAACCCTTTCTCCGTGACCTACGCCAGGACGTTGTTTGAGGGCAGCTGATTTTCCTTTACAGCCCTCAGGCCTTGTGAATAGTCAGCGCCCAGCAGCACAGGTTTTCAAGTTCTTCTTCTGGGAAAGAGCCACAGGGTGGCAGGATGCCTTCAAGCCCCACTCTTTTTGTTAAATTTCTCATTTAATTTTTATTTCATCGGCGTAGAGTTGATTTCCCATGTCGTGTCTGTTTTAGGTGTACAGGAACCTGACTCAGTTATCCATAGACGTGTGTGTGTTCCTTCTCGGGTTCTTTTCCCATGTAATTTCTTACAGTGTGCTCAGGAGAGTTCCCTGTGCTGGCCAGTGGGTCCCTTTCGCTTGTCTCTTTGATGTATTTCAGTGTGTGGTACGTGTTAACCCCAACCTCCTAATGTATCCCTCCCCTCAGTGTTCCCTTTTGGACATCATAAGTGTGTTTTCTAAGCCTGTGAGCCTGTTTCTGTTTTGTAAATGAGCCCACTCTGGACGCATTGCTAGATCCCAGCTATAAGTGATAGCTTCTGATATTTGTCTTTCTCTCTCTGACTTACCTCACTCAGTATGATAATCTCTCAGTCCATCCATGTTGCTGCAAGTGGTATGAGTTTGCTCTTTTTTTATGACTGACTCGTATTCCACTGTATACACGTACCGCGCATTCTTCACTTCTCTCTCATTAGACATTTCAGTTGATTCTATGTCTTGTAAATAGCACTGCCCTGAAAATGGGGGTGCACGTGTTGTTTCCAATTAGGATGTTCTCCAGATCTAAGCTCAGAAGTGGGATTGTCAGGTCATGTACAAACCCTATGTTTAGTTTTTTAAGGAAGCTCTGTACTGTTCTCCAGAGCAGCTGCAACCCGTTGCATCCCCACCAACAGTGTGAAGGACTCCCTTTTCCCCACACCCTCTCCAGCATTTATTCTCCGCAGATTGTGTTTGATGATGGCCATCCTGAGCGGTGTGAAATGGCACCTCGTTTTTCGTTGTGATTTGCCCTTCTTCAAGAATTAGTGATGTTGACCTACACGGAATCTAAAACTTGTCCTGATGAACTCAGTGACAAGAATAAGGACGCAGAGGCAGAGAGTGGACCGGAGAACTCGAGGTTTGGGAGGGGGCGGGGGGTGAAGGGGAAGCTGAGACGAAGCGAGAGAGTAGCACAGACATATATATACTACCAGCTGTAAAACAGATAGCCAGTGGGAAGTTGTTATATAACAAAGGGTGTTCAACTCGAGGATGGAAGATGCCTTAGAGGACTGGGAGGGGGAGGATGGGGGGGAGTCGAGGGAGGGAGGGAATACGGGGATATGTGTATAAAAACAGATGATTGAACTTGGTGTACCCCCCCCCAAAAAAACAATAAATAAATTAAAAAAAAGAGTTAGTGATGTTGAGTATCTTTCTGATCTTTGTCTTGTTTTGTTTACATAGTGTGAGTAAAACTTAGCTCCTGCAGTTGGCTTTGTGAAAGTCGGCCCTGCATTGAATTCTTTTCCGACGATTTACCCCAGGGCTTCCTTGGGGACAGGTGTCCTGTGCAGCCCCGCAGGCCTTGTGAGGTTTCAGTGCCACTGGGCGCCGGCTTGAAAGTTGTAGTTACAGGAAACGGCCACAAGGCGGCAGCATTGCTTCATGCGCCACTCTGGTTACTCGGGCAACTGGAGCCTGGGGCAAAGTCCTGTTCCTGGGCTGTCAATCAGAGTGGCATGCGCCCGAAGAAACACCCAAGACTCGTCTCATTCCTTCTTCCCCCTCACCCTCTACCACCCCCCTGTTCACTCCCCGATGAACCCCAGCTCCTGGAATACCACCCTTCTGAGGGTGCTGTCATCCGTAGTTGGGGCGACCCTTAGGAAGGAGGCTGGTGGCCCCCTGTGACCCAGCAATCCCACTCCTGGGCGTAGACGCTGAGAAAACAAAAATTTTAGCAGACACGTGCACCCTAGCGATCATGGCGGCACGCTGTACAAAAGCCAATACGTGGAAGCAACCGAAGTGTCGGAGGACAGAAGCAGGGATAAAGGAGATGGGGCCCAGAGACACGATGGAATATGACTCAGCCATAAAAAAGGATGGAATAATGCTAACCCTAACCCTAGGGTACATCTGCTAATTTCAACCTCCTGATTCATGCCTCTCTCCCACCGTTCCCCTTTGGTAGCCAGAAGCTGGCTTTCTAAGTCTGAGCCTTTCTTTTGTAAATTAGTTCATTTGCATCCATTGTTACACGCCAACTATAAGTGATACCATATGACATTTATCTTTCTCTGTCTGACCCACGTCGCTTAGTGTGATCGTATCCAGGTCCTTCCGAGTTGCTGCCAACGGCCTTGCTTCATTCATTTCAGAGCTGAGTGACGTTCCGTTGTACACACGGACCGCACCTTTGTTAGCCATTCAGCTTTCTGTGGACATTTTGGCTGCGTCCAGGTCTAGGCTTTTGTAAACACTGCTGCACTGAAAGCTGCCTACGAGTCTCTTGTCCATTTAGGGTTTTCCCCCGGACGTGCACCCAGGAGTGGAATTGCTGGATGTTTAGATGTTAAAAGAACCTCCGTACTGTTGTCCTCCAGAGTGGCCGGTAGCAATTTACGTTCCCACTGCGGGAGTGTAGCAGCGTTCCCTCTTGTCCACACCTTCTCCAGCATTTCCGCTTTTCAGACTTTGTGATGATGGTCACTCTGACTGATGAGAGGTGATACCTCGTTGCAGTGTTGATTTACCGAGAACAACGTGGAGGTGCCATTAGAGGCAGATACAGGGCCACCATAGGATTCAGCCATCCCGCTGCTCAGAGCGTATCCGGAGAAGACCGGAATGCAAAAAGACACGTGCACCAAAACGTGCACTTTGGCACCACTTACACTAGCCCGGACCAGGAAGCAACCAAAATGTCCAAGGACCCAGCAATGGATAAAGAAGTAGTAGTTCCATTACACAGTGGAATATTACTCAGACGTGAAAAAGAATGAAATAATGCCACTATAGCAACCTAGATTAACCTAGTTGTAATCCTACTAAGTGAAGTGAGTTAGAAAGAAAAAGACAACCATCACATGATATCACTTCTACATGGAAAATAAACATAAATACCAATGAACCAACTGACAAAAGAGAAACAGACTCACACAGTTAGAAAACGAACTTATGCTTAGCAAAGGGGACCGATACCGGGAAGGGATAAATTAGGCAGTTGGGATTAGCAACCAGATGCTATTACAAACAAAATACATAATCAACAAGGGCCTGGGTATACCAAGGGAGGTCACCTCAACACTCTGTCATCACCTCTATGGGAAAGATAATCTGAAAGTTAATAGATATATGGATACATGTAAACGAAAAAGACTCTGTACCCTTACAACAGAGTCGGGCTTTGAAGAAATCCTGCCGCCTTGTGGCCGTTTCCCGCAACAGCAACTTTAAAGCTGCAGCTTATGGAGACAATATTCACAAGGAGTAAAGGATGTAAATCACAGCTGCGCTCCAACAATTCCCTGGGGTAAGTATTCTAAAAACAATTTTCACAAGGGCAGATCTTCATGAAGACCATATCAACAGGTAAATAAGACAACGTTTTAAAAAAAATAGCACGCCACACGCTGCTGAGTACGGCGAATTACTTGAGACGGGCCGCTCAACACTGCGAGGAGGGCTCACACCTGGCCACAGTCGGAAAGGCCGTGAATCAAAGGTCTGCAGACAGTAAAGCTACAGTGCTGGTGGAAAACAGGGGGCCCTCCTATGTTGCTGCTGGCATGGACACGGTAAGAGCCACGACCGAGAACAACGTGGAGGTGCCATTAGAGGTAGGTACAGAGCGACCGTAGGATTCAGCCATCCCACTGCTCAGAGCATATCCGGAGAAGACCAGAATTCAAAAAGACACGTGCACCAAAACGTGCACTTTGGCACCACTTGCCATCGCCCAGACCGGGAAGCAACCAAAATGTCCAAGCAGCCAGGAATGCATACAGAGGTAGTAGTTCCATTACACAGTGCTATATTACTCAGGCGGGAAAAGGAAGGAAGCCGGCAATCCCACGACTGGGCATACACCCAAAGAACACCAGAATTCAAAAAGACACACGGCCTCCAATGTTCATCGCGGCACTATTTACAACAGCCAGGACATGGAAGCAACCTAAATGTCCATCAACAGATGAATGGATAAAGAAGATGTGGTACACATATACAATGGAATCTTACTCAGCTATAAAAGGGGATGAGGTGGAGCTATATGTAATGAGGTGGATGGGCCTCGAGTCTGTCCTACAGCGTGAGGGAAGCCAGAAAGAGAAAAACAAATACTTTATGCTAACTCATATATACGGAATCTAAAAAAACAAAACAAAACAAAAAACAAAAAACAAAAAAAAACAAAAAAAAACGGTACTGATGAACCCAGTGACAGGACAAGAATAAGGATGCAGATGCAGAGAATGGACTGGAGGACACGGGGTTGGGGGGGCAGGGGGCGAAGAGGAAGCTGGCACGAAGTGAGAGAGTAGCATCTGCTCAAACAATCCTGCATAGCCACGTAAAGGTCACGGATCTCGGGGATTTGAAAGGGTGGAGCAAGACGCCCTAACACGGAGTCTGTCTCCGATGGCAGTCACTGTCACGGTAACGTCCGCTGCGTGCACGAGGCTTGGCTGCACTGAAGGAGGGCCCACCTGCATCTGAGGACTATGGGCCCAGGCAGAGGGGAACGGGCCCTGCAGGACCAAAAGGGGTCTCATTTGCCAGTCCATCCTCCCCACTCCCTCAGCCCCACGACAGTCCAGCCTTGGGACCCAAGCCTGCTCAGGGTCCGGGGATGTGACCCCGGCCCAGGTCACCGAGGCCTGAGGGGAAGAGTTTTGGCATTCCTTTTTTTTTTTCTCTTTTCAATGTTAGTTGTTATTTTGTATCTTGTGATTTACAGTGTTGCAGGTTTGTGCCTCTTGTTTTTCTTTCTGAGCTGTACAGCAACGTGATTGACGGATACAGAGACCTATATATGTTCTTTTTGGAGTTCTCGTCCCGTATGGGTTATTACGGAATGTTGAGTAGGGTTCCTTGTGCTATACCCTGGGCCCTCAGTGATTACTCTGTAAACAGTGGTGCGTATATACTAATCTCGACACGCTCACTTCCCCCTGCCCACCGCCGTTCCCTTTCGCTCACCATAAGATTCTTTCCTAAGTCTGCGAGGCTGTTTGTTTTGTAAAGAAGCTCATTTGCGTCCATTCTTAGGGTCCACCTGTACTTGATATCACGAGAGGTTTGTCCTTCGCTGTCTCATGTCCCTTAGTACGATCACCTCCACCTCCTTGCCCGTGGCTGCAAGTGGCATGATTTCATCCTTTTTCAGTGGCTGGCTCATATTCCATCGTGTCTTTGGACCGCATCTTCCTTCTCCCTGCTTCTGTCCTCATACACGTAGGTTGCTTCCACGTCGTGCCTATTGCACACACTGCTGTCACGGTCACTGGGGGGTTCGTGTCTTTGAGAATTTTGGTTTTCTTGGGATCTACGCTCAGGAGTGGGATTGCTGGGTCCCATGGGACGTCTATGTTTAGTCTCTTAAGGAACCTCCATACTGTTCTCCATAGTGGATGCACCGACTCCCACTCCCACCCACAGGGCAGGAGGGCTCCCTCTTCTCCACACCCTCTCCCTCACTTACTGCTGTAGATTGTCTGATGATGGCCACCCTGACCTGTGAGAGGCGATACCGCATGGCAATTCTGAGGTGCGTTTCTCTCACCCCTAGTGATGCCGAGCATCTTTTCATGGGCCCGAGGGCCATCTATGTGTCTTCTGTGGAGAGGTGTCCACTTAGATCTTTTACGCATTTTCTGGTGGGTTGACCGTTCTTTTGATGTTGAGCCGCAGGAGTGGTTTGTACGTTTTGGAGGTTAATTCCTCACGGGTACCTTCGTTTGCAGATATTGGTTCCCATTCTAAGGGTGGTCTTCTTGTTTTGTTTATGGTTTCCTTTGCTGTGCCGACGCTTTTAAGTTGAGTTAGGTCCCATTTGTTTCTTTTGGTGTTCATCATTCTGAGAGGTGGGGCAACAAAGAACCTGCTGCGATTTCTGTCAAAGCGTGTTCTGCCTCTGTTTTCCCCAAGAGGTTTGTAGTCTCCGCCCTTGCATTTAGATCTTCCATCTGTTTCCTTCTGTGTGTGGTGTTAGAGAGTATTCTGATTTCATTCTCTTTTTAATGTTCTAAGGAACCTCCACACTGTTCTCCACAGAGGCTGTACCAACTTACCTTCCCAACGACAGTGTAGGAGGGTTCCCTCTTCTCCACACCCTCTCCACCATGTACCGTTTGTAGACTTTCTGACAACGGCCATTCTGACCGGCGTGAGGCGATACCTCGTTGTAGTTTGACTGGCATTTCTCTAATATTGAGCCACGCTGACATCCTTTCACGTAGCCACGGCGTGAGGCAAACGTACCTCTTGCAATTGGCTGCTTGAACGTCTGCCCTCCTGGGAACCCTTTCTCCGTGACCTACGCCAGGACGTTGTTTGAGGGCAGCTGATTTTCCTTTACAGCCCTCAGGCCTTGTGAATAGTCAGCGCCCAGCAGCACAGGTTTTCAAGTTCTTGTTCTGGGAAAGAGCCACAGGGTGGCAGGATGCCTTCAAGCCCCACTCTTTTTGTTAAATTTCTCATTTAATTTTTATTTCATCGGCGTAGAGTTGATTTCCCATGTCGTGTCTGTTTTAGGTGTACAGGAACCTGACTCAGTTATCCATAGACGTGTGTGTGTTCCTTCTCGGGTTCTTTTCCCATGTAATTTCTTACAGTGTGCTCAGGAGAGTTCCCTGTGCTGGCCAGTGGGTCCCTTTCGCTTGTCTCTTTGATGTATTTCAGTGTGTGGTACGTGTTAACCCCAACCTCCTAATGTATCCCTCCCCTCAGTGTTCCCTTTTGGACATCATAAGTGTGTTTTCTAAGCCTGTGAGCCTGTTTCTGTTTTGTAAATGAGCCCACTCTGGACGCATTGCTAGATCCCAGCTATAAGTGATAGCTTCTGATATTTGTCTTTCTCTCTCTGACTTACCTCACTCAGTATGATAATCTCTCAGTCCATCCATGTTGCTGCAAGTGGTATGAGTTTGCTCTTTTTTTATGACTGACTCGTATTCCACTGTATTCACGTACCGCGCATTCTTCACTTCTCTCTCATTAGACATTTCAGTTGATTCTATGTCTTGTAAATAGCACTGCCCTGAAAATGGGGGTGCACGTGTTGTTTCCAATTAGGATGTTCTCCAGATCTAAGCCCAGAAGTGGGATTGTCAGGTCATGTACAAACCCTATGTTTAGTTTTTTAAGGAAGCTCTGTACTGTTCTCCAGAGCAGCTGCAACCCGTTGCATCCCCACCAACAGTGTGAAGGACTCCCTTTTCCCCACACCCTCTCCAGCATTTATTCTCTGCAGATTGTGTTTGATGATAGCCATCCTGAGCGGTGTGAAATGGCACCTCGTTTTTCGTTGTGATTTGCCCTTCTTCAAGAATTAGTGATGTTGACCTACACGGAATCTAAAACTTGTCCTGATGAACTCAGTGACAAGAATAAGGACGCAGAGGCAGAGAGTGGACCGGAGAACTCGAGGTTTGGGAGGGTGCGGGGGGTGAAGGGGAAGCTGAGACGAAGCGAGAGAGTAGCACAGACATATATATACTACCAGCTGTAAAACAGATAGCCAGTGGGAAGTTGTTATATAACAAAGGGTGTTCAACTCGAGGATGGAAGATGCCTTAGAGGACTGGGAGGGGGAGGATGGGGGGGAGTCGAGGGAGGGAGGGAATACGGGGATATGTGTATAAAAACAGATGATTGAACTTGGTGTACCCCCCCCAAAAAAACAATAAATAAATTAAAATAAAGAGGTAGTGATGTTGAGTATCTTTCTGATCTTTGTCTTGTTTTGTTTACATAGTGTGAGTAAAACTTAGCTCCTGCAGTTGGCTTTGTGAAAGTCGGCCCTGCATTGAATTCTTTTCCGACGATTTACCCCAGGGCTTCCTTGGGGACAGGTGTCCTGTGCAGCCCCGCAGGCCTTGTGAGGTTTCAGTGCCACTGGGCGCCGGCTTGAAAGTTGTAGTTACAGGAAACGGCCACAAGGCGGCAGCATTGCTTCATGCGCCACTCTGGTTACTCGGGCAACTGGAGCCTGGGGCAAAGTCCTGTTCCTGGGCTGTCAATCAGAGTGGCATGCGCCCGAAGAAACACCCAAGACTCGTCTCATTCCTTCTTCCCCCTCACCCTCTACCACCCCCCTGTTCACTCCCCGATGAACCCCAGCTCCTGGAATACCACCCTTCTGAGGGTGCTGTCATCCGTAGTTGGGGCGACCCTTAGGAAGGAGGCTGGTGGCCCCCTGTGACCCAGCAATCCCACTCCTGGGCGTAGACGCTGAGAAAACAAAAATTTTAGCAGACACGTGCACCCTAGCGATCATGGCGGCACGCTGTACAAAAGCCAATACGTGGAAGCAACCGAAGTGTCGGAGGACAGAAGCAAGGATAAAGGAGATGGGGCCCAGAGACACGATGGAATATGACTCAGCCATAAAAAAGGATGGAATAATGCTAACCCTAACCCTAGGGTACATCTGCTAATTTCAACCTCCTGATTCATGCCTCTCTCCCACCGTTCCCCTTTGGTAGCCAGAAGCTGGCTTTCTAAGTCTGAGCCTTTCTTTTGTAAATTAGTTCATTTGCATCCATTGTTACACGCCAACTATAAGTGATACCATATGACATTTATCTTTCTCTGTCTGACCCACGTCGCTTAGTGTGATCGTATCCAGGTCCTTCCGAGTTGCTGCCAACGGCCTTGCTTCATTCATTTCAGAGCTGAGTGACGTTCCGTTGTACACACGGACCGCACCTTTGTTAGCCATTCAGCTTTCTGTGGACATTTTGGCTGCGTCCAGGTCTAGGCTTTTGTAAACACTGCTGCACTGAAAGCTGCCTACGAGTCTCTTGTCCATTTAGGGTTTTCACCCGGACGTGCACCCAGGAGTGGAATTGCTGGATGTTTAGATGTTAAAAGAACCTCCGTACTGTTGTCCTCCAGAGTGGCCGGTAGCAATTTACGTTCCCACTGCGGGAGTGTAGCAGCGTTCCCTCTTCTCCACACCTTCTCCAGCATTTCCGCTTTTCAGACTTTGTGATGATGGTCACGCTGACTGATGAGAGGTGATACCTCGTTGCAGTGTTGATTTACCGAGAACAACGTGGAGGTGCCATTAGAGGCAGATACAGGGCCACCATAGGATTCAGCCATCCCGCTGCTCAGAGCGTATCCGGAGAAGACCGGAATGCAAAAAGACACGTGCACCAAAACGTGCACTTTGGCACCACTTACACTAGCCCGGACCAGGAAGCAACCAAAATGTCCAAGGACCCAGCAATGGATAAAGAAGTAGTAGTTCCATTACACAGTGGAATATTACTCAGACGTGAAAAAGAATGAAATAATGCCACTATAGCAACCTAGATTAACCTAGTTGTAATCCTACTAAGTGAAGTGAGTTAGAAAGAAAAAGACAACCATCACATGATATCACTTCTACATGGAAAATAAACATAAATACCAATGAACCAACTGACAAAAGAGAAACAGACTCACACAGTTAGAAAACGAACTTATGCTTAGCAAAGGGGACCGATACCGGGAAGGGATAAATTAGGCAGTTGGGATTAGCAACCAGATGCTATTACAAACAAAATACATAATCAACAAGGGCCTGGGTATACCAAGGGAGGTCACCTCAACACTCTGTCATCACCTCTATGGGAAAGATAATCTGAAAGTTAATAGATATATGGATACATGTAAACGAAAAAGGCTCTGTACCCTTACAACAGAGTCGGGCTTTGAAGAAATCCTGCCGCCTTGTGGCCGTTTCCCGCAACAGCAACTTTAAAGCTGCAGCTTATGGAGACAATATTCACAAGGAGTAAAGGATGTAAATCACAGCTGCGCTCCAACAATTCCCTGGGGTAAGTATTCTAAAAACAATTTTCACAAGGGCAGATCTTCATGAAGACCATATCAACAGGTAAATAAGACAACGTTTTAAAAAAAATAGCACACCACACGCTGCTGAGTACGGCGAATTACTTGAGACGGGCCGCTCAACACTGCGAGGAGGGCTCACACCTGGCCACAGTCGGAAAGGCCGTGAATCAAAGGTCTGCAGACAGTAAAGCTACAGTGCTGGTGGAAAACAGGGGGCCCTCCTATGTTGCTGCTGGCATGGACACGGTAAGAGCCACGACCGAGAACAACGTGGAGGTGCCATTAGAGGTAGGTACAGAGCGACCGTAGGATTCAGCCATCCCACTGCTCAGAGCATATCCGGAGAAGACCAGAATTCAAAAAGACACGTGCACCAAAACGTGCACTTTGGCACCACTTGCCATCGCCCAGACCGGGAAGCAACCAAAATGTCCAAGCAGCCAGGAATGCATACAGAGGTAGTAGTTCCATTACACAGGGCTATATTACTCAGGCGGGAAAAGGAAGGAACCCGGCAATCCCACGACTGGGCATACACCCAAAGAACACCAGAATTCAAAAAGACACACGGCCTCCAATGTTCATCGCGGCACTATTTACAACAGCCAGGACATGGAAGCAACCTAAATGTCCATCAACAGATGAATGGATAAAGAAGATGTGGTACACATATACAATGGAATCTTACTCAGCTATAAAAGGGGATGAGGTGGAGCTATATGTAATGAGGTGGATGGGCCTCGAGTCTGTCCTACAGCGTGAGGGAAGCCAGAAAGAGAAAAACAAATACTTTATGCTAACTCATATATACGGAATCTAAAAAAACAAAACAAAACAAAAAACAAAAAACAAAAAAAAACAAAAAAAAACGGTACTGATGAACCCAGTGACAGGACAAGAATAAGGATGCAGATGCAGAGAATGGACTGGAGGACACGGGGTTGGGGGGGCAGGGGGCGAAGAGGAAGCTGGCACGAAGTGAGAGAGTAGCATCTGCTCAAACAATCCTGCATAGCCACGTAAAGGTCACGGATCTCGGGGATTTGAAAGGGTGGAGCAGGACGCCCTAACACGGAGTCTGTCTCCGATGGCAGTCACTGTCACGGTAACGTCCGCTGCGTGCACTAGGATTGGCTGCACTGAAGGAGGGCCCGCCTGCATCTGAGGACTATGGGCCCAGGCAGAGGGGAACGGGCCCTGCAGGACCAAAAGGGGTCTCATTTGCCAGTCCATCCTCCCCACTCCCTCAGCCCCACGACAGTCCAGCCTTGGGACCCAAGCCTGCTCAGGGTCCGGGGATGTGACCCCGGCCCAGGTCACCGAGGCCTGAGGGGAAGAGTTTTGGCATTCCTTTTTTTTTTTTTTCTCTTTTCAATGTTAGTTGTTATTTTGTATCTTGTGATTTACAGTGTTGCAGGTTTGTGCCTCTTGTTTTTCTTTCTGAGCTGTACAGCAACGTGATTGACGGATACAGAGACCTATATATGTTCTTTTTGGAGTTCTCGTCCCGTATGGGTTATTACGGAATGTTGAGTAGGGTTCCTTGTGCTATACCCTGGGCCCTCAGTGATTACTCTGTAAACAGTGGTGCGTATATACTAATCTCGACACGCTCACTTCCCCCTGCCCACCGCCGTTCCCTTTCGCTCACCATAAGATTCTTTCCTAAGTCTGCGAGGCTGTTTGTTTTGTAAAGAAGCTCATTTGCGTCCATTCTTAGGGTCCACCTGTACTTGATATCACGAGAGGTTTGTCCTTCGCTGTCTCATGTCCCTTAGTACGATCACCTCCACCTCCTTGCCCGTGGCTGCAAGTGGCATGATTTCATCCTTTTTCAGTGGCTGGCTCATATGCCATCGTGTCTTTGGACCGCATCTTCCTTCTCCCTGCTTCTGTCCTCATACACGTAGGTTGCTTCCACGTCGTGCCTATTGCACACACTGCTGTCACGGTCACTGGGGGGTTCGTGTCTTTGAGAATTTTGGTTTTCTTGGGATCTACGCTCAGGAGTGGGATTGCTGGGTCCCATGGGACGTCTATGTTTAGTCTCTTAAGGAACCTCCATACTGTTCTCCATAGTGGATGCACCGACTCCCACTCCCACCCACAGGGCAGGAGGGCTCCCTCTTCTCCACACCCTCTCCCTCACTTACTGCTGTAGATTGTCTGATGATGGCCACCCTGACCTGTGAGAGGCGATACCGCATGGCAATTCTGAGGTGCGTTTCTCTCACCCCTAGTGATGCCGAGCATCTTTTCATGGGCCCGAGGGCCATCTATGTGTCTTCTGTGGAGAGGTGTCCACTTAGATCTTTTACGCATTTTCTGGTGGGTTGACCGTTCTTTTGATGTTGAGCCGCAGGAGTGGTTTGTACGTTTTGGAGGTTAATTCCTCACGGGTACCTTCGTTTGCAGATATTGGTTCCCATTCTAAGGGTGGTCTTCTTGTTTTGTTTATGGTTTCCTTTGCTGTGCCGACGCTTTTAAGTTGAGTTAGGTCCCATTTGTTTCTTTTGGTGTTCATCATTCTGAGAGGTGGGGCAACAAAGAACCTGCTGCGATTTCTGTCAAAGCGTGTTCTGCCTCTGTTTTCCCCAAGAGGTTTGTAGTCTCCGCCCTTGCATTTAGATCTTCCATCTGTTTCCTTCTGTGTGTGGTGTTAGAGAGTATTCTGATTTCATTCTCTTTTTAATGTTCTAAGGAACCTCCACACTGTTCTCCACAGAGGCTGTACCAACTTACCTTCCCAACGACAGTGTAGGAGGGTTCCCTCTTCTCCACACCCTCTCCACCATGTACCGTTTGTAGACTTTCTGACAACGGCCATTCTGACCGGCGTGAGGCGATACCTCGTTGTAGTTTGACTGGCATTTCTCTAATATTGAGCCACGCTGACATCCTTTCACGTAGCCACGGCGTGAGGCAAACGTACCTCTTGCAATTGGCTGCTTGAACGTCTGCCCTCCTGGGAACCCTTTCTCCGTGACCTACGCCAGGACGTTGTTTGAGGGCAGCTGATTTTCCTTTACAGCCCTCAGGCCTTGTGAATAGTCAGCGCCCAGCAGCACAGGTTTTCAAGTTCTTGTTCTGGGAAAGAGCCACAGGGTGGCAGGATGCCTTCAAGCCCCACTCTTTTTGTTAAATTTCTCATTTAATTTTTATTTCATCGGCGTAGAGTTGATTTCCCATGTCGTGTCTGTTTTAGGTGTACAGGAACCTGACTCAGTTATCCATAGACGTGTGTGTGTTCCTTCTTGGGTTCTTTTCCCATGTAATTTCTTACAGTGTGCTCAGGAGAGTTCCCTGGGCTGGCCAGTGGGTCCCTTTCGCTTGTCTCTTTGATGTATTTCAGTGTGTGGTACGTGTTAACCCCAACCTCCTAATGTATCCCTCCCCTCAGTGTTCCCTTTTGGACATCATAAGTGTGTTTTCTAAGCCTGTGAGCCTGTTTCTGTTTTGTAAATGAGCCCACTCTGGACGCATTGCTAGATCCCAGCTATAAGTGATAGCTTCTGATATTTGTCTTTCTCTCTCTGACTTACCTCACTCAGTATGATAATCTCTCAGTCCATCCATGTTGCTGCAAGTGGTATGAGTTTGCTCTTTTTTTATGACTGACTCGTATTCCACTGTATTCACGTACCGCGCATTCTTCACTTCTCTCTCATTAGACATTTCAGTTGATTCTATGTCTTGTAAATAGCACTGCCCTGAAAATGGGGGTGCACGTGTTGTTTCCAATTAGGATGTTCTCCAGATCTAAGCCCAGAAGTGGGATTGTCAGGTCATGTACAAACCCTATGTTTAGTTTTTTAAGGAAGCTCTGTACTGTTCTCCAGAGCAGCTGCAACCCGTTGCATCCCCACCAACACTGTGAAGGACTCCCTTTTCCCCACACCCTCTCCAGCATTTATTCTCTGCAGATTGTGTTTGATGATAGCCATCCTGAGCGGTGTGAAATGGCACCTCGTTTTTCGTTGTGATTTGCCCTTCTTCAAGAATTAGTGATGTTGACCTACACGGAATCTAAAACTTGTCCTGATGAACTCAGTGACAAGAATAAGGACGCAGAGGCAGAGAGTGGACCGGAGAACTCGAGGTTTGGGAGGGGGCGGGGGGTGAAGGGGAAGCTGAGACGAAGCGAGAGAGTAGCACAGACATATATATACTACCAGCTGTAAAACAGATAGCCAGTGGGAAGTTGTTATATAACAAAGGGTGTTCAACTCGAGGATGGAAGATGCCTTAGAGGACTGGGAGGGGGAGGATGGGGGGGAGTCGAGGGAGGGAGGGAATACGGGGATATGTGTATAAAAACAGATGATTGAACTTGGTGTACCCCCCCCCAAAAAAACAATAAATAAATTAAAAAAAAGAGGTAGTGATGTTGAGTATCTTTCTGATCTTTGTCTTGTTTTGTTTACATAGTGTGAGTAAAACTTAGCTCCTGCAGTTGGCTTTGTGAAAGTCGGCCCTGCATTGAATTCTTTTCCGACGATTTACCCCAGGGCTTCCTTGGGGACAGGTGTCCTGTGCAGCCCCGCAGGCCTTGTGAGGTTTCAGTGCCACTGGGCGCCGGCTTGAAAGTTGTAGTTACAGGAAACGGCCACAAGGCGGCAGCATTGCTTCATGCGCCACTCTGGTTACTCGGGCAACTGGAGCCTGGGGCAAAGTCCTGTTCCTGGGCTGTCAATCAGAGTGGCATGCGCCCGAAGAAACACCCAAGACTCGTCTCATTCCTTCTTCCCCCTCACCCTCTACCACCCCCCTGTTCACTCCCCGATGAACCCCAGCTCCTGGAATACCACCCTTCTGAGGGTGCTGTCATCCGTAGTTGGGGCGACCCTTAGGAAGGAGGCTGGTGGCCCCCTGTGACCCAGCAATCCCACTCCTGGGCGTAGACGCTGAGAAAACAAAAATTTTAGCAGACACGTGCACCCTAGCGATCATGGCGGCACGCTGTACAAAAGCCAATACGTGGAAGCAACCGAAGTGTCGGAGGACAGAAGCAAGGATAAAGGAGATGGGGCCCAGAGACACGATGGAATATGACTCAGCCATAAAAAAGGATGGAATAATGCTAACCCTAACCCTAGGGTACATCTGCTAATTTCAACCTCCTGATTCATGCCTCTCTCCCACCGTTCCCCTTTGGTAGCCAGAAGCTGGCTTTCTAAGTCTGAGCCTTTCTTTTGTAAATTAGTTCATTTGCATCCATTGTTACACGCCAACTATAAGTGATACCATATGACATTTATCTTTCTCTGTCTGACCCACGTCGCTTAGTGTGATCGTATCCAGGTCCTTCCGAGTTGCTGCCAACGGCCTTGCTTCATTCATTTCAGAGCTGAGTGACGTTCCGTTGTACACACGGACCGCACCTTTGTTAGCCATTCAGCTTTCTGTGGACATTTTGGCTGCGTCCAGGTCTAGGCTTTTGTAAACACTGCTGCACTGAAAGCTGCCTACGAGTCTCTTGTCCATTTAGGGTTTTCACCCGGACGTGCACCCAGGAGTGGAATTGCTGGATGTTTAGATGTTAAAAGAACCTCCGTACTGTTGTCCTCCAGAGTGGCCGGTAGCAATTTACGTTCCCACTGCGGGAGTGTAGCAGCGTTCCCTCTTCTCCACACCTTCTCCAGCATTTCCGCTTTTCAGACTTTGTGATGATGGTCACTCTGACTGATGAGAGGTGATACCTCGTTGCAGTGTTGATTTACCGAGAACAACGTGGAGGTGCCATTAGAGGCAGATACAGGGCCACCATAGGATTCAGCCATCCCGCTGCTCAGAGCGTATCCGGAGAAGACCGGAATGCAAAAAGACACGTGCACCAAAACGTGCACTTTGGCACCACTTACACTAGCCCGGACCAGGAAGCAACCAAAATGTCCAAGGACCCAGCAATGGATAAAGAAGTAGTAGTTCCATTACACAGTGGAATATTACTCAGACGTGAAAAAGAATGAAATAATGCCACTATAGCAACCTAGATTAACCTAGTTGTAATCCTACTAAGTGAAGTGAGTTAGAAAGAAAAAGACAACCATCACATGATATCACTTCTACATGGAAAATAAACATAAATACCAATGAACCAACTGACAAAAGAGAAACAGACTCACACAGTTAGAAAACGAACTTATGCTTAGCAAAGGGGACCGATACCGGGAAGGGATAAATTAGGCAGTTGGGATTAGCAACCAGATGCTATTACAAACAAAATACATAATCAACAAGGGCCTGGGTATACCAAGGGAGGTCACCTCAACACTCTGTCATCACCTCTATGGGAAAGATAATCTGAAAGTTAATAGATATATGGATACATGTAAACGAAAAAGGCTCTGTACCCTTACAACAGAGTCGGGCTTTGAAGAAATCCTGCCGCCTTGTGGCCGTTTCCCGCAACAGCAACTTTAAAGCTGCAGCTTATGGAGACAATATTCACAAGGAGTAAAGGATGTAAATCACAGCTGCGCTCCAACAATTCCCTGGGGTAAGTATTCTAAAAACAATTTTCACAAGGGCAGATCTTCATGAAGACCATATCAACAGGTAAATAAGACAACGTTTTAAAAAAAATAGCACACCACACGCTGCTGAGTACGGCGAATTACTTGAGACGGGCCGCTCAACACTGCGAGGAGGGCTCACACCTGGCCACAGTCGGAAAGGCCGTGAATCAAAGGTCTGCAGACAGTAAAGCTACAGTGCTGGTGGAAAACAGGGGGCCCTCCTATGTTGCTGCTGGCATGGACACGGTAAGAGCCACGACCGAGAACAACGTGGAGGTGCCATTAGAGGTAGGTACAGAGCGACCGTAGGATTCAGCCATCCCACTGCTCAGAGCATATCCGGAGAAGACCAGAATTCAAAAAGACACGTGCACCAAAACGTGCACTTTGGCAC
The DNA here is from genome assembly GCF_030028045.1 of Hippopotamus amphibius kiboko. Taxonomy (NCBI): domain Eukaryota; kingdom Metazoa; phylum Chordata; class Mammalia; order Artiodactyla; family Hippopotamidae; genus Hippopotamus; species Hippopotamus amphibius. The sequence goes on from NC_080203.1 coordinate 521,539, forward strand.
CACTTGCCATCGCCCAGACCGGGAAGCAACCAAAATGTCCAAGCAGCCAGGAATGCATACAGAGGTAGTAGTTCCATTACACAGGGCTATATTACTCAGGCGGGAAAAGGAAGGAACCCGGCAATCCCACGACTGGGCATACACCCAAAGAACACCAGAATTCAAAAAGACACACGGCCTCCAATGTTCATCGCGGCACTATTTACAACAGCCAGGACATGGAAGCAACCTAAATGTCCATCAACAGATGAATGGATAAAGAAGATGTGGTACACATATACAATGGAATCTTACTCAGCTATAAAAGGGGATGAGGTGGAGCTATATGTAATGAGGTGGATGGGCCTCGAGTCTGTCCTACAGCGTGAGGGAAGCCAGAAAGAGAAAAACAAATACTTTATGCTAACTCATATATACGGAATCTAAAAAAACAAAACAAAACAAAAAACAAAAAACAAAAAAAAACCAAAAAAAACGGTACTGATGAACCCAGTGACAGGACAAGAATAAGGATGCAGATGCAGAGAATGGACTGGAGGACACGGGGTTGGGGGGGCAGGGGGCGAAGAGGAAGCTGGCACGAAGTGAGAGAGTAGCATCTGCTCAAACAATCCTGCATAGCCACGTAAAGGTCACGGATCTCGGGGATTTGAAAGGGTGGAGCAGGACGCCCTAACACGGAGTCTGTCTCCGATGGCAGTCACTGTCACGGTAACGTCCGCTGCGTGCACGAGGCTTGGCTGCACTGAAGGAGGGCCCACCTGCATCTGAGGACTATGGGCCCAGGCAGAGGGGAACGGGCCCTGCAGGACGAAAAGGGGTCTCATTTGCCAGTCCATCCTCCCCACTCCCTCAGCCCCACGACAGTCCAGCCTTGGGACCCAAGCCTGCTCAGGGTCCGGGGATGTGACCCCGGCCCAGGTCACCGAGGCCTGAGGGGAAGAGTTTTGGCATTCCTTTTTTTTTTTCTCTCTTTTCAATGTTAGTTGTTATTTTGTATCTTGTGATTTACAGTGTTGCAGGTTTGTGCCTCTTGTTTTTCTTTCTGAGCTGTACAGCAACGTGATTGACGGATACAGAGACCTATATATGTTCTTTTTGGAGTTCTCGTCCCGTATGGGTTATTACGGAATGTTGAGTAGGGTTCCTTGTGCTATACCCTGGGCCCTCAGTGATTACTCTGTAAACAGTGGTGCGTATATACTAATCTCGACACGCTCACTTCCCCCTGCCCACCGCCGTTCCCTTTCGCTCACCATAAGATTCTTTCCTAAGTCTGCGAGGCTGTTTGTTTTGTAAAGAAGCTCATTTGCGTCCATTCTTAGGGTCCACCTGTACTTGATATCACGAGAGGTTTGTCCTTCGCTGTCTCATGTCCCTTAGTACGATCACCTCCACCTCCTTGCCCGTGGCTGCAAGTGGCATGATTTCATCCTTTTTCAGTGGCTGGCTCATATGCCATCGTGTCTTTGGACCGCATCTTCCTTCTCCCTGCTTCTGTCCTCATACACGTAGGTTGCTTCCACGTCGTGCCTATTGCACACACTGCTGTCACGGTCACTGGGGGGTTCGTGTCTTTGAGAATTTTGGTTTTCTTGGGATCTACGCTCAGGAGTGGGATTGCTGGGTCCCATGGGACGTCTATGTTTAGTCTCTTAAGGAACCTCCATACTGTTCTCCATAGTGGATGCACCGACTCCCACTCCCACCCACAGGGCAGGAGGGCTCCCTCTTCTCCACACCCTCTCCCTCACTTACTGCTGTAGATTTTCTGATGATGGCCACCCTGACCTGTGAGAGGCGATACCGCATGGCAATTCTGAGGTGCGTTTCTCTCACCCCTAGTGATGCCGAGCATCTTTTCATGGGCCCGAGGGCCATCTATGTGTCTTCTGTGGAGAGGTGTCCACTTAGATCTTTTACGCATTTTCTGGTGGGTTGACCGTTCTTTTGATGTTGAGCCGCAGGAGTGGTTTGTACGTTTTGGAGGTTAATTCCTCACGGGTACCTTCGTTTGCAGATATTGGTTCCCATTCTAAGGGTGGTCTTCTTGTTTTGTTTATGGTTTCCTTTGCTGTGCCGACGCTTTTAAGTTGAGTTAGGTCCCATTTGTTTCTTTTGGTGTTCATCATTCTGAGAGGTGGGGCAACAAAGAACCTGCTGCGATTTCTGTCAAAGCGTGTTCTGCCTCTGTTTTCCCCAAGAGGTTTGTAGTCTCCGCCCTTGCATTTAGATCTTCCATCTGTTTCCTTCTGTGTGTGGTGTTAGAGAGTATTCTGATTTCATTCTCTTTTTAATGTTCTAAGGAACCTCCACACTGTTCTCCACAGAGGCTGTACCAACTTACCTTCCCAACGACAGTGTAGGAGGGTTCCCTCTTCTCCACACCCTCTCCACCATGTACCGTTTGTAGACTTTCTGACAACGGCCATTCTGACCGGCGTGAGGCGATACCTCGTTGTAGTTTGACTGGCATTTCTCTAATATTGAGCCACGCTGACATCCTTTCACGTAGCCACGGCGTGAGGCAAACGTACCTCTTGCAATTGGCTGCTTGAACGTCTGCCCTCCTGGGAACCCTTTCTCCGTGACCTACGCCAGGACGTTGTTTGAGGGCAGCTGATTTTCCTTTACAGCCCTCAGGCCTTGTGAATAGTCAGCGCCCAGCAGCACAGGTTTTCAAGTTCTTCTTCTGGGAAAGAGCCACAGGGTGGCAGGATGCCTTCAAGCCCCACTCTTTTTGTTAAATTTCTCATTTAATTTTTATTTCATCGGCGTAGAGTTGATTTCCCATGTCGTGTCTGTTTTAGGTGTACAGGAACCTGACTCAGTTATCCATAGACGTGTGTGTGTTCCTTCTCGGGTTCTTTTCCCATGTAATTTCTTACAGTGTGCTCAGGAGAGTTCCCTGTGCTGGCCAGTGGGTCCCTTTCGCTTGTCTCTTTGATGTATTTCAGTGTGTGGTACGTGTTAACCCCAACCTCCTAATGTATCCCTCCCCTCAGTGTTCCCTTTTGGACATCATAAGTGTGTTTTCTAAGCCTGTGAGCCTGTTTCTGTTTTGTAAATGAGCCCACTCTGGACGCATTGCTAGATCCCAGCTATAAGTGATAGCTTCTGATATTTGTCTTTCTCTCTCTGACTTACCTCACTCAGTATGATAATCTCTCAGTCCATCCATGTTGCTGCAAGTGGTATGAGTTTGCTCTTTTTTTATGACTGACTCGTATTCCACTGTATACACGTACCGCGCATTCTTCACTTCTCTCTCATTAGACATTTCAGTTGATTCTATGTCTTGTAAATAGCACTGCCCTGAAAATGGGGGTGCACGTGTTGTTTCCAATTAGGATGTTCTCCAGATCTAAGCTCAGAAGTGGGATTGTCAGGTCATGTACAAACCCTATGTTTAGTTTTTTAAGGAAGCTCTGTACTGTTCTCCAGAGCAGCTGCAACCCGTTGCATCCCCACCAACAGTGTGAAGGACTCCCTTTTCCCCACACCCTCTCCAGCATTTATTCTCCGCAGATTGTGTTTGATGATGGCCATCCTGAGCGGTGTGAAATGGCACCTCGTTTTTCGTTGTGATTTGCCCTTCTTCAAGAATTAGTGATGTTGACCTACACGGAATCTAAAACTTGTCCTGATGAACTCAGTGACAAGAATAAGGACGCAGAGGCAGAGAGTGGACCGGAGAACTCGAGGTTTGGGAGGGGGCGGGGGGTGAAGGGGAAGCTGAGACGAAGCGAGAGAGTAGCACAGACATATATATACTACCAGCTGTAAAACAGATAGCCAGTGGGAAGTTGTTATATAACAAAGGGTGTTCAACTCGAGGATGGAAGATGCCTTAGAGGACTGGGAGGGGGAGGATGGGGGGGAGTCGAGGGAGGGAGGGAATACGGGGATATGTGTATAAAAACAGATGATTGAACTTGGTGTACCCCCCCCCAAAAAAACAATAAATAAATTAAAAAAAAGAGTTAGTGATGTTGAGTATCTTTCTGATCTTTGTCTTGTTTTGTTTACATAGTGTGAGTAAAACTTAGCTCCTGCAGTTGGCTTTGTGAAAGTCGGCCCTGCATTGAATTCTTTTCCGACGATTTACCCCAGGGCTTCCTTGGGGACAGGTGTCCTGTGCAGCCCCGCAGGCCTTGTGAGGTTTCAGTGCCACTGGGCGCCGGCTTGAAAGTTGTAGTTACAGGAAACGGCCACAAGGCGGCAGCATTGCTTCATGCGCCACTCTGGTTACTCGGGCAACTGGAGCCTGGGGCAAAGTCCTGTTCCTGGGCTGTCAATCAGAGTGGCATGCGCCCGAAGAAACACCCAAGACTCGTCTCATTCCTTCTTCCCCCTCACCCTCTACCACCCCCCTGTTCACTCCCCGATGAACCCCAGCTCCTGGAATACCACCCTTCTGAGGGTGCTGTCATCCGTAGTTGGGGCGACCCTTAGGAAGGAGGCTGGTGGCCCCCTGTGACCCAGCAATCCCACTCCTGGGCGTAGACGCTGAGAAAACAAAAATTTTAGCAGACACGTGCACCCTAGCGATCATGGCGGCACGCTGTACAAAAGCCAATACGTGGAAGCAACCGAAGTGTCGGAGGACAGAAGCAGGGATAAAGGAGATGGGGCCCAGAGACACGATGGAATATGACTCAGCCATAAAAAAGGATGGAATAATGCTAACCCTAACCCTAGGGTACATCTGCTAATTTCAACCTCCTGATTCATGCCTCTCTCCCACCGTTCCCCTTTGGTAGCCAGAAGCTGGCTTTCTAAGTCTGAGCCTTTCTTTTGTAAATTAGTTCATTTGCATCCATTGTTACACGCCAACTATAAGTGATACCATATGACATTTATCTTTCTCTGTCTGACCCACGTCGCTTAGTGTGATCGTATCCAGGTCCTTCCGAGTTGCTGCCAACGGCCTTGCTTCATTCATTTCAGAGCTGAGTGACGTTCCGTTGTACACACGGACCGCACCTTTGTTAGCCATTCAGCTTTCTGTGGACATTTTGGCTGCGTCCAGGTCTAGGCTTTTGTAAACACTGCTGCACTGAAAGCTGCCTACGAGTCTCTTGTCCATTTAGGGTTTTCACCCGGACGTGCACCCAGGAGTGGAATTGCTGGATGTTTAGATGTTAAAAGAACCTCCGTACTGTTGTCCTCCAGAGTGGCCGGTAGCAATTTACGTTCCCACTGCGGGAGTGTAGCAGCGTTCCCTCTTCTCCACACCTTCTCCAGCATTTCCGCTTTTCAGACTTTGTGATGATGGTCACTCTGACTGATGAGAGGTGATACCTCGTTGCAGTGTTGATTTACCGAGAACAACGTGGAGGTGCCATTAGAGGCAGATACAGGGCCACCATAGGATTCAGCCATCCCGCTGCTCAGAGCGTATCCGGAGAAGACCGGAATGCAAAAAGACACGTGCACCAAAACGTGCACTTTGGCACCACTTACACTAGCCCGGACCAGGAAGCAACCAAAATGTCCAAGGACCCAGCAATGGATAAAGAAGTAGTAGTTCCATTACACAGTGGAATATTACTCAGACGTGAAAAAGAATGAAATAATGCCACTATAGCAACCTAGATTAACCTAGTTGTAATCCTACTAAGTGAAGTGAGTTAGAAAGAAAAAGACAACCATCACATGATATCACTTCTACATGGAAAATAAACATAAATACCAATGAACCAACTGACAAAAGAGAAACAGACTCACACAGTTAGAAAACGAACTTATGCTTAGCAAAGGGGACCGATACCGGGAAGGGATAAATTAGGCAGTTGGGATTAGCAACCAGATGCTATTACAAACAAAATACATAATCAACAAGGGCCTGGGTATACCAAGGGAGGTCACCTCAACACTCTGTCATCACCTCTATGGGAAAGATAATCTGAAAGTTAATAGATATATGGATACATGTAAACGAAAAAGACTCTGTACCCTTACAACAGAGTCGGGCTTTGAAGAAATCCTGCCGCCTTGTGGCCGTTTCCCGCAACAGCAACTTTAAAGCTGCAGCTTATGGAGACAATATTCACAAGGAGTAAAGGATGTAAATCACAGCTGCGCTCCAACAATTCCCTGGGGTAAGTATTCTAAAAACAATTTTCACAAGGGCAGATCTTCATGAAGACCATATCAACAGGTAAATAAGACAACGTTTTAAAAAAAATAGCACGCCACACGCTGCTGAGTACGGCGAATTACTTGAGACGGGCCGCTCAACACTGCGAGGAGGGCTCACACCTGGCCACAGTCGGAAAGGCCGTGAATCAAAGGTCTGCAGACAGTAAAGCTACAGTGCTGGTGGAAAACAGGGGGCCCTCCTATGTTGCTGCTGGCATGGACACGGTAAGAGCCACGACCGAGAACAACGTGGAGGTGCCATTAGAGGTAGGTACAGAGCGACCGTAGGATTCAGCCATCCCACTGCTCAGAGCATATCCGGAGAAGACCAGAATTCAAAAAGACACGTGCACCAAAACGTGCACTTTGGCACCACTTGCCATCGCCCAGACCGGGAAGCAACCAAAATGTCCAAGCAGCCAGGAATGCATACAGAGGTAGTAGTTCCATTACACAGTGCTATATTACTCAGGCGGGAAAAGGAAGGAAGCCGGCAATCCCACGACTGGGCATACACCCAAAGAACACCAGAATTCAAAAAGACACACGGCCTCCAATGTTCATCGCGGCACTATTTACAACAGCCAGGACATGGAAGCAACCTAAATGTCCATCAACAGATGAATGGATAAAGAAGATGTGGTACACATATACAATGGAATCTTACTCAGCTATAAAAGGGGATGAGGTGGAGCTATATGTAATGAGGTGGATGGGCCTCGAGTCTGTCCTACAGCGTGAGGGAAGCCAGAAAGAGAAAAACAAATACTTTATGCTAACTCATATATACGGAATCTAAAAAAACAAAACAAAACAAAAAACAAAAAACAAAAAAAAACAAAAAAAAACGGTACTGATGAACCCAGTGACAGGACAAGAATAAGGATGCAGATGCAGAGAATGGACTGGAGGACACGGGGTTGGGGGGGCAGGGGGCGAAGAGGAAGCTGGCACGAAGTGAGAGAGTAGCATCTGCTCAAACAATCCTGCATAGCCACGTAAAGGTCACGGATCTCGGGGATTTGAAAGGGTGGAGCAAGACGCCCTAACACGGAGTCTGTCTCCGATGGCAGTCACTGTCACGGTAACGTCCGCTGCGTGCACGAGGCTTGGCTGCACTGAAGGAGGGCCCACCTGCATCTGAGGACTATGGGCCCAGGCAGAGGGGAACGGGCCCTGCAGGACCAAAAGGGGTCTCATTTGCCAGTCCATCCTCCCCACTCCCTCAGCCCCACGACAGTCCAGCCTTGGGACCCAAGCCTGCTCAGGGTCCGGGGATGTGACCCCGGCCCAGGTCACCGAGGCCTGAGGGGAAGAGTTTTGGCATTCCTTTTTTTTTTTCTCTTTTCAATGTTAGTTGTTATTTTGTATCTTGTGATTTACAGTGTTGCAGGTTTGTGCCTCTTGTTTTTCTTTCTGAGCTGTACAGCAACGTGATTGACGGATACAGAGACCTATATATGTTCTTTTTGGAGTTCTCGTCCCGTATGGGTTATTACGGAATGTTGAGTAGGGTTCCTTGTGCTATACCCTGGGCCCTCAGTGATTACTCTGTAAACAGTGGTGCGTATATACTAATCTCGACACGCTCACTTCCCCCTGCCCACCGCCGTTCCCTTTCGCTCACCATAAGATTCTTTCCTAAGTCTGCGAGGCTGTTTGTTTTGTAAAGAAGCTCATTTGCGTCCATTCTTAGGGTCCACCTGTACTTGATATCACGAGAGGTTTGTCCTTCGCTGTCTCATGTCCCTTAGTACGATCACCTCCACCTCCTTGCCCGTGGCTGCAAGTGGCATGATTTCATCCTTTTTCAGTGGCTGGCTCATATTCCATCGTGTCTTTGGACCGCATCTTCCTTCTCCCTGCTTCTGTCCTCATACACGTAGGTTGCTTCCACGTCGTGCCTATTGCACACACTGCTGTCACGGTCACTGGGGGGTTCGTGTCTTTGAGAATTTTGGTTTTCTTGGGATCTACGCTCAGGAGTGGGATTGCTGGGTCCCATGGGACGTCTATGTTTAGTCTCTTAAGGAACCTCCATACTGTTCTCCATAGTGGATGCACCGACTCCCACTCCCACCCACAGGGCAGGAGGGCTCCCTCTTCTCCACACCCTCTCCCTCACTTACTGCTGTAGATTGTCTGATGATGGCCACCCTGACCTGTGAGAGGCGATACCGCATGGCAATTCTGAGGTGCGTTTCTCTCACCCCTAGTGATGCCGAGCATCTTTTCATGGGCCCGAGGGCCATCTATGTGTCTTCTGTGGAGAGGTGTCCACTTAGATCTTTTACGCATTTTCTGGTGGGTTGACCGTTCTTTTGATGTTGAGCCGCAGGAGTGGTTTGTACGTTTTGGAGGTTAATTCCTCACGGGTACCTTCGTTTGCAGATATTGGTTCCCATTCTAAGGGTGGTCTTCTTGTTTTGTTTATGGTTTCCTTTGCTGTGCCGACGCTTTTAAGTTGAGTTAGGTCCCATTTGTTTCTTTTGGTGTTCATCATTCTGAGAGGTGGGGCAACAAAGAACCTGCTGCGATTTCTGTCAAAGCGTGTTCTGCCTCTGTTTTCCCCAAGAGGTTTGTAGTCTCCGCCCTTGCATTTAGATCTTCCATCTGTTTCCTTCTGTGTGTGGTGTTAGAGAGTATTCTGATTTCATTCTCTTTTTAATGTTCTAAGGAACCTCCACACTGTTCTCCACAGAGGCTGTACCAACTTACCTTCCCAACGACAGTGTAGGAGGGTTCCCTCTTCTCCACACCCTCTCCACCATGTACCGTTTGTAGACTTTCTGACAACGGCCATTCTGACCGGCGTGAGGCGATACCTCGTTGTAGTTTGACTGGCATTTCTCTAATATTGAGCCACGCTGACATCCTTTCACGTAGCCACGGCGTGAGGCAAACGTACCTCTTGCAATTGGCTGCTTGAACGTCTGCCCTCCTGGGAACCCTTTCTCCGTGACCTACGCCAGGACGTTGTTTGAGGGCAGCTGATTTTCCTTTACAGCCCTCAGGCCTTGTGAATAGTCAGCGCCCAGCAGCACAGGTTTTCAAGTTCTTGTTCTGGGAAAGAGCCACAGGGTGGCAGGATGCCTTCAAGCCCCACTCTTTTTGTTAAATTTCTCATTTAATTTTTATTTCATCGGCGTAGAGTTGATTTCCCATGTCGTGTCTGTTTTAGGTGTACAGGAACCTGACTCAGTTATCCATAGACGTGTGTGTGTTCCTTCTCGGGTTCTTTTCCCATGTAATTTCTTACAGTGTGCTCAGGAGAGTTCCCTGTGCTGGCCAGTGGGTCCCTTTCGCTTGTCTCTTTGATGTATTTCAGTGTGTGGTACGTGTTAACCCCAACCTCCTAATGTATCCCTCCCCTCAGTGTTCCCTTTTGGACATCATAAGTGTGTTTTCTAAGCCTGTGAGCCTGTTTCTGTTTTGTAAATGAGCCCACTCTGGACGCATTGCTAGATCCCAGCTATAAGTGATAGCTTCTGATATTTGTCTTTCTCTCTCTGACTTACCTCACTCAGTATGATAATCTCTCAGTCCATCCATGTTGCTGCAAGTGGTATGAGTTTGCTCTTTTTTTATGACTGACTCGTATTCCACTGTATTCACGTACCGCGCATTCTTCACTTCTCTCTCATTAGACATTTCAGTTGATTCTATGTCTTGTAAATAGCACTGCCCTGAAAATGGGGGTGCACGTGTTGTTTCCAATTAGGATGTTCTCCAGATCTAAGCCCAGAAGTGGGATTGTCAGGTCATGTACAAACCCTATGTTTAGTTTTTTAAGGAAGCTCTGTACTGTTCTCCAGAGCAGCTGCAACCCGTTGCATCCCCACCAACAGTGTGAAGGACTCCCTTTTCCCCACACCCTCTCCAGCATTTATTCTCTGCAGATTGTGTTTGATGATAGCCATCCTGAGCGGTGTGAAATGGCACCTCGTTTTTCGTTGTGATTTGCCCTTCTTCAAGAATTAGTGATGTTGACCTACACGGAATCTAAAACTTGTCCTGATGAACTCAGTGACAAGAATAAGGACGCAGAGGCAGAGAGTGGACCGGAGAACTCGAGGTTTGGGAGGGTGCGGGGGGTGAAGGGGAAGCTGAGACGAAGCGAGAGAGTAGCACAGACATATATATACTACCAGCTGTAAAACAGATAGCCAGTGGGAAGTTGTTATATAACAAAGGGTGTTCAACTCGAGGATGGAAGATGCCTTAGAGGACTGGGAGGGGGAGGATGGGGGGGAGTCGAGGGAGGGAGGGAATACGGGGATATGTGTATAAAAACAGATGATTGAACTTGGTGTACCCCCCCCCAAAAAAACAATAAATAAATTAAAAAAAAGAGGTAGTGATGTTGAGTATCTTTCTGATCTTTGTCTTGTTTTGTTTACATAGTGTGAGTAAAACTTAGCTCCTGCAGTTGGCTTTGTGAAAGTCGGCCCTGCATTGAATTCTTTTCCGACGATTTACCCCAGGGCTTCCTTGGGGACAGGTGTCCTGTGCAGCCCCGCAGGCCTTGTGAGGTTTCAGTGCCACTGGGCGCCGGCTTGAAAGTTGTAGTTACAGGAAACGGCCACAAGGCGGCAGCATTGCTTCATGCGCCACTCTGGTTACTCGGGCAACTGGAGCCTGGGGCAAAGTCCTGTTCCTGGGCTGTCAATCAGAGTGGCATGCGCCCGAAGAAACACCCAAGACTCGTCTCATTCCTTCTTCCCCCTCACCCTCTACCACCCCCCTGTTCACTCCCCGATGAACCCCAGCTCCTGGAATACCACCCTTCTGAGGGTGCTGTCATCCGTAGTTGGGGCGACCCTTAGGAAGGAGGCTGGTGGCCCCCTGTGACCCAGCAATCCCACTCCTGGGCGTAGACGCTGAGAAAACAAAAATTTTAGCAGACACGTGCACCCTAGCGATCATGGCGGCACGCTGTACAAAAGCCAATACGTGGAAGCAACCGAAGTGTCGGAGGACAGAAGCAAGGATAAAGGAGATGGGGCCCAGAGACACGATGGAATATGACTCAGCCATAAAAAAGGATGGAATAATGCTAACCCTAACCCTAGGGTACATCTGCTAATTTCAACCTCCTGATTCATGCCTCTCTCCCACCGTTCCCCTTTGGTAGCCAGAAGCTGGCTTTCTAAGTCTGAGCCTTTCTTTTGTAAATTAGTTCATTTGCATCCATTGTTACACGCCAACTATAAGTGATACCATATGACATTTATCTTTCTCTGTCTGACCCACGTCGCTTAGTGTGATCGTATCCAGGTCCTTCCGAGTTGCTGCCAACGGCCTTGCTTCATTCATTTCAGAGCTGAGTGACGTTCCGTTGTACACACGGACCGCACCTTTGTTAGCCATTCAGCTTTCTGTGGACATTTTGGCTGCGTCCAGGTCTAGGCTTTTGTAAACACTGCTGCACTGAAAGCTGCCTACGAGTCTCTTGTCCATTTAGGGTTTTCACCCGGACGTGCACCCAGGAGTGGAATTGCTGGATGTTTAGATGTTAAAAGAACCTCCGTACTGTTGTCCTCCAGAGTGGCCGGTAGCAATTTACGTTCCCACTGCGGGAGTGTAGCAGCGTTCCCTCTTCTCCACACCTTCTCCAGCATTTCCGCTTTTCAGACTTTGTGATGATGGTCACTCTGACTGATGAGAGGTGATACCTCGTTGCAGTGTTGATTTACCGAGAACAACGTGGAGGTGCCATTAGAGGCAGATACAGGGCCACCATAGGATTCAGCCATCCCGCTGCTCAGAGCGTATCCGGAGAAGACCGGAATGCAAAAAGACACGTGCACCAAAACGTGCACTTTGGCACCACTTACACTAGCCCGGACCAGGAAGCAACCAAAATGTCCAAGGACCCAGCAATGGATAAAGAAGTAGTAGTTCCATTACACAGTGGAATATTACTCAGACGTGAAAAAGAATGAAATAATGCCACTATAGCAACCTAGATTAACCTAGTTGTAATCCTACTAAGTGAAGTGAGTTAGAAAGAAAAAGACAACCATCACATGATATCACTTCTACATGGAAAATAAACATAAATACCAATGAACCAACTGACAAAAGAGAAACAGACTCACACAGTTAGAAAACGAACTTATGCTTAGCAAAGGGGACCGATACCGGGAAGGGATAAATTAGGCAGTTGGGATTAGCAACCAGATGCTATTACAAACAAAATACATAATCAACAAGGGCCTGGGTATACCAAGGGAGGTCACCTCAACACTCTGTCATCACCTCTATGGGAAAGATAATCTGAAAGTTAATAGATATATGGATACATGTAAACGAAAAAGGCTCTGTACCCTTACAACAGAGTCGGGCTTTGAAGAAATCCTGCCGCCTTGTGGCCGTTTCCCGCAACAGCAACTTTAAAGCTGCAGCTTATGGAGACAATATTCACAAGGAGTAAAGGATGTAAATCACAGCTGCGCTCCAACAATTCCCTGGGGTAAGTATTCTAAAAACAATTTTCACAAGGGCAGATCTTCATGAAGACCATATCAACAGGTAAATAAGACAACGTTTTAAAAAAAATAGCACACCACACGCTGCTGAGTACGGCGAATTACTTGAGACGGGCCGCTCAACACTGCGAGGAGGGCTCACACCTGGCCACAGTCGGAAAGGCCGTGAATCAAAGGTCTGCAGACAGTAAAGCTACAGTGCTGGTGGAAAACAGGGGGCCCTCCTATGTTGCTGCTGGCATGGACACGGTAAGAGCCACGACCGAGAACAACGTGGAGGTGCCATTAGAGGTAGGTACAGAGCGACCGTAGGATTCAGCCATCCCACTGCTCAGAGCATATCCGGAGAAGACCAGAATTCAAAAAGACACGTGCACCAAAACGTGCACTTTGGCACCACTTGCCATCGCCCAGACCGGGAAGCAACCAAAATGTCCAAGCAGCCAGGAATGCATACAGAGGTAGTAGTTCCATTACACAGGGCTATATTACTCAGGCGGGAAAAGGAAGGAACCCGGCAATCCCACGACTGGGCATACACCCAAAGAACACCAGAATTCAAAAAGACACACGGCCTCCAATGTTCATCGCGGCACTATTTACAACAGCCAGGACATGGAAGCAACCTAAATGTCCATCAACAGATGAATGGATAAAGAAGATGTGGTACACATATACAATGGAATCTTACTCAGCTATAAAAGGGGATGAGGTGGAGCTATATGTAATGAGGTGGATGGGCCTCGAGTCTGTCCTACAGCGTGAGGGAAGCCAGAAAGAGAAAAACAAATACTTTATGCTAACTCATATATACGGAATCTAAAAAAACAAAACAAAACAAAAAACAAAAAACAAAAAAAAACAAAAAAAAACGGTACTGATGAACCCAGTGACAGGACAAGAATAAGGATGCAGATGCAGAGAATGGACTGGAGGACACGGGGTTGGGGGGGCAGGGGGCGAAGAGGAAGCTGGCACGAAGTGAGAGAGTAGCATCTGCTCAAACAATCCTGCATAGCCACGTAAAGGTCACGGATCTCGGGGATTTGAAAGGGTGGAGCAGGACGCCCTAACACGGAGTCTGTCTCCGATGGCAGTCACTGTCACGGTAACGTCCGCTGCGTGCACTAGGATTGGCTGCACTGAAGGAGGGCCCGCCTGCATCTGAGGACTATGGGCCCAGGCAGAGGGGAACGGGCCCTGCAGGACCAAAAGGGGTCTCATTTGCCAGTCCATCCTCCCCACTCCCTCAGCCCCACGACAGTCCAGCCTTGGGACCCAAGCCTGCTCAGGGTCCGGGGATGTGACCCCGGCCCAGGTCACCGAGGCCTGAGGGGAAGAGTTTTGGCATTCCTTTTTTTTTTTTTTCTCTTTTCAATGTTAGTTGTTATTTTGTATCTTGTGATTTACAGTGTTGCAGGTTTGTGCCTCTTGTTTTTCTTTCTGAGCTGTACAGCAACGTGATTGACGGATACAGAGACCTATATATGTTCTTTTTGGAGTTCTCGTCCCGTATGGGTTATTACGGAATGTTGAGTAGGGTTCCTTGTGCTATACCCTGGGCCCTCAGTGATTACTCTGTAAACAGTGGTGCGTATATACTAATCTCGACACGCTCACTTCCCCCTGCCCACCGCCGTTCCCTTTCGCTCACCATAAGATTCTTTCCTAAGTCTGCGAGGCTGTTTGTTTTGTAAAGAAGCTCATTTGCGTCCATTCTTAGGGTCCACCTGTACTTGATATCACGAGAGGTTTGTCCTTCGCTGTCTCATGTCCCTTAGTACGATCACCTCCACCTCCTTGCCCGTGGCTGCAAGTGGCATGATTTCATCCTTTTTCAGTGGCTGGCTCATATGCCATCGTGTCTTTGGACCGCATCTTCCTTCTCCCTGCTTCTGTCCTCATACACGTAGGTTGCTTCCACGTCGTGCCTATTGCACACACTGCTGTCACGGTCACTGGGGGGTTCGTGTCTTTGAGAATTTTGGTTTTCTTGGGATCTACGCTCAGGAGTGGGATTGCTGGGTCCCATGGGACGTCTATGTTTAGTCTCTTAAGGAACCTCCATACTGTTCTCCATAGTGGATGCACCGACTCCCACTCCCACCCACAGGGCAGGAGGGCTCCCTCTTCTCCACACCCTCTCCCTCACTTACTGCTGTAGATTGTCTGATGATGGCCACCCTGACCTGTGAGAGGCGATACCGCATGGCAATTCTGAGGTGCGTTTCTCTCACCCCTAGTGATGCCGAGCATCTTTTCATGGGCCCGAGGGCCATCTATGTGTCTTCTGTGGAGAGGTGTCCACTTAGATCTTTTACGCATTTTCTGGTGGGTTGACCGTTCTTTTGATGTTGAGCCGCAGGAGTGGTTTGTACGTTTTGGAGGTTAATTCCTCACGGGTACCTTCGTTTGCAGATATTGGTTCCCATTCTAAGGGTGGTCTTCTTGTTTTGTTTATGGTTTCCTTTGCTGTGCCGACGCTTTTAAGTTGAGTTAGGTCCCATTTGTTTCTTTTGGTGTTCATCATTCTGAGAGGTGGGGCAACAAAGAACCTGCTGCGATTTCTGTCAAAGCGTGTTCTGCCTCTGTTTTCCCCAAGAGGTTTGTAGTCTCCGCCCTTGCATTTAGATCTTCCATCTGTTTCCTTCTGTGTGTGGTGTTAGAGAGTATTCTGATTTCATTCTCTTTTTAATGTTCTAAGGAACCTCCACACTGTTCTCCACAGAGGCTGTACCAACTTACCTTCCCAACGACAGTGTAGGAGGGTTCCCTCTTCTCCACACCCTCTCCACCATGTACCGTTTGTAGACTTTCTGACAACGGCCATTCTGACCGGCGTGAGGCGATACCTCGTTGTAGTTTGACTGGCATTTCTCTAATATTGAGCCACGCTGACATCCTTTCACGTAGCCACGGCGTGAGGCAAACGTACCTCTTGCAATTGGCTGCTTGAACGTCTGCCCTCCTGGGAACCCTTTCTCCGTGACCTACGCCAGGACGTTGTTTGAGGGCAGCTGATTTTCCTTTACAGCCCTCAGGCCTTGTGAATAGTCAGCGCCCAGCAGCACAGGTTTTCAAGTTCTTGTTCTGGGAAAGAGCCACAGGGTGGCAGGATGCCTTCAAGCCCCACTCTTTTTGTTAAATTTCTCATTTAATTTTTATTTCATCGGCGTAGAGTTGATTTCCCATGTCGTGTCTGTTTTAGGTGTACAGGAACCTGACTCAGTTATCCATAGACGTGTGTGTGTTCCTTCTTGGGTTCTTTTCCCATGTAATTTCTTACAGTGTGCTCAGGAGAGTTCCCTGGGCTGGCCAGTGGGTCCCTTTCGCTTGTCTCTTTGATGTATTTCAGTGTGTGGTACGTGTTAACCCCAACCTCCTAATGTATCCCTCCCCTCAGTGTTCCCTTTTGGACATCATAAGTGTGTTTTCTAAGCCTGTGAGCCTGTTTCTGTTTTGTAAATGAGCCCACTCTGGACGCATTGCTAGATCCCAGCTATAAGTGATAGCTTCTGATATTTGTCTTTCTCTCTCTGACTTACCTCACTCAGTATGATAATCTCTCAGTCCATCCATGTTGCTGCAAGTGGTATGAGTTTGCTCTTTTTTTATGACTGACTCGTATTCCACTGTATTCACGTACCGCGCATTCTTCACTTCTCTCTCATTAGACATTTCAGTTGATTCTATGTCTTGTAAATAGCACTGCCCTGAAAATGGGGGTGCACGTGTTGTTTCCAATTAGGATGTTCTCCAGATCTAAGCCCAGAAGTGGGATTGTCAGGTCATGTACAAACCCTATGTTTAGTTTTTTAAGGAAGCTCTGTACTGTTCTCCAGAGCAGCTGCAACCCGTTGCATCCCCACCAACACTGTGAAGGACTCCCTTTTCCCCACACCCTCTCCAGCATTTATTCTCTGCAGATTGTGTTTGATGATAGCCATCCTGAGCGGTGTGAAATGGCACCTCGTTTTTCGTTGTGATTTGCCCTTCTTCAAGAATTAGTGATGTTGACCTACACGGAATCTAAAACTTGTCCTGATGAACTCAGTGACAAGAATAAGGACGCAGAGGCAGAGAGTGGACCGGAGAACTCGAGGTTTGGGAGGGGGCGGGGGGTGAAGGGGAAGCTGAGACGAAGCGAGAGAGTAGCACAGACATATATATACTACCAGCTGTAAAACAGATAGCCAGTGGGAAGTTGTTATATAACAAAGGGTGTTCAACTCGAGGATGGAAGATGCCTTAGAGGACTGGGAGGGGGAGGATGGGGGGGAGTCGAGGGAGGGAGGGAATACGGGGATATGTGTATAAAAACAGATGATTGAACTTGGTGTACCCCCCCCCAAAAAAACAATAAATAAATTAAAAAAAAGAGGTAGTGATGTTGAGTATCTTTCTGATCTTTGTCTTGTTTTGTTTACATAGTGTGAGTAAAACTTAGCTCCTGCAGTTGGCTTTGTGAAAGTCGGCCCTGCATTGAATTCTTTTCCGACGATTTACCCCAGGGCTTCCTTGGGGACAGGTGTCCTGTGCAGCCCCGCAGGCCTTGTGAGGTTTCAGTGCCACTGGGCGCCGGCTTGAAAGTTGTAGTTACAGGAAACGGCCACAAGGCGGCAGCATTGCTTCATGCGCCACTCTGGTTACTCGGGCAACTGGAGCCTGGGGCAAAGTCCTGTTCCTGGGCTGTCAATCAGAGTGGCATGCGCCCGAAGAAACACCCAAGACTCGTCTCATTCCTTCTTCCCCCTCACCCTCTACCACCCCCCTGTTCACTCCCCGATGAACCCCAGCTCCTGGAATACCACCCTTCTGAGGGTGCTGTCATCCGTAGTTGGGGCGACCCTTAGGAAGGAGGCTGGTGGCCCCCTGTGACCCAGCAATCCCACTCCTGGGCGTAGACGCTGAGAAAACAAAAATTTTAGCAGACACGTGCACCCTAGCGATCATGGCGGCACGCTGTACAAAAGCCAATACGTGGAAGCAACCGAAGTGTCGGAGGACAGAAGCAAGGATAAAGGAGATGGGGCCCAGAGACACGATGGAATATGACTCAGCCATAAAAAAGGATGGAATAATGCTAACCCTAACCCTAGGGTACATCTGCTAATTTCAACCTCCTGATTCATGCCTCTCTCCCACCGTTCCCCTTTGGTAGCCAGAAGCTGGCTTTCTAAGTCTGAGCCTTTCTTTTGTAAATTAGTTCATTTGCATCCATTGTTACACGCCAACTATAAGTGATACCATATGACATTTATCTTTCTCTGTCTGACCCACGTCGCTTAGTGTGATCGTATCCAGGTCCTTCCGAGTTGCTGCCAACGGCCTTGCTTCATTCATTTCAGAGCTGAGTGACGTTCCGTTGTACACACGGACCGCACCTTTGTTAGCCATTCAGCTTTCTGTGGACATTTTGGCTGCGTCCAGGTCTAGGCTTTTGTAAACACTGCTGCACTGAAAGCTGCCTACGAGTCTCTTGTCCATTTAGGGTTTTCACCCGGACGTGCACCCAGGAGTGGAATTGCTGGATGTTTAGATGTTAAAAGAACCTCCGTACTGTTGTCCTCCAGAGTGGCCGGTAGCAATTTACGTTCCCACTGCGGGAGTGTAGCAGCGTTCCCTCTTCTCCACACCTTCTCCAGCATTTCCGCTTTTCAGACTTTGTGATGATGGTCACTCTGACTGATGAGAGGTGATACCTCGTTGCAGTGTTGATTTACCGAGAACAACGTGGAGGTGCCATTAGAGGCAGATACAGGGCCACCATAGGATTCAGCCATCCCGCTGCTCAGAGCGTATCCGGAGAAGACCGGAATGCAAAAAGACACGTGCACCAAAACGTGCACTTTGGCACCACTTACACTAGCCCGGACCAGGAAGCAACCAAAATGTCCAAGGACCCAGCAATGGATAAAGAAGTAGTAGTTCCATTACACAGTGGAATATTACTCAGACGTGAAAAAGAATGAAATAATGCCACTATAGCAACCTAGATTAACCTAGTTGTAATCCTACTAAGTGAAGTGAGTTAGAAAGAAAAAGACAACCATCACATGATATCACTTCTACATGGAAAATAAACATAAATACCAATGAACCAACTGACAAAAGAGAAACAGACTCACACAGTTAGAAAACGAACTTATGCTTAGCAAAGGGGACCGATACCGGGAAGGGATAAATTAGGCAGTTGGGATTAGCAACCAGATGCTATTACAAACAAAATACATAATCAACAAGGGCCTGGGTATACCAAGGGAGGTCACCTCAACACTCTGTCATCACCTCTATGGGAAAGATAATCTGAAAGTTAATAGATATATGGATACATGTAAACGAAAAAGGCTCTGTACCCTTACAACAGAGTCGGGCTTTGAAGAAATCCTGCCGCCTTGTGGCCGTTTCCCGCAACAGCAACTTTAAAGCTGCAGCTTATGGAGACAATATTCACAAGGAGTAAAGGATGTAAATCACAGCTGCGCTCCAACAATTCCCTGGGGTAAGTATTCTAAAAACAATTTTCACAAGGGCAGATCTTCATGAAGACCATATCAACAGGTAAATAAGACAACGTTTTAAAAAAAATAGCACACCACACGCTGCTGAGTACGGCGAATTACTTGAGACGGGCCGCTCAACACTGCGAGGAGGGCTCACACCTGGCCACAGTCGGAAAGGCCGTGAATCAAAGGTCTGCAGACAGTAAAGCTACAGTGCTGGTGGAAAACAGGGGGCCCTCCTATGTTGCTGCTGGCATGGACACGGTAAGAGCCACGACCGAGAACAACGTGGAGGTGCCATTAGAGGTAGGTACAGAGCGACCGTAGGATTCAGCCATCCCACTGCTCAGAGCATATCCGGAGAAGACCAGAATTCAAAAAGACACGTGCACCAAAACGTGCACTTTGGCACCACTTGCCATCGCCCAGACCGGGAAGCAACCAAAATGTCCAAGCAGCCAGGAATGCATACAGAGGTAGTAGTTCCATTACACAGGGCTATATTACTCAGGCGGGAAAAGGAAGGAACCCGGCAATCCCACGACTGGGCATACACCCAAAGAACACCAGAATTCAAAAAGACACACGGCCTCCAATGTTCATCGCGGCACTATTTACAACAGCCAGGACATGGAAGCAACCTAAATGTCCATCAACAGATGAATGGATAAAGAAGATGTGGTACACATATACAATGGAATCTTACTCAGCTATAAAAGGGGATGAGGTGGAGCTATATGTAATGAGGTGGATGGGCCTCGAGTCTGTCCTACAGCGTGAGGGAAGCCAGAAAGAGAAAAACAAATACTTTATGCTAACTCATATATACGGAATCTAAAAAAACAAAACAAAACAAAAAACAAAAAACAAAAAAAAACCAAAAAAAACGGTACTGATGAACCCAGTGACAGGACAAGAATAAGGATGCAGATGCAGAGAATGGACTGGAGGACACGGGGTTGGGGGGGCAGGGGGCGAAGAGGAAGCTGGCACGAAGTGAGAGAGTAGCATCTGCTCAAACAATCCTGCATAGCCACGTAAAGGTCACGGATCTCGGGGATTTGAAAGGGTGGAGCAGGACGCCCTAACACGGAGTCTGTCTCCGATGGCAGTCACTGTCACGGTAACGTCCGCTGCGTGCACTAGGATTGGCTGCACTGAAGGAGGGCCCGCCTGCATCTGAGGACTATGGGCCCAGGCAGAGGGGAACGGGCCCTGCAGGACCAAAAGGGGTCTCATTTGCCAGTCCATCCTCCCCACTCCCTCAGCCCCACGACAGTCCAGCCTTGGGACCCAAGCCTGCTCAGGGTCCGGGGATGTGACCCCGGCCCAGGTCACCGAGGCCTGAGGGGAAGAGTTTTGGCATTCCTTTTTTTTTTTTTTCTCTTTTCAATGTTAGTTGTTATTTTGTATCTTGTGATTTACAGTGTTGCAGGTTTGTGCCTCTTGTTTTTCTTTCTGAGCTGTACAGCAACGTGATTGACGGATACAGAGACCTATATATGTTCTTTTTGGAGTTCTCGTCCCGTATGGGTTATTACGGAATGTTGAGTAGGGTTCCTTGTGCTATACCCTGGGCCCTCAGTGATTACTCTGTAAACAGTGGTGCGTATATACTAATCTCGACACGCTCACTTCCCCCTGCCCACCGCCGTTCCCTTTCGCTCACCATAAGATTCTTTCCTAAGTCTGCGAGGCTGTTTGTTTTGTAAAGAAGCTCATTTGCGTCCATTCTTAGGGTCCACCTGTACTTGATATCACGAGAGGTTTGTCCTTCGCTGTCTCATGTCCCTTAGTACGATCACCTCCACCTCCTTGCCCGTGGCTGCAAGTGGCATGATTTCATCCTTTTTCAGTGGCTGGCTCATATGCCATCGTGTCTTTGGACCGCATCTTCCTTCTCCCTGCTTCTGTCCTCATACACGTAGGTTGCTTCCACGTCGTGCCTATTGCACACACTGCTGTCACGGTCACTGGGGGGTTCGTGTCTTTGAGAATTTTGGTTTTCTTGGGATCTACGCTCAGGAGTGGGATTGCTGGGTCCCATGGGACGTCTATGTTTAGTCTCTTAAGGAACCTCCATACTGTTCTCCATAGTGGATGCACCGACTCCCACTCCCACCCACAGGGCAGGAGGGCTCCCTCTTCTCCACACCCTCTCCCTCACTTACTGCTGTAGATTGTCTGATGATGGCCACCCTGACCTGTGAGAGGCGATACCGCATGGCAATTCTGAGGTGCGTTTCTCTCACCCCTAGTGATGCCGAGCATCTTTTCATGGGCCCGAGGGCCATCTATGTGTCTTCTGTGGAGAGGTGTCCACTTAGATCTTTTACGCATTTTCTGGTGGGTTGACCGTTCTTTTGATGTTGAGCCGCAGGAGTGGTTTGTACGTTTTGGAGGTTAATTCCTCACGGGTACCTTCGTTTGCAGATATTGGTTCCCATTCTAAGGGTGGTCTTCTTGTTTTGTTTATGGTTTCCTTTGCTGTGCCGACGCTTTTAAGTTGAGTTAGGTCCCATTTGTTTCTTTTGGTGTTCATCATTCTGAGAGGTGGGGCAACAAAGAACCTGCTGCGATTTCTGTCAAAGCGTGTTCTGCCTCTGTTTTCCCCAAGAGGTTTGTAGTCTCCGCCCTTGCATTTAGATCTTCCATCTGTTTCCTTCTGTGTGTGGTGTTAGAGAGTATTCTGATTTCATTCTCTTTTTAATGTTCTAAGGAACCTCCACACTGTTCTCCACAGAGGCTGTACCAACTTACCTTCCCAACGACAGTGTAGGAGGGTTCCCTCTTCTCCACACCCTCTCCACCATGTACCGTTTGTAGACTTTCTGACAACGGCCATTCTGACCGGCGTGAGGCGATACCTCGTTGTAGTTTGACTGGCATTTCTCTAATATTGAGCCACGCTGACATCCTTTCACGTAGCCACGGCGTGAGGCAAACGTACCTCTTGCAATTGGCTGCTTGAACGTCTGCCCTCCTGGGAACCCTTTCTCCGTGACCTACGCCAGGACGTTGTTTGAGGGCAGCTGATTTTCCTTTACAGCCCTCAGGCCTTGTGAATAGTCAGCGCCCAGCAGCACAGGTTTTCAAGTTCTTGTTCTGGGAAAGAGCCACAGGGTGGCAGGATGCCTTCAAGCCCCACTCTTTTTGTTAAATTTCTCATTTAATTTTTATTTCATCGGCGTAGAGTTGATTTCCCATGTCGTGTCTGTTTTAGGTGTACAGGAACCTGACTCAGTTATCCATAGACGTGTGTGTGTTCCTTCTTGGGTTCTTTTCCCATGTAATTTCTTACAGTGTGCTCAGGAGAGTTCCCTGGGCTGGCCAGTGGGTCCCTTTCGCTTGTCTCTTTGATGTATTTCAGTGTGTGGTACGTGTTAACCCCAACCTCCTAATGTATCCCTCCCCTCAGTGTTCCCTTTTGGACATCATAAGTGTGTTTTCTAAGCCTGTGAGCCTGTTTCTGTTTTGTAAATGAGCCCACTCTGGACGCATTGCTAGATCCCAGCTATAAGTGATAGCTTCTGATATTTGTCTTTCTCTCTCTGACTTACCTCACTCAGTATGATAATCTCTCAGTCCATCCATGTTGCTGCAAGTGGTATGAGTTTGCTCTTTTTTTATGACTGACTCGTATTCCACTGTATTCACGTACCGCGCATTCTTCACTTCTCTCTCATTAGACATTTCAGTTGATTCTATGTCTTGTAAATAGCACTGCCCTGAAAATGGGGGTGCACGTGTTGTTTCCAATTAGGATGTTCTCCAGATCTAAGCCCAGAAGTGGGATTGTCAGGTCATGTACAAACCCTATGTTTAGTTTTTTAAGGAAGCTCTGTACTGTTCTCCAGAGCAGCTGCAACCCGTTGCATCCCCACCAACACTGTGAAGGACTCCCTTTTCCCCACACCCTCTCCAGCATTTATTCTCTGCAGATTGTGTTTGATGATAGCCATCCTGAGCGGTGTGAAATGGCACCTCGTTTTTCGTTGTGATTTGCCCTTCTTCAAGAATTAGTGATGTTGACCTACACGGAATCTAAAACTTGTCCTGATGAACTCAGTGACAAGAATAAGGACGCAGAGGCAGAGAGTGGACCGGAGAACTCGAGGTTTGGGAGGGGGCGGGGGGTGAAGGGGAAGCTGAGACGAAGCGAGAGAGTAGCACAGACATATATATACTACCAGCTGTAAAACAGATAGCCAGTGGGAAGTTGTTATATAACAAAGGGTGTTCAACTCGAGGATGGAAGATGCCTTAGAGGACTGGGAGGGGGAGGATGGGGGGGAGTCGAGGGAGGGAGGGAATACGGGGATATGTGTATAAAAACAGATGATTGAACTTGGTGTACCCCCCCCCAAAAAAACAATAAATAAATTAAAAAAAAGAGGTAGTGATGTTGAGTATCTTTCTGATCTTTGTCTTGTTTTGTTTACATAGTGTGAGTAAAACTTAGCTCCTGCAGTTGGCTTTGTGAAAGTCGGCCCTGCATTGAATTCTTTTCCGACGATTTACCCCAGGGCTTCCTTGGGGACAGGTGTCCTGTGCAGCCCCGCAGGCCTTGTGAGGTTTCAGTGCCACTGGGCGCCGGCTTGAAAGTTGTAGTTACAGGAAACGGCCACAAGGCGGCAGCATTGCTTCATGCGCCACTCTGGTTACTCGGGCAACTGGAGCCTGGGGCAAAGTCCTGTTCCTGGGCTGTCAATCAGAGTGGCATGCGCCCGAAGAAACACCCAAGACTCGTCTCATTCCTTCTTCCCCCTCACCCTCTACCACCCCCCTGTTCACTCCCCGATGAACCCCAGCTCCTGGAATACCACCCTTCTGAGGGTGCTGTCATCCGTAGTTGGGGCGACCCTTAGGAAGGAGGCTGGTGGCCCCCTGTGACCCAGCAATCCCACTCCTGGGCGTAGACGCTGAGAAAACAAAAATTTTAGCAGACACGTGCACCCTAGCGATCATGGCGGCACGCTGTACAAAAGCCAATACGTGGAAGCAACCGAAGTGTCGGAGGACAGAAGCAAGGATAAAGGAGATGGGGCCCAGAGACACGATGGAATATGACTCAGCCATAAAAAAGGATGGAATAATGCTAACCCTAACCCTAGGGTACATCTGCTAATTTCAACCTCCTGATTCATGCCTCTCTCCCACCGTTCCCCTTTGGTAGCCAGAAGCTGGCTTTCTAAGTCTGAGCCTTTCTTTTGTAAATTAGTTCATTTGCATCCATTGTTACACGCCAACTATAAGTGATACCATATGACATTTATCTTTCTCTGTCTGACCCACGTCGCTTAGTGTGATCGTATCCAGGTCCTTCCGAGTTGCTGCCAACGGCCTTGCTTCATTCATTTCAGAGCTGAGTGACGTTCCGTTGTACACACGGACCGCACCTTTGTTAGCCATTCAGCTTTCTGTGGACATTTTGGCTGCGTCCAGGTCTAGGCTTTTGTAAACACTGCTGCACTGAAAGCTGCCTACGAGTCTCTTGTCCATTTAGGGTTTTCCCCCGGACGTGCACCCAGGAGTGGAATTGCTGGATGTTTAGATGTTAAAAGAACCTCCGTACTGTTGTCCTCCAGAGTGGCCGGTAGCAATTTACGTTCCCACTGCGGGAGTGTAGCAGCGTTCCCTCTTGTCCACACCTTCTCCAGCATTTCCGCTTTTCAGACTTTGTGATGATGGTCACTCTGACTGATGAGAGGTGATACCTCGTTGCAGTGTTGATTTACCGAGAACAACGTGGAGGTGCCATTAGAGGCAGATACAGGGCCACCATAGGATTCAGCCATCCCACTGCTCAGAGCGTATCCGGAGAAGACCGGAATGCAAAAAGACACGTGCACCAAAACGTGCACTTTGGCACCACTTACACTAGCCCGGACCAGGAAGCAACCAAAATGTCCAAGGACCCAGCAATGGATAAAGAAGTAGTAGTTCCATTACACAGTGGAATATTACTCAGACGTGAAAAAGAATGAAATAATGCCACTATAGCAACCTAGATTAACCTAGTTGTAATCCTACTAAGTGAAGTGAGTTAGAAAGAAAAAGACAACCATCACATGATATCACTTCTACATGGAAAATAAACATAAATACCAATGAACCAACTGACAAAAGAGAAACAGACTCACACAGTTAGAAAACGAACTTATGCTTAGCAAAGGGGACCGATACCGGGAAGGGATAAATTAGGCAGTTGGGATTAGCAACCAGATGCTATTACAAACAAAATACATAATCAACAAGGGCCTGGGTATACCAAGGGAGGTCACCTCAACACTCTGTCATCACCTCTATGGGAAAGATAATCTGAAAGTTAATAGATATATGGATACATGTAAACGAAAAAGGCTCTGTACCCTTACAACAGAGTCGGGCTTTGAAGAAATCCTGCCGCCTTGTGGCCGTTTCCCGCAACAGCAACTTTAAAGCTGCAGCTTATGGAGACAATATTCACAAGGAGTAAAGGATGTAAATCACAGCTGCGCTCCAACAATTCCCTGGGGTAAGTATTCTAAAAACAATTTTCACAAGGGCAGATCTTCATGAAGACCATATCAACAGGTAAATAAGACAACGTTTTAAAAAAAATAGCACACCACACGCTGCTGAGTACGGCGAATTACTTGAGACGGGCCGCTCAACACTGCGAGGAGGGCTCACACCTGGCCACAGTCGGAAAGGCCGTGAATCAAAGGTCTGCAGACAGTAAAGCTACAGTGCTGGTGGAAAACAGGGGGCCCTCCTATGTTGCTGCTGGCATGGACACGGTAAGAGCCACGACCGAGAACAACGTGGAGGTGCCATTAGAGGTAGGTACAGAGCGACCGTAGGATTCAGCCATCCCACTGCTCAGAGCATATCCGGAGAAGACCAGAATTCAAAAAGACACGTGCACCAAAACGTGCACTTTGGCACCACTTGCCATCGCCCAGACCGGGAAGCAACCAAAATGTCCAAGCAGCCAGGAATGCATACAGAGGTAGTAGTTCCATTACACAGGGCTATATTACTCAGGCGGGAAAAGGAAGGAACCCGGCAATCCCACGACTGGGCATACACCCAAAGAACACCAGAATTCAAAAAGACACACGGCCTCCAATGTTCATCGCGGCACTATTTACAACAGCCAGGACATGGAAGCAACCTAAATGTCCATCAACAGATGAATGGATAAAGAAGATGTGGTACACATATACAATGGAATCTTACTCAGCTATAAAAGGGGATGAGGTGGAGCTATATGTAATGAGGTGGATGGGCCTCGAGTCTGTCCTACAGCGTGAGGGAAGCCAGAAAGAGAAAAACAAATACTTTATGCTAACTCATATATACGGAATCTAAAAAAACAAAACAAAACAAAAAACAAAAAACAAAAAAAAACCAAAAAAAACGGTACTGATGAACCCAGTGACAGGACAAGAATAAGGATGCAGATGCAGAGAATGGACTGGAGGACACGGGGTTGGGGGGGCAGGGGGCGAAGAGGAAGCTGGCACGAAGTGAGAGAGTAGCATCTGCTCAAACAATCCTGCATAGCCACGTAAAGGTCACGGATCTCGGGGATTTGAAAGGGTGGAGCAGGACGCCCTAACACAGAGTCTGTCTCCGATGGCAGTCACTGTCACGGTAACGTCCGCTGCGTGCACTAGGATTGGCTGCACTGAAGGAGGGCCCGCCTGCATCTGAGGACTATGGGCCCAGGCAGAGGGGAACGGGCCCTGCAGGACCAAAAGGGGTCTCATTTGCCAGTCCATCCTCCCCACTCCCTCAGCCCCACGACAGTCCAGCCTTGGGACCCAAGCCTGCTCAGGGTCCGGGGATGTGACCCCGGCCCAGGTCACCGAGGCCTGAGGGGAAGAGTTTTGGCATTCCTTTTTTTTTTTTTTCTCTTTTCAATGTTAGTTGTTATTTTGTATCTTGTGATTTACAGTGTTGCAGGTTTGTGCCTCTTGTTTTTCTTTCTGAGCTGTACAGCAACGTGATTGACGGATACAGAGACCTATATATGTTCTTTTTGGAGTTCTCGTCCCGTATGGGTTATTACGGAATGTTGAGTAGGGTTCCTTGTGCTATACCCTGGGCCCTCAGTGATTACTCTGTAAACAGTGGTGCGTATATACTAATCTCGACACGCTCACTTCCCCCTGCCCACCGCCGTTCCCTTTCGCTCACCATAAGATTCTTTCCTAAGTCTGCGAGGCTGTTTGTTTTGTAAAGAAGCTCATTTGCGTCCATTCTTAGGGTCCACCTGTACTTGATATCACGAGAGGTTTGTCCTTCGCTGTCTCATGTCCCTTAGTACGATCACCTCCACCTCCTTGCCCGTGGCTGCAAGTGGCATGATTTCATCCTTTTTCAGTGGCTGGCTCATATGCCATCGTGTCTTTGGACCGCATCTTCCTTCTCCCTGCTTCTGTCCTCATACACGTAGGTTGCTTCCACGTCGTGCCTATTGCACACACTGCTGTCACGGTCACTGGGGGGTTCGTGTCTTTGAGAATTTTGGTTTTCTTGGGATCTACGCTCAGGAGTGGGATTGCTGGGTCCCATGGGACGTCTATGTTTAGTCTCTTAAGGAACCTCCATACTGTTCTCCATAGTGGATGCACCGACTCCCACTCCCACCCACAGGGCAGGAGGGCTCCCTCTTCTCCACACCCTCTCCCTCACTTACTGCTGTAGATTTTCTGATGATGGCCACCCTGACCTGTGAGAGGCGATACCGCATGGCAATTCTGAGGTGCGTTTCTCTCACCCCTAGTGATGCCGAGCATCTTTTCATGGGCCCGAGGGCCATCTATGTGTCTTCTGTGGAGAGGTGTCCACTTAGATCTTTTACGCATTTTCTGGTGGGTTGACCGTTCTTTTGATGTTGAGCCGCAGGAGTGGTTTGTACGTTTTGGAGGTTAATTCCTCACGGGTACCTTCGTTTGCAGATATTGGTTCCCATTCTAAGGGTGGTCTTCTTGTTTTGTTTATGGTTTCCTTTGCTGTGCCGACGCTTTTAAGTTGAGTTAGGTCCCATTTGTTTCTTTTGGTGTTCATCATTCTGAGAGGTGGGGCAACAAAGAACCTGCTGCGATTTCTGTCAAAGCGTGTTCTGCCTCTGTTTTCCCCAAGAGGTTTGTAGTCTCCGCCCTTGCATTTAGATCTTCCATCTGTTTCCTTCTGTGTGTGGTGTTAGAGAGTATTCTGATTTCATTCTCTTTTTAATGTTCTAAGGAACCTCCACACTGTTCTCCACAGAGGCTGTACCAACTTACCTTCCCAACGACAGTGTAGGAGGGTTCCCTCTTCTCCACACCCTCTCCACCATGTACCGTTTGTAGACTTTCTGACAACGGCCATTCTGACCGGCGTGAGGCGATACCTCGTTGTAGTTTGACTGGCATTTCTCTAATATTGAGCCACGCTGACATCCTTTCACGTAGCCACGGCGTGAGGCAAACGTACCTCTTGCAATTGGCTGCTTGAACGTCTGCCCTCCTGGGAACCCTTTCTCCGTGACCTACGCCAGGACGTTGTTTGAGGGCAGCTGATTTTCCTTTACAGCCCTCAGGCCTTGTGAATAGTCAGCGCCCAGCAGCACAGGTTTTCAAGTTCTTGTTCTGGGAAAGAGCCACAGGGTGGCAGGATGCCTTCAAGCCCCACTCTTTTTGTTAAATTTCTCATTTAATTTTTATTTCATCGGCGTAGAGTTGATTTCCCATGTCGTGTCTGTTTTAGGTGTACAGGAACCTGACTCAGTTATCCATAGACGTGTGTGTGTTCCTTCTTGGGTTCTTTTCCCATGTAATTTCTTACAGTGTGCTCAGGAGAGTTCCCTGGGCTGGCCAGTGGGTCCCTTTCGCTTGTCTCTTTGATGTATTTCAGTGTGTGGTACGTGTTAACCCCAACCTCCTAATGTATCCCTCCCCTCAGTGTTCCCTTTTGGACATCATAAGTGTGTTTTCTAAGCCTGTGAGCCTGTTTCTGTTTTGTAAATGAGCCCACTCTGGACGCATTGCTAGATCCCAGCTATAAGTGATAGCTTCTGATATTTGTCTTTCTCTCTCTGACTTACCTCACTCAGTATGATAATCTCTCAGTCCATCCATGTTGCTGCAAGTGGTATGAGTTTGCTCTTTTTTTATGACTGACTCGTATTCCACTGTATTCACGTACCGCGCATTCTTCACTTCTCTCTCATTAGACATTTCAGTTGATTCTATGTCTTGTAAATAGCACTGCCCTGAAAATGGGGGTGCACGTGTTGTTTCCAATTAGGATGTTCTCCAGATCTAAGCCCAGAAGTGGGATTGTCAGGTCATGTACAAACCCTATGTTTAGTTTTTTAAGGAAGCTCTGTACTGTTCTCCAGAGCAGCTGCAACCCGTTGCATCCCCACCAACACTGTGAAGGACTCCCTTTTCCCCACACCCTCTCCAGCATTTATTCTCTGCAGATTGTGTTTGATGATAGCCATCCTGAGCGGTGTGAAATGGCACCTCGTTTTTCGTTGTGATTTGCCCTTCTTCAAGAATTAGTGATGTTGACCTACACGGAATCTAAAACTTGTCCTGATGAACTCAGTGACAAGAATAAGGACGCAGAGGCAGAGAGTGGACCGGAGAACTCGAGGTTTGGGAGGGGGCGGGGGGTGAAGGGGAAGCTGAGACGAAGCGAGAGAGTAGCACAGACATATATATACTACCAGCTGTAAAACAGATAGCCAGTGGGAAGTTGTTATATAACAAAGGGTGTTCAACTCGAGGATGGAAGATGCCTTAGAGGACTGGGAGGGGGAGGATGGGGGGGAGTCGAGGGAGGGAGGGAATACGGGGATATGTGTATAAAAACAGATGATTGAACTTGGTGTACCCCCCCCCAAAAAAACAATAAATAAATTAAAAAAAAGAGGTAGTGATGTTGAGTATCTTTCTGATCTTTGTCTTGTTTTGTTTACATAGTGTGAGTAAAACTTAGCTCCTGCAGTTGGCTTTGTGAAAGTCGGCCCTGCATTGAATTCTTTTCCGACGATTTACCCCAGGGCTTCCTTGGGGACAGGTGTCCTGTGCAGCCCCGCAGGCCTTGTGAGGTTTCAGTGCCACTGGGCGCCGGCTTGAAAGTTGTAGTTACAGGAAACGGCCACAAGGCGGCAGCATTGCTTCATGCGCCACTCTGGTTACTCGGGCAACTGGAGCCTGGGGCAAAGTCCTGTTCCTGGGCTGTCAATCAGAGTGGCATGCGCCCGAAGAAACACCCAAGACTCGTCTCATTCCTTCTTCCCCCTCACCCTCTACCACCCCCCTGTTCACTCCCCGATGAACCCCAGCTCCTGGAATACCACCCTTCTGAGGGTGCTGTCATCCGTAGTTGGGGCGACCCTTAGGAAGGAGGCTGGTGGCCCCCTGTGACCCAGCAATCCCACTCCTGGGCGTAGACGCTGAGAAAACAAAAATTTTAGCAGACACGTGCACCCTAGCGATCATGGCGGCACGCTGTACAAAAGCCAATACGTGGAAGCAACCGAAGTGTCGGAGGACAGAAGCAAGGATAAAGGAGATGGGGCCCAGAGACACGATGGAATATGACTCAGCCATAAAAAAGGATGGAATAATGCTAACCCTAACCCTAGGGTACATCTGCTAATTTCAACCTCCTGATTCATGCCTCTCTCCCACCGTTCCCCTTTGGTAGCCAGAAGCTGGCTTTCTAAGTCTGAGCCTTTCTTTTGTAAATTAGTTCATTTGCATCCATTGTTACACGCCAACTATAAGTGATACCATATGACATTTATCTTTCTCTGTCTGACCCACGTCGCTTAGTGTGATCGTATCCAGGTCCTTCCGAGTTGCTGCCAACGGCCTTGCTTCATTCATTTCAGAGCTGAGTGACGTTCCGTTGTACACACGGACCGCACCTTTGTTAGCCATTCAGCTTTCTGTGGACATTTTGGCTGCGTCCAGGTCTAGGCTTTTGTAAACACTGCTGCACTGAAAGCTGCCTACGAGTCTCTTGTCCATTTAGGGTTTTCCCCCGGACGTGCACCCAGGAGTGGAATTGCTGGATGTTTAGATGTTAAAAGAACCTCCGTACTGTTGTCCTCCAGAGTGGCCGGTAGCAATTTACGTTCCCACTGCGGGAGTGTAGCAGCGTTCCCTCTTCTCCACACCTTCTCCAGCATTTCCGCTTTTCAGACTTTGTGATGATGGTCACTCTGACTGATGAGAGGTGATACCTCGTTGCAGTGTTGATTTACCGAGAACAACGTGGAGGTGCCATTAGAGGCAGATACAGGGCCACCATAGGATTCAGCCATCCCGCTGCTCAGAGCGTATCCGGAGAAGACCGGAATGCAAAAAGACACGTGCACCAAAACGTGCACTTTGGCACCACTTACACTAGCCCGGACCAGGAAGCAACCAAAATGTCCAAGGACCCAGCAATGGATAAAGAAGTAGTAGTTCCATTACACAGTGGAATATTACTCAGACGTGAAAAAGAATGAAATAATGCCACTATAGCAACCTAGATTAACCTAGTTGTAATCCTACTAAGTGAAGTGAGTTAGAAAGAAAAAGACAACCATCACATGATATCACTTCTACATGGAAAATAAACATAAATACCAATGAACCAACTGACAAAAGAGAAACAGACTCACACAGTTAGAAAACGAACTTATGCTTAGCAAAGGGGACCGATACCGGGAAGGGATAAATTAGGCAGTTGGGATTAGCAACCAGATGCTATTACAAACAAAATACATAATCAACAAGGGCCTGGGTATACCAAGGGAGGTCACCTCAACACTCTGTCATCACCTCTATGGGAAAGATAATCTGAAAGTTAATAGATATATGGATACATGTAAACGAAAAAGGCTCTGTACCCTTACAACAGAGTCGGGCTTTGAAGAAATCCTGCCGCCTTGTGGCCGTTTCCCGCAACAGCAACTTTAAAGCTGCAGCTTATGGAGACAATATTCACAAGGAGTAAAGGATGTAAATCACAGCTGCGCTCCAACAATTCCCTGGGGTAAGTATTCTAAAAACAATTTTCACAAGGGCAGATCTTCATGAAGACCATATCAACAGGTAAATAAGACAACGTTTTAAAAAAAATAGCACGCCACACGCTGCTGAGTACGGCGAATTACTTGAGACGGGCCGCTCAACACTGCGAGGAGGGCTCACACCTGGCCACAGTCGGAAAGGCCGTGAATCAAAGGTCTGCAGACAGTAAAGCTACAGTGCTGGTGGAAAACAGGGGGCCCTCCTATGTTGCTGCTGGCATGGACACGGTAAGAGCCACGACCGAGAACAACGTGGAGGTGCCATTAGAGGTAGGTACAGAGCGACCGTAGGATTCAGCCATCCCACTGCTCAGAGCATATCCGGAGAAGACCAGAATTCAAAAAGACACGTGCACCAAAACGTGCACTTTGGCACCACTTGCCATCGCCCAGACCGGGAAGCAACCAAAATGTCCAAGCAGCCAGGAATGCATACAGAGGTAGTAGTTCCATTACACAGGGCTATATTACTCAGGCGGGAAAAGGAAGGAACCCGGCAATCCCACGACTGGGCATACACCCAAAGAACACCAGAATTCAAAAAGACACACGGCCTCCAATGTTCATCGCGGCACTATTTACAACAGCCAGGACATGGAAGCAACCTAAATGTCCATCAACAGATGAATGGATAAAGAAGATGTGGTACACATATACAATGGAATCTTACTCAGCTATAAAAGGGGATGAGGTGGAGCTATATGTAATGAGGTGGATGGGCCTCGAGTCTGTCCTACAGCGTGAGGGAAGCCAGAAAGAGAAAAACAAATACTTTATGCTAACTCATATATACGGAATCTAAAAAAACAAAACAAAACAAAAAACAAAAAACAAAAAAAAACCAAAAAAAACGGTACTGATGAACCCAGTGACAGGACAAGAATAAGGATGCAGATGCAGAGAATGGACTGGAGGACACGGGGTTGGGGGGGCAGGGGGCGAAGAGGAAGCTGGCACGAAGTGAGAGAGTAGCATCTGCTCAAACAATCCTGCATAGCCACGTAAAGGTCACGGATCTCGGGGATTTGAAAGGGTGGAGCAGGACGCCCTAACACGGAGTCTGTCTCCGATGGCAGTCACTGTCACGGTAACGTCCGCTGCGTGCACTAGGATTGGCTGCACTGAAGGAGGGCCCGCCTGCATCTGAGGACTATGGGCCCAGGCAGAGGGGAACGGGCCCTGCAGGACCAAAAGGGGTCTCATTTGCCAGTCCATCCTCCCCACTCCCTCAGCCCCACGACAGTCCAGCCTTGGGACCCAAGCCTGCTCAGGGTCCGGGGATGTGACCCCGGCCCAGGTCACCGAGGCCTGAGGGGAAGAGTTTTGGCATTCCTTTTTTTTTTTTCTCTTTTCAATGTTAGTTGTTATTTTGTATCTTGTGATTTACAGTGTTGCAGGTTTGTGCCTCTTGTTTTTCTTTCTGAGCTGTACAGCAACGTGATTGACGGATACAGAGACCTATATATGTTCTTTTTGGAGTTCTCGTCCCGTATGGGTTATTATGGAATGTTGAGTAGGGTTCCTTGTGCTATACCCTGGGCCCTCAGTGATTACTCTGTAAACAGTGGTGCGTATATACTAATCTCGACACGCTCACTTCCCCCTGCCCACCGCCGTTCCCTTTCGCTCACCATAAGATTCTTTCCTAAGTCTGCGAGGCTGTTTGTTTTGTAAAGAAGCTCATTTGCGTCCATTCTTAGGGTCCACCTGTACTTGATATCACGAGAGGTTTGTCCTTCGCTGTCTCATGTCCCTTAGTACGATCACCTCCACCTCCTTGCCCGTGGCTGCAAGTGGCATGATTTCATCCTTTTTCAGTGGCTGGCTCATATTCCATCGTGTCTTTGGACCGCATCTTCCTTCTCCCTGCTTCTGTCCTCATACACGTAGGTTGCTTCCACGTTGTGCCTATTGCACACACTGCTGTCACGGTCACTTGGGGGTTCGTGTCTTTGAGAATTTTGGTTTTCTTGGGATCTACGCTCAGGAGTGGGATTGCTGGGTCCCATGGGACGTCTATGTTTAGTCTCTTAAGGAACCTCCATACTGTTCTCCATAGTGGATGCACCGACTCCCACTCCCACCCACAGGGCAGGAGGGCTCCCTCTTCTCCACACCCTCTCCCTCACTTACTGCTGTAGATTGTCTGATGATGGCCACCCTGACCTGTGAGAGGCGATACCGCATGGCAATTCTGAGGTGCGTTTCTCTCACCCCTAGTGATGCCGAGCATCTTTTCATGGGCCCGAGGGCCATCTATGTGTCTTCTGTGGAGAGGTGTCCACTTAGATCTTTTACGCATTTTCTGGTGGGTTGACCGTTCTTTTGATGTTGAGCCGCAGGAGTGGTTTGTACGTTTTGGAGGTTAATTCCTCACGGGTACCTTCGTTTGCAGATATTGGTTCCCATTCTAAGGGTGGTCTTCTTGTTTTGTTTATGGTTTCCTTTGCTGTGCCGACACTTTTAAGTTGAGTTAGGTCCCATTTGTTTCTTTTGGTGTTCATCATTCTGAGAGGTGGGGCAACAAAGAACCTGCTGCGATTTCTGTCAAAGCGTGTTCTGCCTCTGTTTTCCCCAAGAGGTTTGTAGTCTCCGCCCTTGCATTTAGATCTTCCATCTGTTTCCTTCTGTGTGTGGTGTTAGAGAGTATTCTGATTTCATTCTCTTTTTAATGTTCTAAGGAACCTCCACACTGTTCTCCACAGAGGCTGTACCAACTTACCTTCCCAACGACAGTGTAGGAGGGTTCCCTCTTTTCCACACCCTCTCCACCATGTACCGTTTGTAGACTTTCTGACAATGGCCATTCTGACCGGCGTGAGGCGATACCTCGTTGTAGTTTGACTGGCATTTCTCTAATATTGAGCCACGCTGACATCCTTTCATGTAGCCACGGCGTGAGGCAAACGTACCTCTTGCAATTGGCTGCTTGAACGTCTGCCCTCCTGGGAACCCTTTCTCCGTGACCTACGCCAGGACGTTGTTTGAGGGCAGCTGATTTTCCTTTACAGCCCTCAGGCCTTGTGAATAGTCAGCGCCCAGCAGCACAGGTTTTCAAGTTCTTGTTCTGGGAAAGAGCCACAGGGTGGCAGGATGCCTTCAAGCCCCACTCTTTTTGTTAAATTTCTCATTTAATTTTTATTTCATCGGCGTAGAGTTGATTTCCCATGTCGTGTCTGTTTTAGGTGTACAGGAACCTGACTCAGTTATCCATAGACGTGTGTGTGTTCCTTCTTGGGTTCTTTTCCCATGTAATTTCTTACAGTGTGCTCAGGAGAGTTCCCTGTGCTGGCCAGTGGGTCCCTTTCGCTTGTCTCTTTGATGTATTTCAGTGTGTGGTACGTGTTAACCCCAACCTCCTAATGTATCCCTCCCCTCAGTGTTCCCTTTTGGACATCATAAGTGTGTTTTCTAAGCCTGTGAGCCTGTTTCTGTTTTGTAAATGAGCCCACTCTGGACGCATTGCTAGATCCCAGCTATAAGTGATAGCTTCTGATATTTGTCTTTCTCTCTCTGACTTACCTCACTCAGTATGATAATCTCTCAGTCCATCCATGTTGCTGCAAGTGGTATGAGTTTGCTCTTTTTTTATGACTGACTCGTATTCCACTGTATTCACGTACCGCGCATTCTTCACTTCTCTCTCATTAGACATTTCAGTTGATTCTATGTCTTGTAAATAGCACTGCCCTGAAAATGGGGGTGCACGTGTTGTTTCCAATTAGGATGTTCTCCAGATCTAAGCCCAGAAGTGGGATTGTCAGGTCATGTACAAACCCTATGTTTAGTTTTTTAAGGAAGCTCTGTACTGTTCTCCAGAGCAGCTGCAACCCGTTGCATCCCCACCAACACTGTGAAGGCCTCCCTTTTCCCCACACCCTCTCCAGCATTTATTCTCTGCAGATTGTGTTTGATGATAGCCATCCTGAGCGGTGTGAAATGGCACCTCGTTTTTCGTTGTGATTTGCCCTTCTTCAAGAATTAGTGATGTTGACCTACACGGAATCTAAAACTTGTCCTGATGAACTCAGTGACAAGAATAAGGACGCAGAGGCAGAGAGTGGACCGGAGAACTCGAGGTTTGGGAGGGGGCGGGGGGTGAAGGGGAAGCTGAGACGAAGCGAGAGAGTAGCACAGACATATATATACTACCAGCTGTAAAACAGATAGCCAGTGGGAAGTTGTTATATAACAAAGGGTGTTCAACTCGAGGATGGAAGATGCCTTAGAGGACTGGGAGGGGGAGGATGGGGGGGAGTCGAGGGAGGGAGGGAATACGGGGATATGTGTATAAAAACAGATGATTGAACTTGGTGTACCCCCCCCAAAAAAAACAATAAATAAATTAAAAAAAAGAGTTAGTGATGTTGAGTATCTTTCTGATCTTTGTCTTGTTTTGTTTACATAGTGTGAGTAAAACTTAGCTCCTGCAGTTGGCTTTGTGAAAGTCGGCCCTGCATTGAATTCTTTTCCGACGATTTACCCCAGGGCTTCCTTGGGGACAGGTGTCCTGTGCAGCCCCGCAGGCCTTGTGAGGTTTCAGTGCCACTGGGCGCCGGCTTGAAAGTTGTAGTTACAGGAAACGGCCACAAGGCGGCAGCATTGCTTCATGCGCCACTCTGGTTACTCGGGCAACTGGAGCCTGGGGCAAAGTCCTGTTCCTGGGCTGTCAATCAGAGTGGCATGCGCCCGAAGAAACACCCAAGACTCGTCTCATTCCTTCTTCCCCCTCACCCTCTACCACCCCCCTGTTCACTCCCCGATGAACCCCAGCTCCTGGAATACCACCCTTCTGAGGGTGCTGTCATCCGTAGTTGGGGCGACCCTTAGGAAGGAGGCTGGTGGCCCCCTGTGACCCAGCAATCCCACTCCTGGGCGTAGACGCTGAGAAAACAAAAATTTTAGCAGACACGTGCACCCTAGCGATCATGGCGGCACGCTGTACAAAAGCCAATACGTGGAAGCAACCGAAGTGTCGGAGGACAGAAGCAGGGATAAAGGAGATGGGGCCCAGAGACACGATGGAATATGACTCAGCCATAAAAAAGGATGGAATAATGCTAACCCTAACCCTAGGGTACATCTGCTAATTTCAACCTCCTGATTCATGCCTCTCTCCCACCGTTCCCCTTTGGTAGCCAGAAGCTGGCTTTCTAAGTCTGAGCCTTTCTTTTGTAAATTAGTTCATTTGCATCCATTGTTACACGCCAACTATAAGTGATACCATATGACATTTATCTTTCTCTGTCTGACCCACGTCGCTTAGTGTGATCGTATCCAGGTCCTTCCGAGTTGCTGCCAACGGCCTTGCTTCATTCATTTCAGAGCTGAGTGACGTTCCGTTGTACACACGGACCGCACCTTTGTTAGCCATTCAGCTTTCTGTGGACATTTTGGCTGCGTCCAGGTCTAGGCTTTTGTAAACACTGCTGCACTGAAAGCTGCCTACGAGTCTCTTGTCCATTTAGGGTTTTCCCCCGGACGTGCACCCAGGAGTGGAATTGCTGGATGTTTAGATGTTAAAAGAACCTCCGTACTGTTGTCCTCCAGAGTGGCCGGTAGCAATTTACGTTCCCACTGCGGGAGTGTAGCAGCGTTCCCTCTTGTCCACACCTTCTCCAGCATTTCCGCTTTTCAGACTTTGTGATGATGGTCACTCTGACTGATGAGAGGTGATACCTCGTTGCAGTGTTGATTTACCGAGAACAACGTGGAGGTGCCATTAGAGGCAGATACAGGGCCACCATAGGATTCAGCCATCCCGCTGCTCAGAGCGTATCCGGAGAAGACCGGAATGCAAAAAGACACGTGCACCAAAACGTGCACTTTGGCACCACTTACACTAGCCCGGACCAGGAAGCAACCAAAATGTCCAAGGACCCAGCAATGGATAAAGAAGTAGTAGTTCCATTACACAGTGGAATATTACTCAGACGTGAAAAAGAATGAAATAATGCCACTATAGCAACCTAGATTAACCTAGTTGTAATCCTACTAAGTGAAGTGAGTTAGAAAGAAAAAGACAACCATCACATGATATCACTTCTACATGGAAAATAAACATAAATACCAATGAACCAACTGACAAAAGAGAAACAGACTCACACAGTTAGAAAACGAACTTATGCTTAGCAAAGGGGACCGATACCGGGAAGGGATAAATTAGGCAGTTGGGATTAGCAACCAGATGCTATTACAAACAAAATACATAATCAACAAGGGCCTGGGTATACCAAGGGAGGTCACCTCAACACTCTGTCATCACCTCTATGGGAAAGATAATCTGAAAGTTAATAGATATATGGATACATGTAAACAAAAAAGACTCTGTACCCTTACAACAGAGTCGGGCTTTGAAGAAATCCTGCCGCCTTGTGGCCGTTTCCCGCAACAGCAACTTTAAAGCTGCAGCTTATGGAGACAATATTCACAAGGAGTAAAGGATGTAAATCACAGCTGCGCTCCAACAATTCCCTGGGGTAAGTATTCTAAAAACAATTTTCACAAGGGCAGATCTTCATGAAGACCATATCAACAGGTAAATAAGACAACGTTTTAAAAAAAATAGCACACCACACGCTGCTGAGTACGGCGAATTACTTGAGACGGGCCGCTCAACACTGCGAGGAGGGCTCACACCTGGCCACAGTCGGAAAGGCCGTGAATCAAAGGTCTGCAGACAGTAAAGCTACAGTGCTGGTGGAAAACAGGGGGCCCTCCTATGTTGCTGCTGGCATGGACACGGTAAGAGCCACGACCGAGAACAACGTGGAGGTGCCATTAGAGGTAGGTACAGAGCGACCGTAGGATTCAGCCATCCCACTGCTCAGAGCATATCCGGAGAAGACCAGAATTCAAAAAGACACGTGCACCAAAACGTGCACTTTGGCACCACTTGCCATCGCCCAGACCGGGAAGCAACCAAAATGTCCAAGCAGCCAGGAATGCATACAGAGGTAGTAGTTCCATTACACAGGGCTATATTACTCAGGCGGGAAAAGGAAGGAACCCGGCAATCCCACGACTGGGCATACACCCAAAGAACACCAGAATTCAAAAAGACACACGGCCTCCAATGTTCATCGCGGCACTATTTACAACAGCCAGGACATGGAAGCAACCTAAATGTCCATCAACAGATGAATGGATAAAGAAGATGTGGTACACATATACAATGGAATCTTACTCAGCTATAAAAGGGGATGAGGTGGAGCTATATGTAATGAGGTGGATGGGCCTCGAGTCTGTCCTACAGCGTGAGGGAAGCCAGAAAGAGAAAAACAAATACTTTATGCTAACTCATATATACGGAATCTAAAAAAAACAAAACAAAACAAAAAACAAAAAACAAAAAAAAACCAAAAAAAACGGTACTGATGAACCCAGTGACAGGACAAGAATAAGGATGCAGATGCAGAGAATGGACTGGAGGACACGGGGTTGGGGGGGCAGGGGGCGAAGAGGAAGCTGGCACGAAGTGAGAGAGTAGCATCTGCTCAAACAATCCTGCATAGCCACGTAAAGGTCACGGATCTCGGGGATTTGAAAGGGTGGAGCAGGACGCCCTAACACGGAGTCTGTCTCCGATGGCAGTCACTGTCACGGTAACGTCCGCTGCGTGCACTAGGATTGGCTGCACTGAAGGAGGGCCCGCCTGCATCTGAGGACTATGGGCCCAGGCAGAGGGGAACGGGCCCTGCAGGACCAAAAGGGGTCTCATTTGCCAGTCCATCCTCCCCACTCCCTCAGCCCCACGACAGTCCAGCCTTGGGACCCAAGCCTGCTCAGGGTCCGGGGATGTGACCCCGGCCCAGGTCACCGAGGCCTGAGGGGAAGAGTTTTGGCATTCCTTTTTTTTTTTTCTCTTTTCAATGTTAGTTGTTATTTTGTATCTTGTGATTTACAGTGTTGCAGGTTTGTGCCTCTTGTTTTTCTTTCTGAGCTGTACAGCAACGTGATTGACGGATACAGAGACCTATATATGTTCTTTTTGGAGTTCTTGTCCCGTATGGGTTATTATGGAATGTTGAGTAGGGTTCCTTGTGCTATACCCTGGGCCCTCAGTGATTACTCTGTAAACAGTGGTGCGTATATACTAATCTCGACACGCTCACTTCCCCCTGCCCACCGCCGTTCCCTTTCACTCACCATAAGATTCTTTCCTAAGTCTGCGAGGCTGTTTGTTTTGTAAAGAAGCTCATTTGCGTCCATTCTTAGGGTCCACCTGTACTTGATATCACGAGAGGTTTGTCCTTCGCTGTCTCATGTCCCTTAGTACGATCACCTCCACCTCCTTGCCCGTGGCTGCAAGTGGCATGATTTCATCCTTTTTCAGTGGCTGGCTCATATGCCATCGTGTCTTTGGACCGCATCTTCCTTCTCCCTGCTTCTGTCCTCATACACGTAGGTTGCTTCCACGTCGTGCCTATTGCACACACTGCTGTCACGGTCACTGGGGGGTTCGTGTCTTTGAGAATTTTGGTTTTCTTGGGATCTACGCTCAGGAGTGGGATTGCTGGGTCCCATGGGACGTCTATGTTTAGTCTCTTAAGGAACCTCCATACTGTTCTCCATAGTGGATGCACCGACTCCCACTCCCACCCACAGGGCAGGAGGGCTCCCTCTTCTCCACACCCTCTCCCTCACTTACTGCTGTAGATTTTCTGATGATGGCCACCCTGACCTGTGAGAGGCGATACCGCATGGCAATTCTGAGGTGCGTTTCTCTCACCCCTAGTGATGCCGAGCATCTTTTCATGGGCCCGAGGGCCATCTATGTGTCTTCTGTGGAGAGGTGTCCACTTAGATCTTTTACGCATTTTCTGGTGGGTTGACCGTTCTTTTGATGTTGAGCCGCAGGAGTGGTTTGTACGTTTTGGAGGTTAATTCCTCACGGGTACCTTCGTTTGCAGATATTGGTTCCCATTCTAAGGGTGGTCTTCTTGTTTTGTTTATGGTTTCCTTTGCTGTGCCGACGCTTTTAAGTTGAGTTAGGTCCCATTTGTTTCTTTTGGTGTTCATCATTCTGAGAGGTGGGGCAACAAAGAACCTGCTGCGATTTCTGTCAAAGCGTGTTCTGCCTCTGTTTTCCCCAAGAGGTTTGTAGTCTCCGCCCTTGCATTTAGATCTTCCATCTGTTTCCTTCTGTGTGTGGTGTTAGAGAGTATTCTGATTTCATTCTCTTTTTAATGTTCTAAGGAACCTCCACACTGTTCTCCACAGAGGCTGTACCAACTTACCTTCCCAACGACAGTGTAGGAGGGTTCCCTCTTCTCCACACCCTCTCCACCATGTACCGTTTGTAGACTTTCTGACAACGGCCATTCTGACCGGCGTGAGGCGATACCTCGTTGTAGTTTGACTGGCATTTCTCTAATATTGAGCCACGCTGACATCCTTTCATGTAGCCACGGCGTGAGGCAAACGTACCTCTTGCAATTGGCTGCTTGAACGTCTGCCCTCCTGGGAACCCTTTCTCCGTGACCTACGCCAGGACGTTGTTTGAGGGCAGCTGATTTTCCTTTACAGCCCTCAGGCCTTGTGAATAGTCAGCGCCCAGCAGCACAGGTTTTCAAGTTCTTGTTCTGGGAAAGAGCCACAGGGTGGCAGGATGCCTTCAAGCCCCACTCTTTTTGTTAAATTTCTCATTTAATTTTTATTTCATCGGCGTAGAGTTGATTTCCCATGTCGTGTCTGTTTTAGGTGTACAGGAACCTGACTCAGTTATCCATAGACGTGTGTGTGTTCCTTCTTGGGTTCTTTTCCCATGTAATTTCTTACAGTGTGCTCAGGAGAGTTCCCTGTGCTGGCCAGTGGGTCCCTTTCGCTTGTCTCTTTGATGTATTTCAGTGTGTGGTACGTGTTAACCCCAACCTCCTAATGTATCCCTCCCCTCAGTGTTCCCTTTTGGACATCATAAGTGTGTTTTCTAAGCCTGTGAGCCTGTTTCTGTTTTGTAAATGAGCCCACTCTGGACGCATTGCTAGATCCCAGCTATAAGTGATAGCTTCTGATATTTGTCTTTCTCTCTCTGACTTACCTCACTCAGTATGATAATCTCTCAGTCCATCCATGTTGCTGCAAGTGGTATGAGTTTGCTCTTTTTTTATGACTGACTCGTATTCCACTGTATACACGTACCGCGCATTCTTCACTTCTCTCTCATTAGACATTTCAGTTGATTCTATGTCTTGTAAATAGCACTGCCCTGAAAATGGGGGTGCACGTGTTGTTTCCAATTAGGATGTTCTCCAGATCTAAGCCCAGAAGTGGGATTGTCAGGTCATGTACAAACCCTATGTTTAGTTTTCTAAGGAAGCTCTGTACTGTTCTCCAGAGCAGCTGCAACCCGTTGCATCCCCACCAACACTGTGAAGGACTCCCTTTTCCCCACACCCTCTCCAGCATTTATTCTCCGCAGATTGTGTTTGATGATGGCCATCCTGAGCGGTGTGAAATGGCACCTCGTTTTTCGTTGTGATTTGCCCTTCTTCAAGAATTAGTGATGTTGACCTACACGGAATCTAAAACTTGTCCTGATGAACTCAGTGACAAGAATAAGGACGCAGAGGCAGAGAGTGGACCGGAGAACTCGAGGTTTGGGAGGGGGCGGGGGGTGAAGGGGAAGCTGAGACGAAGCGAGAGAGTAGCACAGACATATATATACTACCAGCTGTAAAACAGATAGCCAGTGGGAAGTTGTTATATAACAAAGGGTGTTCAACTCGAGGATGGAAGATGCCTTAGAGGACTGGGAGGGGGAGGATGGGGGGGAGTCGAGGGAGGGAGGGAATACGGGGATATGTGTATAAAAACAGATGATTGAACTTGGTGTACCCCCCCAAAAAAAACAATAAATAAATTAAAAAAAAAAGAGTTAGTGATGTTGAGTATCTTTCTGATCTTTGTCTTGTTTTGTTTACATAGTGTGAGTAAAACTTAGCTCCTGCAGTTGGCTTTGTGAAAGTCGGCCCTGCATTGAATTCTTTTCCGACGTTTTACCCCAGGGCTTCCTTGGGGACAGGTGTCCTGTGCAGCCCCGCAGGCCTTGTGAGGTTTCAGTGCCACTGGGCGCCGGCTTGAAAGTTGTAGTTACAGGAAACGGCCACAAGGCGGCAGCATTGCTTCATGCGCCACTCTGGTTACTCGGGCAACTGGAGCCTGGGGCAAAGTCCTGTTCCTGGGCTGTCAATCAGAGTGGCATGTGCCCGAAGAAACACCCAAGACTCGTCTCATTCCTTCTTCCCCCTCACCCTCTACCACCCCCCTGTTCACTCCCTGATGAACCCCAGCTCCTGGAATACCACCCTTCTGAGGGTGCTGTCATCCGTAGTTGGGGCGACCCTTAGGAAGGAGGCTGGTGGCCCCCTGTGACCCAGCAATCCCACTCCTGGGCGTAGACGCTGAGAAAACAAAAGTTTTAGCAGACACGTGCACCCTAGCGATCATGGCAGCACGCTGTACAAAAGCCAATACGTGGAAGCAACCGAAGTGTCGGAGGACAGAAGCAGGGATAAAGGAGATGGGGCCCAGAGACACGATGGAATATGACTCAGCCATAAAAAAGGATGGAATAATGCTAACCCTAACCCTAGGGTACATCTGCTAATTTCAACCTCCTGATTCATGCCTCTCTCCCACCGTTCCCCTTTGGTAGCCAGAA
The DNA here is from genome assembly GCF_030028045.1 of Hippopotamus amphibius kiboko. Lineage (NCBI taxonomy): Eukaryota > Metazoa > Chordata > Mammalia > Artiodactyla > Hippopotamidae > Hippopotamus > Hippopotamus amphibius. The sequence goes on from NC_080203.1 coordinate 565,411, forward strand.
GCTGGCTTTCTAAGTCTGAGCCTTTCTTTTGTAAATTAGTTCATTTGCATCCATTGTTACACGCCAACTATAAGTGATACCATATGACATTTATCTTTCTCTGTCTGACCCACATCGCTTAGTGTGATCGTATCCAGGTCCTTCCGAGTTGCTGCCAATGGCCTTGCTTCATTCATTTCAGAGCTGAGTGACGTTCCGTTGTACACACGGACCGCACCTTTGTTAGCCATTCAGCTTTCTGTGGACATTTTGGCTGCGTCCAGGTCTAGGCTTTTGTAAACACTGCTGCACTGAAAGCTGCCTACGAGTCTCTTGTCCATTTAGGGTTTTCCCCCGGACGTGCACCCAGGAGTGGAATTGCTGGATGTTTAGATGTTAAAAGAACCTCCGTACTGTTGTCCTCCAGAGTGGCCGGTAGCAATTTACATTCCCACTGCGGGAGTGTAGCAGCGTTCCCTCTTCTCCACACCTTCTCCAGCATTTCCGCTTTTCAGACTTTGTGATGATGGTCACTCTGACTGATGAGAGGTGATACCTCGTTGCAGTGTTGATTTACCGAGAACAACGTGGAGGTGCCATTAGAGGCAGATACAGGGCCACCATAGGATTCAGCCATCCCGCTGCTCAGAGCATATCCGGAGAAGACCGGAATGCAAAAAGACACGTGCACCAAAACGTGCACTTTGGCACCACTTACACTAGCCCGGACCAGGAAGCAACCAAAATGTCCAAGGACCCAGCAATGGATAAAGAAGTAGTAGTTCCATTACACAGTGGAATATTACTCAGACGTGAAAAAGAATGAAATAATGCCACTATAGCAACCTAGATTAACCTAGTTGTAATCCTACTAAGTGAAGTGAGTTAGAAAGAAAAAGACAACCATCACATGATATCACTTCTACATGGAAAATAAACATAAATACCAATGAACCAACTGACAAAAGAGAAACAGACTCACACAGTTAGAAAACGAACTTATGCTTAGCAAAGGGGACCGATACCGGGAAGGGATAAATTAGGCAGTTGGGATTAGCAACCAGATGCTATTACAAACAAAATACATAATCAACAAGGGCCTGGGTATACCAAGGGAGGTCACCTCAACACTCTGTCATCACCTCTATGGGAAAGATAATCTGAAAGTTAATAGATATATGGATACATGTAAACGAAAAAGACTCTGTACCCTTACAACAGAGTCGGGCTTTGAAGAAATCCTGCCGCCTTGTGGCCGTTTCCCGCAACAGCAACTTTAAAGCTGCAGCTTATGGAGACAATATTCACAAGGAGTAAAGGATGTAAATCACAGCTGCGCTCCAACAATTCCCTGGGGTAAGTATTCTAAAAACAATTTTCACAAGGGCAGATCTTCATGAAGACCATATCAACAGTAAATAAGACAACGTTTTAAAAAAAATAGCACGCCACACGCTGCTGAGTACGGCGAATTACTTGAGACGGGCCGCTCAACACTGCGAGGAGGGCTCACACCTGGCCACAGTCGGAAAGGCCGTGAATCAAAGGTCTGCAGACAGTAAAGCTACAGTGCTGGTGGAAAACAGGGGGCCCTCCTATGTTGCTGCTGGCATGGACACGGTAAGAGCCACGACCGAGAACAACGTGGAGGTGCCATTAGAGGTAGGTACAGAGCGACCGTAGGATTCAGCCATCCCACTGCTCAGAGCATATCCGGAGAAGACCAGAATTCAAAAAGACACGTGCACCAAAACGTGCACTTTGGCACCACTTGCCATCGCCCAGACCGGGAAGCAACCAAAATGTCCAAGCAGCCAGGAATGCATACAGAGGTAGTAGTTCCATTACACAGTGCTATATTACTCAGGCAGGAAAAGGAAGGAACCCGGCAATCCCACGACTGGGCATACACCCAAAGAACACCAGAATTCAAAAAGACACACGGCCTCCAATGTTCATCGCGGCACTATTTACAACAGCCAGGACATGGAAGCAACCTAAATGTCCATCAACAGATGAATGGATAAAGAAGATGTGGTACACATATACAATGGAATCTTACTCAGCTATAAAAGGGGATGAGGTGGAGCTATATGTAATGAGGTGGATGGGCCTCGAGTCTGTCCTACAGCGTGAGGGAAGCCAGAAAGAGAAAAACAAATACTTTATGCTAACTCATATATACGGAATCTAAAAAAACAAAACAAAACAAAAAACAAAAAACAAAAAAAAACCAAAAAAAACGGTACTGATGAACCCAGTGACAGGACAAGAATAAGGATGCAGATGCAGAGAATGGACTGGAGGACACGGGGTTGGGGGGGCAGGGGGCGAAGAGGAAGCTGGCACGAAGTGAGAGAGTAGCATCTGCTCAAACAATCCTGCATAGCCACGTAAAGGTCACGGATCTCGGGGATTTGAAAGGGTGGAGCAGGACGCCCTAACACGGAGTCTGTCTCCGATGGCAGTCACTGTCACGGTAACGTCCGCTGCGTGCACTAGGATTGGCTGCACTGAAGGAGGGCCCGCCTGCATCTGAGGACTATGGGCCCAGGCAGAGGGGAACGGGCCCTGCAGGACCAAAAGGGGTCTCATTTGCCAGTCCATCCTCCCCACTCCCTCAGCCCCACGACAGTCCAGCCTTGGGACCCAAGCCTGCTCAGGGTCCGGGGATGTGACCCCGGCCCAGGTCACCGAGGCCTGAGGGGAAGAGTTTTGGCATTCCTTTTTTTTTTTTTCTCTTTTCAATGTTAGTTGTTATTTTGTACCTTGTGATTTACAATGTTGCAGGTTTGTGCCTCTTGTTTTTCTTTCTGAGCTGTACAGCAACGTGATTGACGGATACAGAGACCTATATATGTTCTTTTTGGAGTTCTCGTCCCGTATGGGTTATTACGGAATGTTGAGTAGGGTTCCTTGTGCTATACCCTGGGCCCTCAGTGATTACTCTGTAAACAGTGGTGCGTATATACTAATCTCGACACGCTCACTTCCCCCTGCCCACCGCCGTTCCCTTTCGCTCACCATAAGATTCTTTCCTAAGTCTGCGAGGCTGTTTGTTTTGTAAAGAAGCTCATTTGCGTCCATTCTTAGGGTCCACCTGTACTTGATATCACGAGAGGTTTGTCCTTCGCTGTCTCATGTCCCTTAGTACGATCACCTCCACCTCCTTGCCCGTGGCTGCAAGTGGCATGATTTCATCCTTTTTCAGTGGCTGGCTCATATGCCATCGTGTCTTTGGACCGCATCTTCCTTCTCCCTGCTTCTGTCCTCATACACGTAGGTTGCTTCCACGTCGTGCCTATTGCACACACTGCTGTCACGGTCACTGGGGGGTTCGTGTCTTTGAGAATTTTGGTTTTCTTGGGATCTACGCTCAGGAGTGGGATTGCTGGGTCCCATGGGACGTCTATGTTTAGTCTCTTAAGGAACCTCCATACTGTTCTCCATAGTGGATGCACCGACTCCCACTCCCACCCACAGGGCAGGAGGGCTCCCTCTTCTCCACACCCTCTCCCTCACTTACTGCTGTAGATTTTCTGATGATGGCCACCCTGACCTGTGAGAGGCGATACCGCATGGCAATTCTGAGGTGCGTTTCTCTCACCCCTAGTGATGCCGAGCATCTTTTCATGGGCCCGAGGGCCATCTATGTGTCTTCTGTGGAGAGGTGTCCACTTAGATCTTTTACGCATTTTCTGGTGGGTTGACCGTTCTTTTGATGTTGAGCCGCAGGAGTGGTTTGTACGTTTTGGAGGTTAATTCCTCACGGGTACCTTCGTTTGCAGATATTGGTTCCCATTCTAAGGGTGGTCTTCTTGTTTTGTTTATGGTTTCCTTTGCTGTGCCGACGCTTTTAAGTTGAGTTAGGTCCCATTTGTTTCTTTTGGTGTTCATCATTCCGAGAGGTGGGGCAACAAAGAACCTGCTGCGATTTCTGTCAAAGCGTGTTCTGCCTCTGTTTTCCCCAAGAGGTTTGTAGTCTCCGCCCTTGCATTTAGATCTTCCATCTGTTTCCTTCTGTGTGTGGTGTTAGAGAGTATTCTGATTTCATTCTCTTTTTAATGTTCTAAGGAACCTCCACACTGTTCTCCACAGAGGCTGTACCAACTTACCTTCCCAACGACAGTGTAGGAGGGTTCCCTCTTCTCCACACCCTCTCCACCATGTACCGTTTGTAGACTTTCTGACAACGGCCATTCTGACCGGCGTGAGGCGATACCTCGTTGTAGTTTGACTGGCATTTCTCTAATATTGAGCCACGCTGACATCCTTTCACGTAGCCACGGCGTGAGGCAAACGTACCTCTTGCAATTGGCTGCTTGAACGTCTGCCCTCCTGGGAACCCTTTCTCCGTGACCTACGCCAGGACGTTGTTTGAGGGCAGCTGATTTTCCTTTACAGCCCTCAGGCCTTGTGAATAGTCAGCGCCCAGCAGCACAGGTTTTCAAGTTCTTGTTCTGGGAAAGAGCCACAGGGTGGCAGGATGCCTTCAAGCCCCACTCTTTTTGTTAAATTTCTCATTTAATTTTTATTTCATCGGCGTAGAGTTGATTTCCCATGTCGTGTCTGTTTTAGGTGTACAGGAACCTGACTCAGTTATCCATAGACGTGTGTGTGTTCCTTCTCGGGTTCTTTTCCCATGTAATTTCTTACAGTGTGCTCAGGAGAGTTCCCTGTGCTGGCCAGTGGGTCCCTTTCGCTTGTCTCTTTGATGTATTTCAGTGTGTGGTACGTGTTAACCCCAACCTCCTAATGTATCCCTCCCCTCAGTGTTCCCTTTTGGACATCATAAGTGTGTTTTCTAAGCCTGTGAGCCTGTTTCTGTTTTGTAAATGAGCCCACTCTGGACGCATTGCTAGATCCCAGCTATAAGTGATAGCTTCTGATATTTGTCTTTCTCTCTCTGACTTACCTCACTCAGTATGATAATCTCTCAGTCCATCCATGTTGCTGCAAGTGGTATGAGTTTGCTCTTTTTTTATGACTGACTCGTATTCCACTGTATACACGTACCGCGCATTCTTCACTTCTCTCTCATTAGACATTTCAGTTGATTCTATGTCTTGTAAATAGCACTGCCCTGAAAATGGGGGTGCACGTGTTGTTTCCAATTAGGATGTTCTCCAGATCTAAGCCCAGAAGTGGGATTGTCAGGTCATGTACCAACCCTATGTTTAGTTTTTTAAGGAAGCTCTGTACTGTTCTCCAGAGCAGCTTCAACCCGTTGCATCCCCACCAACAGTGTGAAGGACTCCCTTTTCCCCACACCCTCTCCAGCATTTATTCTCCGCAGATTGTGTTTGATGATAGCCATCCTGAGCGGTGTGAAATGGCACCTCGTTTTTCGTTGTGATTTGCCCTTCTTCAAGAATTAGTGATGTTGACCTACACGGAATCTAAAACTTGTCCTGATGAACTCAGTGACAAGAATAAGGACGCAGAGGCAGAGAGTGGACCGGAGAACTCGAGGTTTGGGAGGGGGCGGGGGGTGAAGGGGAAGCTGAGACGAAGCGAGAGAGTAGCACAGACATATATATACTACCAGCTGTAAAACAGATAGCCAGTGGGAAGTTGTTATATAACAAAGGGTGTTCAACTCGAGGATGGAAGATGCCTTAGAGGACTGGGAGGGGGAGGATGGGGGGGAGTCGAGGGAGGGAGGGAATACGGGGATATGTGTATAAAAACAGATGATTGAACTTGGTGTACCCCCCCCCAAAAAAACAATAAATAAATTAAAAAAAAAGAGTTAGTGATGTTGAGTATCTTTCTGATCTTTGTCTTGTTTTGTTTACATAGTGTGAGTAAAACTTAGCTCCTGCAGTTGGCTTTGTGAAAGTCGGCCCTGCATTGAATTCTTTTCTGACGATTTACCCCAGGGCTTCCTTGGGGACAGGTGTCCTGTGCAGCCCCGCAGGCCTTGTGAGGTTTCAGTGCCACTGGGCGCCGGCTTGAAAGTTGTAGTTACAGGAAACGGCCACAAGGCGGCAGCATTGCTTCATGCGCCACTCTGGTTACTCGGGCAACTGGAGCCTGGGGCAAAGTCCTGTTCCTGGGCAGTCAATCAGAGTGGCATGCGCCCAAAGAAACACCCAAGACTCGTCTCATTCCTTCTTCCCCCTCACCCTCTACCACCCCCCTGTTCACTCCCTGATGAACCCCAGCTCCTGGAATACCACCCTTCTGAGGGTGCTGTCATCCGTAGTTGGGGCGACCCTTAGGAAGGAGGCTGGTGGCCCCCTGTGACCCAGCAATCCCACTCCTGGGCGTAGACGCTGAGAAAACAAAAATTTTAGCAGACACGTGCACCCTAGCGATCATGGCGGCACGCTGTACAAAAGCCAATACGTGGAAGCAACCGAAGTGTCGGAGGACAGAAGCAGGGATAAAGGAGATGGGGCCCAGAGACACGATGGAATATGACTCAGCCATAAAAAAGGATGGAATAATGCTAACCCTAACCCTAGGGTACATCTGCTAATTTCAACCTCCTGATTCATGCCTCTCTCCCACCGTTCCCCTTTGGTAGCCAGAAGCTGGCTTTCTAAGTCTGAGCCTTTCTTTTGTAAATTAGTTCATTTGCATCCATTGTTACACGCCAACTATAAGTGATACCATATGACATTTATCTTTCTCTGTCTGACCCACGTCGCTTAGTGTGATCGTATCCAGGTCCTTCCGAGTTGCTGCCAACGGCCTTGCTTCATTCATTTCAGAGCTGAGTGACGTTCCGTTGTACACACGGACCGCACCTTTGTTAGCCATTCAGCTTTCTGTGGACATTTTGGCTGCGTCCAGGTCTAGGCTTTTGTAAACACTGCTGCACTGAAAGCTGCCTACGAGTCTCTTGTCCATTTAGGGTTTTCCCCCGGACGTGCACCCAGGAGTGGAATTGCTGGATGTTTAGATGTTAAAAGAACCTCCGTACTGTTGTCCTCCAGAGTGGCCGGTAGCAATTTACATTCCCACTGCGGGAGTGTAGCAGCGTTCCCTCTTGTCCACACCTTCTCCAGCATTTCCGCTTTTCAGACTTTGTGATGATGGTCACTCTGACTGATGAGAGGTGATACCTCGTTGCAGTGTTGATTTACCGAGAACAACGTGGAGGTGCCATTAGAGGCAGATACAGGGCCACCATAGGATTCAGCCATCCCACTGCTCAGAGCGTATCCGGAGAAGACCGGAATGCAAAAAGACACGTGCACCAAAACGTGCACTTTGGCACCACTTACACTAGCCCGGACCAGGAAGCAACCAAAATGTCCAAGGACCCAGCAATGGATAAAGAAGTAGTAGTTCCATTACACAGTGGAATATTACTCAGACGTGAAAAAGAATGAAATAATGCCACTATAGCAACCTAGATTAACCTAGTTGTAATCCTACTAAGTGAAGTGAGTTAGAAAGAAAAAGACAACCATCACATGATATCACTTCTACATGGAAAATAAACATAAATACCAATGAACCAACTGACAAAAGAGAAACAGACTCACACAGTTAGAAAACGAACTTATGCTTAGCAAAGGGGACCGATACCGGGAAGGGATAAATTAGGCAGTTGGGATTAGCAACCAGATGCTATTACAAACAAAATACATAATCAACAAGGGCCTGGGTATACCAAGGGAGGTCACCTCAACACTCTGTCATCACCTCTATGGGAAAGAAAATCTGAAAGTTAATAGATATATGGATACATGTAAACGAAAAAGATTCTGTACCCTTACAACAGAGTCGGGCTTTGAAGAAATCCTGCCGCCTTGTGGCCGTTTCCCGCAACAGCAACTTTAAAGCTGCAGCTTATGGAGACAATATTCACAAGGAGTAAAGGATGTAAATCACAGCTGCGCTCCAACAATTCCCTGGGGTAAGTATTCTAAAAACAATTTTCACAAGGGCAGATCTTCATGAAGACCATATCAACAGGTAAATAAGACAACGTTTTAAAAAAAATAGCACGCCACACGCTGCTGAGTACGGCGAATTACTTGAGACGGGCCGCTCAACACTGCGAGGAGGGCTCACACCGGGCCACAGTCGGAAAGGCCGTGAATCAAAGGTCTGCAGACAGTAAAGCTACAGTGCTGGTGGAAAACAGGGGGCTCTCCTATGTTGCTGCTGGGATGGACACGGTAAGAGCCACGACCGAGAACAACGTGGAGGTGCCATTAGAGGTAGGTACAGAGCGACCGTAGGATTCAGCCATCCCACTGCTCAGAGCATATCCGGAGAAGACCAGAATTCAAAAAGACACATGCACCAAAACGTGCACTTTGGCACCACTTGCCATCGCCCAGACCGGGAAGCAACCAAAATGTCCAAGCAGCCAGGAATGCATACAGAGGTAGTAGTTCCATTACACAGTGCTATATTACTCAGGCAGGAAAAGGAAGGAAGCCGGCAATCCCACGACTGGGCATACACCCAAAGAACACCAGAATTCAAAAAGACACACGGCCTCCAATGTTCATCGCGGCACTATTTACAACAGCCAGGACATGGAAGCAACCTAAATGTCCAGCAACAGATGAATGGATAAAGAAGATGTGGTACACATATACAATGGAATCTTACTCAGCTATAAAAAGGGATGAGGTGGAGCTATATGTAATGAGGTGGATGGGCCTCGAGTCTGTCCTACAGCGTGAGGGAAGCCAGAAAGAGAAAAACAAATACTTTATGCTAACTCATATATACGGAATCTAAAAAACAAAACAAAACAAAAAACAAAAAAACCCCAAAAAAACGGTACTGATGAACCCAGTGACAGGACAAGAATAAGGATGCAGATGCAGAGAATGGACTGGAGGACACGGGGTTGGGGGGGCAGGGGGCGAAGAGGAAGCTGGCACGAAGTGAGAGAGTAGCATCTGCTCAAACAATCCTGCATAGCCACGTAAAGGTCACGGATCTCGGGGATTTGAAAGGGTGGAGCAGGACGCCCTAACACGGAGTCTGTCTCCGATGGCAGTCACTGTCACGGTAACGTCCGCTGCGTGCACTAGGCTTGGCTGCACTGAAGGAGGGCCCGCCTGCATCTGAGGACTATGGGCCCAGGCAGAGGGGAACGGGCCCTGCAGGACCAAAAGGGGTCTCATTTGCCAGTCCATCCTCCCCACTCCCTCAGCCCCACGACAGTCCAGCCTTGGGACCCAAGCCTGCTCAGGGTCCGGGGATGTGACCCCGGCCCAGGTCACCGAGGCCTGAGGGGAAGAGTTTTGGCATTCCTTTTTTTTTTTTCTCTTTTCAATGTTAGTTGTTATTTTGTATCTTGTGATTTACAATGTTGCAGGTTTGTGCCTCTTGTTTTTCTTTCTGAGCTGTACAGCAACGTGATTGACGGATACAGAGACCTATATATGTTCTTTTTGGAGTTCTCGTCCCGTATGGGTTATTACGGAATGTTGAGTAGGGTTCCTTGTGCTATACCCTGGGCCCTCAGTGATTACTCTGTAAACAGTGGTGCGTATATACTAATCTCGACACGCTCACTTCCCCCTGCCCACCGCCGTTCCCTTTTGCTCACCATAAGATTCTTTCCTAAGTCTGCGAGGCTGTTTGTTTTGTAAAGAAGCTCATTTGCGTCCATTCTTAGGGTCCACCTGTACTTGATATCACGAGAGGTTTGTCCTTCGCTGTCTCATGTCCCTTAGTACGATCACCTCCACCTCCTTGCCCGTGGCTGCAAGTGGCATGATTTCATCCTTTTTCAGTGGCTGGCTCATATGCCATCGTGTCTTTGGACCGCATCTTCCTTCTCCCTGCTTCTGTCCTCATACACGTAGGTTGCTTCCACGTCGTGCCTATTGCACACACTGCTGTCACGGTCACTGGGGGGTTCGTGTCTTTGAGAATTTTGGTTTTCTTGGGATCTACGCTCAGGAGTGGGATTGCTGGGTCCCATGGGACGTCTATGTTTAGTCTCTTAAGGAACCTCCATACTGTTCTCCATAGTGGATGCACCGACTCCCACTCCCACCCACAGGGCAGGAGGGCTCCCTCTTTTCCACACCCTCTCCCTCACTGACTGCTGTAGATTTTCTGATGATGGCCACCCTGACCTGTGAGAGGCGATACCGCATGGCAATTCTGAGGTGCGTTTCTCTCACCCCTAGTGATGCCGAGCATCTTTTCATGGGCCCGAGGGCCATCTATGTGTCTTCTGTGGAGAGGTGTCCACTTAGATCTTTTACGCATTTTCTGGTGGGTTGACCGTTCTTTTGATGTTGAGCCGCAGGAGTGGTTTGTACGTTTTGGAGGTTAATTCCTCACGGGTACCTTCGTTTGCAGATATTGGTTCCCATTCTAAGGGTGGTCTTCTTGTTTTGTTTATGGTTTCCTTTGCTGTGCCGACGCTTTTAAGTTGAGTTAGGTCCCATTTGTTTCTTTTGGTGTTCATCATTCTGAGAGGTGGGGCAACAAAGAACCTGCTGCGATTTCTGTCAAAGCGTGTTCTGCCTCTGTTTTCCCCAAGAGGTTTGTAGTCTCCGCCCTTGCATTTAGATCTTCCATCTGTTTCCTTCTGTGTGTGGTGTTAGAGAGTATTCTGATTTCATTCTCTTTTTAATGTTCTAAGGAACCTCCACACTGTTCTCCACAGAGGCTGTACCAACTTACCTTCCCAACGACAGTGTAGGAGGGTTCCCTCTTCTCCACACCCTCTCCACCATGTACCGTTTGTAGACTTTCTGACAACGGCCATTCTGACCGGCGTGAGGCGATACCTCGTTGTAGTTTGACTGGCATTTCTCTAATATTGAGCCACGCTGACATCCTTTCACGTAGCCACGGTGTGAGGCAAACGTACCTCTTGCAATTGGCTGCTTGAACGTCTGCCCTCCTGGGAACCCTTTCTCCGTGACCTACGCCAGGACGTTGTTTGAGGGCAGCTGATTTTCCTTTACAGCCCTCAGGCCTTGTGAATAGTCAGCGCCCAGCAGCACAGGTTTTCAAGTTCTTGTTCTGGGAAAGAGCCACAGGGTGGCAGGATGCCTTCAAGCCCCACTCTTTTTGTTAAATTTCTCATTTAATTTTTATTTCATCGGCGTAGAGTTGATTTCCCATGTCGTGTCTGTTTTAGGTGTACAGGAACCTGACTCAGTTATCCATAGACGTGTGTGTGTTCCTTCTCGGGTTCTTTTCCCATGTAATTTCTTACAGTGTGCTCAGGAGAGTTCCCTGGGCTGGCCAGTGGGTCCCTTTCGCTTGTCTCTTTGATGTATTTCAGTGTGTGGTACGTGTTAACCCCAACCTCCTAATGTATCCCTCCCCTCAGTGTTCCCTTTTGGACATCATAAGTGTGTTTTCTAAGCCTGTGAGCCTGTTTCTGTTTTGTAAATGAGCCCACTCTGGACGCATTGCTAGATCCCAGCTATAAGTGATAGCTTCTGATATTTGTCTTTCTCTCTCTGACTTACCTCACTCAGTATGATAATCTCTCAGTCCATCCATGTTGCTGCAAGTGGTATGAGTTTGCTCTTTTTTTATGACTGACTCGTATTCCACTGTATACACGTACCGCGCATTCTTCACTTCTCTCTCATTAGACATTTCAGTTGATTCTATGTCTTGTAAATAGCACTGCCCTGAAAATGGGGGTGCACGTGTTGTTTCCAATTAGGATGTTCTCCAGATCTAAGCCCAGAAGTGGGATTGTCAGGTCATGTACCAACCCTATGTTTAGTTTTTTAAGGAAGCTCTGTACTGTTCTCTAGAGCAGCTTCAACCCGTTGCATCCCCACCAACAGTGTGAAGGACTCCCTTTTCCCCACACCCTCTCCAGCATTTATTCTCCGCAGATTGTGTTTGATGATAGCCATCCTGAGCGGTGTGAAATGGCACCTCGTTTTTCGTTGTGATTTGCCCTTCTTCAAGAATTAGTGATGTTGACCTACACGGAATCTAAAACTTGTCCTGATGAACTCAGTGACAAGAATAAGGACGCAGAGGCAGAGAGTGGACCGGAGAACTCGAGGTTTGGGAGGGGGCGGGGGGTGAAGGGGAAGCTGAGACGAAGCGAGAGAGTAGCACAGACATATATATACTACCAGCTGTAAAACAGATAGCCAGTGGGAAGTTGTTATATAACAAAGGGTGTTCAACTCGAGGATGGAAGATGCCTTAGAGGACTGGGAGGGGGAGGATGGGGGGGAGTCGAGGGAGGGAGGGAATACGGGGATATGTGTATAAAAACAGATGATTGAACTTGGTGTACCCCCCCCCAAAAAAACAATAAATAAATTAAAAAAAAAGAGTTAGTGATGTTGAGTATCTTTCTGATCTTTGTCTTGTTTTGTTTACATAGTGTGAGTAAAACTTAGCTCCTGCAGTTGGCTTTGTGAAAGTCGGCCCTGCATTGAATTCTTTTCCGACGATTTACCCCAGGGCTTCCTTGGGGACAGGTGTCCTGTGCAGCCCCGCAGGCCTTGTGAGGTTTCAGTGCCACTGGGCGCCGGCTTGAAAGTTGTAGTTACAGGAAACGGCCACAAGGCGGCAGCATTGCTTCATGCGCCACTCTGGTTACTCGGGCAACTGGAGCCTGGGGCAAAGTCCTGTTCCTGGGCAGTCAATCAGAGTGGCATGCGCCCAAAGAAACACCCAAGACTCGTCTCATTCCTTCTTCCCCCTCACCCTCTACCACCCCCCTGTTCACTCCCTGATGAACCCCAGCTCCTGGAATACCACCCTTCTGAGGGTGCTGTCATCCGTAGTTGGGGCGACCCTTAGGAAGGAGGCTGGTGGCCCCCTGTGACCCAGCAATCCCACTCCTGGGCGTAGACGCTGAGAAAACAAAAATTTTAGCAGACACGTGCACCCTAGCGATCATGGCGGCACGCTGTACAAAAGCCAATACGTGGAAGCAACCGAAGTGTCGGAGGACAGAAGCAGGGATAAAGGAGATGGGGCCCAGAGACACGATGGAATATGACTCAGCCATAAAAAAGGATGGAATAATGCTAACCCTAACCCTAGGGTACATCTGCTAATTTCAACCTCCTGATTCATGCCTCTCTCCCACCGTTCCCCTTTGGTAGCCAGAAGCTGGCTTTCTAAGTCTGAGCCTTTCTTTTGTAAATTAGTTCATTTGCATCCATTGTTACACGCCAACTATAAGTGATACCATATGACATTTATCTTTCTCTGTCTGACCCACGTCGCTTAGTGTGATCGTATCCAGGTCCTTCCGAGTTGCTGCCAACGGCCTTGCTTCATTCATTTCAGAGCTGAGTGACGTTCCGTTGTACACACGGACCGCACCTTTGTTAGCCATTCAGCTTTCTGTGGACATTTTGGCTGCGTCCAGGTCTAGGCTTTTGTAAACACTGCTGCACTGAAAGCTGCCTACGAGTCTCTTGTCCATTTAGGGTTTTCCCCCGGACGTGCACCCAGGAGTGGAATTGCTGGATGTTTAGATGTTAAAAGAACCTCCGTACTGTTGTCCTCCAGAGTGGCCGGTAGCAATTTACATTCCCACTGCGGGAGTGTAGCAGCGTTCCCTCTTGTCCACACCTTCTCCAGCATTTCCGCTTTTCAGACTTTGTGATGATGGTCACTCTGACTGATGAGAGGTGATACCTCGTTGCAGTGTTGATTTACCGAGAACAACGTGGAGGTGCCATTAGAGGCAGATACAGGGCCACCATAGGATTCAGCCATCCCACTGCTCAGAGCGTATCCGGAGAAGACCGGAATGCAAAAAGACACGTGCACCAAAACGTGCACTTTGGCACCACTTACACTAGCCCAGACCAGGAAGCAACCAAAATGTCCAAGGACCCAGCAATGGATAAAGAAGTAGTAGTTCCATTACACAGTGGAATATTACTCAGACGTGAAAAAGAATGAAATAATGCCACTATAGCAACCTAGATTAACCTAGTTGTAATCCTACTAAGTGAAGTGAGTTAGAAAGAAAAAGACAACCATCACATGATATCACTTCTACATGGAAAATAAACATAAATACCAATGAACCAACTGACAAAAGAGAAACAGACTCACACAGTTAGAAAACGAACTTATGCTTAGCAAAGGGGACCGATACCGGGAAGGGATAAATTAGGCAGTTGGGATTAGCAACCAGATGCTATTACAAACAAAATACATAATCAACAAGGGCCTGGGTATACCAAGGGAGGTCACCTCAACACTCTGTCATCACCTCTATGGGAAAGAAAATCTGAAAGTTAATAGATATATGGATACATGTAAACGAAAAAGATTCTGTACCCTTACAACAGAGTCGGGCTTTGAAGAAATCCTGCCGCCTTGTGGCCGTTTCCCGCAACAGCAACTTTAAAGCTGCAGCTTATGGAGACAATATTCACAAGGAGTAAAGGATGTAAATCACAGCTGCGCTCCAACAATTCCCTGGGGTAAGTATTCTAAAAACAATTTTCACAAGGGCAGATCTTCATGAAGACCATATCAACAGGTAAATAAGACAACGTTTTAAAAAAAATAGCACGCCACACGCTGCTGAGTACGGCGAATTACTTGAGACGGGCCGCTCAACACTGCAAGGAGGGCTCACACCTGGCCACAGTCAGAAAGGCCGTGAATCAAAGGTCTGCAGACAGTAAAGCTACAGTGCTGGTGGAAAACAGGGGGCTCTCCTATGTTGCTGCTGGGATGGACACGGTAAGAGCCACGACCGAGAACAACGTGGAGGTGCCATTAGAGGTAGGTACAGAGCGACCGTAGGATTCAGCCATCCCACTGCTCAGAGCATATCCGGAGAAGACCAGAATTCAAAAAGACACATGCACCAAAACGTGCACTTTGGCACCACTTGCCATAGCCCAGACCGGGAAGCAACCAAAATGTCCAAGCAGCCAGGAATGCATACAGAGGTAGTAGTTCCATTACACAGTGCTATATTACTCAGGCGGGAAAAGGAAGGAAGCCGGCAATCCCACGACTGGGCATACACCCAAAGAACACCAGAATTCAAAAAGACACACGGCCTCCAATGTTCATCGCGGCACTATTTACAACAGCCAGGACATGGAAGCAACCTAAATGTCCAGCAACAGATGAATGGATAAAGAAGATGTGGTACACATATACAATGGAATCTTACTCAGCTATAAAAAGGGATGAGGTGGAGCTATATGTAATGAGGTGGATGGGCCTCGAGTCTGTCCTACAGCGTGAGGGAAGCCAGAAAGAGAAAAACAAATACTTTATGCTAACTCATATATACGGAATCTAAAAAACAAAACAAAACAAAAAACAAAAAAACCCAAAAAAAACGGTACTGATGAACCCAGTGACAGGACAAGAATAAGGATGCAGATGCAGAGAATGGACTGGAGGACACGGGGTTGGGGGGGCAGGAGGCGAAGAGGAAGCTGGCACGAAGTGAGAGAGTAGCATCTGCTCAAACAATCCTGCATAGCCACGTAAAGGTCACGGATCTCGGGGATTTGAAAGGGTGGAGCAGGACGCCCTAACACGGAGTCTGTCTCCGATGGCAGTCACTGTCACGGTAACGTCCGCTGCGTGCACTAGGCTTGGCTGCACTGAAGGAGGGCCCGCCTGCATCTGAGGACTATGGGCCCAGGCAGAGGGGAACGGGCCCTGCAGGACCAAAAGGGGTCTCATTTGCCAGTCCATCCTCCCCACTCCCTCAGCCCCACGACAGTCCAGCCTTGGGACCCAAGCCTGCTCAGGGTCCGGGGATGTGACCCCGGCCCAGGTCACCGAGGCCTGAGGGGAAGAGTTTTGGCATTCCTTTTTTTTTTTTCTCTTTTCAATGTTAGTTGTTATTTTGTATCTTGTGATTTACAATGTTGCAGGTTTGTGCCTCTTGCTTTTCTTTCTGAGCTGTACAGCAACGTGATTGACGGATACAGAGACCTATATATGTTCTTTTTGGAGTACTCGTCCCGTATGGGTTATTACGGAATGTTGAGTAGGGTTCCTTGTGCTATACCCTGGGCCCTCAGTGATTACTCTGTAAACAGTGGTGCGTATATACTAATCTCGACACGCTCACTTCCCCCTGCCCACCGCCGTTCCCTTTCGCTCACCATAAGATTCTTTCCTAAGTCTGCGAGGCTGTTTGTTTTGTAAAGAAGCTCATTTGCGTCCATTCTTAGGGTCCACCTGTACTTGATATCACGAGAGGTTTGTCCTTCGCTGTCTCATGTCCCTTAGTACGATCACCTCCACCTCCTTGCCCATGGCTGCAAGTGGCATGATTTCATCCTTTTTCAGTGGCTGGCTCATATGCCATCGTGTCTTTGGACCGCATCTTCCTTCTCCCTGCTTCTGTCCTCATACACGTAGGTTGCTTCCACGTCGTGCCTATTGCACACACTGCTGTCACGGTCACTGGGGGGTTCGTGTCTTTGAGAATTTTGGTTTTCTTGGGATCTACGCTCAGGAGTGGGATTGCTGGGTCCCATGGGACGTCTATGTTTAGTCTCTTAAGGAACCTCCATACTGTTCTCCATAGTGGATGCACCGACTCCCACTCCCACCCACAGGGCAGGAGGGCTCCCTCTTCTCCACACCCTCTCCCTCACTGACTGCTGTAGATTTTCTGATGATGGCCACCCTGACCTGTGAGAGGCGATACCGCATGGCAATTCTGAGGTGCGTTTCTCTCACCCCTAGTGATGCCGAGCATCTTTTCATGGGCCCGAGGGCCATCTATGTGTCTTCTGTGGAGAGGTGTCCACTTAGATCTTTTACGCATTTTCTGGTGGGTTGACCGTTCTTTTGATGTTGAGCCGCAGGAGTGGTTTGTACGTTTTGGAGGTTAATTCCTCACGGGTACCTTCGTTTGCAGATATTGGTTCCCATTCTAAGGGTGGTCTTCTTGTTTTGTTTATGGTTTCCTTTGCTGTGCCGACGCTTTTAAGTTGAGTTAGGTCCCATTTGTTTCTTTTGGTGTTCATCATTCCGAGAGGTGGGGCAACAAAGAACCTGCTGCGATTTCTGTCAAAGCGTGTTCTGCCTCTGTTTTCCCCAAGAGGTTTGTAGTCTCCGCCCTTGCATTTAGATCTTCCATCTGTTTCCTTCTGTGTGTGGTGTTAGAGAGTATTCTGATTTCATTCTCTTTTTAATGTTCTAAGGAACCTCCACACTGTTCTCCACAGAGGCTGTACCAACTTACCTTCCCAACGACAGTGTAGGAGGGTTCCCTCTTCTCCACACCCTCTCCACCATGTACCGTTTGTAGACTTTCTGACAACGGCCATTCTGACCGGCGTGAGGCGATACCTCGTTGTAGTTTGACTGGCATTTCTCTAATATTGAGCCACGCTGACATCCTTTCACGTAGCCACGGCGTGAGGCAAACGTACCTCTTGCAATTGGCTGCTTGAACGTCTGCCCTCCTGGGAACCCTTTCTCCGTGACCTACGCCAGGACGTTGTTTGAGGGCAGCTGATTTTCCTTTACAGCCCTCAGGCCTTGTGAATAGTCAGCGCCCAGCAGCACAGGTTTTCAAGTTCTTGTTCTGGGAAAGAGCCACAGGGTGGCAGGATGCCTTCAAGCCCCACTCTTTTTGTTAAATTTCTCATTTAATTTTTATTTCATCGGCGTAGAGTTGATTTCCCATGTCGTGTCTGTTTTAGGTGTACAGGAACCTGACTCAGTTATCCATAGACGTGTGTGTGTTCCTTCTCGGGTTCTTTTCCCATGTAATTTCTTACAGTGTGCTCAGGAGAGTTCCCTGTGCTGGCCAGTGGGTCCCTTTCGCTTGTCTCTTTGATGTATTTCAGTGTGTGGTACGTGTTAACCCCAACCTCCTAATGTATCCCTCCCCTCAGTGTTCCCTTTTGGACATCATAAGTGTGTTTTCTAAGCCTGTGAGCCTGTTTCTGTTTTGTAAATGAGCCCACTCTGGACGCATTGCTAGATCCCAGCTATAAGTGATAGCTTCTGATATTTGTCTTTCTCTCTCTGACTTACCTCACTCAGTATGATAATCTCTCAGTCCTTCCATGTTGCTGCAAGTGGTATGAGTTTGCTCTTTTTTTATGACTGACTCGTATTCCACTGTATACACGTACCGCGCATTCTTCACTTCTCTCTCATTAGACATTTCAGTTGATTCTATGTCTTGTAAATAGCACTGCCCTGAAAATGGGGGTGCACGTGTTGTTTCCAATTAGGATGTTCTCCAGATCTAAGCCCAGAAGTGGGATTGTCAGGTCATGTACCAACCCTATGTTTAGTTTTTTAAGGAAGCTCTGTACTGTTCTCCAGAGCAGCTGCAACCCGTTGCATCCCCACCAACAGTGTGAAGGACTCCCTTTTCCCCACACCCTCTCCAGCATTTATTCTCCGCAGATTGTGTTTGATGATAGCCATCCTGAGCGGTGTGAAATGGCACCTCGTTTTTCGTTGTGATTTGCCCTTCTTCAAGAATTAGTGATGTTGACCTACACGGAATCTAAAACTTGTCCTGATGAACTCAGTGACAAGAATAAGGACGCAGAGGCAGAGAGTGGACCGGAGAACTCGAGGTTTGGGAGGGGGCGGGGGGTGAAGGGGAAGCTGAGACGAAGCGAGAGAGTAGCACAGACATATATATACTACCAGCTGTAAAACAGATAGCCAGTGGGAAGTTGTTATATAACAAAGGGTGTTCAACTCGAGGATGGAAGATGCCTTAGAGGACTGGGAGGGGGAGGATGGGGGGGAGTCGAGGGAGGGAGGGAATACGGGGATATGTGTATAAAAACAGATGATTGAACTTGGTGTACCCCCCCCAAAAAAAACAATAAATAAATTAAAAAAAAGAGTTAGTGATGTTGAGTATCTTTCTGATCTTTGTCTTGTTTTGTTTACATAGTGTGAGTAAAACTTAGCTCCTGCAGTTGGCTTTGTGAAAGTCGGCCCTGCATTGAATTCTTTTCCGACGATTTACCCCAGGGCTTCCTTGGGGACAGGTGTCCTGTGCAGCCCCGCAGGCCTTGTGAGGTTTCAGTGCCACTGGGCGCCGGCTTGAAAGTTGTAGTTACAGGAAACGGCCACAAGGCGGCAGCATTGCTTCATGCGCCACTCTGGTTACTCGGGCAACTGGAGCCTGGGGCAAAGTCCTGTTCCTGGGCAGTCAATCAGAGTGGCATGCGCCCAAAGAAACACCCAAGACTCGTCTCATTCCTTCTTCCCCCTCACCCTCTACCACCCCCCTGTTCACTCCCTGATGAACCCCAGCTCCTGGAATACCACCCTTCTGAGGGTGCTGTCATCCGTAGTTGGGGCGACCCTTAGGAAGGAGGCTGGTGGCCCCCTGTGACCCAGCAATCCCACTCCTGGGCGTAGACGCTGAGAAAACAAAAATTTTAGCAGACACGTGCACCCTAGCGATCATGGCGGCACGCTGTACAAAAGCCAATACGTGGAAGCAACCGAAGTGTCGGAGGACAGAAGCAGGGATAAAGGAGATGGGGCCCAGAGACACGATGGAATATGACTCAGCCATAAAAAAGGATGGAATAATGCTAACCCTAACCCTAGGGTACATCTGCTAATTTCAACCTCCTGATTCATGCCTCTCTCCCACCGTTCCCCTTTGGTAGCCAGAAGCTGGCTTTCTAAGTCTGAGCCTTTCTTTTGTAAATTAGTTCATTTGCATCCATTGTTACACGCCAACTATAAGTGATACCATATGACATTTATCTTTCTCTGTCTGACCCACGTCGCTTAGTGTGATCGTATCCAGGTCCTTCCGAGTTGCTGCCAACGGCCTTGCTTCATTCATTTCAGAGCTGAGTGACGTTCCGTTGTACACACGGACCGCACCTTTGTTAGCCATTCAGCTTTCTGTGGACATTTTGGCTGCGTCCAGGTCTAGGCTTTTGTAAACACTGCTGCACTGAAAGCTGCCTACGAGTCTCTTGTCCATTTAGGGTTTTCCCCCGGACGTGCACCCAGGAGTGGAATTGCTGGATGTTTAGATGTTAAAAGAACCTCCGTACTGTTGTCCTCCAGAGTGGCCGGTAGCAATTTACGTTCCCACTGCGGGAGTGTAGCAGCGTTCCCTCTTGTCCACACCTTCTCCAGCATTTCCGCTTTTCAGACTTTGTGATGATGGTCACTCTGACTGATGAGAGGTGATACCTCGTTGCAGTGTTGATTTACCGAGAACAACGTGGAGGTGCCATTAGAGGCAGATACAGGGCCACCATAGGATTCAGCCATCCCACTGCTCAGAGCGTATCCGGAGAAGACCGGAATGCAAAAAGACACGTGCACCAAAACGTGCACTTTGGCACCACTTACACTAGCCCGGACCAGGAAGCAACCAAAATGTCCAAGGACCCAGCAATGGATAAAGAAGTAGTAGTTCCATTACACAGTGGAATATTACTCAGACGTGAAAAAGAATGAAATAATGCCACTATAGCAACCTAGATTAACCTAGTTGTAATCCTACTAAGTGAAGTGAGTTAGAAAGAAAAAGACAACCATCACATGATATCACTTCTACATGGAAAATAAACATAAATACCAATGAACCAACTGACAAAAGAGAAACAGACTCACACAGTTAGAAAACGAACTTATGCTTAGCAAAGGGGACCGATACCGGGAAGGGATAAATTAGGCAGTTGGGATTAGCAACCAGATGCTATTACAAACAAAATACATAATCAACAAGGGCCTGGGTATACCAAGGGAGGTCACCTCAACACTCTGTCATCACCTCTATGGGAAAGAAAATCTGAAAGTTAATAGATATATGGATACATGTAAACGAAAAAGATTCTGTACCCTTACAACAGAGTCGGGCTTTGAAGAAATCCTGCCGCCTTGTGGCCGTTTCCCGCAACAGCAACTTTAAAGCTGCAGCTTATGGAGACAATATTCACAAGGAGTAAAGGATGTAAATCACAGCTGCGCTCCAACAATTCCCTGGGGTAAGTATTCTAAAAACAATTTTCACAAGGGCAGATCTTCATGAAGACCATATCAACAGGTAAATAAGACAACGTTTTAAAAAAAATAGCACGCCACACGCTGCTGAGTACGGCGAATTACTTGAGACGGGCCGCTCAACACTGCGAGGAGGGCTCACACCGGGCCACAGTCGGAAAGGCCGTGAATCAAAGGTCTGCAGACAGTAAAGCTACAGTGCTGGTGGAAAACAGGGGGCTCTCCTATGTTGCTGCTGGGATGGACACGGTAAGAGCCACGACCGAGAACAACGTGGAGGTGCCATTAGAGGTAGGTACAGAGCGACCGTAGGATTCAGCCATCCCACTGCTCAGAGCATATCCGGAGAAGACCAGAATTCAAAAAGACACATGCACCAAAACGTGCACTTTGGCACCACTTGCCATAGCCCAGACCGGGAAGCAACCAAAATGTCCAAGCAGCCAGGAATGCATACAGAGGTAGTAGTTCCATTACACAGTGCTATATTACTCAGGCGGGAAAAGGAAGGAAGCCGGCAATCCCACGACTGGGCATACACCCAAAGAACACCAGAATTCAAAAAGACACACGGCCTCCAATGTTCATCGCGGCACTATTTACAACAGCCAGGACATGGAAGCAACCTAAATGTCCAGCAACAGATGAATGGATAAAGAAGATGTGGTACACATATACAATGGAATCTTACTCAGCTATAAAAAGGGATGAGGTGGAGCTATATGTAATGAGGTGGATGGGCCTCGAGTCTGTCCTACAGCGTGAGGGAAGCCAGAAAGAGAAAAACAAATACTTTATGCTAACTCATATATACGGAATCTAAAAAACAAAACAAAACAAAAAACAAAAAAACCCAAAAAAAACGGTACTGATGAACCCAGTGACAGGACAAGAATAAGGATGCAGATGCAGAGAATGGACTGGAGGACACGGGGTTGGGGGGGCAGGAGGCGAAGAGGAAGCTGGCACGAAGTGAGAGAGTAGCATCTGCTCAAACAATCCTGCATAGCCACGTAAAGGTCACGGATCTCGGGGATTTGAAAGGGTGGAGCAGGACGCCCTAACACGGAGTCTGTCTCCGATGGCAGTCACTGTCACGGTAACGTCCGCTGCGTGCACTAGGCTTGGCTGCACTGAAGGAGGGCCCGCCTGCATCTGAGGACTATGGGCCCAGGCAGAGGGGAACGGGCCCTGCAGGACCAAAAGGGGTCTCATTTGCCAGTCCATCCTCCCCACTCCCTCAGCCCCACGACAGTCCAGCCTTGGGACCCAAGCCTGCTCAGGGTCCGGGGATGTGACCCCGGCCCAGGTCACCGAGGCCTGAGGGGAAGAGTTTTGGCATTCCTTTTTTTTTTTTCTCTTTTCAATGTTAGTTGTTATTTTGTATCTTGTGATTTACAATGTTGCAGGTTTGTGCCTCTTGTTTTTCTTTCTGAGCTGTACAGCAACGTGATTGACGGATACAGAGACCTATATATGTTCTTTTTGGAGTTCTCGTCTCGTATGGGTTATTACGGAATGTTGAGTAGGGTTCCTTGTGCTATACCCTGGGCCCTCAGTGATTACTCTGTAAACAGTGGTGCGTATATACTAATCTCGACACGCTCACTTCCCCCTGCCCACCGCCGTTCCCTTTCGCTCACCATAAGATTCTTTCCTAAGTCTGCGAGGCTGTTTGTTTTGTAAAGAAGCTCATTTGCGTCCATTCTTAGGGTCCACCTGTACTTGATATCACGAGAGGTTTGTCCTTCGCTGTCTCATGTCCCTTAGTACGATCACCTCCACCTCCTTGCCCGTGGCTGCAAGTGGCATGATTTCATCCTTTTTCAGTGGCTGGCTCATATGCCATCGTGTCTTTGGACCGCATCTTCCTTCTCCCTGCTTCTGTCCTCATACACGTAGGTTGCTTCCACGTCGTGCCTATTGCACACACTGCTGTCACGGTCACTGGGGGGTTCGTGTCTTTGAGAATTTTGGTTTTCTTGGGATCTACGCTCAGGAGTGGGATTGCTGGGTCCCATGGGACGTCTATGTTTAGTCTCTTAAGGAACCTCCATACTGTTCTCCATAGTGGATGCACCGACTCCCACTCCCACCCACAGGGCAGGAGGGCTCCCTCTTTTCCACACCCTCTCCCTCACTGACTGCTGTAGATTTTCTGATGATGGCCACCCTGACCTGTGAGAGGCGATACCGCATGGCAATTCTGAGGTGCGTTTCTCTCACCCCTAGTGATGCCGAGCATCTTTTCATGGGCCCGAGGGCCATCTATGTGTCTTCTGTGGAGAGGTGTCCACTTAGATCTTTTACGCATTTTCTGGTGGGTTGACCGTTCTTTTGATGTTGAGCCGCAGGAGTGGTTTGTACGTTTTGGAGGTTAATTCCTCACGGGTACCTTCGTTTGCAGATATTGGTTCCCATTCTAAGGGTGGTCTTCTTGTTTTGTTTATGGTTTCCTTTGCTGTGCCGACGCTTTTAAGTTGAGTTAGGTCCCATTTGTTTCTTTTGGTGTTCATCATTCTGAGAGGTGGGGCAACAAAGAACCTGCTGCGATTTCTGTCAAAGCGTGTTCTGCCTCTGTTTTCCCCAAGAGGTTTGTAGTCTCCGCCCTTGCATTTAGATCTTCCATCTGTTTCCTTCTGTGTGTGGTGTTAGAGAGTATTCTGATTTCATTCTCTTTTTAATGTTCTAAGGAACCTCCACACTGTTCTCCACAGAGGCTGTACCAACTTACCTTCCCAACGACAGTGTAGGAGGGTTCCCTCTTCTCCACACCCTCTCCACCATGTACCGTTTGTAGACTTTCTGACAACGGCCATTCTGACCGGCGTGAGGCGATACCTCGTTGTAGTTTGACTGGCATTTCTCTAATATTGAGCCACGCTGACATCCTTTCACGTAGCCACGGTGTGAGGCAAACGTACCTCTTGCAATTGGCTGCTTGAACGTCTGCCCTCCTGGGAACCCTTTCTCCGTGACCTACGCCAGGACGTTGTTTGAGGGCAGCTGATTTTCCTGTACAGCCCTCAGGCCTTGTGAATAGTCAGCGCCCAGCAGCACAGGTTTTCAAGTTCTTGTTCTGGGAAAGAGCCACAGGGTGGCAGGATGCCTTCAAGCCCCACTCTTTTTGTTAAATTTCTCATTTAATTTTTATTTCATCGGCGTAGAGTTGATTTCCCATGTCGTGTCTGTTTTAGGTGTACAGGAACCTGACTCAGTTATCCATAGACGTGTGTGTGTTCCTTCTCGGGTTCTTTTCCCATGTAATTTCTTACAGTGTGCTCAGGAGAGTTCCCTGGGCTGGCCAGTGGGTCCCTTTCGCTTGTCTCTTTGATGTATTTCAGTGTGTGGTACGTGTTAACCCCAACCTCCTAATGTATCCCTCCCCTCAGTGTTCCCTTTTGGACATCATAAGTGTGTTTTCTAAGCCTGTGAGCCTGTTTCTGTTTTGTAAATGAGCCCACTCTGGACGCATTGCTAGATCCCAGCTATAAGTGATAGCTTCTGATATTTGTCTTTCTCTCTCTGACTTACCTCACTCAGTATGATAATCTCTCAGTCCATCCATGTTGCTGCAAGTGGTATGAGTTTGCTCTTTTTTTATGACTGACTCGTATTCCACTGTATACACGTACCGCGCATTCTTCACTTCTCTCTCATTAGACATTTCAGTTGATTCTATGTCTTGTAAATAGCACTGCCCTGAAAATGGGGGTGCACGTGTTGTTTCCAATTAGGATGTTCTCCAGATCTAAGCCCAGAAGTGGGATTGTCAGGTCATGTACCAACCCTATGTTTAGTTTTTTAAGGAAGCTCTGTACTGTTCTCCAGAGCAGCTTCAACCCGTTGCATCCCCACCAACAGTGTGAAGGACTCCCTTTTCCCCACACCCTCTCCAGCATTTATTCTCCGCAGATTGTGTTTGATGATAGCCATCCTGAGCGGTGTGAAATGGCACCTCGTTTTTCGTTGTGATTTGCCCTTCTTCAAGAATTAGTGATGTTGACCTACACGGAATCTAAAACTTGTCCTGATGAACTCAGTGACAAGAATAAGGACGCAGAGGCAGAGAGTGGACCGGAGAACTCGAGGTTTGGGAGGGGGCGGGGGGTGAAGGGGAAGCTGAGACGAAGCGAGAGAGTAGCACAGACATATATATACTACCAGCTGTAAAACAGATAGCCAGTGGGAAGTTGTTATATAACAAAGGGTGTTCAACTCGAGGATGGAAGATGCCTTAGAGGACTGGGAGGGGGAGGATGGGGGGGAGTCGAGGGAGGGAGGGAATACGGGGATATGTGTATAAAAACAGATGATTGAACTTGGTGTACCCCCCCCCAAAAAAACAATAAATAAATTAAAAAAAAGAGTTAGTGATGTTGAGTATCTTTCTGATCTTTGTCTTGTTTTGTTTACATAGTGTGAGTAAAACTTAGCTCCTGCAGTTGGCTTTGTGAAAGTCGGCCCTGCATTGAATTCTTTTCCGACGATTTACCCCAGGGCTTCCTTGGGGACAGGTGTCCTGTGCAGCCCCGCAGGCCTTGTGAGGTTTCAGTGCCACTGGGCGCCGGCTTGAAAGTTGTAGTTACAGGAAACGGCCACAAGGCGGCAGCATTGCTTCATGCGCCACTCTGGTTACTCGGGCAACTGGAGCCTGGGGCAAAGTCCTGTTCCTGGGCAGTCAATCAGAGTGGCATGCGCCCAAAGAAACACCCAAGACTCGTCTCATTCCTTCTTCCCCCTCACCCTCTACCACCCCCCTGTTCACTCCCTGATGAACCCCAGCTCCTGGAATACCACCCTTCTGAGGGTGCTGTCATCCGTAGTTGGGGCGACCCTTAGGAAGGAGGCTGGTGGCCCCCTGTGACCCAGCAATCCCACTCCTGGGCGTAGACGCTGAGAAAACAAAAATTTTAGCAGACACGTGCACCCTAGCGATCATGGCGGCACGCTGTACAAAAGCCAATACGTGGAAGCAACCGAAGTGTCGGAGGACAGAAGCAGGGATAAAGGAGATGGGGCCCAGAGACACGATGGAATATGACTCAGCCATAAAAAAGGATGGAATAATGCTAACCCTAACCCTAGGGTACATCTGCTAATTTCAACCTCCTGATTCATGCCTCTCTCCCACCGTTCCCCTTTGGTAGCCAGAAGCTGGCTTTCTAAGTCTGAGCCTTTCTTTTGTAAATTAGTTCATTTGCATCCATTGTTACACGCCAACTATAAGTGATACCATATGACATTTATCTTTCTCTGTCTGACCCACGTCGCTTAGTGTGATCGTATCCAGGTCCTTCCGAGTTGCTGCCAACGGCCTTGCTTCATTCATTTCAGAGCTGAGTGACGTTCCGTTGTACACACGGACCGCACCTTTGTTAGCCATTCAGCTTTCTGTGGACATTTTGGCTGCGTCCAGGTCTAGGCTTTTGTAAACACTGCTGCACTGAAAGCTGCCTACGAGTCTCTTGTCCATTTAGGGTTTTCCCCCGGACGTGCACCCAGGAGTGGAATTGCTGGATGTTTAGATGTTAAAAGAACCTCCGTACTGTTGTCCTCCAGAGTGGCCGGTAGCAATTTACATTCCCACTGCGGGAGTGTAGCAGCGTTCCCTCTTGTCCACACCTTCTCCAGCATTTCCGCTTTTCAGACTTTGTGATGATGGTCACTCTGACTGATGAGAGGTGATACCTCGTTGCAGTGTTGATTTACCGAGAACAACGTGGAGGTGCCATTAGAGGCAGATACAGGGCCACCATAGGATTCAGCCATCCCACTGCTCAGAGCGTATCCGGAGAAGACCGGAATGCAAAAAGACACGTGCACCAAAACGTGCACTTTGGCACCACTTACACTAGCCCAGACCAGGAAGCAACCAAAATGTCCAAGGACCCAGCAATGGATAAAGAAGTAGTAGTTCCATTACACAGTGGAATATTACTCAGACGTGAAAAAGAATGAAATAATGCCACTATAGCAACCTAGATTAACCTAGTTGTAATCCTACTAAGTGAAGTGAGTTAGAAAGAAAAAGACAACCATCACATGATATCACTTCTACATGGAAAATAAACATAAATACCAATGAACCAACTGACAAAAGAGAAACAGACTCACACAGTTAGAAAACGAACTTATGCTTAGCAAAGGGGACCGATACCGGGAAGGGATAAATTAGGCAGTTGGGATTAGCAACCAGATGCTATTACAAACAAAATACATAATCAACAAGGGCCTGGGTATACCAAGGGAGGTCACCTCAACACTCTGTCATCACCTCTATGGGAAAGAAAATCTGAAAGTTAATAGATATATGGATACATGTAAACGAAAAAGATTCTGTACCCTTACAACAGAGTCGGGCTTTGAAGAAATCCTGCCGCCTTGTGGCCGTTTCCCGCAACAGCAACTTTAAAGCTGCAGCTTATGGAGACAATATTCACAAGGAGTAAAGGATGTAAATCACAGCTGCGCTCCAACAATTCCCTGGGGTAAGTATTCTAAAAACAATTTTCACAAGGGCAGATCTTCATGAAGACCATATCAACAGGTAAATAAGACAACGTTTTAAAAAAAATAGCACGCCACACGCTGCTGAGTACGGCGAATTACTTGAGACGGGCCGCTCAACACTGCGAGGAGGGCTCACACCGGGCCACAGTCGGAAAGGCCGTGAATCAAAGGTCTGCAGACAGTAAAGCTACAGTGCTGGTGGAAAACAGGGGGCTCTCCTATGTTGCTGCTGGGATGGACACGGTAAGAGCCACGACCGAGAACAACGTGGAGGTGCCATTAGAGGTAGGTACAGAGCGACCGTAGGATTCAGCCATCCCACTGCTCAGAGCATATCCGGAGAAGACCAGAATTCAAAAAGACACATGCACCAAAACGTGCACTTTGGCACCACTTGCCATAGCCCAGACCGGGAAGCAACCAAAATGTCCAAGCAGCCAGGAATGCATACAGAGGTAGTAGTTCCATTACACAGTGCTATATTACTCAGGCGGGAAAAGGAAGGAAGCCGGCAATCCCACGACTGGGCATACACCCAAAGAACACCAGAATTCAAAAAGACACACGGCCTCCAATGTTCATCGCGGCACTATTTACAACAGCCAGGACATGGAAGCAACCTAAATGTCCAGCAACAGATGAATGGATAAAGAAGATGTGGTACACATATACAATGGAATCTTACTCAGCTATAAAAAGGGATGAGGTGGAGCTATATGTAATGAGGTGGATGGGCCTCGAGTCTGTCCTACAGCGTGAGGGAAGCCAGAAAGAGAAAAACAAATACTTTATGCTAACTCATATATACGGAATCTAAAAAACAAAACAAAACAAAAAACAAAAAAACCCAAAAAAAACGGTACTGATGAACCCAGTGACAGGACAAGAATAAGGATGCAGATGCAGAGAATGGACTGGAGGACACGGGGTTGGGGGGGCAGGAGGCGAAGAGGAAGCTGGCACGAAGTGAGAGAGTAGCATCTGCTCAAACAATCCTGCATAGCCACGTAAAGGTCACGGATCTCGGGGATTTGAAAGGGTGGAGCAGGACGCCCTAACACGGAGTCTGTCTCCGATGGCAGTCACTGTCACGGTAACGTCCGCTGCGTGCACTAGGCTTGGCTGCACTGAAGGAGGGCCCGCCTGCATCTGAGGACTATGGGCCCAGGCAGAGGGGAACGGGCCCTGCAGGACCAAAAGGGGTCTCATTTGCCAGTCCATCCTCCCCACTCCCTCAGCCCCACGACAGTCCAGCCTTGGGACCCAAGCCTGCTCAGGGTCCGGGGATGTGACCCCGGCCCAGGTCACCGAGGCCTGAGGGGAAGAGTTTTGGCATTCCTTTTTTTTTTTCTCTTTTCAATGTTAGTTGTTATTTTGTATCTTGTGATTTACAATGTTGCAGGTTTGTGCCTCTTGTTTTTCTTTCTGAGCTGTACAGCAACGTGATTGACGGATACAGAGACCTATATATGTTCTTTTTGGAGTTCTCGTCCCGTATGGGTTATTACGGAATGTTGAGTAGGGTTCCTTGTGCTATACCCTGGGCCCTCAGTGATTACTCTGTAAACAGTGGTGCGTATATACTAATCTCGACACGCTCACTTCCCCCTGCCCACCGCCGTTCCCTTTCGCTCACCATAAGATTCTTTCCTAAGTCTGCGAGGCTGTTTGTTTTGTAAAGAAGCTCATTTGCGTCCATTCTTAGGGTCCACCTGTACTTGATATCACGAGAGGTTTGTCCTTCGCTGTCTCATGTCCCTTAGTACGATCACCTCCACCTCCTTGCCCGTGGCTGCAAGTGGCATGATTTCATCCTTTTTCAGTGGCTGGCTCATATGCCATCGTGTCTTTGGACCGCATCTTCCTTCTCCCTGCTTCTGTCCTCATACACGTAGGTTGCTTCCACGTCGTGCCTATTGCACACACTGCTGTCACGGTCACTGGGGGGTTCGTGTCTTTGAGAATTTTGGTTTTCTTGGGATCTACGCTCAGGAGTGGGATTGCTGGGTCCCATGGGACGTCTATGTTTAGTCTCTTAAGGAACCTCCATACTGTTCTCCATAGTGGATGCACCGACTCCCACTCCCACCCACAGGGCAGGAGGGCTCCCTCTTCTCCACACCCTCTCCCTCACTGACTGCTGTAGATTTTCTGATGATGGCCACCCTGACCTGTGAGAGGCGATACCGCATGGCAATTCTGAGGTGCGTTTCTCTCACCCCTAGTGATGCCGAGCATCTTTTCATGGGCCCGAGGGCCATCTATGTGTCTTCTGTGGAGAGGTGTCCACTTAGATCTTTTACGCATTTTCTGGTGGGTTGACCGTTCTTTTGATGTTGAGCCGCAGGAGTGGTTTGTACGTTTTGGAGGTTAATTCCTCACGGGTACCTTCGTTTGCAGATATTGGTTCCCATTCTAAGGGTGGTCTTCTTGTTTTGTTTATGGTTTCCTTTGCTGTGCCGACGCTTTTAAGTTGAGTTAGGTCCCATTTGTTTCTTTTGGTGTTCATCATTCTGAGAGGTGGGGCAACAAAGAACCTGCTGCGATTTCTGTCAAAGCGTGTTCTGCCTCTGTTTTCCCCAAGAGGTTTGTAGTCTCCGCCCTTGCATTTAGATCTTCCATCTGTTTCCTTCTGTGTGTGGTGTTAGAGAGTATTCTGATTTCATTCTCTTTTTAATGTTCTAAGGAACCTCCACACTGTTCTCCACAGAGGCTGTACCAACTTACCTTCCCAACGACAGTGTAGGAGGGTTCCCTCTTCTCCACACCCTCTCCACCATGTACCGTTTGTAGACTTTCTGACAACGGCCATTCTGACCGGCGTGAGGCGATACCTCGTTGTAGTTTGACTGGCATTTCTCTAATATTGAGCCACGCTGACATCCTTTCACGTAGCCACGGCGTGAGGCAAACGTACCTCTTGCAATTGGCTGCTTGAACGTCTGCCCTCCTGGGAACCCTTTCTCCGTGACCTACGCCAGGACGTTGTTTGAGGGCAGCTGATTTTCCTGTACAGCCCTCAGGCCTTGTGAATAGTCAGCGCCCAGCAGCACAGGTTTTCAAGTTCTTGTTCTGGGAAAGAGCCACAGGGTGGCAGGATGCCTTCAAGCCCCACTCTTTTTGTTAAATTTCTCATTTAATTTTTATTTCATCGGCGTAGAGTTGATTTCCCATGTCGTGTCTGTTTTAGGTGTACAGGAACCTGACTCAGTTATCCATAGACGTGTGTGTGTTCCTTCTCGGGTTCTTTTCCCATGTAATTTCTTACAGTGTGCTCAGGAGAGTTCCCTGGGCTGGCCAGTGGGTCCCTTTCGCTTGTCTCTTTGATGTATTTCAGTGTGTGGTACGTGTTAACCCCAACCTCCTAATGTATCCCTCCCCTCAGTGTTCCCTTTTGGACATCATAAGTGTGTTTTCTAAGCCTGTGAGCCTGTTTCTGTTTTGTAAATGAGCCCACTCTGGACGCATTGCTAGATCCCAGCTATAAGTGATAGCTTCTGATATTTGTCTTTCTCTCTCTGACTTACCTCACTCAGTATGATAATCTCTCAGTCCATCCATGTTGCTGCAAGTGGTATGAGTTTGCTCTTTTTTTATGACTGACTCGTATTCCACTGTATACACGTACTGCGCATTCTTCACTTCTCTCTCATTAGACATTTCAGTTGATTCTATGTCTTGTAAATAGCACTGCCCTGAAAATGGGGGTGCACGTGTTGTTTCCAATTAGGATGTTCTCCAGATCTAAGCCCAGAAGTGGGATTGTCAGGTCATGTACAAACCCTATGTTTAGTTTTTTAAGGAAGCTCTGTACTGTTCTCCAGAGCAGCTTCAACCCGTTGCATCCCCACCAACACTGTGAAGGACTCCCTTTTCCCCACACCCTCTCCAGCATTTATTCTCCGCAGATTGTGTTTGATGATAGCCATCCTGAGCGGTGTGAAATGGCACCTCGTTTTTTGTTGTGATTTGCCCTTCTTCAAGAATTAGTGATGTTGACCTACACGGAATCTAAAACTTGTCCTGATGAACTCAGTGACAAGAATAAGGACGCAGAGGCAGAGAGTGGACCGGAGAACTCGAGGTTTGGGAGGGGGCGGGGGGTGAAGGGGAAGCTGAGACGAAGCGAGAGAGTAGCACAGACATATATATACTACCAGCTGTAAAACAGATAGCCAGTGGGAAGTTGTTATATAACAAAGGGTGTTCAACTCGAGGATGGAAGATGCCTTAGAGGACTGGGAGGGGGAGGATGGGGGGGAGTCGAGGGAGGGAGGGAATACGGGGATATGTGTATAAAAACAGATGATTGAACTTGGTGTACCCCCCCCAAAAAAAACAATAAATAAATTAAAAAAAAAGAGTTAGTGATGTTGAGTATCTTTCTGATCTTTGTCTTGTTTTGTTTACATAGTGTGAGTAAAACTTAGCTCCTGCAGTTGGCTTTGTGAAAGTCGGCCCTGCATTGAATTCTTTTCCGACGATTTACCCCAGGGCTTCCTTGGGGACAGGTGTCCTGTGCAGCCCCGCAGGCCTTGTGAGGTTTCAGTGCCACTGGGCGCCGGCTTGAAAGTTGTAGTTACAGGAAACGGCCACAAGGCGGCAGCATTGCTTCATGCGCCACTCTGGTTACTCGGGCAACTGGAGCCTGGGGCAAAGTCCTGTTCCTGGGCAGTCAATCAGAGTGGCATGCGCCCAAAGAAACACCCAAGACTCGTCTCATTCCTTCTTCCCCCTCACCCTCTACCACCCCCCTGTTCACTCCCTGATGAACCCCAGCTCCTGGAATACCACCCTTCTGAGGGTGCTGTCATCCGTAGTTGGGGCGACCCTTAGGAAGGAGGCTGGTGGCCCCCTGTGACCCAGCAATCCCACTCCTGGGCGTAGACGCTGAGAAAACAAAAATTTTAGCAGACACGTGCACCCTAGCGATCATGGCGGCACGCTGTACAAAAGCCAATACGTGGAAGCAACCGAAGTGTCGGAGGACAGAAGCAGGGATAAAGGAGATGGGGCCCAGAGACACGATGGAATATGACTCAGCCATAAAAAAGGATGGAATAATGCTAACCCTAACCCTAGGGTACATCTGCTAATTTCAACCTCCTGATTCATGCCTCTCTCCCACCGTTCCCCTTTGGTAGCCAGAAGCTGGCTTTCTAAGTCTGAGCCTTTCTTTTGTAAATTAGTTCATTTGCATCCATTGTTACACGCCAACTATAAGTGATACCATATGACATTTATCTTTCTCTGTCTGACCCACGTCGCTTAGTGTGATCGTATCCAGGTCCTTCCGAGTTGCTGCCAACGGCCTTGCTTCATTCATTTCAGAGCTGAGTGACGTTCCGTTGTACACACGGACCGCACCTTTGTTAGCCATTCAGCTTTCTGTGGACATTTTGGCTGCGTCCAGGTCTAGGCTTTTGTAAACACTGCTGCACTGAAAGCTGCCTACGAGTCTCTTGTCCATTTAGGGTTTTCCCCCGGACGTGCACCCAGGAGTGGAATTGCTGGATGTTTAGATGTTAAAAGAACCTCCGTACTGTTGTCCTCCAGAGTGGCCGGTAGCAATTTACATTCCCACTGCGGGAGTGTAGCAGCGTTCCCTCTTCTCCACACCTTCTCCAGCATTTCCGCTTTTCAGACTTTGTGATGATGGTCACTCTGACTGATGAGAGGTGATACCTCGTTGCAGTGTTGATTTACCGAGAACAACGTGGAGGTGCCATTAGAGGCAGATACAGGGCCACCATAGGATTCAGCCATCCCACTGCTCAGAGCGTATCCGGAGAAGACCGGAATGCAAAAAGACACGTGCACCAAAACGTGCACTTTGGCACCACTTACACTAGCCCGGACCAGGAAGCAACCAAAATGTCCAAGGACCCAGCAATGGATAAAGAAGTAGTAGTTCCATTACACAGTGGAATATTACTCAGACGTGAAAAAGAATGAAATAATGCCACTATAGCAACCTAGATTAACCTAGTTGTAATCCTACTAAGTGAAGTGAGTTAGAAAGAAAAAGACAACCATCACATGATATCACTTCTACATGGAAAATAAACATAAATACCAATGAACCAACTGACAAAAGAGAAACAGACTCACACAGTTAGAAAACGAACTTATGCTTAGCAAAGGGGACCGATACCGGGAAGGGATAAATTAGGCAGTTGGGATTAGCAACCAGATGCTATTACAAACAAAATACATAATCAACAAGGGCCTGGGTATACCAAGGGAGGTCACCTCAACACTCTGTCATCACCTCTATGGGAAAGAAAATCTGAAAGTTAATAGATATATGGATACATGTAAACGAAAAAGATTCTGTACCCTTACAACAGAGTCGGGCTTTGAAGAAATCCTGCCGCCTTGTGGCCCTTTCCCGCAACAGCAACTTTAAAGCTGCAGCTTATGGAGACAATATTCACAAGGAGTAAAGGATGTAAATCACAGCTGCGCTCCAACAATTCCCTGGGGTAAGTATTCTAAAAACAATTTTCACAAGGGCAGATCTTCATGAAGACCATATCAACAGGTAAATAAGACAACGTTTTAAAAAAAATAGCACGCCACACGCTGCTGAGTACGGCGAATTACTTGAGACGGGCCGCTCAACACTGCGAGGAGGGCTCACACCTGGCCACAGTCAGAAAGGCCGTGAATCAAAGGTCTGCAGACAGTAAAGCTACAGTGCTGGTGGAAAACAGGGGGCTCTCCTATGTTGCTGCTGGGATGGACACGGTAAGAGCCACGACCGAGAACAACGTGGAGGTGCCATTAGAGGTAGGTACAGAGCGACCGTAGGATTCAGCCATCCCACTGCTCAGAGCATATCCGGAGAAGACCAGAATTCAAAAAGACACATGCACCAAAACGTGCACTTTGGCACCACTTGCCATAGCCCAGACCGGGAAGCAACCAAAATGTCCAAGCAGCCAGGAATGCATACAGAGGTAGTAGTTCCATTACACAGTGCTATATTACTCAGGCGGGAAAAGGAAGGAAGCCGGCAATCCCACGACTGGGCATACACCCAAAGAACACCAGAATTCAAAAAGACACACGGCCTCCAATGTTCATCGCGGCACTATTTACAACAGCCAGGACATGGAAGCAACCTAAATGTCCAGCAACAGATGAATGGATAAAGAAGATGTGGTACACATATACAATGGAATCTTACTCAGCTATAAAAAGGGATGAGGTGGAGCTATATGTAATGAGGTGGATGGGCCTCGAGTCTGTCCTACAGCGTGAGGGAAGCCAGAAAGAGAAAAACAAATACTTTATGCTAACTCATATATATGGAATCTAAAAAACAAAACAAAACAAAAAACAAAAAAACCCAAAAAAAACGGTACTGATGAACCCAGTGACAGGACAAGAATAAGGATGCAGATGCAGAGAATGGACTGGAGGACACGGGGTTGGGGGGGCAGGAGGCGAAGAGGAAGCTGGCACGAAGTGAGAGAGTAGCATCTGCTCAAACAATCCTGCATAGCCACGTAAAGGTCACGGATCTCGGGGATTTGAAAGGGTGGAGCAGGACGCCCTAACACGGAGTCTGTCTCCGATGGCAGTCACTGTCACGGTAACATCCGCTGCGTGCACTAGGCTTGGCTGCACTGAAGGAGGGCCCGCCTGCATCTGAGGACTATGGGCCCAGGCAGAGGGGAACGGGCCCTGCAGGACCAAAAGGGGTCTCATTTGCCAGTCCATCCTCCCCACTCCCGCAGCCCCACGACAGTCCAGCCTTGGGACCCAAGCCTGCTCAGGGTCCGGGGATGTGACCCCGGCCCAGGTCACCGAGGCCTGAGGGGAAGAGTTTTGGCATTCCTTTTTTTTTTTTCTCTTTTCAATGTTAGTTGTTATTTTGTATCTTGTGATTTACAATGTTGCAGGTTTGTGCCTCTTGTTTTTCTTTCTGAGCTGTACAGCAACGTGATTGACGGATACAGAGACCTATATATGTTCTTTTTGGAGTTCTCGTCCCGTATGGGTTATTACGGAATGTTGAGTAGGGTTCCTTGTGCTATACCCTGGGCCCTCAGTGACTACTCTGTAAACAGTGGTGCGTATATACTAATCTCGACACGCTCACTTCCCCCTGCCCACCGCCGTTCCCTTTCGCTCACCATAAGATTCTTTCCTAAGTCTGCGAGGCTGTTTGTTTTGTAAAGAAGCTCATTTGCGTCCATTCTTAGGGTCCACCTGTACTTGATATCACGAGAGGTTTGTCCTTCGCTGTCTCATGTCCCTTAGTACGATCACCTCCACCTCCTTGCCCGTGGCTGCAAGTGGCATGATTTCATCCTTTTTCAGTGGCTGGCTCATATGCCATCGTGTCTTTGGACCGCATCTTCCTTCTCCCTGCTTCTGTCCTCATACACGTAGGTTGCTTCCACGTCGTGCCTATTGCACACACTGCTGTCACGGTCACTGGGGGGTTCGTGTCTTTGAGAATTTTGGTTTTCTTGGGATCTACGCTCAGGAGTGGGATTGCTGGGTCCCATGGGACGTCTATGTTTAGTCTCTTAAGGAACCTCCATACTGTTCTCCATAGTGGATGCACCGACTCCCACTCCCACCCACAGGGCAGGAGGGCTCCCTCTTCTCCACACCCTCTCCCTCACTTACTGCTGTAGATTTTCTGATGATGGCCACCCTGACCTGTGAGAGGCGATACCGCATGGCAATTCTGAGGTGCGTTTCTCTCACCCCTAGTGATGCCGAGCATCTTTTCATGGGCCCGAGGGCCATCTATGTGTCTTCTGTGGAGAGGTGTCCACTTAGATCTTTTACGCATTTTCTGGTGGGTTGACCATTCTTTTGATGTTGAGCCGCAGGAGTGGTTTGTACGTTTTGGAGGTTAATTCCTCACGGGTACCTTCGTTTGCAGATATTGGTTCCCATTCTAAGGGTGGTCTTCTTGTTTTGTTTATGGTTTCCTTTGCTGTGCCGACGCTTTTAAGTTGAGTTAGGTCCCATTTGTTTCTTTTGGTGTTCATCATTCTGAGAGGTGGGGCAACAAAGAACCTGCTGCGATTTCTGTCAAAGCGTGTTCTGCCTCTGTTTTCCCCAAGAGGTTTGTAGTCTCCGCCCTTGCATTTAGATCTTCCATCTGTTTCCTTCTGTGTGTGGTGTTAGAGAGTATTCTGATTTCATTCTCTTTTTAATGTTCTAAGGAACCTCCACACTGTTCTCCACAGAGGCTGTACCAACTTACCTTCCCAACGACAGTGTAGGAGGGTTCCCTCTTCTCCACACCCTCTCCACCATGTACCGTTTGTAGACTTTCTGACAACGGCCATTCTGACCGGCGTGAGGCGATACCTCGTTGTAGTTTGACTGGCATTTCTCTAATATTGAGCCACGCTGACATCCTTTCACGTAGCCACGGCGTGAGGCAAACGTACCTCTTGCAATTGGCTGCTTGAACGTCTGCCCTCCTGGGAACCCTTTCTCCGTGACCTACGCCAGGACGTTGTTTGAGGGCAGCTGATTTTCCTTTACAGCCCTCAGGCCTTGTGAATAGTCAGCGCCCAGCAGCACAGGTTTTCAAGTTCTTCTTCTGGGAAAGAGCCACAGGGTGGCAGGATGCCTTCAAGCCCCACTCTTTTTGTTAAATTTCTCATTTAATTTTTATTTCATCGGCGTAGAGTTGATTTCCCATGTCGTGTCTGTTTTAGGTGTACAGGAACCTGACTCAGTTATCCATAGACGTGTGTGTGTTCCTTCTCGGGTTCTTTTCCCATGTAATTTCTTACAGTGTGCTCAGGAGAGTTCCCTGGGCTGGCCAGTGGGTCCCTTTCGCTTGTCTCTTTGATGTATTTCAGTGTGTGGTACGTGTTAACCCCAACCTCCTAATGTATCCCTCCCCTCAGTGTTCCCTTTTGGACATCATAAGTGTGTTTTCTAAGCCTGTGAGCCTGTTTCTGTTTTGTAAATGAGCCCACTCTGGACGCATTGCTAGATCCCAGCTATAAGTGATAGCTTCTGATATTTGTCTTTCTCTCTCTGACTTACCTCACTCAGTATGATAATCTCTCAGTCCATCCATGTTGCTGCAAGTGGTATGAGTTTGCTCTTTTTTTATGACTGACTCGTATTCCACTGTATACACGTACCACGCATTCTTCACTTCTCTCTCATTAGACATTTCAGTTGATTCTATGTCTTGTAAATAGCACTGCCCTGAAAATGGGGGTGCACGTGTTGTTTCCAATTAGGATGTTCTCCAGATCTAAGCCCAGAAGTGGGATTGTCAGGTCATGTACAAACCCTATGTTTAGTTTTTTAAGGAAGCTCTGTACTGTTCTCCAGAGCAGCTGCAACCCGTTGCATCCCCACCAACACTGTGAAGGACTCCCTTTTCCCCACACCCTCTCCAGCATTTATTCTCCGCAGATTGTGTTTGATGATAGCCATCCTGAGCGGTGTGAAATGGCACCTCGTTTTTCGTTGTGATTTGCCCTTCTTCAAGAATTAGTGATGTTGACCTACACGGAATCTAAAACTTGTCCTGATGAACTCAGTGACAAGAATAAGGACGCAGAGGCAGAGAGTGGACCGGAGAACTCGAGGTTTGGGAGGGGGCGGGGGGTGAAGGGGAAGCTGAGACGAAGTGAGAGAGTAGCACAGACATATATATACTACCAGCTGTAAAACAGATAGCCAGTGGGAAGTTGTTATATAACAAAGGGTGTTCAACTCGAGGATGGAAGATGCCTTAGAGGACTGGGAGGGGGAGGATGGGGGGGAGTCGAGGGAGGGAGGGAATACGGGGATATGTGTATAAAAACAGATGATTGAACTTGGTGTACCCCCCCCAAAAAAAACAATAAATAAATTAAAAAAAAGAGTTAGTGATGTTGAGTATCTTTCTGATCTTTGTCTTGTTTTGTTTACATAGTGTGAGCAAAACTTAGCTCCTGCAGTTGGCTTTGTGAAAGTCGGCCCTGCATTGAATTCTTTTCCGACGATTTACCCCAGGGCTTCCTTGGGGACAGGTGTCCTGTGCAGCCCCGCAGGCCTTGTGAGGTTTCAGTGCCACTGGGCGCCGGCTTGAAAGTTGTAGTTACAGGAAACGGCCACAAGGCGGCAGCATTGCTTCATGCGCCACTCTGGTTACTCGGGCAACTGGAGCCTGGGGCAAAGTCCTGTTCCTGGGCAGTCAATCAGAGTGGCATGCGCCCGAAGAAACACCCAAGACTCGTCTCATTCCTTCTTCCCCCTCACCCTCTACCACCCCCCTGTTCACTCCCTGATGAACCCCAGCTCCTGGAATACCACCCTTCTGAGGGTGCTGTCATCCGTAGTTGGGGCGACCCTTAGGAAGGAGGCTGGTGGCCCCCTGTGACCCAGCAATCCCACTCCTGGGCGTAGACGCTGAGAAAACAAAAATTTTAGCAGACACGTGCACCCTAGCGATCATGGCGGCACGCTGTACAAAAGCCAATACGTGGAAGCAACCGAAGTGTCGGAGGACAGAAGCAGGGATAAAGGAGATGGGGCCCAGAGACACGATGGAATATGACTCAGCCATAAAAAAGGATGGAATAATGCTAACCCTAACCCTAGGGTACATCTGCTAATTTCAACCTCCTGATTCATGCCTCTCTCCCACCGTTCCCCTTTGGTAGCCAGAAGCTGGCTTTCTAAGTCTGAGCCTTTCTTTTGTAAATTAGTTCATTTGCATCCATTGTTACACGCCAACTATAAGTGATACCATATGACATTTATCTTTCTCTGTCTGACCCACGTCGCTTAGTGTGATCGTATCCAGGTCCTTCCGAGTTGCTGCCAACGGCCTTGCTTCATTCATTTCAGAGCTGAGTGACGTTCCGTTGTACACACGGACCGCACCTTTGTTAGCCATTCAGCTTTCTGTGGACATTTTGGCTGCGTCCAGGTCTAGGCTTTTGTAAACACTGCTGCACTGAAAGCTGCCTACGAGTCTCTTGTCCATTTAGGGTTTTCCCCCGGACGTGCACCCAGGAGTGGAATTGCTGGATGTTTAGATGTTAAAAGAACCTCCGTACTGTTGTCCTCCAGAGTGGCCGGTAGCAATTTACATTCCCACTGCGGGAGTGTAGCAGCGTTCCCTCTTGTCCACACCTTCTCCAGCATTTCCGCTTTTCAGACTTTGTGATGATGGTCACTCTGACTGATGAGAGGTGATACCTCGTTGCAGTGTTGATTTACCGAGAACAACGTGGAGGTGCCATTAGAGGCAGATACAGGGCCACCATAGGATTCAGCCATCCCACTGCTCAGAGCGTATCCGGAGAAGACCGGAATGCAAAAAGACACGTGCACCAAAACGTGCACTTTGGCACCACTTACACTAGCCCGGACCAGGAAGCAACCAAAATGTCCAAGGACCCAGCAATGGATAAAGAAGTAGTAGTTCCATTACACAGTGGAATATTACTCAGACGTGAAAAAGAATGAAATAATGCCACTATAGCAACCTAGATTAACCTAGTTGTAATCCTACTAAGTGAAGTGAGTTAGAAAGAAAAAGACAACCATCACATGATATCACTTCTACATGGAAAATAAACATAAATACCAATGAACCAACTGACAAAAGAGAAACAGACTCACACAGTTAGAAAACGAACTTATGCTTAGCAAAGGGGACCGATACCGGGAAGGGATAAATTAGGCAGTTGGGATTAGCAACCAGATGCTATTACAAACAAAATACATAATCAACAAGGGCCTGGGTATACCAAGGGAGGTCACCTCAACACTCTGTCATCACCTCTATGGGAAAGAAAATCTGAAAGTTAATAGATATATGGATACATGTAAACGAAAAAGATTCTGTACCCTTACAACAGAGTCGGGCTTTGAAGAAATCCTGCCGCCTTGTGGCCCTTTCCCGCAACAGCAACTTTAAAGCTGCAGCTTATGGAGACAATATTCACAAGGAGTAAAGGATGTAAATCACAGCTGCGCTCCAACAATTCCCTGGGGTAAGTATTCTAAAAACAATTTTCACAAGGGCAGATCTTCATGAAGACCATATCAACAGGTAAATAAGACAACGTTTTAAAAAAAATAGCACGCCACACGCTGCTGAGTACGGCGAATTACTTGAGACGGGCCGCTCAACACTGCGAGGAGGGCTCACACCTGGCCACAGTCGGAAAGGCCGTGAATCAAAGGTCTGCAGACAGTAAAGCTACAGTGCTGGTGGAAAACAGGGGGCTCTCCTATGTTGCTGCTGGGATGGACACGGTAAGAGCCACGACCGAGAACAACGTGGAGGTGCCATTAGAGGTAGGTACAGAGCGACCGTAGGATTCAGCCATCCCACTGCTCAGAGCATATCCGGAGAAGACCAGAATTCAAAAAGACACATGCACCAAAACGTGCACTTTGGCACCACTTGCCATAGCCCAGACCGGGAAGCAACCAAAATGTCCAAGCAGCCAGGAATGCATACAGAGGTAGTAGTTCCATTACACAGTGCTATATTACTCAGGCGGGAAAAGGAAGGAACCCGGCAATCCCACGACTGGGCATACACCCAAAGAACACCAGAATTCAAAAAGACACACGGCCTCCAATGTTCATCGCGGCACTATTTACAACAGCCAGGACATGGAAGCAACCTAAATGTCCATCAACAGATGAATGGATAAAGAAGATGTGGTACACATATACAATGGAATCTTACTCAGCTATAAAAGGGGATGAGGTGGAGCTATATGTAATGAGGTGGATGGGCCTCGAGTCTGTCCTACAGCATGAGGGAAGCCAGAAAGAGAAAAACAAATACTTTATGCTAACTCATATATACGGAATCTAAAAAAACAAAACAAAACAAAAAACAAAAAACAAAAAAAAACCAAAAAAAAACGGTACTGATGAACCCAGTGACAGGACAAGAATAAGGATGCAGATGCAGAGAATGGACTGGAGGACACGGGGTTGGGGGGGCAGGGGGCGAAGAGGAAGCTGGCACGAAGTGAGAGAGTAGCATCTGCTCAAACAATCCTGCATAGCCACGTAAAGGTCACGGATCTCGGGGATTTGAAAGGGTGGAGCAGGACGCCCTAACATGGAGTCTGTCTCCGATGGCAGTCACTGTCACGGTAACGTCCGCTGCGTGCACGAGGCTTGGCTGCACTGAAGGAGGGCCCGCCTGCATCTGAGGACTATGGGCCCAGGCAGAGGGGAACGGGCCCTGCAGGACCAAAAGGGGTCTCATTTGCCAGTCCATCCTCCCCACTCCCTCAGCCCCACGACAGTCCAGCCTTGGGACCCAAGCCTGCTCAGGGTCCGGGGATGTGACCACGGCCCAGGTCACCGAGGCCTGAGGGGAAGAGTTTTGGCATTCCTTTTTTTTTTTTTTCTCTTTTCAATGTTAGTTGTTATTTTGTATCTTGTGATTTACAGTGTTGCAGGTTTGTGCCTCTTGTTTTTCTTTCTGAGCTGTACAGCAACGTGATTGACGGATACAGAGACCTATATATGTTCTTTTTGGAGTTCTCGTCCCGTATGGGTTATTACGGAATGTTGAGTAGGGTTCCTTGTGCTATACCCTGGGCCCTCAGTGACTACTCTGTAAACAGTGGTGCGTATATACTAATCTCGACACGCTCACTTCCCCCTGCCCACCGCCGTTCCCTTTCGCTCACCATAAGATTCTTTCCTAAGTCTGCGAGGCTGTTTGTTTTGTAAAGAAGCTCATTTGCGTCCATTCTTAGGGTCCACCTGTACTTGATATCACGAGAGGTTTGTCCTTCGCTGTCTCATGTCCCTTAGTACGATCACCTCCACCTCCTTGCCCGTGGCTGCAAGTGGCATGATTTCATCCTTTTTCAGTGGCTGGCTCATATTCCATCGTGTCTTTGGACCGCATCTTCCTTCTCCCTGCTTCTGTCCTCATACACGTAGGTTGCTTCCACGTCGTGCCTATTGCACACACTGCTGTCACGGTCACTGGGGGGTTCGTGTCTTTGAGAATTTTGGTTTTCTTGGGATCTACGCTCAGGAGTGGGATTGCTGGGTCCCATGGGACGTCTATGTTTAGTCTCTTAAGGAACCTCCATACTGTTCTCCATAGTGGATGCACCGACTCCCACTCCCACCCACAGGGCAGGAGGGCTCCCTCTTCTCCACACCCTCTCCCTCACTTACTGCTGTAGATTTTCTGATGATGGCCACCCTGACCTGTGAGAGGCGATACCGCATGGCAATTCTGAGGTGCGTTTCTCTCACCCCTAGTGATGCCGAGCATCTTTTCATGGGCCCGAGGGCCATCTATGTGTCTTCTGTGGAGAGGTGTCCACTTAGATCTTTTACGCATTTTCTGGTGGGTTGACCGTTCTTTTGATGTTGAGCTGCAGGAGTGGTTTGTACGTTTTGGAGGTTAATTCCTCACGGGTACCTTCGTTTGCAGATATTGGTTCCCATTCTAAGGGTGGTCTTCTTGTTTTGTTTATGGTTTCCTTTGCTGTGCCGACGCTTTTAAGTTGAGTTAGGTCCCATTTGTTTCTTTTGGTGTTCATCATTCTGAGAGGTGGGGCAACAAAGAACCTGCTGCGATTTCTGTCCAAGCGTGTTCTGCCTCTGTTTTCCCCAAGAGGTTTGTAGTCTCCACCCTTGCATTTAGATCTTCCATCTGTTTCCTTCTGTGTGTGGTGTTAGAGAGTATTCTGATTTCATTCTCTTTTTAATGTTCTAAGGAACCTCCACACTGTTCTCCACAGAGGCTGTACCAACTTACCTTCCCAACGACAGTGTAGGAGGGTTCCCTCTTCTCCACACCCTCTCCACCATGTACCGTTTGTAGACTTTCTGACAACGGCCATTCTGACCGGCGTGAGGCGATACCTCGTTGTAGTTTGACTGGCATTTCTCTAATATTGAGCCACGCTGACATCCTTTCACGTAGCCACGGCGTGAGGCAAACGTACCTCTTGCAATTAGGCTGCTTGAACATCTGCCCTCCTGGGAACCCTTTCTCCATGACCTACGCCAGGACGTT
The DNA here is from genome assembly GCF_030028045.1 of Hippopotamus amphibius kiboko. Taxonomy (NCBI): domain Eukaryota; kingdom Metazoa; phylum Chordata; class Mammalia; order Artiodactyla; family Hippopotamidae; genus Hippopotamus; species Hippopotamus amphibius. Next base: position 608,822 of record NC_080203.1, read on the forward strand.
GTTTGAGGGCAGCTGATTTTCCTTTACAGCCCTCAGGCCTTGTGAATAGTCAGCGCCCAGCAGCACAGGTTTTCAAGTTCTTGTTCTGGGAAAGAGCCACAGGGTGGCAGGATGCCTTCAAGCCCCACTCTTTTTGTTAAATTTCTCATTTAATTTTTATTTCATCGGCGTAGAGTTGATTTCCCATGTCGTGTCTGTTTTAGGTGTACAGGAACCTGACTCAGTTATCCATAGACGTGTGTGTGTTCCTTCTCGGGTTCTTTTCCCATGTAATTTCTTACAGTGTGCTCAGGAGAGTTCCCTGGGCTGGCCAGTGGGTCCCTTTCGCTTGTCTCTTTGATGTATTTCAGTGTGTGGTACGTGTTAACCCCAACCTCCTAATGTATCCCTCCCCTCAGTGTTCCCTTTTGGACATCATAAGTGTGTTTTCTAAGCCTGTGAGCCTGTTTCTGTTTTGTAAATGAGCCCACTCTGGACGCATTGCTAGATCCCAGCTATAAGTGATAGCTTCTGATATTTGTCTTTCTCTCTCTGACTTACCTCACTCAGTATGATAATCTCTCAGTCCATCCATGTTGCTGCAAGTGGTATGAGTTTGCTCTTTTTTTATGACTGACTCGTATTCCACTGTATTCACGTACCGCACATTCTTCACTTCTCTCTCATTAGACATTTCAGTTGATTCTATGTCTTGTAAATAGCACTGCCCTGAAAATGGGGGTGCACGTGTTGTTTCCAATTAGGATGTTCTCCAGATCTAAGCCCAGAAGTGGGATTGTCAGGTCATGTACAAACCCTAAGTTTAGTTTTTTAAGGAAGCTCTGTACTGTTCTCCAGAGCAGCTGCAACCCGTTGCATCCCCACCAACACTGTGAAGGACTCCCTTTTCCCCACACCCTCTCCAGCATTTATTCTCCGCAGATTGTGTTTGATGATAGCCATCCTGAGCGGTGTGAAATGGCACCTCGTTTTTCGTTGTGATTTGCCCTTCTTCAAGAATTAGTGATGTTGACCTACACGGAATCTAAAACTTGTCCTGATGAACTCAGTGACAAGAATAAGGACGCAGAGGCAGAGAGTGGACCGGAGAACTCGAGGTTTGGGAGGGGGCGGGGGGTGAAGGGGAAGCTGAGACGAAGCGAGAGAGTAGCACAGACATATATATACTACCAGCTGTAA